>NC_138789.1:28228564-28828564 GCF_965178545.1 Coloeus monedula | reverse complement strand
CAGGGAGCCCAGGGGCAGGTCCTACCATAACACACACCCAGTTTTGTGTGAGCTTAGAAGAACAAATCTAGATTCTTTCAAGTATCAGAATTCAGGGACACCCCTGAGAGCCTCCTCTCAGCCTCTCACAGCTGAAGCAGTGAGACCAACAGCTCCTGGGACAGCACACACTTCCACATTTATCCAAAGGTTTGGGGGTGAGAAGCAGTGAAAGCTCAGTGGGAGCTCACACAGACCTCCCTGCCAGTGCCAGGGCTTTTAGTACCTACCTGGAGTGTTTACTAAATTCAATACATCTGGGCAGAGTTGGCAAAACTCCTTTTTAAAATAAAACAAGACTATTTTCACAGTCAATTTTATTGAGAATGTTACACCTAAAGCATGTTCTGACGTTTAGAAAGGACATAAAACATCCTCCACAATAGACATTAATTAAGAGGAATAGCATATCATAAAAATCAGGAATACACTAATGCCCATGAGCATAAACTTCTAAAAATGCAGTCATGCAACCTTACTGTTTGATGAAATGAAGGTTATAATATTAAATTCACAGGTTTTCAATTTAGATATCACTTACATCTTTGCTGCTAATTATGTTGGTTCTTCATTTTTAGAAGTTACAGTCTCCTTCTGCCCACTTTCTGATGGATGCAGTGTATGGAGCATTTTGGGATCAGCACACACAACATCCCAGTGTTCATTTCTCCAAGAGCTTCTGTTCTATTGACAGCCACACATCACTGCCCCTGAAATTCCAGGCTGAACCTCACACTGGAAATTTAAAACAAGTCTGTGTGGCCAAAACTTCTGCACTTGACATTGGGTTTATCTTCAGGATTGGGGGCAGAGTAACCAAACCTCACCATTAAGTTTTATACAGAAGGATGTGATGACATTAAATCACCTCCTCACAGGGAAAAAAAAAAAAAAAATCTGTATTTTATTTTTTCTGTATTTTATTAGTGACTTATTGTAAAGTCAAAACATTGTGCTGGCTTTTTCAAGAGATGTATATTTTGCATTTTTCCCCCATAAGCTGGAGTGCAAGATGTTTCTCTTTAAAGAGATTTTTGCATTACATTTCTGGGTTTTGAAGACATTGGAGAAAAACACCCAAGCTGTCTGCTTCTCCTGACACTCAAAAACCCTGCAGGTGGAAGGAAGTTCAAAAGAGTCCATGCAGCTAAACCCACATCTTTTTCTTCAGAATCAATTGCCTGACCTGAAAGCACAAACATGGTGCATATACAGCATGAGACGAAATTAATCTGAAATAAAACCTCTTTCCAGGCATGCCATTCCATGGTTGGCTAGTTTACATCTGCCATACCAGTCAAACACCTTAGTGTGCAATTATTATGTAGTTATACTCCATTTTAGAGATCAGGGCTACTATCAGACAAAATCTTTTCCTACCAGCTTCTCAATTACTGTATTTCTAGTTAACAAGCACTAAGGGAGCAATTTCAAAGATAAAGATAATCCTCTCCTCTACAGCAGCACAAAGAAATGGCCCTGTAATTCCTTTGGTACTGGTTATTTATCAGTATCAGGGCAGAAAGTGTGTGAGGACGTGCAGGGATGGGCCTCTTGTCATATGGAGAAGCAGCATAATCATCTTGTATTTTAAACAAAATTATTAACAGTAGTCTGCCCCATATGTTTCAGAAGTCAAAACACGCCTGAACAAATATTCCTTGACAGAAAGCACTTCCCAGCAACTGGGAAGGGGGAGCAGTCAGAAGTCACCCATGGCAGGGATTGCAGAGGGGAGTTCCTGGTCACCCAGCAGCCAGGGAGTGCAGGACAAAGGACCTGAGTGCACAAGGAGAGAATTCTTACTCTGCTCCTCTCCTTCACCCTCCCAGCTCTACAGATCCAGGAAAGCTCTGCCAGGCTCATAGGAAATGTTCCCAAGGAGCTCTGTGAAAGGGAAGGAGCAGGCCCTGCATGGGCACTCTCATTCTGTTATCATCCTCACCTACACAGGTGTAAGTCAATGTGGAATGGACAGAGCCTTCACTGAACCACATGGGAACAGACCTGGGAAGGGAATTACCATTCTCATTATCATTTCATCTTCATCAAAAAACTAGAAAACTCAGCTAAGCATCAGCATGCTTAGAATCTCTAAGTGTAAAGCTATTAAATGCTAAAATAAAAAACATGAAAAGCAACCAGTAAGGAGACACAAATAAAGGTGAAGTGTTTGAAACAGATTGTATTCCAGTACTAGACTGGGAGGGAGCCGATTCTTACTTGAGCAAAACACAGCAGCTTTAGAAATCCAGGGGCAGCTACTCTAAACATAAAGGTGTTCTACAGCTACACAGGAGCAATTCAGCAGCAGGTGCTGCCACCCTTAAATCCGACCTGTCAGGGGGAAAGAAGCTGTCAGAGGGGAGGGAGGGAAGGGAGAGCTGCCTGCACACAGGCGGGCAGTGAGAGCAGGACAGGAGCTGCATAAAGGAGGCAGTGAAAGGCCCGAGACTCCTCGAGGCTCCTGCCAAAGTAAATGTATCGAGTCTTTTGTTTACAGTAGTCTCCTGTGCAAGTCATTTACCTTTGCTATAATGACTTCCAAAATTAGACCTAACCAAACAAACCCATAATGGCTGAAGCTGGAGGACTTTCTGTTTCACATCAGTGCAGCTGTTTCACTAATGCAGTACCTTAATCCACAACCTTTCATTTGGGACGAGACAGGCTATTTCCAGCTATTTTTTCCCCTATAAAGTAGCAAGTTTACAAAAGGAAAAAGCTGTCTGAATCTCTTCCTCCTCTTTTATCCTTCTTCGAAGACTGATGTTAGAGTTTGCTGTGATCAAGCTTTGTTTAAAGAATTTATGTGCTACCAAAGACCCTCTATCTTTTTGGGTGCTTCGCACAGGAACCAGCTATTTACCAGACACAACACACGAGGCAGACAATGCACCTTCAGTCAACTTTAGTGATCCAAATTCACGGTATTGGCTCACTAATATTTAAAAGAACGAGGTAGTTTAGCATGTAGTCCCTTTTCAAACAACAAAGCTGAGAGCAGCCGGGGCCCAGCTGACTCCAGCACAGCTTTTCATCTATCATGCAGAACAGGGCTGCACTTTGTATATTTGGCTGTACAGGTGCATAAAAATATGAAAGGAAGAAAATCCAAAGGAGAAGTCCCTTCACTGAGACCCAAACAATCTTGAATTTGGATATAACAATCCCTTGCTGAAATCCCAGCAGGCGCAGAAAGAAACACAACCCAAGGGTACGTCCCGTCCCCATTTCATAGCCCCACCCACACTGAACAATTAAACTGCTTTCTGATTTAAAAGACAACATGGAAAACAGATATCCTGTTAAATAAGTGATGGAGAACACGCACTGAAGTTATCTCATTAAACAAAACAGTGCTGAATAGGCATCAAAGGAAACAGGACCTTAGTAAAAAAAAGCACTGTCCATCTAAATGTAACAAGAAATATAAGGGATTTTCCCCCTCCATGTTCATTACAAAGCATGCACACAATCTCCACTTTTGGTGCTTTACAATAATTCTCACAGTGCTAAAAGTCTGGGATATGCAAGGAATCTCAATAAATAATATACATTGTCCCAACCCCATCTCACACACATTACCAAATATCCCTCTCAATTACAGACAATACTCACATTTAACTGAGATGTGTATGGCTGATTTTTCTACACTTTTTACCCCAGCTGAGTCGCCAAAATGGCACTAAGATCAGAAGGAAGCAGAATAATGATGCTGACTGTAAAATTAGAATACTAATATTTTTCTCAGCACTGAATACACAGTGGTTAAAAGAAGTTAGAAACAGTGAGATTTGGGGCTTTTTCTGACCTCCAAATAACCTGCCTGGTCAGCAGTTAAAGACTTCAGAATTTTCATTGAGGAAAACCAAAACAAATTGTGATATTATACGCCAGCTTATTTAAAAGTGAGGAAAATGGTTAAACAGAATCACTTTGGCTTTCTTCAGTTCACAATTCATCTCTGTCTACACGAGCTGCCACAGTAGCTTGAGGCAAATCTAATTTGGGGCCTTTTCCATCCCACTCTCCCATAGAGCCTTTGGCTGAACTACATCTCAACTACCTAATGTGTAAATACTCCAGGCAGACATATTAGGCTGCTAAATACTGGCAAAATCAAATCAGGCAGATCCTGGTTCATTAAGCTGAGCAGCAAATTGCTCAGCAAACCATAGGTGCCTACTTCTACAAAGACTGCTTGGCCTGCTTGTCCCAAGGAATGAGAGCTACTCCATGTATAAATTATAAGCTTTCCTGGTGAAAGGTCAAAAGGAAAAAGAAATTCTGCATCATTGGATCAACAGGCACGTTATGATGGGCCTGACTGAGTTTTCTTTGCTAGACTGCAGTGAAACAGTGCAGAATGAACATGTCCTGCCATGTGTGATTCACTACTCTGAACCGCATCTGGGTACAAAACACATATATTTGATGTTTTACTAAAGGCATAGAATGCAGTATTTTGATGCCTTACTAAGTAATTAGAGGGAATGCATTTACATCCAAACTCAAGATACCTGAGCTCAAATTTTCATTTGCAAACAATAATTTCACTATGCTGATAATTGACATTTCTGGCACTTTACAGCCCAGTATTCCTCAAAGTCTCTCTCGATACAAAAATCAGTGCAGATGGCAGGACTATTGCTCTGCTTTCAGAATTGCTCTGCTTTGGTTCAGTACATTGCTAAGACTGTAAAGGCAATTTAGGCTGTATTAATCATGGATTATTACTTAACAGATTTTTTTTTTACAGGATGTTTTTTAACAACTCACACGATTAACAACTCCTCTTTGAAGAAATAATTACCCCTTTTTCAGAACTGGAATAAATGACAGACCAAAACTAATCTCATCAGTTATTGAAAGGATGCTTTTAAATCTTCCAGCCAAGCTTATTCCCCACCACGTTCACACAGTATTCAGGTCTAATATCCATACTGAGAAGATACTGATGCTGTAAACAGTTCAGAAATGAGCCAGGAAAACAATTACAAGGGTTCAGAAGTAGGACAGCTCGCCCAAGAGTTTTGGGAGAAAACCTCAAGCAGCTCAGTGTTTTCCTTGATCATAGGAAATTTCAGTCTGTGCAGTTCAAGCGTGTCCCTATGGTCTGGCAGGCCAGTAGGAAGTTAAATCAGATGAAAAATCAAGTGTGTTTGTTAATTAATTCATTAATTTTGAGACATGACAGCAACTAACAATCAACAACCTTTAAGTCTGAAGTGGGGTCTCCATCACAGGAAATTATAAAATCAAGATTGGTTCTACGATACACTTTAAACTACTTAAACATTAATTTTAAGGAGTCCAACAGCCTCTGACTTGGAGGAAGCCAGCAAACTGTTTGAAATAGTCCTACTGATTTTGTGAATCCTAACTCATAAGGCAGACAGCATTCTTTTAAAAGTTATCTCAGCAGGAGGCTGAAGCCAAAAAAAAGAAGATGAATAACAAATTGAGACCAGTGAGAGAAAGAGTCAGGTAAAAAGAAGGAATGACCCAGAAGAATTCTGAGAAACGTCTCTTTTTTCTCGCCTTTTTTTAGTACAGTATGAAAAACAAGAAAGGAGGATAGTATCTCAGAAATTTAAATATTGAACAAACACAACGGGCCCAAGTCTACTCAAAGTTTCTATGAAATTTAAAACCAGAAATTCAAACAAAAAGCTCTCAGTTTTCATACTAGAAATTTCACAAGTCCCCAGTGTTGGCAGAGTAGAAGCAAATATGATCCCTCAGGCAGGCAGAGTCTAAGACCAGAACTGCATGAGGGGACAGTGGAATATTTCTTTATTACTATTTTTTAAGAGATTTGAACTTTTACAAGAGTTGTCTAAGCTATGAGGGGTGGAGGGACAGCACACAGCACTCCTCACTTCTTGCAGCAGAGAGGAGGAGAAGTGGAAAGGAACCACCTGCCAGCAGGACTCAAGCTGATAATAAGCAGGGTGAATGATGGTTCCTTTCCTGGTGGAAGAGGAATGGAAAATGTCACCCAGGAAACATCCTGGAGAAACCTGAGCCACCCGAGTTCAGCTCAGCCCGTGGAAGAACAGTTACTGGAAAGAGGAAGAATATCTCAGACTAGAGAGCAAGGAGAAGGCTTGGAGGTGGTGGGGGCAGATTTTATCCATGTGTTTATCAGTATGTGATGGGAGGGAGGGAGCAAAGATGAGCGAGCAAGACCCTTCACTACAAGCGGTGACAAGCACAAACTGAAATGCAGGAAATTACACTTAAACCAAATAAATGATGTTTTTATTGGAGAAAAGTGGTCAAGACACTGGAACAGGCAGCCCAGGCAGATTTTGGAATCTCCACCTTCGGAAATACCTAAAACTCAACTGGACACAGCCCTGAACAACCTTCTGCAGGTGACCCTGCTCTGGTCATTTCAAGATGGCACTTCTAATCCCAATGATTTGTGTGATTCAGTGATCTCAAAATGGAAAAAGTATAAAATAAAACAGAAATCACAGGAGTGTGGAGCTTTTCTGAGGAAAAGCCCAACTTCTTCGTACTGAATCATGTATTCTGAAATAATGCCTTGAGCTCTCAGGAAGGAGAGACCCGAAAACCTCTTTGCACTGTGCCAGGTTCAGCTCCTTTGCAGTTACTACAGCTCTTGGACAGACTGAAATGACAGGAAGCCAGAAAAATGTTAGCATATTTGGAACACTATTCACTTGTAAATTCCATGGATTTTGACAGCATGTAAGTGTAAATATCCTCTGATTCATCCTTTTAAATTCGTTTCAAATTGCAATGTGTTATAATTTATTGGGGATAGCAAAAGACCAGGGAAAGACAGATAAAGGCATCCCATACTTCAGAGAATCCCTTTACTTATTATCCTCTACCACTTGCAAAGTAGTGTTTAAAGCTTGTTGCTGCAATCCAGCTTTACGAAGAACTGGCAGCTACAAGCTGACCTGAAAAAAAAAAAGAAAATCATCATCCCTTTCTCTCAGCCTTCAAGGAAATCCCTCAAATGCTCCAGAGCATCTGGCATCAAAGGCCTTGGAAGAGACAGGGAAAACTGGCAGAATGAATGGATTGACCATTCCCTTCACAGCTGCTGTAGCATTAAGTTAATATTGACCATATTCTCCCACCTGAATCTCCCATTTTCAGCCTAAATATAAATAAAGAGAACATCCAAGTATTAGAGCTAACTACTGACAAAATAGAGAACCAAAGGAGACTCTATTTAAAGTGTAAAAAGGGAGATAGATATTCAATGCCTTTATTAGCTTTGTATATGGAAGGATTCAGTGGCACATGCAAGAATGTACCTATTCATATGAATAACATGTTTTCTGTATTATCAATTTATTTATAAATATTTAAATGAAAGAGCAGTAGAAAAGAACATCCAGTCTTCCAATTATACAGATCCATCTTTTCAGGACATTCCAAAATGGCATATGCAAGTGCCCAGGTCCAAGAAAACATCAAGCCTGCAGTCCCCAAAGTCGTGGAATTAAGGAGTTAAAAATGGGGTTGCAAAGTGCTGGGGCTGTACACTAAAGCACAGGCAGAGTGTTGGAACAAAGAGGGTGGCACTGGTGAACTGATGAGGGGAGTAAAGACTGCTAAGCAGAAATGCACGTTAGAGTCAAATGAAACCCTTCATAACCCAAAACACAGTACCAAAATTAAAAAAGAAAAAAATTAAAAATAAGAAGAAATTTTACTGGAGGAGGATAGGGGCAATCTGTGGAAAATGGGAAGCATTCTTTTAGAAGGTGGCTAAGAAGAATGAGTGGGAAAAGGTCCAAGAGTGGTATTTAAGTAAAGAGATGTACAAGGAGCAAAGGCTGTTCTTCCTTAAGCCACCATCACCCCCAAAACCAAAATCACACAGGAAAGAATTCTGCCAGTCATACACTAAAGCAAATTAAGCAAAACTACAGCTACTACATTAATAGCAGTTTGCTGCTCCAGCACAGATGAAAGAAGGTGAAAAACTGCCCTTTACAAATGCTACAAAACCTGTAAGATCAGTAGAACCTATTCTGAAGTACCCACACCGCTCTCTCACACAAAGCCACCATCTTCAACCCAAAAAAGACCTGGTATGAAATATTACCATTCAATAAAAAAATCATTATTTGGTCCCTTAAGTAGGCCCTGAAGTAGAAAGCTGTGGTGGAAATTTATCAGGCATTTTCCTCCAAATGGAATATAAACTCCAGTACCCTACGAGGTCCATAGTACATGAAATTTTAACGGAATTGTTAATGTCTTTGTAGGTTTTATAATACCACAAAGAGATGTGCTTTTACCACAGCAGATAAATGCTAATGCCTGTAGCACACAATACTTTCCCAGTGGTTTGAATACGAGTCATCTTCCACTCTCTTGGTGAGCAAATTAATGGATCAATAAATTTTTCAGTATCTCCAGATAAGACTCTTTACCTTCACAAGCCTGATCAGTAAATTCATGATGTACAGAAGGGACCACAAACAACTTGTTATGTGGATTCCCTGAAAGGTTGGTCTGCTCTGAGAAACAGAAAATGTCAAAGGCCTGGGAGTTTTCAGATGTGAACCCACGGCCTGATGTGGGAAAGGTTTGTGGAAGATCCTAAAGGTCAGATGTCAGGGTCTCCCTTATCAACAAGGTCATATGTTAAGTTAAACTGAAACCAAGAGGAGTGTACTCCCTGGAACCACAGCACTCTGATTACAGTAAATGTATTTTTAAAGGGCAAGAAGTTTTAAAAATGATGCCTAAAAGCGTATTTACCAGAATAAAGAAATATGTACATTAAAGAAGTTGTTCTCAGGTAATTTCCGTAAGTATTTCCAGTGGCATGAAAGTTAAAACTACTTCCAAACAAACAATCAAATCTATTTTTAACTATTCCTTTATGGTTCCCTCTGATTGGAAACAATAATGATTTCAGTAGAGATTGACAAAAAAAAGTAAAACAAAACAAACATAGTTTTTCTGCATATTTTGAACTGGTAAACTTTGTATTTACTTTTGTTACAGTAAGAAAATTTTGCTAATTTTATCTTGTGCCATTTTGCTTTGGTTAAAAGAAATGATGATTCAGAGCTAATCTTTTAGGAGAGATACATGAGAAAAAGGCCATTATCTCTCTTTACAAGGGGAACGTGCCGGTACTAAAATACATCCTTGTCTTTGAGCTAAACAAACCTTGAGCAGCCAGACATGGGCTTAGAGAAGCTTGAGAACAGAAGAGGAAATTCCACCAGAATTACTTCAGCCCTGTCAGGTTTTTGGTTTTGTTTTCATTTCAGGAGGAGGTTTTGAGCACGTACAACCTCCCTTCAACCTCCTCCTACCTGGGTTATCTGACAAGTTCGAGCTCCTTAATCTGTGGGGCATCTCAGCGCCCTGCTTCCCATCCTTCCCTGTCAGCTGTGGCAGGCTCTGATGCTCCTCCTGGAAGCACACACTGTCCAGGGAGGTCCTTCCCTTGGGATAACAGGATGCACTTCCAGCAGCTGAGGCTGTTCCCCTGTGGGCAGCACCCTGAAGCAATGTTGTAAATACAGCTTGAGCTGAGTTGGTGCAAGGTGTGATCCTGTGGTGTTTTTGGGCTCCTGGCAGGGATTGTGCCTTGCCACTGATGCTGACACATGAGATGTGTAGGAAGGAATCTCCCACTAACCAAGACCATTGCTTAGTGGCTGAATATCACCTTCCTGGTAGGTGGGTCTACACTATCCTGATTAATTAGAGGAAAGCTGAGCTGATTCAGAGTGCTCCTCCTGAGTCCAGCAACACTGAATACTCATTAAAACAAGCAAATCCCCCAACTCTCATTGGAACATTTTTCCCATTCCCATTTCCCCATGTTCAGGGACACTGGTAAGATTCAGGGTGGCAGAAAGCAAAGCACTTCCCCGGGACACAACACCACGGGGCAGTTCCTGGGCAGGGTGAAGTGCTTTGTTTTGTCTCCTTCTGAAGCTACACCCTTCCAAGAGACTCCAAGAGGTGCAGGGCAGGAGAGAAACTCAAAGGAATGGAGTGGGGGCTATCTGGGTTCCACATTGGTGCAGCGAGCTCCTCACTCCCTCTGCACAGACACAGGAATGAAGGACACTCTCCTGCTTTTTGTGATGTTATCACACTGCTAAATATAACAAAAGCAACACCTTCCTTTTTAAAAAAGGCAAGGTTAGACAAGTGGTCAGGGAAATAAGCTCATATTCTCCCTGCGGCCAGGTTTCAGCATTATTATGCAAATAGAAATTGTCTTATGCTTTGGATTCACCTGAGGGAATCAGCCCCAGAGTCTAAATCCAAAGGATTTCTCAAGGTGAGCACAAGTTAAAAGTTCTGGCCTACGGTTTGGTGCAGTTTTGGAGGTCAGACTGTGCTTGTCCAACTCCAGCCAAGACCTACCCAGGGATTCTATGGTTCATTTCTTAAAAAAAAACCCAAAAAACAAACCAACACAAGTTTTCCATGGACTAGACACTTTCACCAGTAACTCACAGAAACACTTTTGCCTTGCAAGAAACATATCAGCAGAAGATAACTTACTGATTTATTTTGTAAATGTTGTGTTTTAACAAACATGGAAGCCTGATACTGGGAATTGATGATCTCTCTCTTAATGAATGTTAAACCATATATAGGCCAGTGTTATGAGGCTCCCATCACAACAAAAGGCCCCTTTTATTAATGGCTACTTTATCATTTAAAACATGCATGTTGTTACTTAAAATGGCAAATTGCTTTGCACTGTCCTTGAAGTGCATTGCATAAATATTGTATTCAAGCCTTAGCTTACACTTCATAAATAATTTATTTTTAAAATACCCTTCCACGAGACCACCAGCTGGCAAGATGTTCAATTTTCTGGTAAAAACATGTATTTATTGCAAGTCTTATTTTAACTTGTTGAAGATTTGCTAAAAGCCACATGTGACAGATGTTGTAAGAACTGTATTCAACCCAAAACCTCAGGAAGCTGAAAGCCTCATTCTCCTGGTAGGTTTTGTACCTCTGCATAAGCAGTTTCATTTGCAGGGGAAAAGCTGAAGTCTATTCAAGGAAGCTTTCAAGTACTATTTTCTGATAACCCAAAAATGACTGATAGCAGATTATGTGATGATCAAAAAAGTTTATAGATTTCATTACATTTCTTTTCACTACAATTCTTCCTCCACCATTTCCATTTCATGTTGCTGCATTTAAACTGCTGTACAAACTTGTTCAAAGTGCTTGACATTAAAAAAAAAAAAAATCAAAGGAAATTTCAGATAATTAACTTTGATGAATGAGCATATTTTAATTCATGTCTGGTAATATTCTCGTTAATGACATGTCTGCTTAGGACATCCATTAAAAGTCCATTAACTTAACAGGGAAAGTCTAATAAAGTTATCCTGGAAATTTTCTGGTATATTAATGTTATGGACTTTTAATGAATATCTGCTGTAGGAACTGCTATTAGAAAGGCTACTATTCTAATTAAACTTGGGCTCTGAAAGTGAAAAAAAATGTATAAGAGAACAACAAGCAGAAGTAGCACTTTTTTTGAAAATGACTGTAAGGGAGATTGGTACAGGTCACAAATCATGCTATCAGTAACAGCTATAAGTTACTATATTGTAGCTTTTTTTTGTAGCCTGCCATCCAATATATCCATATTGAGTGTGTCCTTCATGTCATCAGTTGCTGGGGCTCCTTTTTACTCCTTTCTTGTTGAGACTGAGCAGTACAGGAAGGCCTTCCAGGCCTTTCTGAAGGGTAGGAGATGAAAAATTTAAACACAGTTTCTCACAATAATGCAGAGTAAAGGATGCACTTAGGAAGTCTGTTCCCTATGGGCATCCAGCCATCTCAGCAACCTATTTGAAGCTGCTGACATTCACAATAATACAGCAAAATATCTTTTTATATGTATGTATCTTTTATTCATAGAATCAGAGAATGGGTTGGGTTGGGAGGGACCTTAAAACTCATTCCAGCCCCCTGGCATGGGCAGGGACACCTTTCACTAGACCAGGTTGCTCCAAGCCCCATTTCTCTCTAGATATATATTTATATCTTTTATATATACACATAAAGCTTTTTACTAATATGAATATATATGTATATTAAAAACCACCCTGATATACCTATTTTTTCATACTTATCCTTCACCAAATCTTCCAAACCAATCATTTTCCAGAAACTGTCATCCCAACCTCTATCTGACGTGTATGTCCACTTGCACACTACTGTACAGAGGGACCTAGAAAAGAGACAATATAGGCACAGAGTCAGGCAAATGAACACATTTGGGTTTAAACCTGTGACTAGAAACAAGCTCCTGCAAAAGGATCTCCTCTCCACTGGTCAAAAACTCCAGCAGAATGCTCACATTAAAAAAAAATCTGGTTACTGTTTGGAGTGCACGTCTTGAGGACCTTAAAAGGACCTTGTGTTTAAGATTCTTCTCTGCTGAAACAACTCCTGGTCTGGCCACTTCACTGCATAAATCAGTCAAATAACAGGCTGTGCATGTGCCTGGGGGAGAGGAGGGCAGGAACACAACAGCTCTCGAGCAGGCAGCTCAGAGTGCTGCCTTTCCAGGCTAAATGGCTGCTTTGCACACAGTTTGTCCTTAGGAAAACGTTGTATTATTACTTCTGTTACAAGTGAATTACAATTTCCAGGAGATCTGGATGATGGGGTCACATGCACAAGTCTCATTCCAGAGAAGCTGATGTTAAACTCTGCTGTGCCAGGACAGCACCACAGGGCACAGGCAGGAGCAGAACATACACAGAGGACAAGAGCACTTGCAGGAAAGTCTGTCCTAACACACACAGTGGTTTTTATCAACATCCCCAACCTCATTCCTCCCCAAAATATGAACTGTGTTCCTGATGATTTAGTATTACATAGACTGTTTTCTGTCTGAACACTAAGAATCATCTCAAAAGATCAGTATTAAACTGTGCTTGAAAAGTCAGTCAACTACAAGGTATTAAGAATGCTAAATACCACTGCAAACTGCAGCTCTGCGTAGTCCTGGGAACACCTCAGTGCCAGCAAGTGCAAGACAGCTCAGATGCATCTCAGGGAAACACAACATCCTAACTGTTCTCAAAGAGAAACCCTGCTCAGAGGTGGATTTTCTTTGATGTTTTACAAGACAGCTTATTTGTGACTCATGTTTAGCCAAGGTGAGCTTACAGAGACATATTTTCTTTATTAGGATGGTACAATTTGAACGTGTATCTTCAAAGCAAACTCAATTTTACTGAAGAATTTGACTTTTTCTTGCAGTTTTGCATAAGTAAAAGCCAAATAAAATTCCTCTCTACAAAAATTATTTTTTGGAGTAAAAGGAAATCTTCCCTTTCCTCCAAGTCAACCACCCAGGGACTGAAATATGAATCACAGAATGGGTTGGGCTGGAAGGGGCCTTAAAGCTCATCTTGTTCCAACCCCCTACCGTGGGCAGGGACACCTTCCATTAGCCCAGGTTGCTCCGAGCCCCATCAAACCTGGCTTGGAACAGAAAAAGAGAAGCTATTTTTATTTCCTATCTGCCAAATCAAAGTTAGAGCTTATAGACACTGATACTGCAAACAGAGTAAAGGCAAACAAGAACAGGAAGAGCCTTTCCACAGACCTGGAAAACTATCTGGGACTCGTATTCCGTGTTTTGGGGGTTTATAACAAGAAGCAACATTCTCTTATGTGACACTGAGCAGAAGATGGGATGATTACATGGACTCTCTGAACTTCCACTTTCTCATCTGGGACAGAAATGTGTATTTTAAATGCTTTACATATCCTTCCATCCTGTTCTACCAGAGTGACCACATTTTTACAGCCAGAGGACAGGTGATGGTCAGTCACATCCCACTGGCTGTAAAGGTGTGTTGGTTGCTCTTTGCTACAAGAGAATAATTAACATTACATATTTTGGGAAAAAACATTAGTTAACTGTTTATATCCCTCTAAATAAAAACAGTAAATAAATTAAGAGATCGTTTCAGGACTACTCTTAAAACAGTTCTGACATCCCCATCCCCTTTTTTTTTCTTCTTAATAGTTTAAGACTAGATCACAGAATCACAACTCAGTGTCTGGTTTGAAAACAGGAAGAGCACATGACCTGTAACTACAGCAAGGACAATGTTGATAGAATAAATTCCAATTTCCAAGGATTTAAAAGCCAGACACAGAAATCTAATTAGGACCTTTGACAAAAACTGGGTGAATAAATAAATTCTAGGCTGAAGAAAATACTGGGAAAAAATAAACATTTTCCCTAAATCAGTTCAAAACTGTCATTAAAAGGAAAAATAAAGACGGGGTATTTGAAATAAAAAGCATTTCATCACTTTAGGAAAAATTTAGACATAAAGAGAGAAACAATAATGCATCAAGTTTTCCCAAATATGGGAAACACCAAATCATAACAAATTATCATCAGAACCAAATATGTCTTTTTCTAATTAGACTGAAGCTCTGAACTAATACCACACCCTGAAAAATGCTCCAAAGAACATGTTTGAAACAGCGGCCTGTTGTCCCACACAGCTCCCTCTGTGGAACACCAGAGCACACACACAGGCCCAGGGAATCACTGTGGATGGGGACACACCCGCCCCTGCCAATCCACAGAATTCCAGCAGATCAGAGCTCTCTGGCAGGATCTGGCTGGACTGAACAGACCCTGTAGGTTTATAAATGCAAAGTGCTTACAGAACAAGGATAAACAGAGGAGTTTTGGTTGAATTTTTAACACAGTATGGAAAAGGAGCTGGGAAGGACAACTCTTCCCAAATGAATTGACTGGCAGATCTTCTAAGGGGAAGGTTCTGGTATGAAAACCAACCTTAGATCTGAGCTAAAACACTAAATCATCATGTTGGCAGGTTTTGATTTTCATGGCCACAGCAAGAAACTCAAAATGCTTCTTTTAAACATAGTCTGAGCATTTACATTTCTCTGGGATTCAATCTCCTCCTTCCACACTTGCTGCCACTCAAAAAGTAGGTGTTTAATGGAACAATATGGCTTTATACAACTCCTTAATACCAAAGAAAAAGTGTTACACTGCAGAAAGGCATTCTGCTCTCCTAGATAACAGTTCAAGAGGAAAGGATTTCTTTGTGATGGCCATGATGGATTAACATCACCACATGCTTCAAAAGCACCTGGATGGGTTGAACTCAGACCCCTGCCCCCTTACCTGATGAGGTGCTCACTTTGTATGTCCTAGGGAGCTCTATGCACACATAGAAAGAGCAGTTGATTCATGGCTTGTCACTGCTGAAGCCAATGGTATAGATGTATATTACATATATTATGGGGTTTTTGTGGGTTTTTTTAATATATACTAAATTATAGGAAATCACTCAGAAATTCTCCTCCAGAGAATCACTGTGAAAAAGGGATAGCACAACTCTTAACTCAGGAAAACTCTATCCAGAAAGACACTATGCTGAAGAACCACCTGAGGAACCAAATCTTTATACCTATGAAGAAAGCCTCAACTATGAGAAAATTTTATATTTCACAGAACTCCTAAGTTTGAGGAGATGAAGGGCAGATATTAAACAGAAACAGTACTGATATCTGCTGTGGTATATTTCATTCTCCCTATTTGGCAGCGTTGCCTCAATTATTTGGCCATAAACACCAGACTTGTGCTAGCTGAAGCTGGATTAACTGGAAGGGTCGAGCAAATGTTCCTCTTACTTTACTCCCAGGATCAGCTGGGTTCAGAGGTGCAGAGAACAGGCAATCCCAGAGGCAACAGTCCCCTCCCAACTGCCTAACCCACCACAGGATTTGAGGAGCCACAGCATGGAACCCCTCAGCAGCATGAGCCCTGTTTAGCCAGTCTGAAATGCCATGAGTTTGGAGACTCTTTTCCTCAAGCAGATTCCCAGCACAATGAAATGAAAGATTTCCTTTCTCTGTTCAGAATAACACGTTATGCTTAGAATATTCCTACTGAAAAAAAACCCCAACCGTCATGCATGGAAAATCTTAATTTTATTTAAACCAGATTTTCAACAGGAAAATGATTATTCTTAGAGTTTCTTACAAGTTTCTTGCTAAAGACTGACTCGATGTGCTGAAGTCCTTCATGACCAGAATCTCAGTCTTAAAAACACAGAGAATCTGTGAACATGCACTTGTAATTCCCAAAATGCCGTCTGGAAGCAACTAACCTGCAAAAGGATCTGGGGCAACTGGACTTGTGATCACTCAGGTGATCAAAGTTTGCTTCTCCATGGCTTTTCCCACATTATCCACCCATTCTGAGTATATTCTCTCACTTTGTTGTACTTCTTGGAGAGAAGGAAATCAGATACATTCATTGAAAATGGGAATTACTGCATGCTCAAAGTTATCTGCAGAAAAATGTAGCTAAAATATAGAAGTCCCAAAAAACTTCTCCACAACTATTTAAGAATCACCAGAGCTTCACACTTTGGCCCTTTCTTTGTTGGCACATCTCCCACACTCCAAAAGGGATAAAGCAAGCATAGGCATGATTCCCAATTCTGCAGAGATCCTGCCCTGCCTGGGAGAACACCTGCTATGAAAATACTCCTGGGGGTTACTCCTTAACTGCAGCTGTCTTGTGGAACTCATCCCTATTTTGAGTATAGGTTGATAGGTAAGTCCTATCAGCTAAAAGAAACATTTTTTCCTGAAAAGTGACCTCATAAGGCATTTCTACATGGCCTTCCATTCCAGAGGGTTGGTACAAGATTAGTTAGCCTGGAAAATGAGTCAGTCACCAGCCTGAAAGGCAGAGAACCACTGGCTGGGGCATCCTGAGGTGAATGGCAGCTTTGTTCTCAATTCCAAAGCAAAAGGATCTGCTTCATTCATCCCAACTGCTCAGAAATTAACCTAAACTCATGAACTTAATTAATTTTGCAGTCATCATTAACAGTGTAGCGGTTCAATCACTGGATCACTGAACTGAAGCCAGGTGCACCTGCTGAGGGCTGTGCCAAAGCTAAATCCTACAGAAGCAAGGAAAGGGTACAGTTAGATCCCAAAAGGAATAGCGTGCAGTAGGATAAAGTAACTCTCTGCGGTCTGTTGGGCAGATTTATTTAAAGCTACAAAGAATCAAAAGCTAAGAAAGTTTTATGACGTTGTGAACGCAAGAAGGAGACCTGAAACAATGGAGCGTGACTGTCCCAACATCAAATGCTTTTTCTTTTGTTGTGCAAACTTTAAATTTAAAACAGATTTTGAATTCAAATTGTAAATGGGGGCGTAGATTCTGCTCAAGTGAATGTCTCCACACTCCACATATTGACATCTGCGCCAGGCTGCCAATGTCCTCCCAAATTATGCACCCCCCAGTCTCAAGGCTTTTCACAAAACGGAGCAATTTACAGCTCTAGCACAGTCACAGATCTGGCTGCGGTTTGTGCAAAAATGTTCCAGGCAAAAAAAATTTAATACCCAGCACACATACTCCCAGCATCCAAGAACAGAACTGGGCATGGGAGCTGCAAGAGCCTAGAATACAGTGGAGGTTATCACAGAGCAATAGGAAACATGTAATTATTCTCTGCTCTGTTATGGTAATGCCATATCCATTAATCCATGGCCTTTGAAACAGAACCAGATTGTTGGATCCACATCCACCACTGGCATTTAGGAAAAATGCCTCTGCCTGCTTGGTGTATTTAGCTGCTAGGGGGAAATAGGGAAAATTTGTCCTAAGGGAATACTTCTCAAGAAAGAGGAGAAAAAAAGTGACATCTGATCATTCGCTCTTGAAATATATGAAGTGTATGAGATGCTGCCCCTGTTGAGCATTTGCTGAAAGGAACCAGGGCAGTGGGTTGGGCTCAGGGTGGTGTAGGAAGAGCTGCCCCTGCTGTCCCTCAGTTCCTCAGCCCATCTCTGGGGCAGGTTGGTTGGAAAGTTCAGGGTGAGAGTGCCTGGGTGTGCCTTAGTTCACGCCAGCCGCCTGCACTCTCCCTTCCTCTCCTCTTCAACAGCTCCTTAATTGCAGGTACACACAGCAAAACCTGACAGGGGCTGTTCCAGCCACCCAGCCATGCAAATCCCAAGTTCCTAACATTTACAACACATTATTGTGATTATTGCCTTTGACCCAAAGCCTTTGAAATTCCTGCCTGCCCAAACCCATTGTCTCAGCGAGCAGTGCAATTTGACTCTTGCCTGAAAAGGGTTTTCTTCTTCCAACAAAACATTCAACAGGCCAAACAAAGAAGACAGGTGGGGAAGCCTGTTTGGGACAAGTAGCAGACACATTCCAGTTGTACTCATGGGTCTCCACTTTCAGTCTTTGCATGTCTGAGGACTTAAACCTATTCAATAAAGGTAGCAAGGAAATGACTGTAATCAGCGTTAGCAGGTCTACGAGCTTCAGTCTTCCTATGCTCTGGATAACACTTCAATTTATCATAAATAATTAAAAGTAGTCTAGCTGCCATTTAGATTTTTTGAAGGAAGTTAAATATCACAGCAAAAGCAAAGCTTTCTCCCCACTTAGAAATCTTCACTAAAGCTGCAGAGAAAAAAATATTAATACAAATAATGACCCAATATCATGCTGAAAGGCCAGTATTTGTTCACACTAAGGTTAGTGGCAATTTTGTCGTATTTCACAGGGGAAATAGGATTAAACTCCACATCTCAAACTTTAAAAGTTAATGTTCAAAAAATCACTTGGATTTTTTTCTTTTTCCTCACCATGAGGAAAACTGCGCATGAGAAAATTCCTCTTCAGTTTTAAACAAAAAGGATTTAGTAGAAAAGATTCCTCTTTCCAAGAAGTGTGCAAGTTTGGTGGAAGACACCAATTCACAAAGCCACCAACCCAAAAGGCAGTGAACAGCCCATGACCTACAAGCTGCATACTTGAAGCTAACAATGATACTGATATTTGGCTATATAATACCTTTCCAAACCCTTTTGAGTTTGGGGTTTTTTTTGTTGCTGCAAAAAAAAAAATCATATCAAAGTACTACATACGGTGTGAAGATTTCACAGCTTTTCTTTCAAAGCTGTGGTTAAAACATAGGTTTAATGATATACTATTCCCCCCATTTTTTCCTGAATATTGCTGACTCAAGGAACTTGCAGGGTCCTACCAAACTCCTTCCCAAAGAACAAGACTAAATTTGGGGTTAAAAAAATCTGTGAACTTGTAGTCAGCAGCTCTCCTGGCCTCGCATGTGGAAAGTCAGAATTCTCACTGGACTGGTGGCACAGCTTTTATTTAAAAATATAAACCAGGTCTCCCTTCCCCTGCCATAAATCTCCCTGCCACAGCAGAGCCCATGAAAGAGCAACACTCTCTTTTAGGTGAGAGAGAGGCCCTTAGGGAATGGCAGCTACATCAAGAGCCCCTGGGGGACTGGGATCCATCAAAACTCTCACCAACAGGCGTAGGCATTACCCCAAGATTTCCAAACTCATCCAGACAGGACTTTTAGGTCTTTTGTTGGGATACAGGGTGTAGGAGTTGTGATTCTCCTGAGCTCACACCACCCTATGTGTGTGTGGAAGTCACTCAGCCCCCAGCAACAAGCAGCGAGCAGGAAACAGTCTTTCAATCAGCAAATCAAAAAGTTAAAACTCTTTCTGTAAAGGGAAGAAAGTATTAATTAACTCAAACCTTGCTCTAGTATTTGGTGTTCATGCTATAACACTTAGAAGGCTTTGGCTGGCTTTTTAAATCACAGATTTTCTAAGCAAGTCTTGCTTACTTAAAGGGACAGATTTTATTGTATGAAAAATACAATTCACATTTGCAATTTTCTACACCCACATCTATAATAATCTCCTCTGAATACAGCCACTCCCTGACGAGATTCCATGTTATATTTAAACTCTGGGTGCCACTTTGAAAGGAAAAAAATAAGAACAATAGGATCATTTTCAAAGCCTACATAGCAGCACAAGGTTTCAAAGCAATGAAGTGCTTTAAACTCTGGCATCAACCTTCTGACCATCCAACTGGAGCGAAGAGTGACCTCCAATTACCACCACAATAAGCACAGAAGTCTCTTGAGAAATGCAGAGTGTAGATGTTTCTTGTATTCCAAAGGAGGTGTGAATCTGACATTATATTACACAGATAAATCTCAAACTTTGTGAGAGATTATTGGGAAAACCCCTTTTGTGACACTCAGACTCTAAGGATTAATTCACTTAAAGAAAATACTTGTTGGATGAGGTTCCTTAAAATTTAATTTTTGCACATCTTGTTAGAGACATGGAAGTGTGCATGTGATACATAAGTATGGTAAGGAAACTGGCTTGTTTTATTTTTTCATAAATACACACACATGTTTGTATGTGTGTACACATGGAGATATTTACCTTGGATTGGGAGAATGCGCCTGTTTGTGTCTGCTGTAATCTATTTAAACCTGTCCTTTAAAAATACAAATAAATGCACCAAACACTGCAAATGTCAAAAAAGTCATCCAACAGAAGGTGAATCACACTGACCACGATGAGATGATGCTTCTTCTACTATTTCTAACAGAGTCCAGTTCTTTTTAGAAGTGTGTTTCTATTTAGAAACAGGCTATCAAAAGATGGGAAGACTTAAGAGTCTTGAATTCAGTTTTCCTAGAATTTATGTCACCAAACCTGGAGGGAACCACCCACCTGTAGTGCAATTTATCGAGTCATTAATCCCTTGTGTGCATCTAATAATTTCAGTGGATGCACTTAGTTAAACATGTTGAGTTGGACCAGAAAGTATAAAATAAGACCATTTTATCCACCCACATATGCCTCACCATGTCATGATGCAAGGGGAGGCCAAGAGTCAGCAGATTGCTGAGTTTTTTATTAATTTCATTCTGTATTATGTTACAGACACCCAACCAAGATTCAAACCCATTGTCTTCAGCATTGTTGAAAAACTCATAATGAGACACAGTCCTAGACAAAAAAATGTATTGTCTAGACAAATCAGACATAGCATGTGGGGCTGGAAATCTTAATCCATTCCCTTAAAAGATGGCAAACAGAGGCAAACAAAATTGAGGGATTTGGCTGAGGGTCAAAGAGTAAAACCTCATTCAGACCCCTGAACTGAATCCCGAACTCCAGAGGCTCAGTCTAGAGACTGAGACCCAAACAGAAAGACACCATTCAGACACTGATGCTGAACGTGTTAAAAATCTTTCTATGGACAACTATAGCTTAAATCTTTAAATATGAGAGGAACAAAAAAGTGTGCATATATAAAATTGAATCACTGTTTTAAGCAACCACTGTTTTAAATTTTATAAGCTTAATAAATGGAGGAGAGGTTATAAAAAAAAACATTATTCAAAAATGGCAAAGGAAATGAAAAGCAAAACTGGAAGTAGAGCCCATGTCTCCATCCACTGCAGTCCAGCAGCCTTGGGACATTCCTCCTGCCTTCTGCAACATCAGCAATGTTTCAGTTCCATTTAATCACAAAAATATATTCTTTCAAGCTCAGTATTTCAAGCAAACCACTCTGCAATAGGAAGTCAAATATTTATTTCAATTAAGAGCTTGTATTTAAAAAACACATTTTCTCCTGTTACCTTCTGGCAGTTAAAAATATGACACAATTAGAACTGGAAGTATTGGTACACAGAGCCAGTGAACAGCTTCCTCTGGAAGTCTGAGCTTGAGCAAATTTACCACAGCTCAAAGCTTCACCAAACACTCAAGGAAGCTGGTGAAGAAATTAAGCAAAGGCTACAAGTCACTGAGAAAAAGGAAGCTGGGTCTCAGCTCCCTCCCCTCTGCGTGGCTTTGGATAGAGTGAGAATATTCCTGTCAGCAACATCAGCTTCTCCCAGTACAACAATGGCTGCACATCCACATGTGCATCACCCAGCACATCTGCCAGCCCCAGTCACTGCCCCTGCCACGGACACACGGCCACTGCATTATTCCAGACTTCCTTATTCCACAGGGAATAACATGGGCAGGCTACAGGAAGATTGCAGTTATTGCTTCATGACCCTGTATCATCCCTCTGGGTGAAAAGCAAACACAGGACATGCACATGGGAGCAGAAGGACTTGGGGAGTCTTTGGCTCTTCCAGCAGTTTGGGAAGGGTGGCAGATGCTGAGGGTGCTGCCTGGCCAACACCATGTGCACAGTGACACTCCAGACACCAACCAGGAACACAAATCTCCACAGGATCAGGGCTACACTTCATTATGTGGTTTCTGCTGTCTTCGTATAATTGAGTAGAATTAGAGTGGTGTGAAAAAACCCCACCCTTACAGCCCTACCCGTGGTATTTTGAGAGACAGAACTGTTGGTCCAGAAATCTCTTCACACGTTTGCTATGAAGACACATTTTACTAATTCATGAGTAAATAATATATATATTCCTAACATCAAACTGTTGATAGTCTAATTTAGCACAGTACTTGAACACATGTGTGAGTATAAAGTCCTGAAGAGCTGTCAGTGGGGTTAATGGGAGTTTTTACCAGCTTAGTCAGACTGTGCTGAACTGGAACCTCGGCTGTCATGCACTTGTGGCCAGACAAAGCCTAAGTGAAACCAGAACAGAAGCAGGGAAATTGCCAAGAGTACTGCAATAAAAGAAAGTCTTAATAACTGCATTTTGATGGAGGCTGATCCCCTTTCACATGCTAAACTCGAATATTGAGCCCTCCTTTATTCAGGAAAACCACCTTCAAGTCTTACTCAAGTCTGGATGACAGGATACAGCTGCCACAGGCACCTGAATCAAAGATGCACACTACAGATTCCTACTCAGGCAATGAGCTGTGTTGGTACCTCCCACCACAAAAATCAGTTCAGTCAGCGTAAACTCTTAAAATCATAAAGTTATTCCTAAATACTTTATATATTCAGTCAAAATTTAGTCATTAGCATCAATTTTTGAAAACATGTTTTGTTAGATTTTAAGGTGATTTAAATCAAAGGAAAAGCAAGATGGGTCATTTCACATACATCATATATGTACAGTATGCTTGTATTTTAATATTTTAAATGACAGCAGCAGTGCATCTATTTCTAGAGCATCATTAATTAATAATAATTATGGTTTGCATTTACAGCCCTTTGTAATTGTATTTATCTAAAAAAGAGGGTAATTTTTTAAGCAAATCTCAAAAAGCCAAGGCATCAACAGTAGTATTTTGACAGCTGCGGGATTTCAACAACCAGCCAAAGAAAACCCCACCAAGGAGTTCTGAAACAGGTAACAGAAGTGAGTAAATGAACACATAAATTTCCATAAAGTAAGAATGAAAAAAACATTTCAGCTGCTTTACATCAGCAGGGAGAGGAATGGAGATCAATGCAGAAAATAAGGAATGCTACGGAGTAGATAAATCAGGTGTCATTATTCCTCAGAATGCAGAAATAAAGACATTCAAAGAAAAAAGGTACTGCTGGGACCAAGAGAAAATAAAAGAAAAACAAAAAAGAGGCTACATCACATGGATACCTAGACTGCTTCCAGTCACAATAACAGAGAGAAATAACAAAGGAATACAAATGCTCATGAACTGAGCATGATTTCAAAGCACTGTCCCCAGAAGGATGCTAACATGTTGTCAGTTCTAGGATTCCTCTCTCCCTTTGCTTCCTCTGAAAGCATCTCTGCTGCCACTGCCAAAGAGAAGGGACTTCACTAAATAAACTTCATTTGACCTGTTCTAACAACCAACCAGATCAACCCATGGGCTCTTGGGAGAGTGGCTAAAAGAAAGCTGTTAATCTTTATTTTCAGATAAAATAAAGCTCCTCTAATTTCAGATGCTTTAGCCTGTTACACAAGGAAGGTGAACATGATTGGTTTTTATATTCATTTAAATCTTAAAAACAACTTCACCTGGGAATGCACATCCCCAGAGCTCTCAGAGCCAGAGCTCAGCCTTCCAGGTACTGCCTGAGCTTGTCTCACACTGAGCACTGGGAAAGGTGAGGCTGAACCAGCAGGGTGGAGTTTTACCACTGCTCTAAACTCTAATGAACCCTTTCATGCGGCCCTAACAACACTAAAATATTTGTCTTTCCCTTTCTTGGAACTTGAATTACACTGCACTACTTGCAGAAAATACACTCACAAATGCTGCAAGCACAGAGAAGAATGGACTAAAAGTCAATTCAAAATCTCTGTGTTAGATGCCTTTTAAAAGGAATGCTTTATTCCCTCTTTAATGGTTTATATGTTTCTAATGAAACAAAAACCAAAAAGAATTTCCACATTTGTGTTTTACCAAACTAAACGATGGAATTAAAAAGATCACTGTTCACAGAGAGCCTCTACATTTTTATTTGAGAGAAATTAAGAATGAAATTTCTAAAGGCCATTTTGTAAACTATTTATTTATGAGCTTGGTCCTAAAGAGTCGTGGGTGTGAGTAACTTGACCTGAACAAAAAGTGTCTCTGACGTCAGCTGGGGCATTTCTGTAAGTCACGTGTCTGCATAAGCAACTGCAGGATTGTGCTTGGCTTATCCCATATGGATTTTCCTTGCTACCTCCACAGTTAGGTCAGCAATATCAGGCTGCACATTCTGCCATTTTCATTGCTGCAAAGCAGTTTGCACCCTCACAAAGAAAAGCACAAAGAAAATCAACTCCCTGGTGTCCAAAAATGGCCCTAGAGGTGAAAGGCCAGCTTTCACTGCTGCAAGACCCAGAGAGAATTCCCAAGGTCTGAATTTAACTCAGTTCTCCTGTCCTGACTTGTCATGGATGGTGTGGGAATGATGAGGAGGGACAGCACAAGACTTGCTGGCCTGCAGCAATCAAAGATAGGCAACTCTGGACTGCAGCAGTGAAAACCAGAAAGAAATAAATAAACAAATCTGCATAGAGATCAAAAAATAACAAGTGCCACCTAAAAGACAGCAGTTACTTAAGGAGAATTTTCTGGATACCGAATCCATAGTACTTGAACAGTCTGAAGATGCTTCTGTCGTATGACAAATGCTGCCAGCAAAACATTAGATGAAAACTCCTCTGGTTGGACTGACCTTGATTTTTCCAAATACACTGTTTCTTCATAATCAGTGCCAATTAATCAATAACCTGCTAGAGGTTTTCAAATGGTTCTCAAACACCATTTTCAAACCGTTCTCTGTGTTATACTGAAAGGACAAATTAAATCTTCTGGGCCATAGGTGGCCAAAGTGTTCACAGAAGGAAAATGAGCAGTGTAAGAAGAACAGTTCCTCAAACATTCCTACAACCAACAGCCTGTTCATACCAACATGCTTGGACAGCAAATAAAGGACCCAGACCAGCAGAGCACTTAAGCACAGGCTTTAACTTTAAGCACGTGCCTAAGTGCTTTGCTGGAAAAGGGCCCAAAGACAAGAATGAGCAGAGTTAACTGAAAAGCCCTTCAGAGCTGGCCTGACTGCTTTGTTTGTCCATTCCAGTTGCTAGTAAACACACCCACCTCACAAGAATAGTGACCTGGTACAACCAATCTCTGCACTCAGAGAAGTTCCAGGAACTGGAAAGGCACTGCAAGACACACTTGGGATTTAGGCTACTTAAAAGGCACAAGTAGAAGTAGCATCTCCACATCTTGCAGGAAAATCCACATGAGGGCCCACACCATTGAATATTCTTTTACCACACAAGCCTGGCTTGTCCTGACTCATCCACCAGCTTCACAGACCATATTTTGGAGATCTCATAAAGAGGGCACAAAATGCTGCCATAGGACCCGTGGCTCTTCTTCCTCTCTCCCACTTGTGAAGGAAACCCAAACTTGAGCAGATAATTTCTGACTCTGGGCCTTGGGAATGTGGCAGCCTTTTTTACTACCTCCACCTTGGTCCATTAATAACATTTTTATATGTATCAAATTTACCCCCAAAATTAAAATGAAAACAAAGTTCCCTAGAATATCTTAAGCAATGTGCTTAAGTTAAAAAAAGAACTGGAGTCCAAAAATGGAAAGATGATTAGGGAGGTAGGTGAAGTTTGAATGAAACAATAATAAAAAGCCCTAAGAACACATCATATATTCATAGTTCTTGAATCATTAAGGCTCTGCATGACAGCTCTCACAAGCACCAGTATGGCAAATTCACTGACTTTTAAGCAGGAGTGAAAGTGGTTAAGCCCTAGGACAAATAATTTGAAAATCTCAGCACAAGTCTGATCTCAGAGAGTTTAAAGGAATGCAGACTGCCCAAAAACACAGCAGCTGTTTGTTTTTTCTGCCACCTTTCCAAGGTTCATGTCTGGAGTGAGGATAAACAGTTCTGAAAAAAAGTTATGTGGAGTTCAGACTTTAAGAAAATAAAACATCAGACTAGTATTTCTTGCAGAAAGAATTAAAAAAAAAAAATCCCTAACCTTAAATTATTCAGCCCTGAAAGTTTTCAGGTAGAGCTCTGAGGAGCAGAGGTAGATGGCTCAAGGCTTCAATATATTAAAATGCATTCTCTAAACCAGTCTGCATTTTCAAAACCTTGGCCTGATGTGGTTTTCTTGAGCAATATTCCTCCAAGCAAAGTTTCACATTTAATGAGGTAAAATTGTAGTCCCTATTTTATGCACATACACACAAATAGAGGCCCTTTCAGATAAACCAACAAGCAAATGAGATAGTGGATGAAGCCTGAATCAGTCTGAAGTGATTTCCATCAGCACAGCAGGTAACACAGTCACAAGGGTAATTTGTGCTAGTTTGGACATCATTCTTTATATTCTACCTCCTCCTTTCTCTGTTTGTGCCAAAGCAAATGAGCACCTACTTTAATTACTTAATACGTCTCTTGATAGGTTGGGCAATCAGAAATCTCTTAACATTTTAGTAGGTATAAGTTTCCTTTGATCCACATTTAAAGAGAGAACCTGAAAAAGAAAGAAGTTAGCAGGAAATGTACTTGGGTAGATTACCAGTGGAGCTAACTGGGGTGAATAAGGATTGTCTGTGTGGTTCCAGGCAGGTCAGAAATAGCAGGAAATAGCAGGCACCATGTTGAGATTCAACATCTGTTTATGAACTGTCCTTATACACAGAAGGAAGAGCTGCTACAGGACAAAATATACAAACCCAGAAAGTCTTAAACAAACTGGAACCCCTCTGGAGAGCCTCCCTGTTAGATTTACACCTGATGCTACTGGGGCAACAGCATGAGGGATGGTGAGCACTGAAGAACTTGTCTTTGTGACACACACTAAAATTTTATATATATGTTTATATATCTATATTTATCTCATGGGCAGCATGCCCCAAGATGGCACATGAAAGAAGCCATTCATGAAGGAGACTAAATCCAGACTGCACATGTGCCCACAGAGCTTGGGGGTGGAACAGAGGGCAAGAATGGCACGGGAGGGGATGGATATGAAGAACAGGTGCCAACAGTGTATCATGCTCTTACACATTCCCTGTTTTCCCTTCTTTATAGGGAGATGAAAGCATTATGGGTATTAACATCATGGACAGATGCTGTGTACAAGGAATTCAGGACAACACCACACCTAGTTTTTCCATGAAGCCAGGAAGAACACTCAATTTCTTTCCTGAAAGTAAAATTACATCACAGTGATTCTTTTTCTCCAAGGAGTCTGTTTGAGGTATTTTATATACAATGACAAACCAGCATCAGAAACTCCCAAACAGTTTCATGGAGGGAAGCTCAGAAGATGGAAACCACAGGAAAAGAGTTTTCTTTGTATTTTGTGGCATGCTCTCCCCCTCTTCCAGTTTTAATTAAATATGAGAACACCTTATTGTGCAGATCCAGCTTCATTCCTCAGAAGAACAAGGTCACCTTGGAAAATGAGATTGAACGGAGAGGAGAGTATCTAAATAGTTTCAAAACTATTTCAAACTACAGTGAGTGAAAGTTGAAGTTATTTCCCTCATCCTAACTCCATGCACTATGTATGAATAAATGCAAGTGGACTTTGGGGGTGGGGAGAGTTTTGGATATAACAGGCAAACCTCTCTGCACATCCTCAAACTCTTCCCAGCCACCTACAGCATGAAGAGGTTGTCTACTTTCTCTCCCACTTCGACAAAAATTCTTTGTGCATGGATACTAGAGGCAATAGCTGGGTCACCTCCCATTAATTCTCATCTACTCCAACACTGGCATATGGATTCTGGGAGTGACTCTGGGACAGCCCCAGGGAACACAGCAATGGGCTCTCTGAGGAATGCCTGTGCTTTCTAATCCACTCTCAAAAGAGTCCCAGGATACATCCACAATGCAGAACAGCAGCAGGCTCAGAACTCAGGCTAACAAGTCTGAGACAGAGCACTAGAAATAAAACAAAGTGGACAAACACGGGTTTAACTGAGATTCCCAGCTCCAGTTTAAAGCTGAGTGTCAGCAAGCTGACATATTATCTGAAGTTACATAATAGTAAAATATAAAACATATAACTTCCAGAACTTCCCCTTCACTTTCAAATTAAACCAACAGCCATGGTGAAATCTGAAATTCCAACTCTCCTATCCACAGGAGAATTAAGTTTCCTATGCATGCAGTGTCCAACAACCAAGAAGCCTAACTCCAGTCATCCCTGCTGGATCACACTGCAAGCATTATTGTTTCATCTGTTTCTCTGAAGTCAGAAAGTCAGAATCCTACCATCGACATTTAATTAAAGAAGGTAGTGAGAAAATAAACAACCTTTCTTGGAATGTCTTTGATTCCATAAGTACATATACATTTCATCCACTGAAGACTGAATTACAACCTTTCATCTAATGAACAGCTTAATGGAATGGCACTGGAATAAAGAATGGGGGAAGGCAAAAACAAACCCTTGGTGATTTCATATAACACATTATATATTTATATAATATCGGGCTGGCTATCTGGCAGCATCAATTTGCAAGCTGCAGTAAAAGTGTTCATCACCTCAGTGCAAGCAAAAGGCAGAGCCAGGCACTTACACCAAATCAATAACCAGATCCTACTGAGAGTTAAGCAGCAGATGGTCTATCACAATGAAGAAATGACAGAACACATACATAGAAGTGTCTGCTTTCTTCAGACACATTCTTGAAAGCACTGTATCATTGATCTAAGATTATTTTTATAGGCAGATGACAGGTCAAGCATAAAAGTGCTCTGTTTTAAAGGTTACGGAGTTGGCAAGCTTGGTATCACTGCCATGGACAAAGACTCATTTTCTTTTGAAGTCTTCCTTGTCAGGTTATTTACACTTCACAGTTAAAAGGCTCCTCTCTGGAGAACATGAATTCTAAAACAAATAAAAGAAAAAGTCCTAGGCGAGCTAATGCTACTTTTAAAAGATAATGTAAATCTACCCTGACACCATCAGTGTCATCCTAAAGCACGCCGAGAATTCTCAGTGAAAGTTACTAACATTAAGCAGATTTAGAGAGCCAGCCAAAAAAAATAAAGCAAACCTGTAGGTAAACTGCCCTCCAGGCCAAGACTGTTGTTACAGCCATGTATTACAGTGAGAGGGAGAGGAGGAACACTCCAGTGGTGAAAAGCATTTGTTTGGGAAGTCTGGAGGAAGAATTGGTCCAGAATAAATAATTTATAGTGTGACCTGTGAAAATGCCTATGGAATACGACACCTAATTCTCACTGCAAGTTAAGACAGAAAGCTGGATGCCCAGCTTAACACTTAAAGAACGTTACCCTTCAAATTATATGGCTCTTTTCCCAGCTATAAAATAACAATGCCACTTTCTTGCTTAAGAGCACATTTAAGGGCTGAATTTATTAAGGTTCTTTCATATGCAAGGTATTACAGAGGAGTAAAGGTCTGGAGGGGTTTTTTTAAAACAAAAAAAAAAAAGAAGGAAAGACAAAAGAGCCCCTTATGGGATAATAAATTTCTGTGAGTTTTAATACTTCTGAGCACTGTATGTACACACACAATGCACAGACTTCATGCTACATAGCTTTCTTTCCCTTCCCTGGATGAGAACGCCCCTGGAATGTTATTGTTTGCAGGGGGGTGGTTTTTAAGAATTTACTGTGAATACATGCATTATATATGTGCACACCAAAACACTGCTGGGGCTGTAAATGACCCAGGAGTCCATAAACATGGCTATTTTCTTATCTGGTTCAAATTTATGCAAGGAAGCAATTGTTACACAGCTCTGGCTGAACACAGACCCAATCTCACAAGGGACAAGGGGGCTTTCCATGGGGTTTCACACAAGGAAGAGTTCAAAGGAGATGACAGATTGTTTATTACATCCCTTGTACCATGAGGGTCTGATCCCTGATGGTGTTCACAGGAGCTAATGCAAAAGAAACACCCTGAACACCCAGCCTGGATCTGAAGAGAACTGAAATGATTGTAAAAAACATGAGATCAAGAGAACTGAAAGACAACAAACTCCTCCGTGGTTTCTGTCTCATTTTTCCTCAGAATTTAAGGCTGTAATACCACAACTTCCTTCAATACTCCCCCCCAGCCCCAGTGAAGCAGTTATCCAGTCCCACCGTTAGTGAGGATGTCAGCAAGAGGAATCTCAGACTCCCAGCCATCTCTTTATGAACTTTATTAAGGGGAGATTGTCATCTCAACCTCACAGAAGTTAATTACAGTGTTCTGCAGAAGTTAGTATCTACATTGCTTCTGCACAGGACCAACAATGAAATGGTTGTTTAAACACAGCGTCTTTGCTTCGATGGAAAACTGTGTGCACACCACTCCTCAGCTCAAGTAAATGTTAATGACTATTATGGAAAAATAAAAGACATTTTCTGATACACACAGTACAGTTCTTTAGGAGTCTTCTTAGGATGTCAGATAGGATTATCCTTCAGATAATCGTTTAACTGCATTTTGAGACTGAAGAAATAAGACCTTTAACAACAATGAATATATGAACTCTGATTTTTTTTTTTTTTTATTATTATGTTTTTAAAGTGCTGGAGAACGTTTTAACCATCACACACATACTCACATACACACACACACACACACACTCTCAAACTACCACACTAGGCAAGATCAGAGCTTAACAGCCAACAAAACACACATTCAATCCCTGAGATCATTTTCCTGAAATAGAAAACTACATATGTTTCTCAAATTTCACATCAAGCCACTGCACAGCCCAAGCTGCAGGGGAGAAGGGAGCCAAGCCTGCCTTTGGGCTTGGGGGAGGAAGGACCTGAAACCAAGATGATTCCTTCCATATCACCACATTTCTCGTCCACAATCTCCACTTAACAAACACCCCCGTTTCACAGCATTTCTAGCTGGGCTTGCTTATCAAGCAGCCTTTGCTTTGTCAAATTAAGACACATTGCCTTGGATTAGTGAGACTCCCTGAGTTCACGATGACTTCATGGTTGGCTCAGTTCAGTGTCTCCGTGGCAAACTGCCAGGAATACATCCACTGCCCCCAATCCTTTCTATACTGACCTAGCTGGCTTTTGTTTTTTGGGGTTTTTTTTTTGTAGCAGCAAATGAACACACAAGAGAAAATGAAGGGCTAGATATTGTCACAGCTAATTAACAATCCTAACAACTTCAAAAAATAAAGTAGTAAATATTTGAAGATCTGAATGCAAGCCTCTGCAGTGCAACCTCTCAATGTATGTCCGAAGTTGTTGGAAGCGGACAGTGCAGTTTTTCTTCACTGGGCAGATACAGTGAGACACTCTGAAGGGCTCCTGTTCTTGTGGAAAACACATTAAGCTTCTTTTGCTAATATTTTGTAAAGGGCACTTGTACAATAACAATAGCTAAAGCTTCCTGTTTGCCTGTGTGCTTCCTGGCTAACATTAACAAGACCTGCTGACAATTTTCTCCTTTAGCACACAGAACTCTTTCAGATTGCTTGGTAGACTCAAGGACATATCGTTTTTAAGTTTTTTTAAAAAAATATGTAACAGTAATGGCCCACATCGCACCTGCCCTTCACAGTCCTGATAACTTTTCCAGCTACACGTTTCCTATTTTCTGGATCAGTCTGTGTGTCACCAGTCTCCAAAGAACATGTTTTGAATTTATTAAAAGCCTGATAGCAGTAGAATTCTCTCATTTGGCAAACATACCATCACAGGGACACTTGCTTTTGGCTCTACGACAAGAAATTCGTGGTACTTTGTCCAATCCACAAAAACACCATCCCTCCCCTCCCAACCAGCCTTTCAAGATAATTCTCCCTTCTCCAGAGACTTCTCTAAACAAGTCTGCAAGTCTGAAGTCTTGGGTTTCATGTCATAAACAGGACACAACACCCGGGTGCAATTCAGGATACTGTCACTGCCCCATGGGCTCAGCACTAATCACAACAGCTTTCTGCAGTATTCCCTAGGCCCCTTCTTTCCAGAGACAGGCCTGATTTTTAGACGGGCATCTTTTGAAGTAGGCACAAAATATCAACAGGAATCCAAATGCCAGATCCCAGCCAAAGGGTATCCATTAGTCACGGCAGGGCTAGGAAGGAAGGGAAGGGCAGCTGGCCCCAAAAAGTGGTGTCTGTGCTGCTGCAGTTACCACATCTCTCTGAAAGGATTGCCCAATCCTTGAAAAAGACACAGACATCCTTCAGATAATCGTTTAACTCGCACCAGTTTGTTTTTTCAACAGCGCCTCTAAACATAAGCTCCTCTTCCAAACTCCCTCTCCCTTCTCAGAGTTTCCAGCCTGTTCTGGGTAAAATGCTTGGTGAGGGCTCCACTGACACAGCCATGAGAGACCTCACAGCGGTAAAAGTAAGCAACCTCCTAAGAGTGTGTGGATGCATCAGTTTAACAGATGAAGAACAAACACAGCGATGAACAAACATCAAATCCTCAAATGTATTCAGCTGCCCCTACACCTCCAAAGACACAGATTTAATTCACTTCTCCAAATCACACAAGGAACATCACAGGGTAGAGATGTGAATCCAGATTCTTGGATTCTAGAGCACCTCCCTGGCTTTATTGTTCTATTACAAGCTTCCCTCACTACAATTCAACAAGGGACCAGACTCTACTCCTGTTCATCCCAGTGGACTCTGCATCAACTCTGACAACATCCAGGGAGTTCTCTGCAAGTCCAGCAGTTCAAGGGAGCCATCTCAAGCCCTAATTACAAGCAACTCAAAACAAGTTACAAATAAACTTTAAGGAATCAGTCACTGCTTAACATAAAGAGCCAGCTACTTAAATGTGCACAGGCCAAGGAACTCATAAATGAAAGAAAACAGTTTGTCAAGTATCTTTTTCTTGAAAATAAGACTGTATACTGAAAAGAGATCCCCCTCTCTCACAGAGATAAAGACAAATATTACTCATGTGCTTCCCAGTAATGCTTTTTATCAACTACAAGCATTTGCTTTTCACTTTGTAGTCCATCACTACCATAAACAGTATGAATTTCTTTCTTATAAAACCGAGAAACTCATGATCCTGAAATCTGTTGGAAGGAGATCATTTAGAAAAGTGAAGTATATGAAACAGCTGTTCCACCCTTTCCCATGTCATGATGGCAAGCAGCTGAAGACTGACTGGACAAGTATTTTCACAAGAAAATTATTTGGGTCAAATTCATAGCTGAGATGAAGTCTCTACTAGATAGCACATTACCCTCCCCAGATATTAACATATCTAGAGTATAAGATGAAAAAAATATCCTGCACAAATATTCCATTTGTTCCAACTTTTTTGGTAATTTTGAGAGGTGGCTTGTAGCACAATGCTGGACACCTTCTATCTCAGTAATGTCAGCCTGACATTATTCCTTATGTTTCCAAATCCTCTTTCACAGGTCTAATCTCTCTTTTGTTAGAATTCATCTTAAATTCCAGTACAGACTAGCTCATTTTGCAGTGATTGAGTTGCCTATGATTGGAAGTTGCCCTGAAGCAGCATTTTGGGTCTAAATACATATGACCTTGGAGAAATTTGTGTGTGGATTCCACCCAGTTTAACAGCTCAGCCCTATTCTTATCTGCAATGTAATCCTTCACAAGACTCCAGAAACACACTAAGATTACAGATGTGCATCTCTGGTAAGAATTCCCCATCCATAACACAGTAGCCTATAACTAAACCAGAGAGGAGTTTAGATTTTATTAAGACAGCTGTACCCAAAGTACCATATAAAGGAAAGGTTACCAGAAGTTGTGGATGGGGGAGGGAGAGCAGTGAGTCACACTCACCACGAGCAGAAGTGCTGAGCCTCTGAAAAGCACTGCTAAGAGTCTGTCACAGAACAGCTCCTCCTCTCCACCAGTGCACTTCTGAGAGAAGACAACCGAGTATTCAAGTGGCAAAACCAACACTCATTGTTGCAGCATTGGGGAGCAAAGCTGAGAAGTTCCAGGTTTCAATTTTTTAACTGAAGAGCTGTCAATAACTTTTTTTTTAATGCAGAATAGTCAGCATGACCATGCCTGGATCGTTCAGGACGAGTCAATGGTCAATCACCAGCCCAAAGCAGAAATAATAAAACATAACCATATTAAATATGGAGCATTACAGGCAACAGCTTTCCAAGAAAAAAGGGAATCAACAATTTGGAACTCATCCTTTGCAACTGATGAGTGGATGTTGTTCAGTGAGATACAGAGCAATTTCAAAGCTAGGAGGTAAAAAATCCTAGATGATGTTTGAGCCTCCACCCTGGAGGTAAGAAACATTTATTGTTTACTGTAGGTCCACTGGAAAAAAAACTTGGCAACAAGACAGTTCAAGCCAGCAGAATTAAAGGTGAAAGACAAAGGATTTCATACTTAGAAACACACATCAAGAACTGCTTTTTCAAACATGTCAAACTCTGATCTCACACACTACTTAACTTTGTGCACAGCAACCTCACTGAAGGCAAAAAGACTTTACATAATTTCTAAATGTCAAATACATACAAAATGTTTTAGAGAGCCCCTTAAAAATTTAACGAAGCAAGGTCTTTTCTATAACAGTGCCTTCAGAATTGCATTTATTTTGGTAAAATCCTCCTCACCAAAACAATTTTTTTAAGAAATAAATCCTTCTTTTATCAGGGCCAAGTTCTGTATGATTCACAGTGACTAACACTGTGTTTTGCCCTGTGAATAGACTCCTTTGTGCTCAAAGGGAGAAAGGGTGGTAAGAGGTAAGAATCTCATACTTGATAAATTCACACTTCCCTTGTGCTATGAGCATATGCAGGACAAATTACTTGACTTCACCAACCTACAAGAAAATTCTCAGAAAACGGGTGTGCATGGGGTAAAGCAGAGAAAGGGAAAAAAATTAGGTTTGATTCCAGCAAAATGCTTCTTGTCCCTCTTTTCCGGTCTTTTTCTTCTTCCTTTGTTACCCTACAAGTCAATCCACTAGAATCAAAACAATGGGCTTAATTTTGGGGAGCACATTAAAGACAGCAATGAACAAGGAGCTATTTTATTCAAAATAGAAGACTCTCAGCCAAAGTGTGAGGGAAGACTTTATCCAGAGAGTCTTTTCCCAACATTCCTTTCTCCCTTACAACCTTCATCAATACAATTAAAAGATTTTGAATAATCACATTGCCATTGCTAAGGAAATTAACTTGCCTGTCTAAATTCAGGCATCTCAGCTTTTGAGTATAATGCTCTGCAACTCTATTTTTTTAAGAGAGATTCTCTGCTTCACCCCCAGGAAGCTGCAGCCAAGAACACGAAGCCAAAGCCAGGCAGGACCATGGAGCTGTCAGGATCACTGTGCCCTCCCTTTTCAGAGCCTCCTCCACCTCATGCCCTGACCAAAGGGTGCTAATGCTAAATCAAAGTCCTGGGTCCTTTCACAAGATGCAGACCTTGGAATATCATCTGGGAGCCTGGGATTTATCCTCTTGAAGGTAGAGTTGGGTCAGGTGACAGGACTGTTTAGATTGCAAGATCTGTGGGGTGCAAGTTGTTCTTCTGTTACATAACTCAGAGTTAGACAGCAAAATCTGACTGAAAGTCCAAAGGAGGAAGATTTAAGATACCATTTATCAATTATCATCTGGCAAGTCCTTGCACAACCCCTCTTCTTGACTTTTTAAAGTCAATCATAGCACTTCCCTGCTGTATAATGCAGGGAATATAGAACAGATAATGCTCTAACAATAGCTGTCAATCAGGAAGGCTAAACAGGGAGAAATAGAGCACTCAAATAAAAAGAACTGTATCTTATGGGAAGATATCTCATTTCCATAGAGACTAAAACTATCCTGTGGCCAGCTTTCATCTGAGACTACATTTTGCACAGATTCCACTCCACAAACTGCTATGGAAATAACTGTGAGCTGCACTGAACTGGGCATGATTTGAAATAAATAATACTGTCCCTCACTTCTCACAAGGATCTGCAAATGCTCTTCACCTGTGTTGGTCACTTTACTTCAGGTTTTTAAGGGGTTGTCTCAGAGGGTTTTGTTCAACTGCTCAGCAAGGATTCCCGGGTGCTTTTGGGGAGCAGCACAGCTGCCATGTTTTACAGTGAAGTGACCATTTAAAATTAAGATTTTACCAGATCCCTCCCACACGGCAAAGAAGTGCACACTTCCAATTCTCAAAACAGTCAGTAAATTTGTCAACAAAAATAGATTTCAAAGACTTATTGGAAGAGTATTTAACAGAAACTCCAGCAATCACATTCATGCTCCAAAATGACATTTTGCAGCAACATACTGTATCTGTGAATTCCACTGCTCCCAGGAACAACTGTGTTCAGGAATGCACGATGGAGGCAGGAGATAGGTTCAAGATGTTTTGGGGCTGGCTGAATTACAGACAGATGTACATAACAGCAGGTCCAGTCAGAATGAATTAAAGCAGAAATGTACATAAGAAAAGAGACAAAATCATACTGTTATAATTAACATACCTTGCAGTGACACCTGTGGCTTTCCAAGATAAGAAATCCGGAAGATCAAAGAAGTAGCCAACCTTCTCCCAGGATTCTGGCAAGTTCTAATAAAAATATGTTTAGAAAGGCAGGTATTAGAGGTCAGGCATGGTCATGTCCTTATTTTAATGAAATTAAAACCCTGATATTTAGGTAAAAGGGACAATTTTTTTAAACCCAGTGTTCTGATCATCCAGACAGCTCTACTCTCTGATTTACTGCCTGGAGAACTGAGCCTTTCCCCCACCACAGACTGATCATAAGCAAAGTTCCCCATGAGGAGTCCACGGAGGCACAAGTTTCAGATCAATAACCTGGGGTGTCTCTGTTCCCCATCAGCTGCTCCGTGTCAGAGCAGTTTCAAAGTCAACAACTTTATCAAAAAACATTTGCCTGAAAAGTGTTCTATTTTCTAAAATAAACCGTTTGAAAATATTTGAAATTTAAGATTTAAAATTTAGTATTTGTTAATTACATGCATAGGAAGAAAACAAGGAGCTCTGTGAGCACACAGACAAAGCCTGCAGATCACGTGGCTTTCCAAAAAGCTACACAACATTTCCAAACTCCTAAAAAAAATCTCTTCTACCAAAAAAAATCATTTACAAAAAGTTTCTACCACTGTTCTCTGCACAGAGGTGATGGTCCAGAAAGCAAGAAGACATCACAAAAGGCTGATCTTATCACCTGGGCCAGGCTCTATTCCTTGTTTTCATCTCCAAAGCTCAATCTGATTTTAGCTTATGTTAGCAATGCATATTCTCAAAACTACTTTTCCACAAACCATCTCCACACCATCCAGCTATCAGACCATGATGAACGGGAAGAAAGTTTTCCCTGGAGTAATGCTGTATTCCAGTGTTACAGACAGTGAGCATCACTGTCCTGCAAAGCAATCCCAACAGTCACCTCTCACCTCAGTAGATCAAAATAAGTAAAGAATATCAAAACTAAATAAAAGCCCACAAGGGTCACAAATCAAACTTCCATGGGAAGACTGCTTGAAAAACCTCCACCAGCATTTTAAATAATTGAAAAGTGCAAAGTTTTCTCACTTAAGATCAGCTCCTGCCTTAGAAACACAAGTCCTTGCTGGGGTTTTTCTGGAGCAAAAATTAATTCCATGCAGTGTCAAGAATGTACAGGCTGAACTAAAAGAGAACACGATTCCATTTTAAGAAATAATATTTGGCTCTTGAAATTCCTCCCTGTGAGGGTGCTGAGGCCCTGGCACAGGGTGCCCAGAGAAGCTGTGGCTGCCCCATCCCTGGAAGTGTTCAAGGCCAGTTTGGATGGGACTTGGAACAACCTGGAAGAGTGGCAACCCATGGCAGGGGCTGGAATGAGATGGGCTTTGAGGTCCCTTCCAACCTCATTCATTCTGTGATTCCATGATTCTGTAACTTAATTCAGATACTCTGATATCAACCCAAAGTCTTACAAGTCCAGAAAGCTGCTGAAATGGAATCTATGAATTCAAGAAACTACAGTGCAACTGGGTTAGTACAAAAAAAACAAAATTTTGTTTAGTCTTGGGTCATGCAAAGAATCTGTCTTAAAACTTGGAGTTTAGACCTTGAAAAGCTTCTAAAACTTACTGGGTTTCTACTGAGTTCTAAAAAGAAATGCTCTGATTACAATTTTTTTAATATAAAACACACAACTTTTGGATGTCTGTTCCTGACCACTCAGGTTTAGGTCACCTCCCAGACATATGTGGTTGCTACTCACATAAATTTAACTTCCTAAGTGAATGCCAAGGTGCTCCACAGTTTAGCCCAAAGATCATTCAGCCTGATTATTTTGATAATAAAAGCCATTACATATTGTTAACACACCTGACAGCCTTCAAGAAGGAACAGGAGTAGTCTGGCTGTTACTTCAATCAGGAAAGAAACTGGATTAAGAATAACTGTCTTCTTCAAACAAATCTGTTTCATCAAAGATACTCCTTGGATCCTTATTCTATTACTTCAAGAATTCCCAAAAGCCACATGTTAGTGACACTCAAAATACTTTGTTTCATGAACATCCAAATGATTCATTTTTTGCCATCTTGATGCTGTGTCATCACTAATTAGTAGAGACAAAAAAAAAATCGTAGCACACTCTGATGCTTTTTCCAAACAAATTTAAAGTCTCCATGTTTTCGACACTCACTGAAGTTAATTCAGATTTATTTTCACCCAGTCAGGAGTCTGTGACCACATTAAAAGGATTGTGGAAAAGATCCAGGAACGTTCCCAATGCTGTGTTCACATCCTGCGACTCACCCTCCAAACTCACTTGCAAAGGAACTCACACAATCTTTCTGCTTTCCAGAGTTACTTATGGGGTACCCTTTCTTCATCTCTCTCTCTCTGATTGCTTTGGGTTATTTTAACAGCTACACCTCCACAGAATGATTTTTTTAGATTTTTATAGATAATCCCAAACACCTGGGGACAAGAGTTTAAGAATTATGTAGTGCAATGTATTTTAATCTTCCTAGGCAAGAAGGGAAAATGAGGGATTTCTTAATTGGACTGAAAATACACACATAGGGTGTCTTTTTCTAAATCACAGAAAACAAATGCACATTGTGTGAAAGGAAGAAAGGGAACAATGGAATACTTAATACACACACTCACAGGGATCTAAAAACTCATGTCCCATGCCCTGCTCCAACTCAAAGCAAGGATTTACAGCTTGGATCTCCCACACTTCAGACTGGATGCCAAGCCATGTGATAGAGCTATTCCCACACACCCAAGACAGGCCATGAGCACAAATTCCATCCTTGCCAAAGCCATGGCTGCAAACTGATCAATTTTGACACAACTTGCACTCTAACTGGTAGAAGATTAACTGACTGAATTATCAGAGTCAGGAACTGGGGAAGGGGGGAGAGAAGGGGTTGGAAAGTAAATTCTTGGAGTAAGGCTGCTGCTGAAGGGGGAGAAAACCGCCTGCACCACCGAGACACTGGTGCAAGTATCCTGAAATCCCTGAGGCATCCCAGGCATGGCACCACAGGCAGGCAAGCACCAGGCCCCAGGCCAGAAAGGGCTGCAGAGGCAGAGAGCAGGCACATGAAATCAGAGCTGGAGAAGCTGGAACAAGGCAGGGAGGACAGTGTGTGCCTGCTGGGAGCCTTGTCCCACTGCAGAGGAGAGGGGAGACATGGAGGGCAGACAGACCAAGCAGGACATGCTCAGAGGTGCAGGTGCTTCAAATCTCCCAGCTGTGAATGCTGTTTGTAAATGGCACTTCTGCCTGATTAGCAACTACAGTTAAAAGCCAAATCCCGGCTGAAGTACAACTTATGCATGTGTGTCTGCACTGTGTATGGATTGTGATAACACAGAGTGTTGAAACATTTATAAACAATTCTAAACAAGAGTTCAGTTCCAAACTCAACAGCCTGGAGTCATTCTCATTTAACACAGAATTTATTATTCATTTTAATGGAAAAATATTCAGTCACATTCAACAAGACAAAAAGCCAGCTGCAAGGGCAGCAAGCAGTGAAGAAGACATGCACCAGCAAAGGAGCTGCTGCCAAGCTAACATCACTGCATCCACTATCCTTCCCCCCACTGCCAGGGGAAGAGGTTTTAATTGTTTCTGCAAATGATCCCACTGGTAGCTGCAAGTCACAGGTGTACAGAAGGAAGAAGGATGATGGATCAAACAGCAGCTCTAACTGAGGATGTGAACTGTAACATACAGGAAGATCACTGACTGCCAGAAAAAAAAAAAAACTTCTCACAGACTATTGATTTTAGTTATTAATGGCAGAGGAATGATATGCTAAACAGTCACTACATGGTTTGGGTTTTTTTCCTGAAGGGAGGCTCTTCTTTGCTCTTAAACATGACATTAAGAGCAGAGTTGGGAAAACTGAGTATAGAAGACTGCACTTCATTTGGAGGCAGTTACCAAGCAAATACTTACCCCCAGTCCAACATCCCCCACCCACTTAGAATAAACAAAAAACTTCAGCATCTCTGATTTAATAGGACTAGTATTTTTTAGAAATAGCTGGTTCGTAATGTCATTAGTATGAGGAAAACATAACATGCATCCTTTCGTTTTGGCACAAGCTACAGTAACATTTTCAGCCAGAAATTAGTAAACAACATTTTTTTTCTTCTGCTATCTCTAGGGAAAAAAAATAATAACAGGCTACTTCTAGAGCTGGACAACCATTCTCTGCAGTTTTTGCACTGCTGTGTTCGAGCTGTATTCGCACTGCTTAAACACTGGTTTGCCACCTCAGAGGTATCTGTACAGTTGTGTTGTACTGACAAACATCTGCAGCAAAATAATTCCCACGGGAAGGAGTTATGTACCCCCACTTTCAAGTCACATGCAGGCATCTACCTCCCAGAACTACCTATGCATGCAGGCAATGAACACCCTATTTTTTCAGCCAAAGTCACCAAATGTACAGAACCTGCTTATTAAACTGCACAAAAATTTACCTGCAACTACAGAAGTAAAAAACTATTGCAATAATGTTTTGTAAGAAAATTGTAAATTAAGAAATCTAAGGAAATAACAGCAAAAGGAGTGAATTTAATTTATTATTTTAAAATAACCAGTAACCAGGAATTACTTTCCTTTTTAGTGAGGGTTACATTCAAACTTACCTTACTGGCTTCAGGAAGACTTTGTCAGAACTATCTTTCAGCTAGTTTCTAAGTATTTGTCAAAGGATTCTTTATTTTACCTTCATTTACAGGTTATGTTCTTAATTCAGCCGACCACATTCAAAAGTCAAATGTGGCTGCATCTACAGAAGTAAGCCTCATAAAAAATCATGTATTTGTTTTGTTTTGCATTTAACACTGGACTCTATCACCACACATGATCCACACAGGCAGAAAAATACAATGCTGCTCCTAAGTGAGCCACAGATGTGCACACTTTAACCAGACTGCCCCACAGGCCTCAGCTGATCATTTACTGCCAACAGCTGTCCCTGACACACAAACTCCACTTGCAGGGATGGCTTTGCACCATAGGAACACCTATCTGCAATTACAAGCATCAAGAGCAAACAATTAACTTCATGGATGCTAACTAAGAGGTGCCAGAGGGTAAAATGATTCAGCTCCAATCAAACTGAACTGAATATAAGCAAATAAAAATCAAACAGATCTCAAAAAGCCTATTATGGCCTTAAAAAATTTAGTTTTTCAATTCAAACTCGAAATGGAATAGAGATGAAGAGCTGGAAGAAGAGAATACATGCTGAAGCCTCCAGTCTCTAGTTAAATCTCTATGCTGTGCAGGGAGATGAAATGTTAAAGAGAAAGCATTACATGGAAAAGAAAGTTTAAAAGAAGCAGGTGACAATAACCTGTGATTTTGAAGAAAACCTGCAGCATCCCTTCACAAATAAATACAAGGGGAGAGGAAGAAGAAAGCCACAAGAAAAAAAACCAGTATCTACTTCTTGTACATTGGTGTCAGCTCATTCCTCACACTGAGGTCATCTGCAGCTTCAATTCTAGGAACAAGGTGATGGAAATGGAAAAGCACAGTTAGGTCATTATTGAATCACAGACTGGTTTGGGTTGGAAGGGATCTTAAAGGCCATCCAGTCCCACCCCCTGCCATGGGCAGGGACACCTTCCACTATCCCAGGGTGCTTCAAGCCCCTCCTAGCCTTGGACACTTTCAGGGATGGAGCAGCCACAGCTTCTCTGGGCACCCTGTGCCAGGGCCTCACCCTTCCCTCACAGGGAAGAATTCCTTCCCAATATCCCATGTAACGCTGCCCTGTGACAGTGTCACTCCAGGCCCTTGTCCGAAGTCCCGCTCCAACTTTCTTCTAGGTCACCTTAGTCCTTCCCCCTTCTCCTTCCTCTTCCTCACTTCCAACCAAGTCAGGATAAATTTGCAAAGTCATATTTTAGCAATACTTTTAACTGCTTAGATGAAAACTCCTCAAGCCACAGAAATTCCACTCCTCTTTTGAGAGACACCCTAATCACTCACAATCTACCAGCACTGCTGATTTGACCCATGTCAGACCCTTCCTCACAGAGGTCAGGTTTGCAAATACTGTTGTTAGGAGAACCCAGGGCAAAACATGAGACAAGAGCATCTTGTCATCACACATGTCCTAACGTGGCCTTCCAGACTCAGGTGAGCACCACAGAAAGGGAGAGGGAGCCTTTAGTGACAATGTACACACAATTAACCTCCCGGTGTAACAGCAGACCACCAATCATTTAGTATCAGTACTTTAAATAACTTCCTTCCAAAAATGCATCTAGTTAAACTCCTAAGTTTATCTTTTATTTAATCATTATTATTTAACTTCTATTTTATTATTTCACTTCAGACATAAAGCAGTACTTTTCCCCACTGCACCCTCTCTGCAAAACCCATACGAATGCAAGCAGCTGTGGAATGTGCACAGCACCAATCCCAGGCAAAGATGTACAGAGGGAAAACAGCAAAAATATTTAATAGCAGAAACATTAAATTCCTGGGGAGTTCAAAATAAGGTCCAGGGAATTCAAAGCAAAAGTCAACAGTGATTCTTCATATATTAGGGTGTACATGCTGACCTGGAGCATGACTGTGCAAAGTGTCTGGCTGCGGGTTTTGTTCTGCTTTGTTTTCTTTACAAACATCCCTGTGTTGAATATGTTGCAGCCATGTCAAGCCTTCTGATGAAAAACTTTCCAGAAACATGATGCCAACCAAAGGGACAAAGGCTCAAAATAGCTTCTGGATACACCTTGGTTTAGCCAGTTTTGATTATGGTCAGACATAGGAGAATGTGCCCAATCCACTGTTTTTGTCTTAACTTCCTGGGATACTGTCAGGTATATGACAACATTAGGGAGGAATATTGAGAAAGGAATAAGGAAGGAAAGGAAAAAACCAACCCATCTCACTACACTCAGTAGTCAGGAAAGCTGGAGACACCAAAGCCATGAGCACCAAAGCCAGGCACAGTGTGGGCAGACACTGTGCAAAACTTTCCCAAGCAGTAACCCAGGTCAAACCAGGTACAGTGCAGTCATTTACTGAACATCAGTTATCATAATTAAGTAGAAGCATGATGGGAATTTCAGTTTCAACTATGCAAAGCTCTCAGATAGTCTCAGTTGAAAAGGATCGAATAAAATTAAAATGTGTCTTTCTACCTGCTAATCTTGCAATTCTCCCACGGGATTTGAAAACTAAGCTTCCTTTTTGCCAGCTTGTGCATTACTACTATCTGAAGAAATAATCCTGCAGTCAGAATAAATGACTGTATTTTTTCCCTGTGGTGTGTGAGCTAGATCAAAATCTCACCCTGCCATACATGGAAAATACACTTAACACAGAAAATAAAGATGATACAACTCAAAAAACAGGAAGGACACCATTAAATACCATTCTACAGGTAGTTTTCCTGACCATACCTTTAACAGCTGTGTCACAGTTTATTGATTTATAAAATATTGATACCAAAGAATCTGAAGAGACTTAAGTAATTTATATTCGTAGCCCAGTTCAAGGCAGTCCACTGAGAAACAATGAACGTGAAAACTGCTCTTGTAGGTCTCATTTGAACAACCTGACATTCAAAATTATTACAAGATTTGCCTTCCTGGGCAAAAGATGAGGACACTTGCATTACATGAGGCTGAGTTTGAGCTCTCAGAGCCCAACATGATCCTTCACTGACAGCCCTGATGTCAGGTAAGCCATGGATGCATTACTGTGCCTGGCACTGAAAATAAACCATCGCTCTTCATTTAATTCCTTTCCCCCTCCTACTTTGCGGAGTACAGAAGCAATAAAACCACTCAATCCTGCACCTCTCCAGAGCTAAAAGGTTTAACCAAATCTCAGCTGATTACAGCCCACTCCAGGATAACTGTTCCAGCTCCTCAGCAGCTGAGGTGTTGCTGTAGGTGTTGAGGTGCCCGAGCTAAGCAGGGCAAGCTTAAGCAGTTTAATAGTGAGTCATGCCCAGACCACTTAGGACGCAGGGAGTGTCGAGTGGGCAGCTCAGCAGGCAGACACTGAGGTAAAAAACCCTCTCTTAAGGACAATAATCTCCTTAGCTGGTATGTCAGCAGCTGAAAAGGGACATATGAACAAGCCCTGTTCTGTAGCACCCTTCTGCCAGGAAATCCCTGCTGCTGGCTGGCACCTGGGGTCAGGAGGATCCTGTGTCCCACCCACTGGCTTGGGGAAGGAACAAGCCCTGCAATGCGCTCCCCTTTACAGCACAGCAATTATGTCACAGGGCTTTGAGGTCACAGCAGACTCACACCTCCACGTGACCACATTTGGACACCCCATAATCTGGATTTCCTGAGCAGTCAGGTACTGATACCCCTTGCAATATAAAAATGTTTTAAATGCAAACGATTCATTTCATGTTTTTACGGCTTACATTTTATTATTTATAAAATGACTGATGTATGATACTCATAGCTCGAGAAGGGAAGAACTGTTAGATAGATAATCATATTTCATTATCAACATTCATTACCCTCTAATGTCATTAATCTGTCAGTACCTGCTTCTATGAATTAATTCCTTTGGCTTTCCCCAATCTGCACCTTGTTACAATATAATGTCTCATGTCTGCAAGGACAGGAGAATCGGGCTGCTTGAAACTGGCAGCAAGCAATTTACATTTGGGCTTTGTTAAAATGACAGTGAGCATCATTGAGGCCAAATGCAAAAAGCCAGGCTGGAGGAGGTTATAAAAATTTCAAGTGGCAAGTGTCTCTCCTTTTATCTGGCAGTAGTCATTAAGAGGCCATATGTCATTGTAACACACGAAATTTAAACACAGGAGACAGAGGCAGAGCTCCACATTACACACAGAGCACCTTCCCTCTACACATGGTTTACTTCCTGCTGATGGGACAGAACTAAACTGAAGCTGGAAGTGGAGAGTTCCTCCACCAGCAGCCAAAGCCATCACACCCACCCTGCACTGCTGGATGCCTCAAAAGCAGTTCCTCTGGCACTCCAGGCTCCAGGAGCTGGAGCAGGAAATACACCTCTATAACTAAATCCTAGGATACTTTGAGGACTCATTTATTACCTGCACCTCAATTTGTATGTATATCTAATCCTAGATAAGAAAGGCATTCGGAATGTTTCTATCAGGGAACACTCCACTTCAATAAAATCAAACATATTTATATGAAATTGAGAGGAAAAAAGAACCTCAAAAGGTTTAAATCACAGCTTTAGCCTGGCCTTACTCTGCGCACCCTGGGGTTCAACACTAAGGCTGAAGACTTTTGTTTTAGAAATCTCATTCTCAGGAATTAAAAAGGGGCACTAATCACTAGTAAAAATGCACCACAGTGTTAAATGTACTCACTTCCTTTATCCAGAGCAATTTAGGTGGCTGCATTTCCACAGACATGGCTCCCCCTACATAGTTCAGAACCCTGTGCTGGGTTGCATTGATGCGCTCGACTTGACTCACTGCACGATGGTCCATCCACATGATCACATTCCTATGGTTCTGTCCTTGGGGGGAAAACAGAAAAAAGAGATTATTTTAGCTCTGGTTTAGCCCCAGTTCAGTACTGCAAGTTACTAGGCTCTAAACTGCTTCACATTTTCACTTCTACATTGAAAACTCAAATTCTATTTGCGTTAATAATTCAGAGTGGATATCGAAAACCAAAATTTTAGCCCTCTGAGCTAACTTTAGGGCATGCTGAGCTCTGAGAATGCTGACTGAAACCAATCCGGCTTGTGAGCATCCAAGAGCTGTGAAACACCACGTTCTCTTGTATTTCATTCAAAGAACCCAAACCTCTCGACAAAGTTCATGTATTTAGTTAAAAATAAAAAGGAACATTTTGGTGACCAAAAACTAAAAATGTGACAAAATCTGAACAATTATGTTGTGAATTGAAATTAACTCAATTGGCTACAGGGATTCTCTTTCCTCTTCTATGGTTATGAGAAGAACTACCCTAATTCCTTTCCGAAATACTGTTTCAAGGGGGATAATTCGCTGAAATGCTTTTCTTTTGGATGTGCAAGGAGAAAGCATTTGGCAAGTCTGCATCAGACACAAATGAGAACAAGAAGCAAAGAACATTTTATCCAAATTAACCTCCAGAGGACCTGCCAGACAGAGGGAACAGTAATCCAGGTGACACTGCAGATTCCTCTCTGGCTAAGCACACTGCATTCTCCATGGCACAGCCACTCAAGCATCATCTCGAAAACACACTCTAAAACAAGGCAGAAGTATGAGGCACATCAGTATTTCTAAAATGGATTGAAATACAACTTAGAACTGTGAAACTGCCTGAAACCCCACCACTGCAAGACTCTTCACAGCATTACAGTGTTGAGTGAATTCTTGTCTTGCTGTTTAGCACCACCACTGTGTAAACTCAGAGTTCTTGGGGATATCAGAGCACATAAAATGAGAACTGAATTTGACTTGCTAGACCCAAAATAGCCCCAGATATCATTAGGCATTGAACAGATTGTAAGAGACTCTCAAACTGAAAAATAAATAATCTGATCTAAATTTAGAGAAGGACGTTTTGGGAGCAAAGCTGGTTTTTTGAGAAGGATAGGAGGAGATGACAAACACATCTGAGAATAGAAAGGGAACGTACACAGAATTACGATCACGTCTCTGTAACTACTGGTATAGCACACACCTAATCTTAAGCAGGATTCACTGGGGAAAAAGTGCAGCACAGATTTTTTGTGAATCGTCTGAATCATCTACCCAAAAACTAAAACCCCCCCAGATATTTAGAAAAAGGGCACAGACTGTTTCTGAAGTTAAGCACTGTCCTAGACAAAGACAGAACACCAGTGTAAGAAAATACACAAACTGAACCTCTTGCCTGCAGCTCCATGACAGAGAAAGCATTTAGACTACACTAACAGTTACATTTTTAACATTCCTTTGACCAGTGTGGATGGGCATTTATACACACTATAAAAACCATGATCAGTACAGTCTGAAGAAGAAAATATGCAGAAAAGAAAAACGAGCATCGATTTCCCTAAGAAGCAATTTCTCAGAGTCAAGATGAATGAATGTGATCTTAGGATGCCAAATATTTAACCAAGCAGTAAGTAATTCTCATCTCAAATTTAATTTTGCAGTAAAATTAAAACAGTAAACCCAGGGGAAAAAATCCCCTTGTAAAAAAGTTTGTGTCATCTCCATCTCCAAGAGTCAGCCCCACCACTTGGGATCTGGATGACATGGAAAGTTCCCTCCCATCAGCAGTAAAACACACAGTAATACCATGTTTTGTGTGGAGCCCTACCTTGACAGTTGACTGCCAAGGGCTGGAACTGTTTATCCACCACAACAAGGGAACAGGTAGCATCAAACCCCAGCCCTCGGATCTGGCTGGCATCCACTCCACGGACAACTTCCTGAAAATACACAAAACACACCAGAATACAAATATATCCATACACGTGCAAGTATCATGTGAATAGTGAGTACAGAAAATGAGTTAAAAGTTAGCTCAAACTCTGAAATTTCCTAAATTCAGTATTCTTTAAAACTTTGAAACATAAATACATCAAATTACCAGAAATTCTTTGGGTTTCAAATCTGATTCAGAGGTCTTTATCCACAGTCCTGGATAAAAGCAGGAAGCAGAAAAGTATCAATAAATCAAGGTAGCAGAAAACCTGTAATGTTGATTTTCTCTCTTTTTTAAAGCTTGGAGCTGAGCTGCATGTGAAACACGGACACAGGATTAGGACCAAAGTGTTTCTATCAGTTACTTCACTGACTTCCTGCCTGTGGAAGCAACAATCTTCCAGAATTTGCTATTGTATTTGCCTCACAATACTGAAGGGTTCCAAAAATAAAGTCTGTCAAAATCTGTAGCCATGATAACACCTCTGCAATGCACACCTTTGCTCAGCTACCAAGAGTTTCAATAGCACACTTTTTGGAAGGTTTTCCAAAAAAAAAAAAAACCCAACCCAAACCATTGCCCCAAAATGCCTGAACTTCATGGCTCCCAGCAGCACTGGAAAAAAAAACACAACACCCACAAGGATTAAGTGCCAAATGAGGTTGCAAGACACCTAAAATGTAGCACGGTAATAAATTGCCACTTCTCGGCAACAATAAAAATATCATTATTTTAATTAGTACTATAAAGAAAGACTTTAAGTAGACTTGCACAGTTCCAGTCTCTTACTGGCTCTGTAAAACTGCAGTTTCTGAGACCATTTTATTGCTTAAATATAAGAGATTGCATTTAAAGAGGTCCAGAGCAAGAACAAAGCCACTCAGAGAAAAATCAAATAAACAGAGAAAGACTTGCTCTGCCTTAACATCAAGCTGTTCTTCCCTATCACTCCTGTCACTCCCTTCTTTTCCTTGCATCCCACTCACCTTCTCCATCTTAGGGCATTTCTGCAGAGCCAAGCTCATTAATGTTTGAAAAGGCTGATCAATAACAAGACAATGGGTGAACAGTCCATCTGCAAATTACCAAGTGTATCATGAATATTTAAAAAGCCAACCTTAGAACATGGAGCAGGCCAGGGCTTTAGTAAGGAAGATGAAATGGCCTCTGTGTGCACTGCAAGCAAGGTCTCTAATTTACCTTTATCTCCAGCATGTACAGGCAGAGCCCTGGATCAGAGGATACAAATTTTCCCCTATAGTAAAGTCTGTTTCAATCTGGTTTTATGCTTGATACTATCCACAGACATTTATTATTTATTTTGGTCTTATAATACTGGATCCTCTTATAATGAGGATCACAAGTGTTACTTTAGGGGCCATCCACAAACCAGATTACAATTCCTCTACAATAAATTCTCCTTTGTGACTGCAGAACAGCCCAATGCACCTCTCTAGATATATGCACTGCCAGGTTCTGAGCCACCTTGGCTCCTCCAAGAACTGTCTCGTGGGTAGAGCATACAGCTAAACAAAGCTCACAGATGTGACACCTGAAGGCAGTGAGTAAATCCTCCCCCAGCAATAAGAGCACAAAGAAAGGCCTTTCATTCTACTTGCAGTTGTAGCATGAGTTTTTTTCACTCTGGCCTTCAGCTCCTCACCAATAAAACAGACATTGTGAGGCTGCATCAGCCTCAAGGTGCCTTTAATGCACAAGGGTGGTTACAAATTACACAGCATGAACAGACCCGAGTGGAAGTGACAGGCACAGGGACTGCAGGACCGTGAACATTCCCACCTTGCAGAGCCACCTGCAACACAAATCCTTCATTCTGTCCTTGCCCACCTTTGTGACAGAGCAGCAGGCAGCCCAGATGTCTGCAGAGGATTGCTCATAGTGGTCTGGCCCGGGCTCCCAAATCTGGATGCGTTGCTCTGCGTGTGCCACCACCGTCCCAAACCCGTCCACCAGAGCCGCGCGAACGCTGGCTGAGCCCACATCAACTCCAACGTAGTATTTCACTGCAGTCTGCTTCTCACTGGGCATTTTTAATAAAACCTGTTGAAGGAAAAGAAAAAAAAAAAAGGGGGGGGTGCTAAAAGCAGATAAAATGACTTTATGGAAAAAGTGCCAAGAGCTGCTGCCTCCAATCATGCCAAACATCCCACCTGTGGTGTGATGCTGGTAATTATAAAGTAACCACGTGACAATCAGGTACACGTTACCCAGAGGAAAAAAAGGAATAAATAAAGTTAAGTTTCCAAGAGCTCTCCACCATCACTTCACACCACTTTAAAGACTCAGGCAATAATTTTCTGAAAATGTGTTGAGCCATGAAAGCATGGTGTGAAATATCTGCCTACTCTTTGACATCCTACAAGAACAAAGTGAGGTTAAGTTAATTGATTTAATTATTCACAATGAGTTGCTTATTTCACTATATTAACTATTTGACATTTAATACAGTGACAAATTCACTGTTCTTAATTTCTCACAGTTTGTTCTTAATTAATAGTTAACATTTACATTTTAATCAAGCTGTGAGAATGCTAAGAAAGAGCTGATAGAAGTATTTGAAACGTCAGACAAGTGTTTAGCGCTTGTTTGAACCTATTACTTCTCTGAAACACATGAAACTCAGCTGACACACAGCTTCTGATATTCAGAAAATGAATGGATCAATTGGCATTTAATGAATACATGGTATTTACAGAGCATCAAAATGGCTCTACTTAGAAACAGCCCACTTCTCCCAAAGAAGTGACCTGGATAATTTCTGGATTTGGCAGATGGGGTAGTTAGAGGGAGGAGTATAGGCGAAGGGGGAAAGATTTGGAAAGTCCTGATTAACAGAATATGATTATTCACATTTCAAATTAATTTTTTTTTTTCTTTTTTTTTAATAGTAACATTGAGTACAGGTCAGGATCTACTGGCACAATGTAGGTGGCTGTTCACATCCATGGCTGGCTTGTAACCAGTGCTGCTGATGGATATCACAAATCTACAGTCACTGAGGGCTAGAGGCAGCAGGTGAACTAGAAGAGGAAAAAAAAGAGCCTCTTATTTCAGAAAACTCCAAGTATGATTCTGGATAATAATTTATTTGGACAAAGTTTCATTTGCACTGAAAATAGCGTAAAAACACCTTGGCTGAAGAAACCAACTGAGGCTTCCCCTCCTCCCACCCCTTAAACAGCTCATGGAAATGTGGTCAGTCTGTGGAGATCTGTAATCACACAATCATTTTTTCCTGCTTCAATCTGGCCCTTCATGCCCAGACCCCACTGCTGGGTCCAGGACCCATGTTTTTGTTCTGTGCTTGGCCAGCCCGAGGGAGTTCTGTCCCCGGTACAGACCAAAGCAGTGATCACACCGCATTCTGCTCACACCGTGCAGGGTCACCAGAGTAGTTGTACAGATCAACAGCTTCTAATAATGTCAGAAAGTAGAAAAAACTCCAAGCTATAGAGCATATTGTGGTCCTGCTGGAAATCCTGGCTCCTGCCTCCCAGCATGCTGGTTCTGCCCAGCAGATTAGGTGCAACACACACTAATCTCGTTAAGCAAGGTCATGTGTCCAAGCGATGAGCAATCAGCTAAAAATAATGGTGTGCCATGAGTCTAACACCTAGGAATATTGGCAAGAAAGCGTGCTTTATTTTCTTGGCCCTGGCTCTGTGACCTGGTCAGAGGAACAAAAGCCAATTCCTCTGCCAGACAGGACACCTCTGCTGCTCTGGGTGATTAATACTGCATCTGTCACCTGGAGGGGGGACAGCACTCAGCTTCTCCCTCTCAGCCCTCGGCTGGAAAAGCAGTTTCAAGACATTCTTTTCAACACAGTTTTTACTTCTTAATTTTGCACTCCATCTCCCCAAAGCTCCAAAGGCTGGCTGCAGGTGCTGCAAGCTCCTTGTGAGAAATTTTACGACAAAGACATTGCATAATACTATTCCTGATACTATCTCACGAATTTCCCTATTTTTCCCCTATTTCAGCTCTGCCTTTAGCTGCTGACTCATAAAAAGTTGAGAATAAACCACAAGCTGCAAACCATATCCTTTTTTTTTAAACATAGGCAAATCCTTCTTACTTGCTCTTCACAAAATACAAATAGCAAAAGGAGTATTTTATATCCTGCCTCCTGCTCACACACACAATATTACTCCAAATTTCTCTTCCTTGTATGGCAGCCTTGATTTTAGCTCATTAATGTGTTTTTGCTACTTAGAGAACAAGCTTAACAGATGTTAGAGAATTAAGCTCACAGTACCTCCTACTCAGCACTTAAAATTATGGCTTTGCATTGGATTCTTCCCACAAACATTTGAAACCTGGAACCCAATCTGCCCATGTAATGTTTACTTTCCTTTTTTTTCCTTACTAAGCAACCAGGATGTGCCTGTGTGAGTGACTGGGCAGGAAGCAGAGTTTGTTTATGTGCTTGAGCAGTGCATATCAGCCTTTGCACAACCACCAGTTTACTGCTGTCAATCAGAGGGAATAGGAAAGAGTTAAGTGACAGTACAAAACCAAGAACCCCAAACTTACTTTAACAGGTCTCTTTCTGAATAAAGCTCACCTAGACCCACAAAGGAGTGCTCAATATCTCATGAAAAAGAAGGCTAAAAGTAAATATTAATCCTTTTTCGAGCACAGCAAGCACTAAGTTACTGAGCCTGTTCAAAGTAAAGTGTCTCTGCAACAGGATCTGATCTGCTTGCAAAAACATAATTTGATGCCAAGATTTTTTTGGAATACCAAACACTTGGTATGCCACCTACTTATCAACCCCATCCACAAAAAGCACTGTCATCTCTAGGTCATAAATGTCAGCAATTATGGACTCTGCCCAAGGGTATTTCTTGAGAACCTAAGAACTCTGCAGAGAAGTTGGTGGAAAATATTTAGCCAAAGTACAGTGATAAGAATTTTAAAGAGGAATGTTGTCATTCTGTTTTGTTTCGAGAAGATTCCTTTGGTACAAGAGGAAGCTCCAAATCAGAGATGACGGAACTCTTTAATGGAATTCAGAGGTAGCAGAAGGTCCCAGCACAAGCTTCTTGCTTTGCAATTTGGACACCAGCATTCATTGCCATGTGAAAACTGTTGTGCAAATAAAACGCTGGGTTTGGATTTTTTATCAGCTGGATTCCTAGCTTCTGCAGGCAGCACAATCATGAGGAAAACTGTGAACCAGGAAAATTACTGAAACATGATGTCCTAAAAGTCCAGTCAGACAGGCCAGTTCATCAAGCACAATATTCCTAACACAACACCAAAATATTTTATGCATGTTTATGGACTTCCAAGGGGTGCAAGACAGTGGAGATAGTACCTTCTAAATCCCTGATGTATCTAGCACAGGAAGCCTGGCTCCTTGCAGCCAAGAAAAAAGGCCTCCAGAACTTCAAAACAGCCTTGTCTGTCCACTGCAGAATTAGGGCCTCACATTTTCAACTTATTATTTGAATTTGCAAACAGAAGGACAGGGGCAGAGAAAAAAACCGAAATTAAAAGACATGTCCAGCTTGACCATGTTAATCCATGACTGTAACTGCTAAGTCAGGACAAGAAGCCAAAACTCCCTCCAAGCACTAAACCAGCAATGGCCTCTTTCTCTGCAAATCACAGCAGGGACAGAATGGCTTTTCAAACAAGCATTTATGATCAAAAGGCCACAGCATATTATAAATATTTATATGGCCCATTAAATAATAGTCTGTATAAATATTATTCAAAATGTGCATGCTGGAAACCACAGACTTCCCAGTTTATCCTTATACAAATGTGTTAGTTTTCCCACATAGGCAATGAAGAAAGAAAAAGGAGGGGTGAAACTCAGTTGCAAAAATATTTCTTTAAAAAAAAAAAAAGAAAATCCTTAACATTATTTACTTTAATTTAGAAGGAATGAGTAAGTAACCAGAAGACTTTTTCATGAGCACTGTTAGACTCGTCTGTCCTACTTTACTTCACGGTTATCGAGCTGCCAGGACGTACCTTTCTGTGAAAGCCACGGTGCAGGAGGGCTACACTCTCACATCAACACAGGCCCAAGCTCAGCATAAGCTTTCAGCAGCAGCAATTTAGACTTTGTGCTGCTGTGTGCTTAAACACAAGGAATTAGGAAGGACTGGCATGTCTGTTTTAAACTTTGGTCTTTGGAACACTGCGGGCTGCCCAGACCTGGCGATCGTGGATAAACAGTGTGTTTTCAGGAGTGCAGCTGTGCTTTCCCAGGGGTTACCAAGAAAAATTAACAGGCTCAAATTAGGCTTCATAAGCTTCATGTGAAAAGATCTAAATATGCTAAAGAAAAGCTGCTTTTCAATTGTAGAAAGGAGATAAACCAAAACAAGCCCTTTTGACATTATACTGGAAATTCAGCACTTTGTTGGCTTTCTAAAGTTAAGTAACCAATACAAGGGGTGGTGGTAGAGTGGCAATCTCTCCTTGAAGACAGTGAACTCCCTTTCCTCTTCCAGCTTCTGTAATTCCTGTTTGAATGTGGAAAGAAAAAGAAGGCACATGTCTGTGTGGGAGAGCAGGAGCAGATGGGGAATTCTAACGCTGTGCTGAAGGGCAGTACTAATATAGAGAATATCCTTAAATGCCCAAGGGACTGTGCTATAACTACCAACAAGCATTTATTTTTCAGCTACCCCACAGCAAACAAAACAAAAACAAGGAACAAAAGCACAGCTCAGCTCCCCTTTTCCCTTCCCCAAACAGAAACAGGTACATGCAGGATCTCTGTCTTAGGAATGTGAGGACTGTGTTAACAATAACAAAACTGGAATAAATAAAAATGGAGGTGGAGAAAACATGCTTCTTCACTGAAAACCAAACACTTCTAGATTCTTTCATCAATTCTCCAGTACATTCTGTGAAGGTGTCTCACATCTTACAAGGAAAACCAGCTTCAAATAGTGGAAGATTTCAGTAGTAGGATCTGACCCTGACTCCAGTCCCATAATATCTAGATTGTTCTATCAAAACCTTCCTAACTGTCCCCCTACCATTTAAATATTGTGTCAATAAATCCCAGCATAGGCAGGACTGAAAATATTCTACTATTTTCTAGTATCTGCTTTTCTCTCTATAAATAATTCACTATGTACTAATTTGCTGTAATGTCTCTCCAGATCTTTTTTCTTCCCCTTGCTTTCAGTGTCCAAGACAAAGTCATTACTTCATTGCTGCCCTCTGCCCTCTAATTCTATCTTTTGGATTTTAAATACTTTCAGCCCAAACTACTTCCACCTGCTCTGACATAAAGCAAGGCATATTCGGGTTTATCCTGGTGTAACCAATAAGTGGAGAAGTGAAAATGACTAAATTATTCTAAGAAAGTAGATCCAAAATTTATTTATTTTCAGCTTCTCCTGCCTACATAGATATCTCACTCAGGAACAGCAGAAGGATGTCAGCATGACCAGTGTCAGTAAATACCAAGCTCTTAAGTGTACAACAGAGTTGGTTTTCTCTATATTCTGCTCCAGAAGAGGTTTGTACTAAACAGAAGAATTATCAGCTCTCCTTCCAGCTCCTGTCTTAAGCTCACACAGGCAGACACAGCCTGTGGTACTGATGATCAAACAGGAGCAATGGCATTCTGGCCCCTGATTAAAGAGCAGAGTATGGCTGTGCTGGGTCAGATGAAAGGTACAATTAGCCCAGGATCCTCCACAAACAGCAGAAGCCGTAAGAAAAGCATATGCCTGCCGTTTTCATCCAGCAGCACTTCCCCAGGACACCTTTCCTCCTGCTATCTATAGTAGAGGCACTTCCTGAGCCAGAAATTTTATCTTTAGGATTAGCAGACCTTGAAGGCTTTTTCCTCTCTAAATTTGTTTGTGCTCTTTCTGAATCCAGGGAAACTTTCCTAACTGCAAACTACAGCGGTAACAAGTTATAAAGTTCTGTGTAAACAATGCAAGAAAAAGCCCTTTGGTTTGTTCTGAGCGTGCCACCTGCTAGTTTTGTTTGATGTGTCTGAGTTCCTGAGCTAGAGGAGACATTAAGCAATTGCTCTGTATTTACTTTCTCCATGCAATTACGATTCCACCGCGTTCTGCATCATCCCCAAAGGCCTCACTGCAGTTATCCACAGACCATGGGTGTTGAGCTGAACTCTCTACATGGTCAGGTAAGTCAAAAAGCATTTTCCTCCTCTCTGACTGCTCAAGGATGTGGCAGTAACACAAGTACCATAACACACTGCAGTAGTTTGTACTAATAAACAGCAAGGAATGATACCAAGGCCACTTTGGGCAAGTGGAGATACTGCCCAGAGATGCTACAGTAGGAAAACAACATGTTGGAGTCAGCTGAGACATGCTGCTTTGGAGCACAGCGGTGGCCAGGGATTTCCATCTTCAGGCAAGTTCCAAAACACTGGCCTCACAACAGAGGGATCCAGGAGCTCCTTCCAACTACATCTTGGAGAAGGCTTGGAGCTACTGCTCACCCTGGTTTTCCCTGGCCCCGCTGAGGTTGCCGCACGCCCCAATGGGCTCTGCATGGCAGCAGCACGAGGCCCACGCCGAGCACGCCCGGCTGCCCCCAGTGCTCCCCGCCTGTAACTCTGCCACACACAGGAAACAAGTGCAGCTCTCCCTGCTCCAGAGCTCACTGAACCCCGGGAACAGCAGGAAACAGCTGCAGAGAAGAGCTCTCAGGAAAAAGGAAGGCTGAGAAAAGGGCGACGAGAACACACAACATCAGATGAGAAGGCACAGCCTACTGGGGAAAACCAACAGCTCCACTTCCCTCTGGAGCTCTCTGGGCCCTGCTGGGACTGGGCCATCACTTCAAAAGCAAGGTCTGATCCTGCACCCATTAGTGGCAACCTCCCAGACATTATCAGGAGTTCAGGATTAAACCCCTGACGCTCGTGAACATCACAGGTGCACTCACACAGCGGCAGGATTTTGAACACTTGCCATAACCTCCAATTTGTTAAGCAGAGGAAATGTTGATCAGTTAATGACAGGACACAATTCCCAGGCAGGAAAACCTAAGGAATAAGGGGGGTATATAACAGCACCCTTTCTTCTCCTCAGCCTGGCAACAGCAGTGGATACAACCCATGCACACCACGCTCCTGAGATCCATTCCCTGCGCTGATTCTGCAGCTGCACGCATCCCCAAAGGCTGTGCTAATGACCTGGCAGGCTGACGTGTCCCAAATGACACTGCAGAACGCCTGAAGCCCTGAAAGAAGACACTATCTTGTTTACATTGACTGAGGGGGAAAAAATGCCATCTAACTATTACATAAATTCTGGCTGTAGCAGCTTCATGACTAGTTGAAAAGAGGTAACAGGCTCCAAAGTGACTGATAGACCCAAGTGTTTGGATCCATCGGCTTATCAGTCTAATGCTAAGGAAGATCTTTGATATCCCTGTGTCTCTATCACTTTAACCTACCCATGAGAGACAGAAAGAATAATCTCTGCTCTTTGCCTGTAAAACTGATTCATGTACTGTGACTTTTTTTTTCATTCTATGCTATGCTGAAAATGGAGAAACAAATAAAAAACCCCGAACAACCAACAAAACACATGCCAGGAAAAAGCAGCATACAGTAAACACAGCCTAGCACAACAATGTGAATTTGCAAAATATCTGTTGAAGTTTTAAAATGTAATTTGGAGGAGAATGCAATTCAAAAGGCACAATTACAGTTCACACAACAGCTTTAAACTGCATTCCTGCAGCAAACCAGCCTTGGCACCAGGAGCTTCTGTGCAGGATACATGGGTAAATACAGCCATTATGCCACTGTGGATACCAAACTAGCCAACCTAGGGTAATGCTGATATTCTAACTTTAATCCCATCGTTAGATTCCGGTGCTACATCACAGTTGGATCTGGCACTAACCCTGTGATTACATATCAGCAGATCAGTAGGAAAATAATTTGTTCTGAGTTCACAGTTTTATGAAATGATAAAACATCAAAATTAGCATTCTGGCTGAAATCCACTGCATTTCCCATCAAGGCTTACACATTTAAGCAACATCTGAACCAACTGCCTATAATTACTCCTGGCAGATACTGGAGCACTTAGGCCAGCAGTAGATGCAACAGTGAAATAAATTTTTAAAGACATGCTGCAAACCACTTCTTTCAAGATGCTCGGCCCAGAAGCAAACATGTGTGTCCATAAGCTGAATCCATGGTTTATTATACAGGATTTGTTCACTCTTGCATAGTAAAAGCCTGAGAAGAATGGCAGCCCCAAGTAATCTGTCAGTTTAAAATTAAACATTTATTTGGGTTGCAATTCCAAAAACACTTGCCTGAAGTTCCTGTCACAACTACTTAAGAGGAAGTGGGATTGCATATTAGCTTAGGTTAAAAGAAACACTAATCCTGCAGAAGACCAGTTATTTATTTATTCAAAAGAACCAACATTTTAAAATGATAATTGAACTGAGAAACACAGAATGGAGTAACAGAAGTGGCTAAGAATACATATAAAAACTTCCTGGCATAGAACTTGTTTATTTAGTCTCTCCTGACACTATAAATTTATTTCTGCCATGATTCTTATAGCTGGGAACAGCTGTCCCTTAAAGCAACCAATTCTCTCTGCATTTATCCTCCTATCCCACACACCCTTCCCAGGAAAAAAGAAATACCTCTTTTCTTTTTTCCTTATGCTCATACACATTCCTGAAGGAAAGGGACCATTAACATTACAGAGCCTTTAAAATGTCATTGGTTTTGTACTTAAGTACATTTAGAAAAAAGTTAACCTCAACTACTTAAGCAAATGGTCTTCCAGGATAAGAAAATACATCAGGATGAAAAACAAGACCACCTTCCCAACAATGTGTCTGCTTATTACTTTCTAAAAACCTCCGAGATGACCGAGCCCTCTCCTCTACTTCCCTGGAATTTGTTTCGTAAGTGTTCTCCAGAGAAGAGCACTGGCGCTAAGTTTATTAAACTTCCTAACAAATCCCAGACACTTCAGCAGAGAAGGAATCTGCCAAGTCACCGGTTCCTCACCGGTGCAGAGCATGGCACCGGCGAGAAACACGGCCGTGTTGGAAGGTCTGGAGCCAAGCACGAGTGAATTCCAGCAGGTTCCTGGGATGTGCTCCGTGCCAGCCCAGGAGCCGTCGGGATCACAGGGGCATGACAAGGAGACAGGGCTGCAAAAGTGCCAGAAAGTGGAGCTGCACGAGGACGAGGAAGGCAGTGGTGGAACCAAGACACCAGTGCCAGCAGCACCTGTGCCAGAGAGACGACACTGGAGACTACATTTATGGAAATCTCCCGGGAATATGGAGGATTAGGTCACTGTGCGAGTGATGCGCATGCCCCACATGCCCAGGTCAGGTCACCTGAGCACTGCCCTTTCACAGAATCACAGAATAAGCTGAGTTGGGAAAGGATCCTCAAGGATCATCGAGTCCAACTCCTGGACCTGCACAGAACCCCAAGAATCACACCATGTGCATGAGAGCATTTTCCAAGTGCTCCTTTGAGCTCCAGCAGGTTTGGTTCCGTGACCCTTCCAGGGGAGCCTGTTCCAGCACCCAACCACCCTCTGGGGGAAAAACCTTTTTTCAGTATTCAACCTCAACCTCCCCTGACACAAGTTCAGACCATTCCCTCGGTCCTGTCACTGGGTACCACGAAGAAACCAGTTTCTGTCCCTCCTCTTCCCCTCACCAGGAAGCTCTATTTGAAGCATACGGGAAGGCGGCTGGGATGAGGGTGATCCAACACCACAGGAGGCACTGGGAGGATCCGTGTGCCCACCCCAGCCCCGCGCAGCCTCAAGTGCCTCCCCTGGCACTGGGCACCCCCGGGCCGCCTGGTGGGTGTGAAGGGCAGTCCCGCTCCCAGCGAATGTAGGAGTTACATATGGCCGTGCTGTAGAGAAATGTCAGGAGGAGACAAACTTGGGACAGGCAGAAGGATATAAATCCCATCAGCTACGCGAAAAGCAGGCTCAGAACTGATTTGGAGCGATGAGACCGCTCAGCCCACGCACAGCCGGGGCGCGCCGCACGGGGCCCGCGGCTGCGGCGAGGGGCTCCCTGGGGAAGGAGGCGGCGCTGGTGATTAAATAACAACACGAACGCGAGACCTCTTGTCAGTAACAGGATCCGAGCCCTAACAGAGGAGGACGGATTCCTCCGGACGTCACGGCGAAGAAGGGGCAGGGGCAGGGACAAGGGCGGGGGCAGGCGGCGGCGCCGCCGCGCTGAGGCAGCGCGCGCTCCCCTCGCGGGCGGCCGCGCTGAGGGGCCGGGGGCCGCCGTGCCCTGGCGAGCGCCATCGCTTACTCGTGCACCCATCACTTACTGTGCCCCCGGCACGGCCCGGACCCAGCACACCCCGGCGGGGACGTCCCCTGAACCCGCCGCTGCCGGGAAACGCGCCGGGCTCCCCCTTCCCGGGCCGGCCGCGCCTGCGCCGGGAAGGGGCGGGCAGGGAGGCGGCAGCGGCCCCGCCGAGGGCTGAGGGGCAGCGGCGGCTCGGGAGGGGAATCACCTCTCGCCTGGGTTTGAACCAGGGACAAGGCGGGGGCTTGCCGCGGTTTGGGAAACGGCTGATAACTCCTATTTCCCAGCCCCGCTGCCGCGTACAAGACTGTAAAGTATTGGGGGACGTAGAAGCAATGGAGCGGTGCGAGAAGCCACGTGGAGAGCCCCGGGAAGAATGTACACAATATAGAAGAATAAATACATAAAAATACGTAGGCAAGTAAATATAGTGAAGAATAAATAAGCAGGAATGAATGTCAGGGCTAAGGACATCTCCCACCCTGACCCATAAATACGTAAGTGCAACCCATGAGTTTGGTTCTCTGCGTTGGGTCGCTCTGAGCGTTTTACCTGAAAAGCTGGAGAATTGCTGATGTGAGAAAAAAACCCCTATGTTTAGTTAAGGTTTGCTTAACATACAAGGAGCATGGGGAAGTGGGATGCTCTAAAATGCATGTCTGGAACACAGAGAAATTACGGAATCACAGGATCAATTTGGTTGGAAAAGACCTCTCAGATCATCACATCCAACCCATGGGACAGCCATGGCTGAGCACTCCACGGTTTGGGACCAGATTCCACCGCATCCCTCTGTGACCCTCTTCAGCCCACGCAGGGAGGAGCTGATGGCAGCCCTCACATTCCCATCGTGTCCAAACACTTCTGGCCCCAGGGAGCCCCCAGGGATTTTTCCCGTTACCCCCCAAATACTCTACAACAGGAAATCTTGCAGCAAAAAAGCTCTCTTGCAACATTTCCAGAGTATTCCCACTTCAGCCCAGGCAGAAATGCTGCAGGAACAACCTTGCTCAGGGAAAGATGAGTGTTGTCTCGTGGTTAGAGCACAGGGCTCGTGGTCAGGAGCTGTGGGTTCTCATTCCAGCCTTGCCACTGAATCATGTCGAGAGCTTTGCTAGTCACTTTGTACTAGAACCAGTTAGTAATTTTCCGTTGGGATGCTTTTCTGATGGAAAACACTGCTCGTACCAAACTGAAATTTGGGTTTAAATAGATTTTTCTGGTGGGAATACCTTGTGTCTGGGCAGGTCAGAAAGGATATTAGGCCCAAACTGAAATGTTGGGAGGTTTCTTGCATTAGTCCAAATATTTTGCTTTGAATAGATATGTTAAAAAATAAAATTCCCTTTCCTGACTGTAATTGCAAGTCATATTATGGCATGGTGTGAGTGTGTGCTCTTAAGCTCTGCTTTGCTCCCCAGGAGGTCTGCAGTGTAGTGGGATTCAAATTTCTCTTTTCTGAGACATGTACATCCTGATCTGAGTCAGACCTGGCCTGTGGGGACAAATTCTACCATAGAGCCACCACTCTGACCAGGGAGGTGCTCTGTGGAGAGAAAGTGTAGAGTTCAGAGACACAAACAAGCTGTTTTACATTAGCTCAGTGGCCTAAAACAAAGCACCGTGACTGGGGAGATACCCAAATGTTTTGTTCGATTGAAAAGCAATAAAAAGAAGCACAGAGAAATCCACCTGATTCTGTTCCAGAATCCTATCCCTCTGTTCATTAAAAACAAATTTATTTCTGTCCTCCATACACTGACACTTTCTTTTAGTATAACACTTGTTCTTCTCCCACAATGTATTTGTAGACACCATTGAAGTCCCTTATTTGTTTTGCCAAGTTAAATATTAATCGTTTATTTTCTTTCATAACAGCAAGTTGTGGATTATCTATGGTTTTCCCTGCACTTCTGTCAGTCAGAATTCATCTTTTCTGAGCATGAGTGATCAGAGCCTGACATACTGTGTAATGTTTAAAATGATGGCTTGCTAGAGACTTGTACAGTAATAATTCCCCTTGCACTCTTTTAGTTACAGACAGGGATCAAATTTGCCTTTTTTATACCTTTATCACATTAGCACCTTGATTCACCCAGGTCTTTTTGCTCCAATAAATAACAAAAATAAGTACAGACAAATTTATTAACTTTTGCTTAATACATTTTTCCATTTCATCTCACTTCTCTAGTACTCCCATGGTTTCTTTCCAAGTGGGTGACAAATGAAGATATTTTCAAGAACAATTGTAAGATCGGCAGCTTCCAAAATTGAAGTCCTGAAAATGCTTTTTTTTTTTATTAAAGAATCCAAGTTTAGATTATCACATATTCCCAAGCCCACATGAGGCTTAATTCATTGCTCCTCTGAAATATTTTGAAAGCTGAGGGTTAAGAGGTGTTATATTAGTGCAGAATAATGATGATTAATTTGTGCTTCATATCAAATGCAGGAGGAGCAGATACATGTGCAGTGAATCCTCTATAATTCCAAAGTCTTTCTATAAAGTTGAAAATACTCTGTGGATGTATGTGCCTTAAATGGAACACAAGACCAATTTTTCCTTTTCAGCATGTGGCTGTTGTAGTTTTCCTTCAAATAACCCCCTCCTTTTTCCAAGATTCTGGACAGATTCACTTAAAATACACCCATTTGCCTTTTCATTACAGAGTAACTTATGAAAATTCCATTTTAAATGTGCTTTCTGGGAGACAGGGATGTTCTTTTTCTCGTGATTAACCAAAGGCTATATTTCAAGCAGCAGGGATACAGCTCCAGGTAGTGTAAATCAGCATTGCCCCAGATGGCCCTCAGTCCTCTCAACCCCACAGAACAATTTAGTGGGTTTAGATGACAGCTGGCATCTTTGAAATACTCTCTTTTGCAGAACTAGACTAGATGCGACACTTGCTGGAGAAGAAATCTTGCATAAATCTGTCGAAAAAGACTCAATCATATTACTTCACTAGCCATGGTAACCTTTGGAGGCCAAAGTCCAGACAGGTTGAGAAATGGAGCATGAGTCCATAAAGGTGACAATTCCATTAACTGCAATCAGAGAGAGAGGTGAATGGTGAGATAAAGACAAATGACTACTTCTGTAAAGAAAAGAAAAGATGTGTGTGGAGGGGAAAGAGGCAGAATGAACATTTTCCAGCCTCGTCGAGGAAATAAAGACCCAGCCTCGCTCTGTTGAGATCAACACAAAAATGTCTCTTGAGCTCAGTGGATGCAACTTTTGTCCCAACATCCCAACTTCCTGGTGAATGTCAAGCAGCAATGGACCTCTGAACACCCAAAAATTCCATTTAGATGTTCATTAGCATAACAATAGAAGGGAAAAAATATTTATAAAAGTTCCTGCTCACATGTGTGCTTAGGCAGTTCATAGAAGCACCTGAGGGTGGGTTGTAATCTCATTTGAAGAAGTATAGCACTTCTTCAAGTGGTGTAGGAAGGAGAAGCTGGGGAATACTCTGGATGAAATGCTTACTGGGTCATTAGACCAGGACTATTCATTCAGACAGGGAAATGGGGAAGTAAAACCAACTGAATTCTCTGCAACAAGAAGGGATTTTTGAGTGTACAATAGGAAAGAAAGGAAATTTCCTTAGGGGGAATTTTTCTGGTTTTAACAGAAATATTAGGTTACTCTTGGATACTAGTGCAGCCAAGAAGGGAAATCCCTGTTTTAAGCTCCTCTAAATATAGCTTATTTAGAGCTATAAATAAGCTCTAAATATTCAGATTTTATCAATTTGTGACCCATTTCCTCACATTTTGGGCAGCTCACCTTTTAATACCAAAGTCAGAAACCGATACAAACAAGCATACAATATTTCAGGCTCCACCAAAATTCCAGTGTCTTACCCAGGGCCTGTTCCTGCTTGCCCACTTGGCTGGACACCAATATCCTTTATTCTCAGGGGAGTCAGCCTTCCAAAAAACCTCCTGGCACTCGAGTCAGGGCTGCTCTGTTTTCCTAACGTTCGCAGCAGGCAGGATGTTTTCCGACTCTGGTACCCAACAGTTGAGCATTCCAGACAGCAAGGGGATTTTTCTTTTGAAACCACACTGCCAATGCCATAAGAATAAGTGAGGTTCTGTGACACCATGTGATCCTGTTGGGAAAATAGGATGACTTTGCTGTCACACAGTGATACACAAAGGGAAAATGCGCATGGCTCTTGCCACCTTTGTAAACTCTCCTTCTGTGGTGTGAATGCTGAAAAAATCCTGGCTTAAAGTCCTGTTTTCCTCAACTGGTTCTTCTCTGGGAAGATTGCCAGAAGGAGAAGACCCCCTCCCAAAATGCCTGGCCAGAAAAGCAGCCCGCTGGTGTAGTGTGGCAGAGGGGTGCTCAGTAGTCTGTGCACACAGTGTTTTCAGCAAGTGAAAATGTTGTTTGCTCCCCAGAACACACAGTACAGATACCCCTGCAACTTTTTTTTGCCTATTCCTTTACACTTCTTAAATTTTACAAACATGACTTTATCATTAACATTTATATTCAAGTGATTCCTGAGCTCACTGATGTCAGGGCCAGCTCCAGCTGTGCAGCCTTGCCCTTGTGGAACAGACACTGAACAGGGCAGGGCAGGGCAGGCAGGTGACAGCTCAGCCAGGACTGGTCTCTTCACTGACCAGGAGCAAACAGACTGTCCTGGGAGGCAGATTGCCAGAGACATCTCCCACCACAGCCCTGTGCCAAAATCCAGATGTGCAAAATCATGAAATCACAATCTGTCAAGCTGGAAATGAATTTCACAAGCCAAGCTGTGAAAATCTCCTTACATTTCACAATACCTTAGATCTCCAGAAAAACAGCAAACAGAGGTTAGGCATTTTTTTCTGCAACATCCTTCCAAGACTTTTTCCATAGGATATGACCAGCTTGCAGGAAGTACTTTGTTAGGCTGGTGATATATCACACAGTGGTGCCAAACCCAGTCGGTGTGGGGAGGATTGAAAAGGCTCAGCCACCCTCCAGGCAGCATGTCCTGATGCCATTCCTGGCACCTTCTACAAAAGGCAGATCCTATTTTGCCCTTTGAATTCCAGAACTGGTGAACACAGTCATGGGAGGCAATCAGTCAGGATCTGTTAATTTGTAAAAAATATAACTGTCTGTTCTCCAAGGGTAAGATTAACTGGGATCTGTACTTCCCAGATTATAAACAACACACAGCCTTTCTCCCTTAACTCATAGCAAAATGTACAAATGTTCCAACGCCAGCTCTGTAATCTTTTAAAATCTTAAACGGAACAGGGGCTCATTCCATTACATGAAAAGAAGTTTGTAGGATCATGTAGCTACCTGCAAATCACACACAGATAAACCAAACAGCACAAGAAATGGGGATAAATTCACCTTTTATGTAGCTGTAAGATTGTTATGCTCTGTATACAACCCAAAACAAATTGTCTGTTTAGAATTAAAATATGATACTGTTTCCAAAAGTCTTGCCTCCAGGGAGATAATTTTATACCACAGGGCAGATTCAGCCCTGGTGTAGGATTTCTGATTTTCATGGAATTGCACCATAAAGGAATTTGGCCCAACATCTTGCCCACACTGATGCAATTCAACTTTTAAGGGACAGCTATGGGGTTTCCTCCTAAGCCAGGCCAAGTTTCTGGAACAAGGGAAGTCTGTAAAATAAACCGTTGGAGGGATGTTTTAGTCTGGCATTTAGGAACATTCCCATGTTAGAAAACGTCACAGGATTTATTTCGTACATCTTGCACGTTAGAGTTTTGTGCTTTTTTCCTTACAGAGACATTGTCAGTAGGTGGTCACAGCAAAACTGGATAAACCCCAAAGAAATATAATGAAATGATCATAGACAGAGTGAGTAGAAAAACGTTTGTGGATCCAGTTCATTCTGCCTCATCTCTGTTATATAAGCCTATTTTCCATACTTAACATAGTGCCTGAGCTTGTAATATATGATTAACAGAACGTCTGCACCACTCAGGACTCTGGAGAAAAATGTAAGATGTTAATTCTCCAACATTTTAGGTAACTTCAAATATTTTGGGCATGACTGATCTCACAGAGTGCTTTGGATTTATTCTTTACATGACAGATGGAAATCTGAATACACACACTGATGCCCTCACTGATGTTGAAAACTTCTGTGCAGGAACAAAGAACTGTAACACTTCCCTGCTCCTGGAGCTAACCTGGTATTTCCTAAAATCATGCAGCTCCACAGGTCATGGCCCAGCAAACAGGAGTATCCCCAGCTCTTCCTGCCAGCGCTGCATGTACCGGGCACCGTGACAGGGTGGAAATGTGATGCTGTCAAGGGTCTGGGGGAGATTATTCCCTTCCCTCTGCAGTTGTTTGAGCTGCCCAGACAGCATGAAGCAGATGCTCAGGTTCTTAAGTCTTCCTGGGAAAATCAACACTGTTTCAAAACCGTACCAGAACCAAAACTATGGAAAGATTGATCGAGCTTGGGTCAAGAGGGAAGAAGGATGAAATAGCTTTTGACAGTAGTGAGCTGGTAAATGATGTGCCCAATGCTGAGCTCTCTTACAAGTCAGAATATTCAGTTCATCACATCAAAAACTCCTTTGGACTATTGACATAATATTTGAAAGAACATGGAAAAAGATAGGACAATCAAAGGTACATTTTAACTTTCCTACTTGCATTCTTACACTAATCTGACAAGCATAAAGCCTTAGTATAAATCAAATGGAGCAAATGCTCTCAGTAAATTAAAATATAGAGAGAAATATGTGTAGAATATGTTTTTATGTGTATACAAGAGTTACAAAAAACTTTGGCACAGCTGCAGTTTGCACAAGCAGCAGAATGAACCTGCTTTGGGGCATTCTTCAAAATCCCATTCTGCTTTGCTACCCTTTGGATTTTACAGCTTGTCTTTCCAAAGCCATGAGAAACCATCATGGCTTTAATCAACTTTTTGAATCATTGGCCAGTCAGAAAAGCTGAAAGTGAAATAAAAAGCAAGATCTGACAAAAATCAGAAATACTGGCCATATCTGCCATTTCTGTCAGTCACAGCTAGGAATGTTGTGATAAAGCAAGATAAGAAATGAAGGAAGGAAGTAAGTGGTAACTGCGTTCTTATTTTAGAGTATTTTATGTCTGATTGTTCCAAAATGAGGAGGAATATGTGACTGGGTATGTAACTCCACCTTCTCCAAGAATTGCTGGGATCATTGTTTATGGGTGTATCCAAACATCAGAACAGTTTTCCTTACCTACAGCCTGTTGCAGTGATGGAAATGCCATGGGACACCTCGTCCCCGTGATCACAGCATACACTGGGAAGTCATCATCTTGGGACATATGGGACTGGAAAATTAGAATGGCAGATAATTATCCCATATTTCCTTCCATGGAATCCTGGCCACCGAGGGTCAGCAGTTAAGGAGCAAATCCATGTGCAGGGCACAGCTCCACTGTGGTGGGCACAGGACCTGACATGTGGTTGCTGAGAGCACAACCTCATCATTTTTGACCACCTGTCACAGTCACCTTGAGTGCCAAGTGCCCTGCTTCAAGTTTACTCTGGTTATTTTTCCTCCTTACTTTATTGCTTTTAAATGAACTGGCAGCTCAAAGTTTCATCTAAACCTGTTTCAAATGCTTTTCTGCTTTAAAAAAAGCCCATCTGAGGATTATATACTCAACATGAAGCTTTAGGAAATCACATTGATCTGGAATAAAAAAAAATCTGTTTGAGGTGTTTTGTTTTAATGTTAGTGAAGGAGACAAAATCCCAAATAGAGCTGTGGATGTGACTGTTTGCCATCGTTTGAGAAAATAAATGTTTTAAGGCAGCTCAGTGGTACTTGTGCAACTGAGTTTCTAATGTTGAAAATTGACACCAATACCATGACCTGAATAACTTAAAATTTTGAACCAAGAGTCATGTCCCCCTGTAAAAGAAAGACTTCCCAAATTAAAACTCCAACTGCTCCATCTTGAGCTATAAAACTATTTTTCCAAGCTGCTGCCTGTATTGGGTTTCAAACCAAAACTGAGTGACTGCAGAGGAAGAAGCCTGATGTACAGCAGTTAAAATATATGGAGGCTTTTGGTCCATCAAACCCTTCAAAGTACAACATATTTGCAGTTTGGTGTTGCAGGCATTTCCCTTCCCACTGGAAGGTTAATCTGTCATGGAGGAATACATGTAGGAATATGGTGCTCTCAGACCATATCAAAGGCTGGTCATGTCCTTGCTACACTAACTTATTCTCAAGCAGAAGAAAATCAGTGTCACCTGTGGTGGGGGTGCCTTGGTTAGCTTGTTCTCTTTCATTTTACATACTCCTGTTGAAGGGAACCAATTCAGAGGTTCAGAGTGGTATTTTTGGCCTTTTAATCATGGCCTGTTTAAGGTAATCCATATTTTGGCAATGACCCACATTGTTATCTTCGTTACCTATTGCCAGATTCATTCCATAGAATTTTGCACAGATCCCAGGACCAGGGAGACTTCTGACTGCAATTCCTCCCAGCCCAGCTCCCAGCAGCCCATCCCAGCCCTTTGCGGTGTGTTTAGCCTACAAAACCCCACGTTGGGACTCTGTGTTGAGTAGCAATATTTGGGATGTCCTCAATGTCCTTAATATTGGGTGACAGGAAAGCAGGGGATGGAACAAGCCACTGCTTTTGGTTTGCAAGGTCCTGAAGCCCTGAGCTCTGGTTCTAGTGGATCTCTGCTCTTTGACAGCACTTCCCACCATGTGTTCCAGCCAGGAAGATGGATGTACCTTAGCTAAAGTGAGTCATTCACTGAACCTGGGCCAAACTTTGAAGCAAATCTGGGCCAGTTTATTGCCTCAGGAGGAAACCTGGTTTTTGCATGAATTAGATGTGAAAATAAGCAGAGCCTGACTGACATCTCCTCCAAATTCCAACTGTAAGGGTAAAACCCAGAGGGCATGAGCCTCAGGCATGACAAAAATGAGGAGGGAAAAATGAGGCTTCCCGTCTCCCCTGCAAGAGCCAGAGAGACACATGTTACTCAGGATCTAAGGTAAATTGTTAATGATTTATACACTAATTAACTAATGTTTATAGAATGGCTTACATATGTAAATGGCTATAAAGATGCTTACGTTTTTCCTGCACTCTCCAATTAAACCAACTTTCATTACAGAGCCAAACAATTCCATCCCAACTTGTTAGACCAGTTCTTTAGCCAGGCAGCTGTGCAGCCACTGCTCCCATCTCAAACTGGGCTATTGTGTTTCTCTGAGGAAACTTCTGTGCTGGTTTGTAGTTGTTTCAATTCCATCACAGATCACATTCTGTTTAATGATAATTTGATTTTGCATTGCAAGACCCAGATGTACATTAGGAGGTCACAACCTTTCCATTTATCTTGTAAAGTAACTATTTTTTCCTGAGTTCCATCAGGTTAAAACAGTTAGCAATTTTTCTCCTTGAAGTGTCCCTTCAGCTTGGCCAAGATATATAATAGATCAGTGTAGCTACAAATGCATTACAACATTAGTCATCAATTAGTTTTAAACCATCGCTGTAATATATCATTTATCCAGCTTGCTGTAGCACTATTGTGAACATTTAATTTTTTAAAGGCATCTTGATTTTTTAACCTGACGGCTGCATCCCCCTTTTGTCTCCTGTACAGACATCTCCTTAAGGAACAATAAAAATTAGATTTGTTTGACCTGCACTCAGGGTTCGTTTGAGCGAGATGGATTTTAATTGCTGTGCCCAGTCTACCAGACAGCTTTTATGTAATATTCCAGACATTTACGCACTGTCTTTCCCCTTGCTGTAAGCAGGTGTGTGTGCTCACAAATGCCTCTAAAGCAGCTCTTACAATTCATTTCACATCTCTGACAATCCTCTGGGAAATTGCTTTCTCTGAGATACCGTTGGCATCAAACTAAGGGCTCCAGTCATTGCCACTTCTTCCCTCCTAATACCATTTCCTTTTTTCTTTAAGATTCACCTTTTTGTGTGTCTAATTCTAAAAGGACCTTGCTGAGAACTGTCTTCCTTGGGCTTGTGTTGTCATTATATGGCACAGGTGACTCACCCCTGCATCTCCCAGTAGTGAGACTGGCTACAGGGCTTTACCTGTCCCTCCCAAAATCCATGTTGTTCTTGCAATAAGATCTACAATTTGAAGATGTTTGGAGTGTAAGACAGCTCAGACTGGGAGCAGCAGGTCTGTGCCACAGTCACTCAGTATGTTTTAGGATCTCTAACTTCAAATAGGAAGTCACGCGAGGAAGTTATCACAGCACTGACTCAGAGCCCAGAACACCCCAGCTGCTCTGCCAGCTCAGAGTGGAGGCACAATGAGCTCACATTTGCCCACGATGAACCTTATTTGCTCCAGCTGCTCCATCAGGGAGGGGAGAACCTCATGTGGAGAGCTCTCTCCCTGCTATCTCTCCCCTTCCACGGGTGATACAATCTGAAGATGAGGTCCTCTGTTTTTCCTCTTCTCCCCATTCCTAAAAAGGAAGATTTGGCTGTCCTGTGAGTTACCAAATCAGCACAAAAAAATGGGCCTCCTAAGCAGTTCTTTGTGCCTACAGCTGGTTCTGGTCTCCTCTCTGTTGGACACACACATGTACTTAATTCCCAGTTGTGCTGGATGCCTATTAAAAGAACAAATCTGCAAGTGAGAAGGGTCTCTTCTGCCGTGTCAATGGAAGTGAAATACGTCAATCTCCTGCACACTGAGGCAAATGAATGCTCAAAGTGCTTGGGAGAACAGCTGGGAAAGAGAATAAGCAGTTTTTATTCTGCTGCAAAGTGTCACTGATGCAACTCACTAAGCTGATCCTCATGTGGCGCATTGTGCCTGCTCCATGATTCTGCCTACTGCTTCCAGAGGGGGTAATTCAAAGTGCTCAGCACTTCAGCCAGCACAGAAAAGGGGACAGACCTGCTTCTCCCACAGTGGAACAGCCAGCATGGTGCACAGCAGCAAGGGAGCACTGGAGGGGAAAGGACAATTCCAGTCAGGGGCCCTGTGAGGGAGTGGGGGTGGAAATCATGGTGAAAGCAGTGGAGGAGAGGGTGATCTGCCTGTCTTGCCAGCCTGGGAAGCCAGAAGAGGGTTCAGAATAATCTTCCTCCGTGCCACTGCGTTTCTCCCTTTTTATCTGCCAATGGTAAATCCCAATCGCTCAGGAGACATCCTGGAGTGAGACTGGTGATGGGTGAATCACAAAACATTTAGAGAAAAATGAAGGGTTCTGTAGGAGACTGTGGAAGGAAATCCCATTTCCTTTCCCTGAAACTGAGCAGAATTGCACACTTGGCAAAACAACTGCACAGCTCAAGGAATTCACCTTCACCTGCTCTGCCTGGGCCAGCACCCCAGTCCCACCATAAACACATGGATGGCTTCCCTCTGGACAAGAGAGAGGAGCAGCAGAACATGTCCAATGTCAATTGTGGCATCAGTGGAAGAAATTTAGATGAGGCATTCACTGAGAGAAGCCTTAGAAGACACTTACTTGATGCAGAATTTGTGAACACAGCAGTGACGTCAGGAAAGGGATGGGAGGTCCAGCACACTTACTTTGCATGTGGACACATAATTCTTAATTTCATATTCTGTGGGTTTTTTTCCCTGGGGCTGTTATATCTATCCATAAGCCACACCAGTATTTTTTACTTCCCTGACAGAAGCACTGAAAATCAGAACCCATTTATTTAGTACCGAACAAATGCAGAAATAAGAGCAGGCTGTAGCACTAAAATACACATTTGTAACCCTCTGAGGACCAGATGCAGCAGAGCTGGAGCACTCAGCAGCTGTAATGTGCACCGAGAAGTCACATTTGTTCAAGAAAAGCCACATTACTTATATTAATTGGATGTGTCCAGCTCATCCTGAGTCCACTTAAGCCTTGGCAAACCTCTAGCTCTGAGCACAACAAAGGTATTAATACTGATATTCCTTTATATTATCCCATTTACATAACGACTCCCACCTTTGCAGCCTAATACTTATTCTTTGGAACACGGAGAACTATTGACTCATATCTGGACTGGGTTGCCAAAACCTCCTAAATTTAGAGATGTTTGGAACAAGAAAGGGAGTTTGGTTCAGGCCCATCCACAACAGCAAATTAAACACAAGTCATCATCTGTGCGCGCGACATTTTCGGCATGTCCAGAGCCTGACGGGAGTTGACATTCCTTCTCCCAGAAAGATTTGCAGAATCTGTGCATTGAAAAGCATTGAGGTAAACCTGGTCTGAGGGCCAAGTGCATAAATTAGACCTGTCCCCTCCCTTCAGTAAATTACAGATGTACACGCCGTAGGTTGGCTCGCTGTGCTCTTGGCAACTCCAACAGCTCTGTGAGTGTGTGTTCACAGAAAGGGAGTTTGTGTCATACTCACACATTTCCATTTTATTTCCTGAGATCTTGGTGCAAGGAATATGTTGTACATCATTTCTTCCCTCCATTCACATCAGATACTGGGTTAAACAGACTGAGAAAAAAGAGTAATATTAAAATGTTGGCACGCACTGCACTTTCTCAGCAGAAACTGTGTCGCTTGCACATCACTTTGGTTTAAATGATGTAGGTCAATGTTAGGTCAGCAAGAAGTGCTGGATTAGCATCTGCAGAGACTGAGGTCCTCTCCTCATTCACAGAACAAGTCCAGATCAAGAAATGGCATTAAAGCTTCATGCACAAAGCTGCCTTGGAAGGCAGTGGTATTTCCTCAGGCCAACCAAGGGCTCACCTGTTCCTCAAGCCCTTGGTTTATATGGAAACCAAACTGGCCATTTGGCAGAGTGACAGGGGTCTGACACTACCAAACTGCTTCTTCAAACACTGTCAAGGATTTTATGAGCTGCATATTTGCAGAAGTCCATGTACCTGTGAAATAACTGAATCACTGCCTTCCATGTGTCAAAATGATGCCATTTCTGGGCTGTTCCATCTTCCTCCCACAGACCTACCACGTTTTAGGTGGAATGCATGGCCTGAAAACCCAAATACGTGTGGCAGCTCAGACTGGCTCTAGAGAAGAAACACAGTGAATGGCACTGGGAACCCCACACAACATCCCAAAGGGATGCAGTTCATGCCAGGCTTTCAGCCTCCCAAACTGGATTGTCTGTGTGAAGGTTTCCTCTATGACCTGAAGAACCAGTAGAATTTCATTGAAGGCTGAAAGCCTCATGTAATCAGACAACATGAGAATTCAGATTTCTAAAAAAATAAACCCAGTATTCTGAGCATACTGCAGGAACTGCTGCTACAAAGTTATGCAAATTCCAGATCTTCTGTTTCTGTAAATAAAAATTTTCCAGGGGAGAACATACAGAGGAGACAGTCATATGCTCTAGCCTGAACAGGGATCAGGAAATTCAGGCTCTAGTCCAGCTCCACTGAGACACTTTGGCTCACTGGTTTCCACTTGCCATGGTAAGACCAAAACAATGGTAATAAAAATCACAATGAAAACAATTGAAAAATATTTGCATAATTATTTAGCATGTGTTTGCATGCTTTGCATGTTAAATAAAGGATTGTTCCTCATCCCCCGCTCTCAGGACAGATAGGGAAATAGAAAGTGTGGAGCCGAGTGGGAACAAAACCTGACGTGTGTAGAACTAAATTCAGTTCTGTAGGAAAACAAGCTGAAATGTGTATTCAAGAGAGACTAAATATTAAAAGATTCAGAGCCTGGTGGAAAAAATCAGGGAGTTCACCCAGAGAACAAAGGCTGAGACACAGAAGGAAGGATGGAAATAATTGTGGAAGAAGCTGACGAATGGGTGGGCCAGGCTGGAAATACTGGTAGAGCTGAAGGTGGTATCATGACAGGTGAACAAAGGATGATGATGATGATGATGATGATGATGATGATGATGATGATGATGATGATGATGAAGAATCCCTTTTCAGTTTGCACAGTGATGGAACACTAGTCCTGCTGACTCAGGGTGAAACCCAGACGGTGACTGGGAGATTCTGCTGCTGCAGGGCAAGGGCCACCTCTGAAACCTCAGTTATCTCAGATCTCAGCCACTTCCAAAGCACTGCTGAAGCCAAGCACCTGCCTGGGGAAGATATTGCTCCACAACCATTTGATATGGCACATTTACCAGCAGGTTCAACCAGTAATTCATTGAACAAAGCATTCAAGGCAGTGGGACAAACCCATGTGGGAATAAGCCTGAGTCACATCATGCAGGAGTGGCATCCCTGAGCCGAGCCCTTCCCAGAGCTGTTCCCTCTTCATCCACTCAGGCTCTGCCACAGATTGAGTTCTCTAACTGAAAAACCAAGCTCTGGCTCATCTGGGACAAATTTACTGCCTTGATCTTCAGACCCCACTTTATGTGGACATGCCAGATGAGGTTTCCTGAACACTCACCCGGGGAGATGGAAATATCAACAGGAATTAGCACAGAGGGATGTCACCTTGGCACATTTAACTTACTGTGTCCCCTTGGTGCTTTGCCAACTTTCAGCTGAGGCTGGTTGGATGATTTGTTGAACTAAATTAGGGAAAGGCTGATTTGAGAACAAAAAAAATGGAGCTGAAGAGGAGCTGGGGCTTCCATACTCAGGAAGTACAATGATAATCCCCTATCAAAAGACAAATACATGATACTCTGGCAGTAAAATTCATAAGAGCATCATGAGCTATAAATTTTTAAAAAAGGACAAAGATGTAAAGAAGAACAGAGTAATCCAACCATGGGAGAACAGCAAGAAAAGCAGCTGGTTCAGATATTCATATTGACAAAACTCTGGCTGGAGATCAAATATATCCCTTCCCACCCCAAAATCCTGTGGGCTTCAAGGAAGCACAAACATCCCTTATCATTCTACATCATTAATTGCCAGTCCTATTCTGTCCAACTGTCAGAACATTGACCTCTGAATTCAGACATGAAGTGGTCCTTATCAAACCCTTTCCCCCACAGTACAGTCCTCTGGGTTCATGTGGGGAGAAGCATGACTTGCCATATGGAACATATCAGTCGAAGTATTTTTATCTTATGTAGAGGGCCATTCACAGTCTCCCACTGGTGTTTGCCATAAAACCAAGACAAAGTGAGGTTGTTTCAGCACTGTCTGGTCTCAGGGACTGTGGATGGATGTCCATCCAGTTTTACTGCAGTCTGGAATAGAATTTCTTCATGCAAGGAGCACATTTAGCTGTCTGCAAATTCCAGAGATGTTTTTAGTAGAAGTGGAAGGTTGTGCTACCAAAGGAGAACATGAGCCAAAGATGTTCTATTATCCATATCCTATTAAAGGTCAGCCAGAGCTCTTACCTCAGTGCTATAATGTGACCAGAAACTTAATTGAAAATGTACGAAAAGGTTATTAACGAAGAGATGAACCCGTAGTAAATTTAATATAGCCCACAGAAGGACTCTTGCTAGAAAGAGAAGGTTACATAGATAGATAGATAGGCCTTTAATTAAGGTGTATTGCTGGGTTAAGTGTAAATTTTCCAAGCAAAAATGAAGATAGAAAACTGGTAATTGCTTCCAATTTATATTATAAAAATCAGTCATATTCATTTTACTTCCTATGACAGCCTTACTTAATTCTAAGCTTCATTCACTTAATTGGAAGGGAGAATTCTTTGAGTAAAAACATAAGGAATTGAGGAAAGAGGCAGATTGCAAGAATTGAATGAACAGCACTTTAAATGAAATCATTAAAACCCCTCATCCAAGATTCTCAGTAGATTCATGTTTGCTGTCCTCAAGGGATATTTATTATCAAAGCTGAGTAGGAAAAGATTGGGAATTATATCAGAAAAAAAAAGTCTTTAATGGTTTCTTGAAAATTGAATCTGAAGAACTCCCTGTTCCTATTACTGTCATAATTTCTCCATGTCTCAAAGTTAGTGTAGAGTAGAAGTTCAGATATTTCTCTCGCTGACACCTCTTGCAGCTCTGGTGTCACATGTAACACAAAGGTTCACGTGCACAGGAACTACATTTACCTCAATCAAATTCTCACTTTGTTCACAACAGAGTTACAGGGGGGCGTACGTTCAAGGAGGGCTTTGTTGTGAGTATTCACACAACTCTCTTTGCATAAACCAGCTTCAGAAAAGAAAAAAAAGCCTTCCTGAAGCGGTGATTCTTTGTGCGTTTGGGAGTTAACTGATAGTGATAAGGAAACAATACGTGGTGGCCGAGGTGGCAGATAAGAAGCAGAGATGTGAAGAGCTGACATTTAAAACTAATAGTCCTGGAGAATACCAGTGATTCACAAGAGCAGATCTCAGAATCACTTGATGACTACTGTTGAATAATAAATCTACATCTCTTTCGCAGATAAAAAAGTCGTTTAACGAAGTCATTGATTGAGTTCTGAGGGAGGTTTAGTTCTTCAGGGTGAACATTCACAGAGCTTCATGATCTGTAACTGCCCGCTCTCCTTCCCGTGACAAAGCCCAACACAGGACGGCGTTTCCACATTTACTATTCCTGGACAGGAGATAGAATTCTGTAATTAGAATCAACCAAGGTGCACGGAATTTTAGTCCCTCCACGCATAAATGAAAACCGGTGCATCACGAATGATTCCTGGCACGGGCAGTGGGTTCTGCCACAGGGAAATGCATCAGCAGCACCATTCCCAAGGCTGTCTGGGATCCATTTAAGCAACCATTTGAAAAGGATCCACAGCAGAAAGTGGGGAAAGCTGGGGCAAAGAAGATACTAAATCTCCCTGTCAGAAGTCAAATGATGTTAGAGAAATTACTCAATGGATGGTTTTAGTCTGCATCTCTGGTTTCTGGAGGGAAGTGACAAGGGACAGTGCTCCATCAGTGGATGCAAGAGAAGGTTAAAACATGCAGATGCCAATTGTTCAGAAATATAAAATAGTCATGTTGCAAAAGTAATTAATACTTTCAGTTTTCAAAGGGCTGAGGAAGCTTTAACTAATTAAACAGCAAGGTTAGAGTAATTAAAACTCAGATGTTAGGTTGCTAAGGGGAACAGAATAATAGACTGAATTAATTATCTTAAAGAATTCAAGCCTAAAACACCAAAACATTCCTATGTTTACGTGAAAGGAATGAGATCTCAGTATGTCAAGAACATTGAAGGTAGCAACAATAAATTTTTATCTGTCAGCGGGAAGGGAAGATAGAGCTCCAGAAAGCCCAGGGAGGATTAGGGAGAACAGTAGACAATTGACAGTGAAACACAGACAAAGCTGGGAACAGAACTATAAAGTGCTTGAGGAAATCCCTAAATCCGCTGGTATTAAAGCATTTACAGTGACTTTTCAATTTCATGGCAGCCTCACTATCAGAGAGTTCTGTCATTTCTGACAGTGGAAGCAGGCTCAGGTCTTCAAGTCAAAAAAAGTTTTAGTGAGGTTTGAAGTTATTTCATGAAACAATTTTGGATGATTTCCCAAGATACAGCCATTAGCTACCAGCGAGCCTTAGCTGGGAATACAGAACCAAGTTTAAAAAAGGTAAGATACAGGGTGAAACTGAAGTATTTCAGCTGCTGGGCAGGGAACACACATTGTGAGGGTTCAGTGATACCTTATCACAACAGCAAGGCTTTCCCCATCCTTTGCTTCTGCCTCTGAGCTACTTTTGCCACAATGTTTAATGACACTGAAATAATCAAAGTTTTTTTAAAAATGCAAATAAAAATCAGGGGGTTTGTCTGTTTTCTTTATCTCAGATTATGTCCATGATGTAATTTAAAGCACAGCTCCACACACAACTGGACTGGCACCAAGAGGAGCCAGGAACCTGCAGCACGAGGGCAGAGATGAACTTCCAGGAGTAGAAGAATTTTATTATAATGGATTTAATGCTTTGCTTTTGTTTTCAGTAGACATAAAATAATCTGCCTTCAGGAAAAGAGAAGTGAGCTAACTTCCATTTTCCAAGGGGAAAATGAGCTTCCAGGCAGTCACCGCAAACCTGCTGAAATGTTGGATGTTCACAGCCCACCTTCCCCTTCTCACTGAGAGGCACAGAGCAAGCACATTACTTTGGCACTAGAAGTCAGTTCTGATAAACATTTGTTAGGAAATAAGCCTTTAAAAGAACTTCTCGGATACGTGAATAGAGTAAGATGTGAAAACCCAGCAAAAATTGAAGAAATATAATGGAAACTCCCTTTGCTGTCAGTAAGAACAGGGTCTAGATAAGCATAAGAAGAAGGGGAAGGGGTTCTTTTAGGGGAAAAATATCCCTGGTTCCTGCCTAGAGGGGCGGACCCAGCCATTCTTAACTGGAAGTACCTCCTGTCCCACTCTGTACCAGCTCCTCCAGCAAACTCAGAGTGGTTACACCACAGCTCTATCGCGCCGTGGTTCTGGCAGGACACAGCACGTGCAGGGAAATGAGGCTGTTAAGATGAACTCCTCACTGCCTTTCCTGCACGTGAGACGTCTCTTACTTGATCCTTTTGCCTGTTTGTTCTGACACAGCCATGAACCTCTGGATCCCAATACTCAGCCAGGCCCAGGGGTTACTGCCCACCCAGCTGCTCCAGGCACCATTTCTCAGCATCCCTCACTTGTCCCCTCTCCTGTCAACTCTGCATCTTTGTGCCTTTTCATCTGGACCTTTCATTTTTAAACCTCTATTTCTTCCCATGTGCAGAGTCTTTACTAGCATGGTGGCACCTTCCCTGTCATGTTATAATAAGCTGGTAGGCAGAAATGATTTTTACAATCACCCTGTGCTCAGAGATGTACCATGTAAGTGGTCTGAGCTCTCATGGACAGCACACAGAGCAGGAGCTCGAGCTCATCCTGCCCCTGACACCCAGCTCAACCTCAGTTCCACAGCCTAATCCCAGCCCTGCTGAAGTCGTCACAAAGGGATGTTGGATGTAACAGCACAGGATGAGCTCCTGCATCTCTCCTCTGCTGTTGTTTCAAGGTGTCTCTAGGGTGAAAGCGTGTGAAGTGTTTTCAGAGATTTAAAGTACTACAGTTGTCATCCCACAATTCTTATTCATCCCTGATAATTTCTGCCTGTGGGAGTAGGCCCACTGGCTCCATAGTCGTCATTATTTGTAACATTTCTTGTATTATTCACAACACATCTCCTTCTCTGACATAGTTTTATTAATTTTAGAAGTGGAACATTTTTAGCAGCAAGCTTTACATATTCAACAGATGCATGATATAATTAACCAAGAAATGTCGTAAGAAACACAAAACATTCTCATTATATTCAATATTTAATTGCTCACAGTTATTCTCAAGTCAAACCTTCTGCTGCTCAGAGAGAGTTGACACAGATCACTTACATTTCATGGGGTTTTTTTTAGTGAGCCTAAGAGCTCATTTTCTTAGTTTTAGACTTTTAATCTACCAAAATGAAAAAGCAAAATCACACCCTAGGTAAGGCTGTAGCATTAGTACTTTACCCTCAATTTTGCAAACACCCTGTAGGGATTTTTTTTTACTCCATCAAACAAAGGTTTGCAAGTCTTGTCCTGTATTGAATCTACCTGATGGAAATTTCAGCAGCCCCCTAACGATGCCAGGGTTTGTAGATCCTTCTCTCCATCCTTAAAGAGCAGTAAAGTGGGTGTAAAACACAAATACCATTTTAGTTCAAACTGCCAAAGTTTAATTTTATGACTGAGTGGCCCAATTTTTTTCCCTTCATTATCCTAAAAGTTGGAATTGCTCATTCTCTCTTCTTCTATCCATTCTGTGCTGTTGTTGTTACAGAATGAAGCAAATACTTTTTCCTCTAGGAAAGAGACTTATAGGACAGAGATTCCCAAGGTGGTCTGTAGAGTAGTTGTTCCCCTTTTTCTACCCCAAAAGGAATGGTAATGAGCCAAAAATCTGCTACAAATGCCATCTATAAAGGGGAAAAAAGTTGCCAAGACACTCTTAGTACATGGGCAGACTGGAACAAGGTTAGGTGAGCGATTGCTGGCATCCATGGAATCATGGAATCTATGATCCTATGGGCCTATGGTCCCTGGCACAAGGCAGTGGATCAATCTTAGCTTTATTTTACATAACTTCAGCTGTCTAACATCAATAATCTGCCCCCTCCAAATTCTCTACGTGTTTTGCTGAGTATTAGGAAGTGGTATTAGGAAGCAACTTCAAAGGACAACTCATTTCAGCCCAGCAGAACAAAGTGAGGGGGATGAGTCACCTCTGGTGCTTGTCCCCTCTGCCAACAGCTCAGGACTTGGGTGGCTTGTTTAGGCTGAATGCTTAACTTCAGATGGCTCGAGCTGGGTGAAGTGAACCACACTCAGATTTGTATTCAACATCAAATCCTGCTGCTTCCCACAACCTAAATTATTTTAGTCACCAGGTGCCTTACTCACTGCCTTTTGCTGTTTTGTTCAAGGAGCATTTACGGAGTAAAAAGCCTTTCCTAGAAATGAAAAGGAGAATGCTCCTTGCATTTTTAACTCTGTTTCTGGTAGCCCGGTGCTCCCTGCAGGAGGGGAAGGTGTGGGTGTGGTGGGCTCTGTGTGTTTAAGAGATGCCAGTGATGCTGCAGCCAGGGAGGAGGAGATGTTTCCAAGAGCTTCCTGGCAAGCAGTTGGTCATCCAGGCATCAGGAGAACAGAAACATGGGATGACTTGGTAGCCAGAGCTGTGCTGGTTGGTGCACCAGAAATCAGCTCTTTCTACAATGGAAGCAGATATCCTGATATCTCAGCAGCTGCTGGGGGTGTCTGCCTTACAGACCACTGAAAATCTCCATGTTGGATTTTAAAGATGCAGCTAATGGATATCCCGGTGACTCAACATGAGTCAGTCCAATTAAGAACTGAATCAGGCTCTCCAAATATTCCCATGAAGCTCTTCCTCTGAAGATTTCAAAGTGCATTACAGAGATTCAAAGTGCTAACAAGGAGGATAATCCAATGATGATATCAGTTCTGGCATGACACAGTGCCCATGTGACCAGGGACAAGTCCATTTAGAGACACACTTATTGCACATATTTAGAAGCCACACAGAGATTTGGACTGGAATATAATAAAGATTGCATCTTGACAATCTTCTCTGTGGAATTCTATAAACTGGTTGTAAAATTTTATAGATAGAGCATTCCACTAACTATGGCACTCTAGGGGCTTTCCTACAATAAATACCTGTCCTGCTCCATTTTGGAACATAAACTGAGCTTTACTGCTCAGCCAGATCTGTTGTCTGAACCATGAAGCCCCTGCTCCCAGCTTTCACAGAGGTTCTATCTATACTGCAAATCCAGAAGGAGAAGGGCACAGGTTTGACCCCTGATCTCCCAGGCTGTGTCACCGTTAGAACCCTCCCTGACATGGCACTGGCCTGTCCCAGCTACTGCTCTCCCAGATGATGCTTTGGAATACATCAAAGTCCAGGGATTGTTCCCTGTAGACCGTCTGGATGAGGCCACCTGCTTGGGATGCAGGAATGGGGGGAAAGAGTTGAATCATGTGGATGTGAGTCATGATACACTACCTTATGTTTGGGTTATTTTCTATAGCCATATTATTAGCTATAGCCAGAGAGACCCGAGAATGAATGGTCACTCTTCCTGAGGCACTGACCTACTCTTTCTGAAAAAGCTGCTCCCTGAGAAAAGCCCTTTGGTGAGTGTGCAAAGAGAAAGCTGCTGGCTTGGGATGGGGTTTGTCCCTTGCCGTGGCTGAGCTGGGGATGGCCGTCTCCTGGGCTGCCATCCAGCTGGATTCGGCACCAACTCATTCACTGCAGAAAGCAGAAAAAGAAACAGGAAAAAACGATATGAGGTTTCCATGGCTACGGGACTGTTTACTTTCTTCTGACTGTTATCACAAATTTTGCCATCCAAACAAGCAACAGATGTCGGAAATAACGTTTGGGTTTGGTGAGCGTTCATTTCGGATACGCCACAGGGGCAGGTACTGACCTGGAGCCCAAGGAAGTGGCACAAGTTCATCAGTGGGCAGAACATAAAGTACAGACATCCACACTTCTAAACACTGGGCTTGGAGCTCTTCCTCAGTAATGTTTCCCAATTACATTGAATTTCTAGATTTCATGTTCTTTTGTGATGGTTGTTGAAACTAAAAGGTCAAGAGTAACCCCACATCAGGCTTTCTGGAGAAATAGCAAAAACTTCGATTTTAATATTCTAGAACAATGAAGAGAGAGCAGAAATCAAAGCCATGTAATCAGTTCCTGTTATCAATGATGCTGGAGTGCAGAACAGGCTATCCTGTATTCGTTTATGATGTATCCCAGAGCAACAGGTGGAAGTACAAGTCGTGCTTTTTCTGTGTGTCTGGTCAGCTTATCATTATTATTCAGATAACAAAATGCAGCTTAAGTGGAAAAAATCTCAACTATTTTCATTAACCACTAACCAACCCTCTCCTTGCTTTCCTATGATTCTAGTTCATCCTATTTCCATAGTTCATCCTCCCCACTCTGGTCCACTTTTTGGAGCAACACCTGGATCCTGCCTTTGCTACAGAGCCTTTTTCCTTCACTCTTTCAGATGAGTTCATTTCTTTAACACACCAGCAGCATTTACTGAAAGGTTCTATAGAGAATTTCATAGCTCTGCCCAAATTTCCAGCACGTCGTCTAAGGACCTTGCTAAACCACAATCTCAGTGCTGTTGATTTGGTTTTCTTGTAAATTAGACTTTTTTTCACAGTATAATAGATCAAAACTCCCAGCGAGTTTCCATAGATGTCTTTGCTGGCTAAGCAGGCTGCACAAACCACGAGCTACTCAACAGTTAATAATAAGCAGCTTCTCCCCCCAGCACTTGGTTTGAAAGGACTACAAGCTCTGAGTCATTGCACAGTTGATTTGAGCTTAACCCTAATAGCTCTGTTATGTCCTGGCTTATTCCTAAATCTTCTTGGAAGCAGGAGAGTGTCAACAATAAACTTGTAAGGTTTAACACTCTTAACACCAGGTAAACTGCTTTATCTCAATTAAAAATATCGGTAGTGTCCTACATCACGGAGCTGTAAAGTAACGCTGGAGCAAAAGCATGTGCCTGCTGGTATATGCCTGAAGAGGTTCTGGGAATTAATTCTGCTTTGCAGAACTATTCCAGTTATTCATGTGACTCAGCGGCGGAGACCGGGATCTTCCTGCACTCCAGGGTGACGTGCTGATTCAGGCTGGTTCAGCAGCCCGGCAGAGGAGACACCTTATCAAAAGAAAAGCTCTCTTTGGGGACAGGCTCTCCCAGCAGCTGGGAAGGAAATTTCCGCTGTGCTCCCCGCGCTGCTCCGGTGGGGTGAGATTAGCGAGTTATTATTAGAGCTGGGTGATTTTTCTTTATTGTGGGTGAAAAAGGAATCGTTCTTTTCAACCAATAAATTATTTCTGTACACAGAAAACTGCTGCTGCTGCTGTGGTGTGTGTCCAGGTGTGATCCCAGGACTAAGGGCAGTGTCACAGGAAAACAGTGCTCTGCACCTCTGCTTTCAGTCATACCTGAGGGGATTTCAGCCACACTCGGTACTCAAGTTTTATTTATGTTTAGAAAGGATTAATACCTGGCTGACTCTTGTTACACACACGTGGCAGAGGGAACAGTAAATGGCAAGTCATTTATCAGTACCCCCTAGACTTACTCAACTTGGTATGGAAAGACATGATCAAGATTATAAAGGTTAATGGATTAACCCTTTATAAACCATTGCAAATAGTCTCTGGACCAACAGGGCACTCATCAGCCCCATTATCTGATTGAATGAAGGCATCTGGGATGGAAACCTGAGCATCTCAGCCACTCTCTGTGGGCAACACAGTCAAGGGAGTGAGCTGAGTCCTCCCAAAGTAAACATCCGAAGTAGGTTTGTCAAGCAGTACGCAAAATATTTTAAGTGACCAGCCCAGGATCTCACAAAACACTGTGGCAGATCAAGACAACTCACATTTCCTAATTTCTGAGTTCTCAATCCACCAGACCACAGCTGCCCTATAATCACATCATGATAGCTCTGCAGCTCTGCAGAGAAGCTGTGAATGCATTTAATCAAGGGTCCTAAATCTGCCAGCTCCAGAAAAACAGACTTCCTTCAGTGTTGTCCACAATCCAGTGTTTTTATAGGAGCAGCCAGTGTAGCCAAGCCAGCAACCATCCAAACATTACAGTACCCAGAAGTACCTGATGAGGAGCAGGGGTTACATCCCACACCTGTACTGTGGTTTCACAGTTCATCCTGATACAAATAACAATTACAAAGTGTTTTTGAAACGCATCGTGGCAATTCCAATACCAAAGTATTGCTTCCTGTACTCACTGTTCCTCCACAGCCTCCCTCCCCTGGCCTTAAAAATTGGATTTTCTCTTGCAGGAGACATTCTTTTCTGTCTGCTCTTCCGCTCACCTCTCCCACAACAAATGGTATGTGAAAAATATAGGGGAAGCAGTAGATTTAACCCCTCCAATGGATAAAGGAATAAGTACAGCAGAATGTGATACATAAATTAATTTTTAAAATCCATTGCTGACACAGGCTATAGTGGTATCAGTGGACTGGAGCAGAAGGGATACTCTCAGTAAAACTGAAAACAATGCTGTCCAAAACAGAAAGGAAAGGGAAAAAAATCTAAAACTATCTCAGGATGTTTTTCCTTTTCACCCTGAAGACCTGGAGGGTTTCTTCAGGACTAGCCAGACTACAACTGCTCCTTTAGGTACAGCCTCTCTCAACTGCCTCCAGTCCATAAAGCTGTAAATTCTTTCCAAAAAGAGAACTTCAACATTTTTATCTACATGAGAAACTTAACCAGCAGGTACTCAGAGGAATAAATCCATGTGGTATTTGAAGGTTAAAAAACAGAGGAAATCTGTAGCCTGGGAAAATAAGGGACTTTCCATTCCCGGTGTAATGAAACGACAGATTTAAAGTTCAGAGTGAGAAAAGTCACTGAAAAGAATTAGACTTCAAGTTTCCCGAGACATACAGGCTTTGTTTTTCAAGGCTATTGATAAATCTATCAGTCTCCCGATTGCTGTCCCCCTCACCCCCTGCAAAACCCTCTAAAAGAAGAATTTGCTGCCTTAATTGGAAGGGAAAGGGTTCAGAGAATATCCACTGTAAGGTCCCTCTGAAGAAGGAAAGTCCCCGGAGGCAAAACAATAATTGGTTTTGACCTTCCGCAGTTCAGGAGGCGTCGGTAAAGACGAGACTTAAACACAGCCTGACAACTGCGAGTTCCAATCAAACTCAGAAAGAGACGGAAATTGGATAAGCAAATTCCTTTTTGTTCATGACCCCGGTCCCGCTTTCCTTTCCCCCTGCAGCATGACACATCAGAATCTGTCCTGCGTGCCATAAATCACTGGCAGGGCAGCCGCAGCCCTTGAATGGCCGTGTTGTGTGGGGCCAACGCTGAGGGCGGGCGGCGTTCGCGGGGCCCGGGCCGGGCTCGGCGGGCCCGGCACAAAGCCTGCCTCGGGAGGAAGGAAGCCGGGTGATTTCATTGCTGTTTTCAGCGCCGTGTCAATTCCCTCGCTCGGGCTTTGGAAGGACTCTCCACAGCAGCACTAGGAGCCGCTTGCCAATTTAAGGAAATTTGGTTTTGAATGCAGGAGCCCACAATCCTCATTCTGTCAGAGGCTGCAGCTGACAAAATGCTTTCCTTTTTGTACATCTGAGCTCATAGAGGACACTCTTTGTCATTCCCTGCCACCGCTCCGGCAAACGTAATGTTTCCTGTGTCACCTTCCGCATGGCAAGTGCATCTTGTCTGGGTGTCCCTGCAAACGCCTGGCAGAGCTGCAGGCACCTCCATGCTTCCCACAGCTTGTCCCTGTCTGTGCCTGTCACCCCTGCTCCGCCTGCCACGCTCCTCATGTTATTTGTTACCTGCAGACCCCACACAGAACTCAAAACTCCTCTTTCTGCTTTAAGGACAACTTCAGTTAATAAAGCCTCCAAGGCCGGCAGAGGAAAGTTTTCCTTACAATGGACCTGAATGCCAACATACAATTAAATGTCTTTAAAAACTAAAAGAGAAATGGCAAAGACTCACCACAGCAAGGCCATGGAGCAAATAAAAACCCATGAACTAATGGTGAATTTTTCCACCAGCCACTTTGAGATGGTCACCACTGAAACCCGAGCCATGTAATTTGCAGATATGACTCACAAGAGCTGGAGGTCCAAAAGCAATAAGAGCAAAGATTGCAGAGATATCAAGGCTTTGGAGACAAAAAAATTAGTTAATTTTAGAGTCTGACAGAGGTGAAAGTGTCAGTGGTCTACAGTAAGGTTAGTGTGATATCCAGGCATTTCCACGAAGTTGAAATAGTTTCAGTTTCTCCTGGAAAGGAGGTGAAAGCTGAAATGGCTTTGTACAGATAGGGTTACAAGAGTTACGAGCAGTAGGACTGTCCCAGAGTGCCAGCTCCACGTGCTTTGACCTTTTCTCAAGTTTTGGGAAAAGTTGCTTCTCAGACATGTCTCCTTCAGCTGAACCTAAGCCCTGTTTCCATTAGCCATGGCTCTCCCAGCCTTTTCGGTGTCATGACAGCTGGTTCCTGCTGAGTCCATGGAAAGGACTCTGTCCCAGCAGGGCTGCCTGGCTCTTTTAGGCCAGGAGTGCCCAAAGATCCAGTGTGACATTCCGAGCCTGACAGCCAAGCGGAATATCCCGACAGCATCCAAAGCCACAGTGCAGCTGCTGCAGTTCAGCAACGCTGGCACTCTGAGCTGGCACCTCTCAGTGACCAAGGACACTGGGCCCCAGCTGAGTCCCATCACCACAAAGCACCACCACCACTGGTCTTTGGAAAGGCCAGATTTGGAATACACTTCAGAATTCCAGATCTCTGCTGTCTGCATTCTCCAAGTCTTTGCTACCAAGATGCTTCCCCACCATGAGTCCTACCTTGTCTCATTCCTATTTTAAAACTTTTGGTTAATTCACTTTGATATCAGGAATTCTAGCAACAGACAACTGCCCTTCTTGCTCTAAATTTCATTCCACAGACTGAGACTTCTATGATGCCCTGCTCCCAGTTTTTCCCTCTTGCTCTTAGGAAGTATTGCAGACCGTGAGCAGGAGAATGAATCCTTGTCTATAATGTTCAAGCTGTATGTAGACAAGGGGAATTACTAAAACTGGAACAGGCTCAGCACTGGCACTTTATGTAGGACGGTATGTACCTCCTGAGCTGGGAGTCCTTGCTGAAGTGACACCTCTGCAGAGGAAAGCTGACATTCCCAGGGATGTGTTGTGGTACTGTAGAGGCTCCTGCAAACACCCAGCAGGGCAGGTTAGCTGGGAGCATATAAAAAAGATCTATAAATAACATTTTATAAACAAGGTTCCATAAAAAGACCTACAAAAACCAAAAGGGCATTTTTTCAGTTGTTGGGTTTTGTAAAGTGATTTTATTTATTTTTGTTCTACTGAATGGGAATGAAGCTTTAGAGCCAGATAAGAAAAGAGAAAAACATTCATGAAGTGACACATGAATAAATTCAAACTGCAAGATGCTGTGTGCCTTTAGCGCCCCAAGAAACCAAACTCTGCTGAGTTCCCATCACAGTGGCACAACCTATCCCAAACCCATGGTCCTAACCCATCATTAAATCTTTACAGTCATCATTTGGCACTTGCTCAGTGCTCAGAAGGAATGATCCTCGATTCCAAGAAGTCTTAATTTAAGTAGTAAGGAATACTTGCAACTTTTGTTCCTGCAGTTTGCTTTACATTTTCGTGTTTTAACTTCCTCTGCACTTCATAGTGAACAGCAGGCTTCAGGCATCAATCTCAAAATGGCTCAAAAACATTCCTGCCTCATTTCAGAAGACAAAGTAGGGTGGTAGCACACTGAAGGAAGCTCCCCAGGCAGGTCAGGAGCAGAGACTCCAGTCTCTGCAAAGTCACAGTGACTCCTCCATCTTCTCCTATTTTCAATGCTGTGAGTGGCAAGAAGGAAAGCCCACGCTGGCAGGGGTGGCATTAGGGCAGGGAATGAGCCAAAACAAGTGTCCTGAAGTTACTGCCTAACTCAGGAGCAGGGGAGGGGTTTCTATCAGAATCCTTTGGCTCTCCCTGAGGCTACAGAGGATTCTGTTAAGAAGAGGCCAGACAAGGACCCAAGACAGACAATTTTCACATTCTGTTCCAGTGCAAGGCTCCAGGAGAGAGCCCAGCAGAGCCTGCTGAAGGCACCTCCTGTCTGAGACCTCCGTTAGCCATACTCAGCTGTTGTGGAAGACACGGGATCCTGCTGGGCTGCGGCGCGTCCACAGAGTCACGCTGGAGACACGGCCGCTCTCCTGACTTGGGGGGCACTTTGCCCCACAGATCATTTTGGATCACCACATTTGTTTTCAAGGTCTGTTGAACCCCTCAAATGTACATTTTAAGGATCACCAAGGCAGAGGCTGCCGTGCTTTCGGTGGCATCTCTGTCGAATCAGGCTCTCCTCAGAGAGGGGGCACCCAGCACTCCCAGACATCCGTGCTATGGGAATGACACACCAGTCACACTGTTCACACCAACTGTGGCAGTAAACTCGAGTTCAACTTTGACATTTAGTTCCTGCACAGTGACTCATGGCTGCCCATGGTGCTCCGTTTAGGGATGCAAGACTCCAAAGCCAATGCAGGAAAAAATCAGCAAGCTACAGAAATTGGAAAGAGGCATTTGCTGAAATGAGGTGCCTCATAATTTTTATATATTGCAGGGAAGAAATAATAGATGAGGGCAAGTCCCAGTTGCTGTCTCTTTTTGCAGTGAGATCTGGCCATTTATATTTAAAGTACTTTTCACTAAGTGTACTTTTACCTGGTCTATTTTTAATAAACATTTACCAGCCAATGGTGTCATTAAAACTGTTCAGTTTAATAAAACCATCATCTCTTCTGATTTCCAGAGTTTTAGAAAAAAATGGGATCACAAAGTTTGGAGTGAAGTGAATAACACTGTGAACAACACTGCATGCATTGCTTATTATGTTCAAGTGTTTATAATCCTTGACTGACTTACAGTTCCTGAGAGCCACTGAGTGACCATTTGTGTCCCTTCTGGCCAGGTCTGAGGTCTCCCAGGGCAGGTGGAAGGTGACAGCAACGAGCACATTCTGTTTCTGAAGGAACACTGAAGAATGTGGGAGCAGGGCTCCACTGTCATCCCAAGGAACCCACCATGGTGAAGCCAGGACATCAACCACAGCTGACCCAGACACAACCAAGCCTCCTCTGCCTGTCCCTTCTCATTTTACTAGCAATGTTCTGGGGCTATTTATGCAGCTGGTGCAGCGAGAGCACTAGGTAAAATAGTAATTTTTAAATACTAAATAACTCTATATATGGGTGTCTGGAATTACTTCACAAATACTAATTAGGACAAACATGGTTGTATGTAAAATAACAACTAGAGGTTGTTTTCTTAGGCTGAGTGAAGATATTCTGAAGACAAAGTAACACAATTCAGCATTTCCTTAAAATCTGCACACTGTGTACAAATACATCTTACAAGGATGTGCCCTCACTTTTTCAGGGGCTGAAAAGGTGCTCCTTTGAAATGTTTCATTTCCCAAGGTGCAATTTTCTTGTACCTCCAACATCTCTATGAAATCCTGAACCCCACCTTAGAGATGGAGCTGAGCTGTGAGGTCTGTGATGACTTCATGAGCTGAAGCACAGCCCAGAGTGCCCAAATTTTCCTCACATTTCCACCTATAAGATGCATTACCAAACTCCTGTAGCAGAAAATCTGTAAACAGCTAAATGAAGGCATATGCACATCAGCTGCCTGGAAAATGTCCAAGGGAAAGTGCTCAGAAACCCAGCTCCTTTCCCTCACCTACATCACAGAATCATTTATTTGCCTACAGCACTTTGAGGCAAGTAGTACATTCAAAGGTTGGTTTAAGACTTATTGACAGTGGTGGGGGGAGGAAAATTGCAGTGGAGGTCAATAATCTGAGCATTTTTGGACTTGAGCAGTGCTCAGATTTAGGAACAGGGATGCTATTTCAAGGTTATGTTTGCTAATATTAGTGAGTAGTCAGACATACCAGAGTGCTGCTTTTATTTTTGTTTCTATTTTTCCTTAAAGTCAAAGTTTTGATTTAAGACAAAATACAGCCATGGCTGCAGGAGTGGCAGAAGGGATAACATATCACCATTCATCCAAGTCATTTGGATTAGTGGGTTTTGGAACAAAGAGGTTTCAGTATATTTAATTTACTTGTCTTAGATTTCTTAAGTTTGTTTCAAACCACTCAACCCTTAAAATCTCTCATGGGTCAATGTTTCTAATCCAAGACTTGCAGGAGATATTCTAAATGCACCTAAGTGGTTTAGGATCCTGTTAGGCTAGGGATGAATTTATACTCCCTGAAAGGTGCAAAATAAATAAGGAACTATTCTGCAGGACCTGAGTGCTTGTCAACAGGTATAGATAATTATTCACTGATTCCAGACTCCCAGACTGGTTTGGGTGGGAAAGGACCTCAAAACTCATCACATTCCATGGGCAGGAGCTCCTTCCACTACCCCAAGTTGCTCCAAGCCCCGTCCAACCTGGCCCTGGACACTGCCAGGGATGGAGCAGCCACAGCTGCTCTGGGCACCCTTTGTGTGCTGTCTGCAGTCAGGGGTGACCTGCTGGTGACCAGAACACTCAGTTAACTCACACTGCTCCTCACACAGATTACATCACACAATCTGCTTGTTGCTCATTTGCTACCCAGCACTGGTCATTAAATAAACATTAATGTGACAGGCAGGCACCTTAACCAGGCACACAAAAATAACACCAGCTGTAAAGAAACAACTTATTATACACACACAAGTAGGTAACACAGTCCAGGAAGGCACCAGGTAATGCAGTCCAGGTGCCCTTTGGTAATCCCTTAAAAATAACCTCTTACATCTTTCACATAAGACCCTTTCCCCACTTAATTCCATCTTATTACATTTTATAGAAAACTCAAATGATGAACCTTCAGTTTCTTCAACAACGCATTAGTGTGGTACAGATGCTCTGATTTGGGGTCAATTTCAGTTCTTAAAAAACAAATTACTCATGGTATGTGGGAGTGAGAAGTATTACTGTTTACCTACCTAACTGCTCTGAAACCAGCAGACTCCCCTCACTGCTGTACTACCTTTTTGCCATCATGATTCCAAGAAGATAACTGGCAAGTAACAGCCTCTGAGCAACTCTGCCAAGAGGTAAAATTCACAGTTGAATATTCCAGTGGCATTTATGTATGGATGGATGCATGACAAGGCATGGGGATGTATGCAAGACTAAGCCCTGAATTTGGAATTCTAAACCTGGACTGGTTTATGTGAAATTCTCACTTTACTGACCTTAAACTCAGCTTTTCTCCTTGGAGAGTGAGCAGCTCTCACAAACAGAGTCTTCAAGGTGCTCAGCAGAGGACCCAAGTCATCTCTTTAACACTGGGAGATTCACCATCCAGCATCCCAATGGGTATTCTGGAGGATGAGCCCTTCAATATTGTGCAGGAGTTTTGCTGTTAATGGCATTAAACCCCCCAAATGTTGTCCCCATTTTAGATCCCAAAATTTAACTCAAATATAACATTTTCCTCTAACCTACTGCCATTATTTCCAACTTTCCACGAACGCCTCTGTGGTGAACACCTCTGGCAGCACCCAGAGAGGCTCTGTAGGGCAGGAGGAGCCTGTCCTGCTGTGGGTGCTGCAGACCCTGCTCCAGGTCTGGCTTTCAGAGCAGGAGCAGCAGCGTTTCCCACTTGGTGTTTGATGCCATTCCCCTTCCCACGCGCACACAGGGAATGTGTGGCCATGGCGGGAGGTGAACACTGATCCCAGGGCAGCATCTCACATTTCACTGCCTTATAGAGCCCAGACCAACACTGTGCTGTCACTGTTCTGCCTTTAAACAAGCCTTTCATTTTAGTGCCCTGTGCAGGGCTTTTTGTTTTGCCTTTGGGTTAAAATCCTTTTAACTTGGGATTCTTTTGTGAGAGTTTTCATCCCCCTTCTGGATGTCCCACCCACTCAGCATCACTTGAAATGAAAAGATTGGATGCCAACTGGTCTCCAAGTACAGAATGAAAGAGAACAACAAATTCTACCAAGGATCTCTCTCAGACTGCAAAAATAAAAGATGAGTTTGTATTGGCAAAGGCCTCTCTTGATCTGTTAATATCAAGGAAGACAAAATTATCTGTGTTCTTTGTGAAGCAGCAGTTGTTTTAGTGGGGAAGGAAGCCAAGACAGCTGTTAGATAGTTCAGTACAAAATACTGACAGCAACACACCAACAACAACACCAGCAGTGAGGGACTCAGCCAAACCGCCAAAACACCAAATATTATTGATGTTTCTGCTTTTCAAAGGTTTGACAAACTGATAATTGAGAATTTTCAGGGTGAAAGATGACTTCTGAGTTCATCTTGGCCTATTCTGCTTAAAGGATGCTGTGGATAAAGCAGCAAAATCTCTCAGCTATAAAAGACCCCATTGAGAAGAGGGAGGCAGGTCTTGGTCAGCACTCAAGATTCAGTGGGGAAGGAGCCATCCCTGTTTAGTTTGGATGCAGGACTTTACTCCTTTGAGGAATGAGAGGCCGTGAGATTTCAAGCGCTTTTGAGGAGTCCTCAGGTCAAGCTACTTGAACAAATGGCTTTGTCCACATGACCTGCAGCATGCCCAACCCCATGAGAAAGGATTATGAAATCATTTCTTCCACTTCCCTCAGGCAGGATGAAATACGGGGTGCACTGAGGCCGGGAGCAGACCGGAGCTTCCTGGCTGGGACCTTGCTCTCACCCTGTCATCTCATTCGGGTGGCTTGACCTCTCCAGCACATCATTTTCTCCATTTCTAACTTCCCAGGAAGGGTTTATTTGCAGATCTCCAAGACTTTCAGATAGATCTAATATCTAAATACCAGGAATTTAACTCTGCTTTTGGTTGGCCCCTCATACACCCCACGAGGTCACAGCTGTACAGCTACAGAGTTAGACATTAAGCTCAGCAAGAGAGTTAGGATGTAGGGAACAAAATTTGGCCCATCAGCAGGAGCTCCAGCCACCAGTGCAATACAGGCTGCTAAAGACTGCAATAAATGTGCCCTCTGGCCTTTTCTGGAAGGTTTCACATCCAATTTCTCCCAGGCCTCTGTGTCCTCTGGAAAAGCTCTCTTTTACTTAGCTACACCCTTCCAGAGGTCACTCTTCTTCCCTCTCCAGCTGCACCTTCTAAGCTTTACTAACTCAAATTACTGTCTAAATTGTACTTATGGGGGGAAAAAGTCATTTTTTATGAGTGTAGAATTACACATTGGCTGTTTTCTTATAGATTTGGATCATAAAAGAACTTAGAGAAAAAAAACCCATATAAACTTACAGCCAGCTTGGCTGTAACAGCCTTTGTCCTGCATCAGTGGATGCAGTAGAGAACAGAGTGTGATACATTTTTATAATAAGAAACAAGAAAGACCCCACAGCTCTGATGGAAATCGAAGTCCACCCCACCAACAGAAAACTTCCACTGATGAACCTGTTCCAAAATGGAGCTCAGCCCTAGATCTCCCCACAAACACTTACTGTGAAATTATAATGAACACCCTTTTCACAGCATCAGTGACTCCTGCAACCTTTTCCCCCTTCTCGCTTTTTATAAGGGATGCATCACATCCTAAATTCCGTAACAGATGTTCTTTACAAGGCTAGAATAATTTACAATGAGTGTTGTGGGGGTAGGGAGCTCAGACTTTTCAAAATCCCTGGGTTTGCAGTGGACGCATCTTGCCTGTAGCACACACGGTCAAACTCAGTGAAAATTCCTGAGCTCCTCTAACCTACATGTGGGAACTTTCCCAAACAGAAGTGAATTTGACAAGCCAGCAAGTAGAGGGAGATAATTCTTAGAATTCAAAAGTCAGTAGAAATATTTAAATCTCCACAGCAAAATTCACTTTCGGTGTCTGTTATTTCCTATCTCGGTTTTCTGCTGTGGCTCAGCACGGTTTTCACTCAGGGAGCAGATCCTTTTGACTCACCAGACAGAAGATAACCTTGCCAAAAGGGAACTTTCAAGAAGCTGCCCACTGAATTCACAGGGGATGAAAGGAAAGTTGCACTTCTAACAGCAACATCACCTGACAAAGTCTTTGGCATTTTATACCTAAAAAAAAAAATCTTTTCTGCAACTTCTCTTAGTGTTTTCAACAGCTGGATGTTTTACTGTATTCATAGGCAGGTCCAAATATAAATAGTAGTTTCTCTACTGACCCACATACTTGGCCTATATTCAGAGTCTTTTAAGATGTTTCCATTAGCTGTGGAACAGTGTCAGGTCTTTCTCCAGTGCAATTTTATTTATGAGGTCTTGTTTCCCAGCACAAAACAGGACTAGATCAGCTGGAGTCGGCTCCTTGCTCACAGCTGGAAGCCTGTTTTCCTCCTACCCTCCATGGACATATACCTTTATCTTCAGTATCTTTCATGGCTGCATTTTTAGATGTAATTTCCAGTGCTACATGAAGAAAGGAGACTGAAAGAGAGGATAAGCCATAGCTAGGGGGAAAACTGAGAAAATAGAAATCAAAGAAGGAAGCTAGTGAAAGCTGAGACACATGGCTTCACAATTACTATTTTTTAAATATTTTATAACTACATTTACAATACTCTTAACTCATCTGGCCTGTGAAATCTCCACTCCAGAGAATCCAGAGTAACTGAATTAATCTAACTACAAAACCCATGGCTCAAATCCTCTGGCCTTTGTCTGGGGAAGTCTTTCATTGGAGCTTTCAGCTGGAAAGAGACTGCGGGAATTTGTGGCCGTGGAGCATGCAGTTACAATAAATATATAATTCATCATGGAGAGGTTTGTTAAAACCGTTAGGAATAAAATAAATGTTCTTCTTTCCTATTGAAAAGAGATGTCAGTTTTTCTCTTATGATTACTAAAAGGGCCAGCCAGGGAGAATAAAGGCTTATTACAAGGGAAAGCATATAGAGCCCTTTTATGAACTCTGGCTGCAGCCCTTCTCTTTGCAAGACTCTTTGTTTCAGTTTGTTTTTCAGCAGCTGTATCTGATCTGTATCTCGCACACTTTCATCCTGTGGCAAAACACAGCTGCAAAGTGACTACAAGTTTCTCATCTGTCCATCTCTGTGCATTCTCACAGATGGGACAGGTATGAGAAGCACCAAACCCAGCTTTGGGGTGTTAAATCTGATTAATAATGGTACAGAGAGTCACAAGGGCTGGCTATCTCTTGGTCCATCTTTCTTGGAAGGATCAGTGATAGCACTGTATCACCAAAGACGCTGAAGTTCACCAGCATGAAGTGAAGGCAATTACTGGCATAACAGGGTGCCTGGGGTTGCCATCCCTTAAACAGGGTTTTTAAGGACAGAAATATTTTGTTTTCAAATGCAGGATAAGAAAACTAATCACCACATGTTTAGTCTAAGCCTTCCACTCTGAAAAATCCTCGACACTCAAAGACTAGTGCACAAGCAATGCACAACAGCCTTGAGCATCTCCCTGCCTGATTTTTGATGACTTAGTTAAAAATATTACAGGGTCCCATTGTACAAAGTGTGCATGTTAATGCTTCTTTTAGACAAAGCTGCCTCGAGAGAAAAATATTGATTTTATACAGGAGAGTTGCAGTGAACTCAGTGCATCTTGGACACCAAAGAAGAATCATGGATATCCTATAACTTCTAGACTTGGCATCTCCCCCCAAGTATTCCCTCTCCTGAAGTTTCTTGGTTTCTCAAAGCACATGCTCTGTAATGAGCTGCTCACCACAGATGGGTTACCCTATTCCAACCCTGCAAAAAGACCACTAGGAACAGCCACTTCCCAAACACTCCCATGGAGCCCTGTCCTTCCTGCCCCATGTGCTGCTGAAGAAACCCACAGTTGCCAATTGTGATTTACAGAGAGGGGCAAGACACACTAATGACTGCAACTCCTACCACTAATTACCACTTATTCAGGCACTAATGGACTTCGTTGGCCAATGCAAGTCAATGTAAAAGCCTTTGCAATTTGAAGAGAACGGCTTTAAGTTATTAAACATTGTGGGTCTCAGGCATTGGTAATGGTTCACATGCCCACATTTCTCTCCACAGTTAGAAAAAGGAATGTACAGCACCAGCACCTGCACTGCCTCAGTGGCCACGTTTGACCTGGGCTGCACTTACAGCTTTTACTGCTCTCCTTACTTGAGTTTAAATGCAATCAACAAAAAGAGTAGACTGGCAAACAGAATCAGAAAGCCTCCAAAATCATCGAGAGACACCTTGATGGAAGGTGGACTTCCTCTCCAACCTGGCCTTGGACACTTCCAGGGATGGGACAGCCACAGCTTCTCTGGGCACCCTGTATCAGGGCCTCAGCACCCTCACAGGGAAGAATTTCTTCCCAATATCCCATCTAACCCAGCTCTCTGTTAGGGGGAAGCTGTTCCCTGTGTCCTGTCACTACAAGCCCTTGTAAATATACTGTCTCCATCTTTCTTGTAGACTTTTCTTGTAACCAGAGAGAAAAGCAAAATATCAAATATTCTGCAGGATGGAAACTCTGAGTTATTTTTAGTGAAAGGATCAAAATTAGTTCATTAAGAACTTCTGTCTGATAATGTCAGACCATTCATATCTATAATTAATCTTTATTATCACTGTAATTTTTAGAAGCTGAAAAGAGCTGAACTCTGAAACATGGAGTCAAAATGAAAGTTGCTTTTTCAATCTCAAGTAGTATCAGTGTTTCCATTGAAAACTTCATCAAGATCAACTTCCCCCAAAATTCTGATTTTGGTGCCAAAACAGCATTTTCAAGAAGAAATTTATTCTGCTGGAATTAAAAATAAATTTTAAAACCCCAACAAAACAAACCAAACAAAAACCCCAAAACACAAAACCTGGCTGCCTGGCAGCCTCCACCTCTCTAAAAATAACTGAGCCAAGTCAAATCCACCCACCTTTCCTCTCCATCACAAAGGCAACCTCTCACAGTTTGATTACAAACCTCAGGGCACGCTGTGGTTTCGCTTCCAGCTGTAGGTCCCGGAGTTGGGCTGATTACAGGAACACCCCATGACTTCCCACATGAGAAAGGATTTTCTCAGAAAGAATTGGCCCAGACAGCAATGCCAGTAGATCTGTCTTGGCAAACAGAACATTGGCTGTGATGAACATTGTAGTGCAGAATAAGCTCGTTCCCCACATGGGCAGGTCCAAGGTGGAAGCCCAATCCCATCACACATCTGGCAGCCCAGCTGCTGCTCGGAGGGATGACCTTCCCACTCTCTGGATGGAGGCAGCTGTGCCAGTAGAGCTTTCCAGTGAACATCATCACACCCATTCAAGTGAGCAAAGGCTTCTCTCGCTTTCAGGACTGAATTTTAAACCTTAGCTAAGAACATTTTTGGATCTGAGCTCTGGATTTTTCATTTGTGGGGCTGAGAGACATTTAATTAAGAAACTGAATGAACTCAAATTTTAAAAAGAGCACCATTTCCAGAAACTGATTTAAATACTCTTTTAGAAATCGTTAATTATGTATTTAAGTTTAACTTTTTACTTACTGAACACTTCTTTCCATTCCTACACACAAATCCCACTGTTCCTCACATTTGGACAACCTGGTCTTGTGGAAGGTGCCCCTGCCCATGGCTTGGGGTTGGAACTGGATGAGTTTTAAGGTCCCTTCCAACCCAAACCAATCAGGGATTCCATGATTTAGAGTTTTGCAAAACCTTCAAAATTCTTTTGATTTGGTAGCTGTTACTTCCATTTTGCACACGCTTTCCATGGGTGTGATCGACTTTAGAAAGAGGGAAAGCAGGGAGGAAAAGGAAATCCATGATCCACAGCAGGACAGGGAAGACAAGAAGAGCACACCCATGTTTCTCAGCTGCTGTGCATTTACAGGCAGGAGGTCTAAGGAAGGAGAGAAATCAGGTACCCACTCTGGTGAAAACAAAGGTGTTTCCGGGTCACTAAAAATTCCAGAATTATTCCACATTTTCTCCAGTCTTCTTTTCCACTGCAAAGACCAAAACCTGCCCCGTCAGATGCCAACCAAGCTGTTACTTGTTTTGTTTTGCAGGTTGCTAAGGAACACGGCTGTTTTTGCTTACTTGCCTCCCTTGGGCTATTTCACAACACTTTGTAATATACACTGCTCTTTTTTGCTGCACATCTGGTTTTGATTTTAGGTTTCAGAACCCCCTCTGAAAACTGAGATATTAGTTTTTCATATCTATCATCTAGACAAAGTGCATCAGCCTGTCAAACCGAGTGCACCGGTGAGACACATTTAACCCTCTCAAGTTACCCTCTCAAAAGCTATTTTCATTTGTTGTCGAGTTCAGACAGTGGAAGTAGCTCAAGTATTTTGTCTAATTTGCTGTGTGAAATTAGCTGCAACCACCATTAAATTTTAGGTATGAAATAAAAACTACCCATTCATTCAAAACATGCCATTGGGTAGGAAACCCTTCTGCCTCACAAATACTAAAGGGCCGTGCCGTGGATTCATTGCTCGCCACCCCATCAGATGCTTGACAACTTCTCCCAAAGCTCCTAATCTTTCATTTTCCTTGGAAGCAGCTACTCCCAGAAAGCAGCTAACCAGCACGGAGAGGGGTTCTCCTGTGTCTTTGGAAAATGGTGTTGTGGGATGGCAGAACTGCCCAGTTTGTCCTTTGGGGCAGCAGCTAACACATCCTTCACCCCAGCACTGGAGCTGGCCACAGGATCACGGAGTCGCTGAGGTTGGGAAAGCCCTCTAAGATCATCGAGTCCAACCATCAACCCAGCACCACTCAACCGTATCCTCAAATGCCACATCCCCGTGTTTTTTGAACATTCCCAGGGATGGCGATTCCACCACCGCCCTGGGCAGCCTGTTCCAATGCCTGACCACACTTTCAGTGAAGAAACTTTTCCTAATATCCAATCTAAACCTTCTCTGATGCAACTTGAGGCCAGTTTCTCAACCATACAAACAAAGTGATGGGGATAACGTATTCCTGCTCTGCTGCTACCCCTAAACCAAATGGTCCTGACCTAAGGCCTCTCCCAAAGCCTTTCTTCATACTCTGCAAGCAAAGCTCTGACAGAGAAGGGCTGGGCAGAGCGAACAGTGTTCCTTTAGTCTTCACCCATCTGGTCCCAGCATCATTTAAAGTTGCAATTAAAATTTATATCACTAGGCTAAGGTCACTGGGAAAACTTCTGCCAAGAACTACATACATTTGACACCCTGCAGAGAAAAGAAACTGCCTCTGCTTTATCCTGATAGTTTGCTTTTCCCAACACCCTGAGGATTTGTCTTCATGCTCTTCTCAAGCCACTCTGATGACTATCTGATCCTATAAAATTGTATATGCCAGGGAATCCTCCTCTCTCTGCAGGACATGGGGTCCAGCAGGTTTCAGAGCCCTGGAGCAGGGCCAGGGTGATTCACTCTCTGCCCCACAGGCTCTGGCCCCTGGGCCTGCCCAGCAGTGCCAGGGAAGTCCTGTAGCACAGCAGGTTTGAATGACACAAGTTTTTCTAAGAATCACCAAAACGATCTGGGATTATTTATTAAAAAATACCAGCCAGGAAAGGCAGGCCTGGCACCTGCACTTTGTGCTGGGTGAGGTGCAGGCTGCTGGGGCTACCAGGGCAGGATTCCCAGGTGGGAAGAGTGAGGTCTTCCACAGGGCATCCACCTTCTTCAGCAATACCAGACCAACCCTAAATCTGCAACTTTCATCTTCAAAACCTTAAGTGAATATAAAATTTGAAGGCTGATTTTCACCCTTCTCCTGAGACCTATCCCAGCAGTGTTAAACATTCCCTTTGAAAAAGTAATTGATGCCGTAGAGTTCATAGTAGTAAAAAATAAACTTGGGAGACTCCCAAATTTTTGTCTCACAGACAGACTGCCCTTCCTAAACAGGAGGACGATACCAGATGACCACTCCACCATGGAGGGGATGTAGGTTTATAAGACTGCACAGATGCCAAATCTTGTGAATTTTAGAGACCTGCTGAGCTCTGGACACGATGCCAGTAGCTGCACCTCAAGGTGCTGTCCCAGTGCTACTCAGCTTCCTTCCTTACAGGGCACTGAATGCAGCTCAGCAGCCAAAGGGAGATGCCTGAAGGACAACTGGGCAGTGTGACACTAGATTTTCCTTACCCCACCTTCTCCTGGACACAGCAGAAGTAAGGCAAGCATGGAGCTCTGTGTGGCAAACCCAGCGCCTGGCAGCCAGTCCCCCTCCTGTTTGGGACTCTCAGGAGTGGGCCAGGGCTAATTGTTACAGGGTCTCTGTGATCCACACAACCACAGACACTGTGGTCCTGTAGTGCAGCAGAGCTTGAGAGCATATGGGACAAAAAGCCCCTGGAAAAATCTCAGGATAAAGCACAGTCGATGTCGTCATTACCCCGTCACAGCTTCTTAGCTGCTCTGGGGGCAAAAACTGAAACAAAGGTATTAAATGTGCTAAACCACATCTTTCCATCTCTTTGCATCAAATCTAAACCAACCCAACACTTGGAGCCCTCGTATCCAATTTCCCCCCCACACCCCTCTTCCCTTTGGTGTGGTTGGGCTTTCCCCTCCCACCAGGCCAGCCCTGGAACACTCAGGCAGCTCCCTCCACCCAGCGAGGGTCCTGCCCAAAAGCCGTCCTGTGGTGTGAGCTCACTGTGACCTTTCAGCAGAGCACAGCCCTGTGTCCCTCCCCTGTTTGGAGAGGCTGGTGGGGCCTCATCTGCAGCCCGGGTGCTTCACTCTTAACCAATTAATCTCTCTTCCCACGAGGCAAAGGCTGGGCTCCGTGCTGGCTTCAGGCAAGTGGTTCACCCTGATGGATGGGTGGCAGGGCAGGAGAGGGTTAAGAATATCATGCAGCAGTGGGGGCATAGGAGAGCTTAATCTGGAAGCAGTTTAAGTAACCTAAGGAGAATCTGATACAGACCAAAGACACACAAGTACAGATGCATTTAATAGAAGCCTCTCTCTGCTCAAGATCTACAGCTGAGACTCCTGCAGCAAAATGTGCTGTTTGGAACATCCTGTGCTCCAACCACCATGGCTATGGGAGGAATCAGAGCCAGTATTATGTGCTGGTGCTCTGAAGGACTGAATGTTCACTTCAGACACACGTTTGGGGGATTGTATATTTATGTACAGATTTTGGGATGCAGCACATCCCACTGCGAACTTGGACAGCAGCTTACTCTTCCATCTAAGAATTCCTCTCTTAAGAAATCCCAGTGTTGTGTAAATAAGGGCACAGCCCGAGCTGTTCCAGCAGCAGCTGAGCCAGGTTAAGACATTTTCACCTCCAGCCTGCCCACAGCTGTGTATCCACTGCCCCCCATTAGGGGTTACCACCCTTTTCCATGAGCCTCATAACCACATCTGCGGACACTCCCAAATCTGGCTCTGTCAGAGTGATCCAGCTTAGCTTAAGTACTTTTTAGTAGGTTTATTGTGTGGGTTTGTTTTTTTTTTTTTTTTTTTTTTCCTTTTTTTTTTTTTTGAGCTAGCTCATCTTGAGATTGATAGTTTCTTGACTCAGTTCAGCTGCAACTGGAACAGCATCTCTGACCACACTCCAATAAAATGCTTGTAAAATTGCATCTGTCAGTTTCTTCAGTCAAAGCCTGTAAGAGTATTCTAAAGATAATACATTTAATATTAATCCCCTAAATATTCTTTTGTCTGCTATTTCAGTGTTTCCTAGGTATTACTGGAGATTTAAATACCTCACGCTGGACTGATCACTTTTGCATGCAGCAGTCGTTATTCTCCAGCACCTTATTTAAGGAGATCGAAGATTATCAACATTCTGAAGAAACCATCACAAAAAAAACAAACCCAAAATCTCCAGTGCCTCCCTCTTCCAGAAAATTTATGTTTTTCCTTAGGTGCAAGTATCCAGTAAGTCACAGGGGAATGTGATCAGAGACTGTTGATGCATTTACACTCTTTGTATTATTACTCTATTTCATTTTCAGTTCTTGGCATATGGGACTGAGGAGAGTTGTGCAGCCAGGGCCTCTCCTGGCTGTGCCAGGAGGCAGGAAAGGTAGTTTGGGGAGACACAAATATTTGCTTCGCTGACCTCTGTGTTTGGCTCCTAAGTAGGTTTGATTTGTATTCTGGGCCCTGCTTGTGCTCTCAGGGAACACACATAACTCAGGCCAATTGTATGAGATGGGAGTACAAAGAGGAGCCCAGCTCAGGCTCTGACATTTAACAAGCCAAGAGGTTTGAAAATGGAGCCAAGTCCATTGGCTGGCTTGGCTGTACGAACCAAAACACAAGCCTCGCCACTGGAATTGATTATAGACACATGAAAAGAAAATACATAAAATGATACATAAGGTTCTTGTAACCTCCAGGAGCTGATGCCAGAATACTCTTGTTGGCTTGGTCCTGCCCTGGCTCGACACCACAAGTGAGTGCAGAGCTCAGCCGAGGCCGTGCTCAAGTTTTCATCAGATTAACTCTTCAGCCCGGGTCAAAGCAGCCCTTCTCGCCTGCTCCCAGATCTGAGCCTTCCTCCAGCCCCCGGGGAAAGGAGCTGAGTGTGTGAGTGCAGGATTTACCGCCCTTCAGCTGGTGCAAAAGGTGCTATAGCTGCCCACAGGAGGAAAGGAAATTGAATTAAAGGAGATTAGGAATCTATACAACAGAGTAGCCAGAAGGCTCTTTATGCTGAATGTAAAATACTCCGTGAGCCAGCCCTACATAAAGTGTATTCTTCCTCTGCTGCAGATCCCAGTTATCCCTCAACACAAACTGGGGGGCTTTGGCTGGCATTTCTTCGCTTAATTACAGCTCATAATTTAGCTAGCAATCTTAACCCATAGACCACTCCGCTGATTTAAACAACAAAACCCAGTAGGCACTAAAATGGTATGTTTCTTGGAAGAGTGTGAGTTATTAACAGTATTCTTTCAAATGCAAAGATTTGTGCCTTTCTGTAGAGTCTCACCATTCTCCAGAAAGACAGTTTTTTCTCAGTTTGAAGTATTTGATATGATAGCTTGAGATGATTAATGTGACGCTTTCAGGAAGGGCTCGAAAGCAGACATTATAATTTTACTGCAATACCAGTGAGACTCAGCATTTCCCTGGAAATGGGCAGAACGAAGATGATGTTAAGCATTTTCCAGTAACCCTAGTGCAAGGTGTTGGGATCTTTCTGAACTGACCACTGAAGAGATTGTCTGAAAAATTATTTAAGCCTTTATCCAAATACCTCGAAATCTGAGTTACCACAAATAATTTGCTTGTGGACAAGCACCTTTCCCTTCTGAAACACCAAACCCAAGGGCTTGAAGCAAATAAAATATTCCTGGAAAAGGGCAATGAGATGATCTTTAAGGTCCCTTCCAAGCAAATCATGCTGTGATTCTATGAATACTGGAGTCCAATATTCAGGAATACCATATCTTCTAAGGAATGAGTAATTTACTATTACTGCAGTTACTCCTACAGCAATTTCCCTTCAGATTTCAGAAACTCCTGTGTTCTGCTAACAGAAGGCAGGAGTTCAATAGTGCACTCAAACTCTCCCAATTTAACTTGAGGTTTAGTCTTTACTAATTCAAAGACATTTCATTTGAAAGTGTTTCTGCTTTATAATAAACAGATAATAAACAGATTCTTGGTTTCCTACAATAAAAAGAGAAAAAGACTGTAAACCTCAAACTTTTAAAAGGGCACGTGGGACTATTCTCTAATTTTACTCTTTGGCTGTGGAATCTATACTCATTAAGAGTGAAAAGTTGAGCTCTGATTACTATTTGTGCTTTAAAAGCTTGCATTTCTACCCCAAGTGAAAGGCAAAATGGGCTGATGTGCTTTCACTTTCTGGTTTTAGACTTTTTATTTTCCCTTCCTGTTGCAATATGGCACCAAAATGCAAAATTTGGATTTCTTAGAGTGCACAGAAACAAACAACTAATGTAACACTCTTTTAAAAAATCTTTCTAAGAGAAAATATATGTATTTAAAGATCTAATATATTGAAAACATTTTACAGACTGAATTTTAGCTACTAAGTGATAGAAAGGATCATGAAATGGCCCAACTCTTTCCTTGCTATGAATCATCCTGATGTGCTGATGATCCAAATATGTAATTCTTCCCTGTTTTGCTATATTTTTCTAAAGAAGCGTAATAGATAAATACTAAAAATAATATAATTGAGTTGCAGACATAAATGGAGATTGGATTCCTGAAGCTAGCAGGAGATAGACAATAATCTAACCTGATGGGAGAGGGCAAGGAACAAGAAAATGTTTCCATCTCCTCATGTTACTATTGGAAATGGAAATATGACATCGCATAAAGGTCATATTTTGGAAGATGCTGAGCTTCTGCACATTCCGTTGTTGTACTCTAGTGACAAGCTTTCTGAAAGCCTGGAAAATGGGATTTTATTTGAGGCTAGGGAAGGGGTGGCAGAGCCAGGACCCACATCCCAGGCTGATCCTGCTGTGGATGTGCAGCATCTCCCTGATGCAGCTGTGGCCCTGCCCAGGCCAGGCACACCCTGCTCCCCACGGGCTTTGCCAAATCCTAAATGTCGAGCTGGCTGCTCTCAGCAGAGCCCAACCAAGCCTTGTGCAAATCAACAGCACATGGAGGGGTTTTCCCCACGTTCCCCGTGGCTTTCCTTCAGTTTGGCTGGAGAGTTCAGAACATTCTGCACTTTAAAGGGTGTTTGGGAACCCTGCTTTCTCCTACAGCTTGGGAAAAACCCCTTCATTATTATTTCATTAAAACTGTTATTTCAAAACTTGTTTTCATTCCTAAAGCAGAGCCATAATGATCCAGCCAACACTCTCAATGCAAACATACTTAAAACAAAATGGTTTTTAGAACAAACCATTAATTTCAAGACTTCCTGGTAATATATATTGCTGTTAAAGCAAATATTTTTCCATAGGTTTTGAGTCTGTGTTATCAGGGTTGCAATAAATTCTGCTATGCCCACATAAAGTCATTAAAAATAGAAAGGAATTATGTGTCAACTAGATTATTTCCGTTGGATCAAATGAATTAATCTCATCCTTATTTTCCAACCTTAATTCTAAACATTTCTTGAAGGAACTGAAAAATATGTAAATAGGAACAATCACTTGAAATAAAAATATGCAGGGCACGTTCTAAAAATATTGACATGAAGTGATTGACATTATCAGAGGATCTCTTTGCCTCGAGAGCTCTCGATAAAATTAAATTGTTTCTGACAAGTTCCTGAAGAAATGTTTCATTCAAATGAAACCATATTTTCAAAGAAAAACATTTTGGAGACAAATTTTGTTTCCCCCCTTTAGTGCAGAGTCCCTCACAACTCAGGAATAGAGGGGAACTGTTTGCCCTGATGGGACTTTCAGTCTGAATTTGCCTATTTTTAGTGCCCTGTGTCAGAACTCAGCGGCAACCTGGGGATTTTGCTTGCTTTTTTTGTTTGTTTTTTCTCACTATGAGTAATTTGTGCTGTAGACTGATGTTGCTGCTGTTTGTAAACAGTGGGTTATGAGCTGTTCCTAAAAGCTAGAACGGGTTTTACCAGAAGGGAGCTCGGCCTTTCCTTTAGTTTTTCTTTCTCCTGTTCCCTGTGTGTTCAGCTACACACTCAATTCCACGTTATTCTTGTAAATGCAAGAGCAGAATAAATGTGGGAACCACAATACTTTCAGCTGCCCCACCTCATTCTCACCCCAGAGGTTTCTAAACTGCTCCTCACAGCCAACTTCTGCAGATATGCACGAGCAGCAAACCACGGCTGCCTCCGAGGCATGTCTTGTCTTCCAGACTCATTTGCAGCATTTTTCTTGGGACAAGTCCCATGGGATGGATTTGGAGGCTGTTATTTATTTTTGCAACATGGCTGTACTGAAATGGGGAAAATTCAAAATAGGGCATGAGCAATAGAAACAGAAATGAAAAGACCAATGAGTTTCACACACAAACACTTTTTGGGTTGGGGTGTCCAACCCTCTCAGCCTGAGGGTCAGGGGTAGTTTTGGGAGCCGTTGTGGGTCCTGTGGCTTAGGTTGTCCATGTGAATATAACATCTGGCTGAATGTAGCTGGATTTCAATTTACAGACTTTTTAAGCTCTACTTTAAGTATTCCCCCTCTTCTCCAAGACAAAATGTTGGTAAAATGATGGGAGAGACCTTGTAATACTTCCAGAAGATCAGCTGTGTTGCGTGTTGAGGCTCTCTCGTGGTGTTTCAGCAGTTCAGACTAGAAACTGGAAGCAAAAAGGCATCTTGCTGGGAGAACCCAGAATCAAGAAGTGTGGAGCCAGGTTGCAAAACCAGGAAAACAATCAGAGGGAAGTAGGTGACCGAAAAGGAGGAAGAAAATGTTTCTAAATGATGCCTGTATTTGTCTAGCTGGGCAGCAGAGTTACCAACTGACCAATGCAATAAAGGGAAATCTGCATTTTAACCCTGTTTCTTATGGCAATGTATGGAAACATTTCCTGCTGGAGTCATTGCTCACTTCTTCTTTCCCCAAAGGTATCCATAAGAATGCTGTGGATTTCAGCTGGTGAATTTTTCGCAAATAAAGGAGAGAGCTGAAGAAATGCAACATTATTTTATAACAGTTTCTCAATAACAAGGTTTTTGATCTTCCTAACATTATCCAGAAATAAAACAGATATTTTCTGCTCAGCTGAACCCAGCTGGCTGTGTGGAAAACATTTCAAAATCTGCCACAAATCTTTGGGTTTTTTTCCTGATGTCTGTTAATTTAGTTAAAACAAATCAATTAAATGTCCTAATTACAACTGAAATATATAATTACATTGTGCACTCAGTTCAGTGCATGCTAATGAAGCAATCACCACCTTCTTATTAGTCACTCTGGAAAACTAAACCCAAGTGGGAGCTGAGAAATGTTTCTCTGTCTCTTCATATGAGGCACTTGGTCCATTCTTTGATTGTTTCTAAATTTGAAACATGGGCAAAACAGGCAGAAAAAGATACAGAATCACTATATTCTTTTTCTTTCCTTATAGCAAAAATTCAAGAGGAATTATCACTCCCTAATGTGGAACAGCTCAGAAATTAGAGCCTATTTTTAACACATATGTTAATATCTTGTCAAAAAGTTTTAGCAAATGAGTATAAATTTTAAAAGACAGTACACAGCTCTTTAAAAATTACTTTTCCATAATGCCTAACTCTGAGTAAGCTTCTGAACAGGTAGGGATTGATGTTAAAATGTTGGGAACACAATCTGCTGCTGAGTATTGACATCTGTTGGAGGTGGGAGTGCTCAAACTGCTGATCCCTGTCAATGCTGTTTCCTATCAAGAACAAGCAGCTCTGAACTCTTTATACCTTGGGTACATCCTCTGTTTTCCTTCATCCCAAATCTAATTCAGATAAGAAGTATTTTGGTGAATGTGCTTTGCCTGCCTAAACAGAAATATTAGAGCAGCTACTTAAATGGTAATTGATAAATGCAGAAAATTACGACCATTCAAACTGCAAATCAGTTAGCAAAATTCAATGAAGGCTTAAACATTTCATTGCATTAATGATATAAATGCATAAATTTACAGAGTGCAACATCCAGCCACTTGGCAGCCTTCCACTGTATTTACTTAAAGGTGATAATGCATTTAAAAAGCACTTGAAGCAGAATATGTATTAAGCACTACTAAACTTGCAGAGATTTATTAGCACAAGCTTTTAGACTGTCTCTGCCCTGAAGCAAACTCTTTTTTATTTCTGAAAATTAAAAAAATAGAGCAATACATCATTTTAAGAAACATCAGCAAGGCTGGTATGGGAGTTATCTTAAAATCCAGTATTTCTTCATGACAAGTGCAGGTCTGTAGCCTTTAGCTCATATGGGACTGACTGATAAGGCTGCCCCAGAAATGCTGATAATATCCACAGGATGTTCATTTACACATTAGTGAAAGAATGGAAGTTTGGAAAATTCTCTAGGATCTCCACAGATTAATGATCTGGCACTTCCAGCACCTTAGAGTGCTCTGATTTTTCAGGCAGCACTGAAATCCTGTCCTGTCCAGAAAAAAATCTTTGGAGATTTGCCAATTCTTTGGAGAACTTCAGGTGATGAACACTATTAATTCTCACAGCAGATGTGAGCAAAGAGAGCAGGAAAATATTTGCAGGTATTTAAAGGTATTTGCAAAAGTGTTCTATGAGCATTTTTAGGGTAGAGTGGATGCAAAAGGAAATATCCTAAATATTAAATACAGATCTCAGGATAAACCAGTTTGATTCGTGCCTGCACCACTCTCTTCAGTGAGCAGAGATCCACAGAGCTTGGAAAGTAAGTGGGAAGCAGGGCTTGGGACTTCTCCTTGAGTTGGAATAAGACAACGTGATCGAGGTGGTTGGTCAAACAAATCTGGGCATTGTGTGTGTTGTGTGTCATGGATGGATCCCATCGCTTCATTTCAGCAAACACTATTTGTGGCTGAAGAATCAAATCAGAGTAACTCACCCACTATGAAGAGTTCACCTGCTCCATTCCCACGTGTCAAGGCTCCCAAATGCACCTGGACCTTAAACACAAAGGGCAGCACCTTCACTTCCATGTGGAGGACATGGAGGACATGGATGAAGGGTGGCATTTCTTGTCACCCAGCAGTAGCACATATCCCAAAAACTGTGTCAGGGCTCTTCTCTGAAGTCCACCACACCATCCTAATTAGTGCTTTTAGGAAGAAACAACATAAATTAGTGAAGATTTGCAGCAGGAACCTTCCCACTTCCCACCAAGGTCAGAGGTGCTGGAGGCATCTTGAAGCCAGCACCATTCCTGCAGACTGCCATGGTAAAATTCTGACTGTCTCATGCCTGGTATCATCAAGAACATGGACTGCATGTGTAAATACAGCCTGTCTGATCTGCTCCACAGAGACACATCCTGCCCTTGGGTTTTTGAGTCTATACTGACAGGGCAGGCACCCTCCTCCTGGCTGGGGCATGTTCTGAATGGCTGAGCTGCAATGAGCAGATGACAGGAATTTCTTTCAATTTTAATGCTTTTCTGGCCAAAATCCTCTCTAGAATTTAACTCAGCAAGATCTTTAAATACAACTGAGAGCAGAATTTGGCTCAGGGAATGTTTCCCCATTTTATTCCCTACAGCTTTTCATTACCACCTTCTAAATCTGTAACGAAACCAGGAGTGTTTTTACGGTGCTCTGTATGAGAGAGTTGCTAATAAGTAGCTCCATTAAAAATAGTAAACATAAATCATTTATTCATTTTATGCATTTCTAAGTCCACTTGAGAATATTTTTGGCTGAGCCAAGGCACAAGTAAGGGTGTTAATTGTTATCTTACTAGAGCAATCAGTTAATAAGGCAGTTAGGAGAGATGTTTGTTAGGAGGTTCTGGGGTGCCTGGAGGCTACTGAAGTCATTGTCTGGGAGAGAACACGACCGCTGGAGCTCGCAGGAGTCTGGTGGCACCAACCCAAAGCCCTGGAGGCCTCTGTCTGCAAATTAGCTGAGAGGAGAGAGCAGACACCAGGTCTGAGCAGGGAGCTGTAAACAAGAGGTAGGAACTCCTGGCGCAGGCTCTCAGAGCAGAGCAGTGTCGGGGGCCCCGCAAGGAGGCCAGAAGGGCTCAGTCAATGGGGTGGGGATGGGGAGGGAATTGGGTTCCGTTCCCTTCTCCCCCCAAACAGCAGCAGCCTTTTCTGGGCTCTGCTGTCTCCTCAGGCCAAGGAACAAGGCTCTGCACCACTTAAAAAGCTGAGCACCGCGGAGCAGCTCTGCTCTCCCTGCTGGCCTGTTCATCCCATGTGAGGACCCCAAATTTGCACTTTCAGTCTCCTCCAGGAGAGAAGAGCTCCTTTATTTACTGTCCTGGCCCACCAGAACTGGATGGACATCCAGCCCAGTGTGGTACTGACCAAACCCATCAACTGAGCATGGCCAGATGGCCTTTGCTCCCACTGTACTTCCAGAGAGGTTGATCCCACTAAACCCACTCTGGTATGTGGGGCATCAATCCAGAGCCAAGGACAGAGTGAGTTTTCAGATTAAATGCTAAAGGTTCAAGGAGAGAGCACATTGGGGCATCCTGCTCTTCTTCTGTCTGATCTCTCCCTGTTCACTGCTCAGTAACTTCTGTTCTCCAGGCTCCGCTGCGGCAGCAGGTGCCAGGAGCCAAACATCTCCATTAGTGACTTGCAGGAGGGAGGTTATCCCGGCCTCCCGAAACCGAAGGAAAACCACAGCTGTCTGCCCTCAGCCTAGGGTGTGTCAAGGAACCTGTCCACAAGGGAAGTGTTTCTGGTTATGAATTATATGCTACAACATCCCAGTGACTCTTTTAGGGATGCACTCCGAGGTGCTCCAGGGGAAGCCTGTTCTAGGAGCTAAATTCTGCCTGTGGGATGGAGGAAATATTAGAGGAATTGCCGGAGAAGGGAGGGGAAGAAGCCACTTTCTGATGTACTTCAAAGCCAAATAATCTGGCTCCTTCTGTCTGACATCTACGGGGGATGATCTTATGCAACTTCAAAACATTTAAACTGATTTGCAGCACAGAAATAATTCTAAAATGCTGCTCCTTTCACTTGTCCTCCCTAATCCAGTTAGCCCTCAAGATATGGCTGTAGGAGAGAGATCCCATTTCACTTGCACATGGGAGACCCTCTTTACTTGAGACAAAACAACAAGTCCAAGAACATATCCCAGATCTGTCCTACAGTTTGGGATAGTACCTAGGCAGAGGTCTGTTCCTTGTCAGTGAGGGAAATACTGTCATTCCCATTTTGCAAATGGGAAATTGAGAAAGAACGGGTTGAATAGCTAATCCAAGGACACAGGAAAATCCATAATCACACTGAAAAGTGACCCAAGATCTCCTGACTTCATCCAGTGGGTTGCTGTTGGGCAGATTCTTTTTTCTCTCAGGAGATTCAGTAAAGCTTCCAACAAATCTAGCATGAACAGCCCAGAGCTGACACTGTCCCTGGGAGCTCCCCCTCCAATGGGAGAATGTAGATGGAAAATATATATTAGATACATTTAATTCATTATTTAATAATCTATTCGGGTTTTTTGCTGGAATGGCTGGCTCAGGAGTACAACCTTGGCCAACCACTGCCCTGACAGAGCTCCAGCATCTCTCTGCCAGAGAAACCCCTCCTTCCCACAGACAGGGAGATATTTCAGAACCATCATTCTGTAGAGCTCAATTGACACTTCAGAAGACGACTTTGCTTTTAAAGAGATTAAGTTGATTCCTTCCCATAAATTCAGTAGCTACCCCAACTATGCCTCATTGAGAAAACTTATTCTGACAAGAGTCATGAATTATAACCAGGATAAAATGTTTCATTAAAATACAGATAAGGGAACTTAGGAAGCAAGGGCTTTGTACGGGTAAAACCAATTTTGCTGCAAAAGCAAATCCGCAGCCATTTTTCAGGTCAGTAAGTTGAAGTCTGGGTGTTATAAATCCATCATCGATGTTTTCTTACAGCTATAGTAGCTGACACATCTGAATCCCTGGGAGCTAAAAGCATGCCAGGAGAAATGAGCACCATCAAAACACATCAGAAGGAGACGTACAGCAATGGCTGTAATGTACCTGACTGCTGACGGGACAATATTGGCTTCCCTTCCCCGAGAGTGCCCCTGAGTAACAGTTCATCATCAACCACTGCCTGTCCATGAAGGAATTGATTTAAAGGTATCAATTAAAAATTAGCCCCAGTATCACTAGAGGGATGGGTTTACGCATAATTAATGCAAAAAGCTTAATAGCATTCTTTTTGAGGTTCATTTGAGTACCCCTGATGATGGTGCATGTGCAGCATTCCCACTTCCAGGGGAGTGTAAATGACTGCTTCCTGCACTGATCCACTGAAGTAGTTGTAAAATCTTGATTATATCCATGTCAGATGGGGTTTGGTTCAGAATAGAACTGCCTAGAAAATTATTTCTCCTTCCCCCACGAAACATTACCAATTCATTAAAAAAATATGTTAATAATTAAGCAAACAATTGTGGATAAAATCATCTCCAAGATTTTGTTTTTCTGGTGAAAAATGCGTGTGAAAAAAAAGCTTCTTCCTCACAGTGTTCAAAGGTCATGTTTATGTCTAGATTCAAGTAAACAACGAATTTGTCAGTAACATTTTGATCAAGAGCATTAGTTGCCCTAGGTGATAATTCAAGTTAATTTACAAGCAAAATGGGATCATAACTTTAATCTGTGAAGGAAGAAAGTCCTAGGGATTACCTCTGTGCCATCATTCAGTGTCGGGCACTTCTGCAAAAATCCATGTCAGAGACAAGAGTTTCCAATGTGTCTTGTCGGCTGAAATACCCTAAAATGGAGGTACCAAGGGTTTGAAACTGGGTTTGTCTCACACCCCCACAGTGCTGAGCGATTTTGTCCCTTTCTGCTCTGTCCCAGCACGCTGCCATCCACAGTGTGTGACTCAGGACGGGGAAGGGGAGAGCCTGGGGTCAGCTGTGGGGCACAGCAATGATCCATCAGGATAACTCCCTGCCCAAGCCAAAGAAACTCCCAAGACAAAGCACAGCAAAACTGGGGGTGAGGAGAATCACTCTGGAATGTGGTATTTCAAGTATCTCTTACCTCTGTCCTGAAGAACCCCCTCTCCTCATTTTTTCCAGAATTTTATGAGCTGGCATGTAAATAATGAAGTCAGAAGTTGTCTCAGTGACTTCTGTAAAAAAGACTCAAATTCAGTATTCTTTTTTTTTATCTAATCTGGACAAAACTGTAGGAACTTGATGCTTTGAAATCTAAATTCTGCAAATGCTTTTGGAAGCCTTTATATTTTAGAAGGCTATGTATAATATATTCTATTACGAGGACATTCCGCCACTCTCAATGCATTCATATTTTAGGTATGCAACACTACCACAGTTTCAAAAATAAACATCTGAGGAAAACTCTGGGGTTTTAAAAATAAGACATTTGTGGCTTAATGTTTTTTGAAGAAATCTGGAATGGTATTAATCATTTCAGTTACTCATTGATTTTAATACAATGTACTGAGAGATGAATACGCATCTCCTGGTCATGTTAACCTGCCTTCACCAAAAAATAGTATTTCATGTAATACAACAAAATGCTACAAAAATGAATCATTACCTTCTAAATCTAAGCTAAGACCTTTAAAAATTGAAATTATGGGTGATTTTTAAAAGTAATTTTTCCATATTTTTGCAATAATTTTGTCTCTACTTTTAATGCTTGATTTATCTACGCATTCAGAAATCTTTTTCTACAACCATTCAAAATAATACTGAAAAGTCAGTGCCTGGTTACTGAGTACTTCATGACCTGGGAGCTCAAAGGTCTGTGCAATGTCAGGGACTCTCACAGCATGAAGTAGGAGGGTGAATTTGCAGTACTTTTGCTCAGTACCCTGGAACTAAATTCCTCTCAGAGACAGAGGATGAGGTGTGGGGCTGAGTTCCTCACTTCCACCTGGATCAGGAGCACCAGGAGGGATACAAAGCCATCCCCATGCTTTCAATATCCCCCTTGGTTGCTGCATCAGTTTGAAGAGCTGTTTTTAGGAGGAATAGGAAGCACCAATCTGCTTTGCAGCCACAGCTCCTAATTCTCATGTTCCACCCAATGCCATTATTTGGAGATCGACTTGTGCAATTCTCTATTTATTACTGGTTTGGTTTTCCTTTTATTGCAAGAATGGAGCTGACAGCTAAACATGTGTACCTACATTATGAAATCTTGCTTAACAAGGAAGAGCTAATTAAGCTGTTACACTGTTGGCCCATGCTCTGAACGCTGCCAGCAACGCCCCACGACTTCACTGCCCTGGGAGGGACAGGGATGTGACGCAGCACTCGGGGACTCGGGAATGGGAACATGCCAAGAGAGACAAGTACCTTTCCAGCCATGAATTGCAAGAGTCTTCTTGGCATGGCAAGAAGAGAGGAGCCACCACCTCCTCTCTTCCCAAAATCAGTGTGCACACGATAGGGAGCACAGGAACTTCTCCCACAGCTTTTTAAACAAAGCGACCCTGAGGGTACAGTGACAGAAATTCTGTGTGAAAGTGCTTAAAGCCAGCTGCTCACAGGGAAACCTTCCTTTGGAATTCTAGGCCTCAAAGTTTATGGCTTGATAGCCCAAGTCAATCTCCTCCATACCCTGGCTGGGATGACCACTGTCAGCAGCACTGAGCAGTGCCTTTTGCATGTTGCCAGCACTTCCCAGGAAAGTGTCTCAGCTGAAGGACTCAGAATGCACCACATTATTCCAAGAGGATTACATTATTCCTGATGTAGTAGGAATAAAAAACATTCTGTATTGTAAAACAAACACAGTGTAGCCTTTTTGCACAACAAAAGCCTCCAGCCACAACACCAGCAAGAATTAAAACCACACTTCCAAGATGTCCAGCTACAGTATGTATTTTACCATTATTCTGCAGACATATGTTCTGTGTGACTTGGTTCATTTATTTCCTTTTTGTTTTCAAAAGCTAACACATGGCCCTGAACAAAAATTACACTTAATTTTTTATTTGTTCAACTCAGTTAAAATCACAGCACTTGCTTTGTAGAGTTTTACATAACAATGTGCTGCTTTGTATGCCTTTTATGTAATTTAATTTCATTAAACTAGCCTGAAATAATTTAGACAGTCTACAGAGAGTTTGTGTATTCAGTGTTAGGGACTTGCATTTTACGCATTTATTCATGTCAGACTTAAAATTCGATTTGAGTGTGGGAGTTAGCAGCTTCCCTGTCCCTACATAGAGATAAATCCACAACAGGTGACAGGATTAATTCTTCCATTCTATCTGGGACTACAATGGAGGGCTGCTAAACTCTGGTGCTCATCTATTCAAATGGAGGACCACTGGAAAAAAACAAAAAAGATGATTCAGGAAAACCATTTTACAAGTTTAAAGAGCTGGGAACTGTCTTGTGGAAGGCTGGGATTGCCTGATAATGATGGTTGCCCGATGGACAGACTGGATGAAGGAGATAGTTGACAAATGAGATGATGACAGTCCCTCACTGAGCTATCTGGAAAAAGAACAAAATGTCAGCAGGAATAAGACAGACTGTATAAATCAGGGGAGAAACCATGAACTGGAGGAAACCTGGACATCTCAAAGCTGCTGACCAAGACACACAATACACTGTGGAGCAGCCAGGAAATCGATGCAGGTTTCCTCAGTTATTGTTTTGTCCGGGTCTGCTGTTAATAGTTTAGACAGACCTAAAGGATCCCTTTGGAAGAGCTGCCCTCCTGCTGAACAAGGCTGGACTTCTGGGAGTGTGGCTGAACAGGGGAAAATGAAGGGATTAACAGACTCTGAGGGTGAGATCCTGGTTTTGTGGAAGGGGAGCAGTCTGGCTGAACCAGCAGTTCCTGGTTCCTGAAAACCAGGGAAAATATCAGTGTGACCACTTAGGGGAGTCTGAGAGGGAGATGACCCTGAGCAATGGGGCCAAACACATACGGTCACGTTGGGGTTGAACTAAGGGAGCTTTTCCTGGCTCTGCTGTAGCAGGGAATCAGAAATGAGACAGGAGTGACTCACAAAGGATGAAAACATTCAGCACAGGCACCCAAGGTGTCAGGAGGAGAACCCCACCGTGGGTCTGACTGCAGCGGGACGTGCCCACACGACATTAAGCAGTCAGTGCCAGATCACTTTTGAGAACAGCAGCTGATTCTTTGTGAAATTGCTTCCCCAGCACTGACTGTTTCTTCCGAGGAAGCCCGTGGAAATCAAACGAGCCGTCAGACTTGTAACACTCGAGTCTGCATTTCTTGTCCTTCGTTTGCTTTCCTTCCTCTTTTTGTGCCTCTTCTGCTTTCGTCCGGACGGCGTGAGGAGCAGCGGGGCTCTGACATCAGAGCTGGGGGCGGCTGCGACACAGCGAAGGCCGACGAGCAGAGGAGGAAGGAGGGCAGAAGGGAGGAGGAAGGAGGGCAGGAGAAGAGGAGGAAGGAGGGCAGAAGGGAGGAGGAAGGAGGGCAGCAGAGGAGGAGGAAGGAGGGCAGCAGAGGAGGAGGAAGGAGGGCAGCAGAGGAGGAGGAAGGAGGGCAGCAGAGGAGGAGGAAGGAGGGCAGCAGAGGAGGAGGAAGGAGGGCAGCAGCAGACGTGAGCAGCTGTCACGTCCCCGGCCCCGCTGTCAGCTGGGGCTGCGCACTGCGCTCCTCATCCCGTCACAGCTCCCACCAAGGACTGGGCTCTCTCCTTCTTCCTTCAGCTGGGGCGACGCTGCGCTTCCAAAGGCTCCAAAACGCTCCGCACGCATGCTTTAAATTACAGATAATTCATTTTGATACGCCTTTTCCTTGGATCCGTAGACGAAATCAAAGGCAGGTTTCCCTGGGAGATGCACATCAAGCTCTGCCTGCAGCTCTGGAGTGTTGCAACACAGCTCGTAGCAACCAGGGAGAAATCAGTTCTCCTTTCTATGGCAAGGGGTTGAAGAACAAAATAATTTCATTTTATCTTAGGAAAACCAGCTTTAGCAGATTGGTGAAGACCACTTCCTTTGTATTTTTGAGGCCTGACCAACATCAGGACCACAACTCCAGCACAGTCAAGATTAAGCCCATTGTCTAAAGAGATCATTATTACACTTAGATTCCTATTAAGGTTTCATGGTACCAAGAGTGGGGGGTTGGGAGGCAAGTAATGAAATTACAGGCCTTTATTGTACAAAGGCAACTGGAGACTTTTTTTAGGATGCTATCTATCAGCCTGTCTGGCAAATGTCTGCCTAGTAATAATGTATCCGTCTGCTGAAACAAGCCTAAATAATGCATCATTATATCAATAATTAATAGGCACATGGGTCAACAAGTTCAAGATTGTTACAGGCAAAGGAGATGTGAAGGAAATGGCTCATTCCAGGCCCTGCCAGGCCTGACATGGCAAGCACAGCTCTGCAGGAAAGTGGTGGAAGGAGTGTTGGCAGCCAAGTGCCAGAGCAGAATGTGCAGGGGACATGGCTTGTGTCTGCTCAGGCCCCACTTATTCACCCAAAACAGGAACCCACCAGGATAGAACTTCCCACAGAATAGAGGAAAAGAAGCAGGGAGAGTATCCCATGCTCTTGATTTGGGAACCCAACTTCTCTAACCACATTCAACAGCCCAGATGAAATGTGAGACAAGGAGGTATTGCTGATTTTAGTACAAGCTGAAGAGAGCAACAGCTGAGGTCACCTACTGACCAAAAAATCTGTGCCTGAAGTAACTTGAGGTATTTTAAAATGGAAAGAGAAAAGAATCAAAGTTACCATATGAAAATTAAATCAAAATCAGAGAGGAAGTCAACATAGAAATACAGAGGATATACTAATAATAACATCTTTTTTCCCAAGAAGAGTGCTGAAAATCAGAGTATTTTGGTAATTTTAATTCCTCACTCTCAAACCAGGAGGGTGGGCTCCCATCCAAGAGAGAAGCCTCCTGATATTATTTGGGATCCAGCGACAGAAATGCAAAATTGAGGTTGCTGGTCAAGTATCCACATTTCACGTGTTCAAGCTGATCTGTGCACACACTCCCCGCACACAATGGGACCCCTTAACAATGAAAATGGTATTAAAAATCTCAACTTAGATGTGAATACAGTATCTTGGGGAAGCAATCATAGTGCCTATGTTAAACTTGTTTTAATAGTAGTAACTTAAATACTTGGGGGAAAGAACTAAGATTTTGGCTAGGTTGGGTTTTATGGTGGTCATTTGGTTTTTGGGGTTTTTGGGTTTGGTTTCTTGTTGGGTTTTTTGTTTGGGTTTGTTTTGTTGTTTTTTGTTTTTTTTTTTTTAACACAGGTCTTGTATAAGAAAACACAGCAAGCATCACAGTTCCATTTTCAGAAAACCACAGCCTACTTACAACCAAGGCAGTACAGAAGGAAACTGAAAGTAGAGAAGAGAGTAACAAGTTGCAAAGGCAGTTCTAGTAACAAGTCATTTTAAAAAGCAGATGACCAAAATAGAAAAATCCCAAATTAATAGTTACAGTAAACTGTGCTTTTAAAGTTGTGTGATAAGTTAGTTACTGAAGATTCTGTCAAAGGGATTTTCTTCAGAATGAAGTCTGAGAGTATATGGAGGCTGGTTTGTCCTCTGGCCCGTTTCTAACCAGCAAACACTGATTCTGCTCACTCAAGGAATTCCACCAAGCTCAGAGGAGGGACACCAGCAGCAAGTGAGGACAATATATGATCTGTTTCTGAACTCAGGTGAATTAATAACAGAAACCTGTGTAGTCCCATGGTTCATACAGTCAAGGCTCTCAAGGATGCATTATGAAGCCAGAGCCCATGGCTTTGGGGTTCAAGTGTGCAAAAGCACCAGAAGACTTGTGCATCACCTCATACTCAAGAGACCCAAGCACTTGGGAGTAGATTCTAAAGAAATTAGAATGCTGAAGCTACTTTTTCTCTCTAACTTTTTCCCAGATAACACTGTGCTGCTTTCTTGGGAGTTTCTGACCCACCAAGGAATCCACCCATGGAGGTGGCTGTGTGGGGCTGCATTCAGTCAGCACACCCCCACTGGGTTATGGAAATCTGCATTTAACCCTAGAACTGTAAACTTTGCCAGTAAATTCCAATGCCATTTATTTCCATACCTTGCCTCAGGACAGAGGCTCTCATTCCCTAAGGAGGACAGGCCCTGGGAAGTGCAAGGGGCTCTGCATCGCTGGGCAGTGACACAGGAGCAGGAACACAACACCCTGCTTCTGGTAAGGGCAATGTCTCTGTCCCCTCCTCGTCCCCTCCCACCTTCTATGGAAGGAAAACCAGCTGCTTCTGAGCCCCATGTATACATCTGAAATCCTATGGACAGGGCTAAAAAGTGGAATGTACCTCTAAGGGCATCTGTAAATGATTCCAAAATGCAAGACACTGAATAGGAAAAGGAAGTATGGCACCAAGACTTAGGTGGAGTGTAAATTTTCCAAATTAAAGACACAACAGTTCTATAGATGAGATCAGATGAGAGGATGCCTGACAAGAGGTGTGGAACATCATTTTATAAAGAGCCTTAGGGATGTAGATACTCAATACTCTTTCATTCCTAGTGGCTGATTCCCTTCTCCTTTGAACATCCATGTGGGCTGGTGTTGGGTTCCCTGCTTCTCTCCTAAGGATAAAACAATGAAGGCCTTTTTTTTCCAACATATAGAATTGAATTTCCAAGGTTCACTTCTGGAGTAAGAGCAACCACTTCACATTCCAAAAGTACTTTATTGTAAAGACATAATTCCCTCAACTTAGTAGTCCTGAAATCAGAAGGTACCTTTTATCAATACACATGGTCCTCACCATCTTCTGACTCTTGAGCTGTTGTTTCTCTAGCCTCTGTTTACACCAGCTCCATTTCTATTGTGCAAAGTTCCTCTGTTCTATTACGCAAAACACTTTTCATCCATTTAGACAAAAGAGCTGGACTTCAAGAGATCCTGTGTTCCCATAGCAGAAGTTTGGTAGTCAGCAAATTCATATGGTTCATTTTATATGTCCAGTTACTTGATCCCAACTCCTTTCTCACCCACATGATACGAAGGATTATTCTTCTATTCATGCCTCGCAGTCTTTTAATGGATTTAGGGCACAGCTCTTAAAAATGTATAAGAGAGACAGGCATCACATGATTTTGCTATGGATATTTTATGAGCAAGTCTGGGTGCATGCTGTGTGCTTGAAACAAAAGACTGCACAATGTGCTACCAGGGCAGGAGCTGTGTCATTATGTCTTGCATTCAAGGCTTCTGGGAATCTTGGGCAAGAAAAACAACAAAACAAAGGCATGGGAGAGACACCAGGATGGAGTAAATGGGTCAAGACAGCACCGATACAATTTGTTGCTATTAAAACCTGTAATTCAGTCATCTGTCAGAGAACAAATCCGATTTAGGAAGCAGCAGCCGGGCCCCTCCTTTTTTATTGGCTGCTATTTGGGGGTTGCATTTGTTAGTTAATTGACTTAAACTACTACCTTGAAAAGACAATACTGGTTCCTACGTGCTTCTTGCTTCTGCACCTGTAACAGCCACCGTGAGGTGTTTTGGTACCAAGAACCACTTCAGCCATTATTTATCACTGGAGTGATTAATTGACATCTGGAGCATAAACTTCCATTGCTACTGGCCTGATTAAAGGTGTTGGCTGACATTTTTCAGAGCATTCAACCACCAAAGAAGACATCAGTGATGTTCAGGCACTTGAATCTCTCAGATGTGTTTTCAAGGAATGTTCTTGCAATGCTTGATCTATTCCTTGAAAAAGATGGACACAGGATGGAAGTAGGGATACAGTTCACTATCCACTGCTCACCAACCTTTCCAAATCTACTTCTTTTACCACCACTGCAAACACAAAAAAAATGCTATTTCTATTTTCTTTATTCTCTTCGTATCATTTTCACTATTAGATAACTACAGACCAGCACACTCATGTGGTGCTTTACAACTGCAGAGCTGGAGGAAACTGCCCAGCTCAGTACCAGTAACAAATACCCAAATTCTAACTGCAAGCACATGCATATAAGGGCATCTACAGCTACAAATGTGGGTGTTTTTCTTGCAATCTTACTCAGAAATGAACTTTTAAAGAATCAGCTTTGCCAGAGATATTAGCTTCAATCTTCAGTTTCACTGCAGCTTCCTCACCAGGGAGGGCACGAAGGAATTTTTATGCATTACTTTTACGTGTCACTCTTTTTCCTGTTGGGAAATTTGAGTCTCCTAACAATATATTCCATGGATCCACAGCAACCCCATAATAAGACTTAGAACATACACTGTCTTTTGTAAATATTACCTTATTATACTAAATGTAACAACTTCAGTTTGCTATTTATGGGAATGCTCTTCCTCAAGATGCTTCATAGTAGAGAAATGTAAATACCTCTGAAGTGGTAGTTTCTATAGAGACTTATTTTTCCACTGAATTGTAGAATAAACAGCCCAATTTTCTACAAGTCTGGAGCATCTCTCCAAAGTGGCAGATAATGATACTTTACCACTCTGTAGCCATTTATGTCTTTGAAGCTTGCTGTAAATATGAACCACTTATGCCTTTGGGAGTATCCTCAGGTATTATCATTAGCCTCACTAAGAAAGGGAGGTAAAAAGAGCAGGTAAAAGACTTTACACAGAGAAGGGTGGCACTGCTCAGCAGCTTCATGTGCATCACACTTTTACTGCTGGCTCTGTGACAGTTCACCTTATCCCAGCCTCAGAAATGATCAGTTTCACTGCCAGCAAGATCAGGTCTCTCTCAGCAGCAGCTCTGGATTGAGGGCTGAACATGACCCCAAAACAGGCAGCAGGATTTTTTGGAAGCTCAGTCAGTTTTAGCCAATGGATGTGTGAGGAGTTAGCAAGTTCATCTCAGGTTTGGCAGTGTGGCTGCTCGGAACAGCCCTGGTCTGGGGCTGGTTTGTCTACAAGACTTGCAGCTTGCAAAAAACCTAATACTGAGAATCCATTTTTCCTGGTGTCAACACAGCCTGAAGAAGCTTCCGTGACAGCAGCCATGAGGAATTTCTGTCCTTCCCTCAGCCCCTTAGGGAATGCTGTGCCCATCCTGTAAGTTGAGGGAAGAAGCTGAAACTCTCCTGGGCAGAACAACCACTCCTGGCTTTTTGTTGCCCTTTTTTACAGGGAACAAACACAACAGCACTTAAAACACAGTGAGAGTGCAAAGCCCCGCTTGCCCATGTGTGTCCCCTGACCCCTTTCCTCTGCACTGGGGCTGTTCCTGCCCCCTAGGCTGCTGTGGAAAGGGGCCTGGGCACCATCATTCATCCCCCAAGGTGTTTAGCTGCCACATCTCCCTGTGGCTGATTGTGCTGCACATCCCTGTCCCTGCCACCCCAGCCCCGCGCAGATGCCGCGCGTTAGTGCTGAGATCAGTGTGGGAGTCGTCCCTCCTCCACACACCAGATGGTTCTGCGTTTGTTTTTAGTGCTTACCTATCTGCTCCTCGACTCCTGAGAGTCATGTGAATCTGGGAAGGGAAAAAAGAAAAGACTTCCCCAGCAGCTAACAGAAAAAATAATTATCAAGAAGTTTCCTTTTCACGTGTTATCTCAAAACACAGAGAATGTACTCAAGAAGCATTAAGAACTTTCTCAGAAAGGAGGGAAATCAAGAGAGGGGCAGATATGGAAAGTTCCTCGGTATCCAAACAGTGTGGACAGCTCAGGCAGTGCTCCCTCTGCTCCAGGGACAGATGAGACACCCTTCAGACCAGACTAGATTGGATTAGATTGTCCAGCAATCAGTGCTGGACTAGATTGTCCAACACTTTGGCTGCCTTCCAGTTGCACTGCATAATGAAGAGCAGGTATTTTCCACTTTAACCTTGTCCTTCCTAAACCAGCAGCATTCAAAAGATGGTGAATCTGCCTAAATTAGCAATGACAATCCATCTGATTTCACTCTTTCACTTTTAAGAATGAACATGTTTTGATTTTATCGAAACAAAACAGGTCATACTTCTGCACTACCTGTGAGTAAATGAACCTGTAAATATAAAAATAAATACAAACTAGTGCAAGTGAGGCGTTTTGTGTGTGATATTTCTTCTCTGGACTTTTCAATCCAGTACAGTCCTACTAACTGTTGTGATTTATTCTGAAAGTTGAACAAGTTCCAGTTCCTGAGGGTATATAATTATGTCTAAAAATTTTTTCTCCAACTTGATTGCATGAAGAAGCCTTAAAGTGCAACCGACCCATCTGCATTCTCAAGACTTAAAAACAGGAAGGGAAATGGGGAGATCTCCAAATGAATTTGTAAAAAAGCATCTGAGGAGCACCTTGTAAAAGCCTGTCTAAGGTTTGTGGATACCTGACACAGACAAGTGTGGTAGTGCTGACATCCTAAGATAGAAGTTAGGTCATTTTATCCCTGGAGCCTTGGATCCTGTCAGGATTGATGCTCCTTCCCTAGTAACCCTCACTTAGCATGATAAGCAGGCCAGGAGCAAATCCAAAACATGATGAGGTCAAAATTGCATCTTTTACGATCACATTGTTGTGAAGGGAAGCAATAGGAGGCAGCAGCTCAGCTCACAGCAAAGGAGACAATGGCAAAGTATAAAACCTAAAAATAGGGGCCTCTGCAACAAAAACACCCTCACCCAACTACGCAAGCAGAGCCACTCTTCCCTGATCCTTCCTTTCCTTTTGTAGATCTCTCCCACCTCCTGCTTGGGCTTCTCAGCTTTACAGTCAGAGCAATCACAGAGCACACAGAGGGGTGACGTGTGCCAGGCACCAGAACTGGCTCCTGCTTCCTGCGGGGAACTGAAAGGGTGTCCAGCAGCTCCTGGAGGTGATGGCACTGCTAAAACCACTGCTGGGGCCTGCAGGGATTCAGCCAGAAGTGCAGCATCTCTTCCAGCGAGGGAGAACAGTTTTGGAAAGACAAGGGTCACCTCAAATCATCAGGCTGGGTATCCTCATGGAAAAAAAACAAGTTTTAGGTTCTTTTCCATCACTGTATTATCTTTCATTTTCTTCCCATGGCTAGGGCTTGATGAACATCCATTTTCCTTTCCCCACTGCCAATGTCTGGTGCTCTTACATCCTGTCCCACTTCATCCACATCCCCCCATGCTGCAGAGCCCACTTCTCCCCAAAAGTGGTTTCATTTCCTCCCCCACTTCTCCCACCACCAGAAGCCCTCTTTCCTCCTATTCCCAACAGAGAGTGCTTTGCTTCCCAGCTGATTTGAATTCCTCCCTCCTTCTGTGGGCGAAGAATCATTCAGAGCAGTGGCATTTCAAACTCTGCAGAGAAGGTAGGTAGTCTCAATCCCAAGTGGGAGTGCGTATCAAGTACAGTGGTAGTGGGTGCACCCAACCCCAAGACCAGCAGTTCCCAAACTTTCCTGGTGTTTAAACAGTGCCTAAGGGCTGGATGCTTCCTCCTGGACATTTGTGCTTATGGCAACTACCACAGCCAAAACCAGTGACATGCTATATATATATATAAATATGTAACATTTAATCTGTAATCTTTGTACTGTGTATCATTATTATACCATATCATTACATGATACCATTATCATCGATCACAGAAGATTCAGAAAGAAGTCAGAAATATTATCTAGAAGAAAAGACTGTAAAAAAAATGGGGAAAAGGTTTCCATTCCATTTTAACATCTGGGAGGACAGACTTCTTACCATTCAATGCTTCTATTTCATCAATAGTGTCCTTTCTATGAAGAACCACTGAATGCAACATTTTTAAGCTTGTGGCTTATCAACCAACTACTGTCTTTTCTGCTGAAAGTGGAGTTTAATTCTTGCCTTATCCCTGCAGAGGTGGTCTTGGTTCCTGCATCACCAACAGAGCCCCTTCTAGTTACAGGGTGATTGGAACCAGCAACCACAGAGTCTCACCACAGCACATGTCTCAGTGACATTTTCATTCTGAATCACCATTTGATTCAAGACAAGAAATAAAATTGCCACTGGTGGAAGTTCTGCATAATTCTTTATCACCTGAGCACATGGAACAGAAAAGCTACAGAATGAATTAGTCTAGAACTTGGTGTGCTTAACAAATGTTGTTTAATGACTCTGTTCAGAACACCTACCTACATGTTTTGTTCCTGTTACTTGTACAGCTCTTACATGTGACAAAGAGACTAATTTTTTAACAGAGGAGGGAGGAGAGAGAACAGCTATGGACTCTTTTTTTACTGAGTATAATAATAGTAATATGGGGCTCTATACCATCTATGTCTCAGTGACTTCTTTTAAACATGCTTAGCCTATAATTGAAGGATAATTTTTCTTACTGCCAACTCCATCAGCTCACACTGACATCAGAAAACCCAACAGTGTTCTGGCTAATGTTTCGTCACCAATAAAGAATTTTGAAAACTGAATTTTCCTCTGTGTGCACGAGGATAATCCTTAAAATTATGGCTTTGGTTGTACCCAGCAAAGAGGCTGCAGCACATACATGCCCCATCAGTGCCTGTATGCACTGGTGCATCCTGGACATGAATCACAGAATCCCAGAAAGGTTTTGGTTGGAAGGGAACTTAAAGTTCATCTTGTTCCAGCCCCCTGCCATGGGCAGAGACACCTTCCACTATCCCAGGTTGCTCCAAGCCCTGTCCAACCTGGCCATTGACATTTCCAGGGGACAGGGCAGCCACAGCTTCTCTGGGCTCCAAAAGAACCTTTGCAAACAGATGTCATATTGCTTTTTCAGGAGAGTCACCTCTTAGATTTAAAAATCTACTTAAAACCAATAAAACTTTTGTTTTCCTTTGGTCATGCTTTTTCTGTGTCTGATCCTGCCACAGTTCAGATTCCCGTGGTGTAATTAAAGAGACCACAAGTGACAGAGAAAACAAAATATGTGCAAGTGTTACATATAAAAGTATTGAGGACAAAGGTCCTTTTAAAAGCTCAGTTTGGAGCAAACTGACATTGCAGTTTTTCTCACTTGGATTTCAGACAGAGGCTAGCAAAATTTACAGTAACAAACCCTTTAATTCTTACTCCATTCAGAGAATGACTCAGCACTGCAAGGAAAAGCAGCCTAAATGTTGTGAAGTTTTGACAAACCAGCCGAGGAATGAGCAAGCAGGAGTCCAATGTGGAAGCAGTCACAGAGTTTACATCTGAGGAAAACTTTGCTGATTACATTTTGGAGGTGGTTTGTCACAGGACAGCCTCACTGCAAAGTGAAATCCCATGTGTGCATTGAATCCCATGCCAAAGAATTCCCTTCTGGGTATAAAACTGGTCAAAGAATTCCAGGAAGCCCTTCCTTACAGAGGAAGCTAATTCAAAGTCCCCAAATGCATACCAAAAAAATAACTTTCCTTCCACATTTCTCAATCTCAGGCACCTCTTTCTGCCTTCAGGGTGCCTCCACCACTATTTTCAGAGTTCTCCTCTTTCCCCCATATCCACAGACAGCTGGTCCCGAGGAACTCACTGGCCCAGCCCCCACTTGTCTCCAGCTTGGGATGACTCGAGCTGCTCCCAGATGCGTTTCTTGAGAGCAACCCTTTGATAAGCTGCACACTGAGATAACCCCGGGTTCCCTTCGTGCATCTCCTGACAGACCTGTCAATTTGTCCAGCTTCTGGAGGAGACACTGTGAGACCAGGAATGGAGGGGTCAGATGAGGGGTATCAGAGATAAGGAAGATGCCAGGATCTGGGGGAGGGCAGGGGGAAAGGGAAGAGGTTATGCAGGATCAGAGGCTGGAGCTGATCACTGTGGAAGATGCTCTGGGGTGAATTTGCAGTGTGGCTGCAAACCTCTGTGACAGCACAGCTGGGAAATCTCAGTGTGAATCCCTTCAGTTTCTACACTTCGCATACAAAAAGAGCATAAATATTTTTCTTCCTCTGGCTAATTCTTATGCAAATAGAGGGAAGTTACAAGTTTTAAGAAGTTGCTGCTCCACTGCCCAGGTTCACATCAAGTCTTTGCTTCACAGATACCAAAACATGAACACATCACGTCTGGGAAGAAAAGCTTCATTCCAGATCCAGGCTGGATCACAGACAAAAGCTGGCATAACCTCAAACCTCCAGGAGAAGCCATCAGGGGACACTAAGACTGATCTCTTCCTGTGCCTATTGCAACACATCTGCTTGGGCTGGGATTCCGGGCCATCCCCTTTCTGACGAACATCAGCAAGTAGCGTGTGCTCCTGAAGGCTTTTACATCTGCGTCCGACTCATGCTCACTCCAGAGGTTCCTGTTTCATATCCGGCTCTGATGGCTCTGTGTGTATCATGTACATTCATTTCAAGTACACACAGGGGGCACAAACAATTGTAGAAGGATTATAAAGTCTGAGAATTTGTTAGGGGCCAGCTTGGTGTTAAAACCACACTCCCAGTACACAAATGCACATGGACACTCTGCACCACAGCTTGTATTTGAGAGGAAAGCTAAAGCACAAAAATAAGAAATTTGGTTCCCAGCAGCCTTCTAATGTGCACCTTCAGAGAATTCCTAACTTTCAGAATTGTTACCAATGTGACAAACTGGCTGCTGGAGCCAGCAGCTCTTCCCCATCCCAGTAAAGTGCATTGCCATAAGTCCTTCAGAGGCAGTGATCTCTGTGAGATGGGAACAGAGCAATAACAGACACAAGTGTTGGCTCCAATGAATTTGAAGAGAAACATTTCTCTCAAACAGTTGAAGTGTGTTGCAGAACTTTGAAAATCTTGTAGTTTTCACTTTTCCTTTGGGAAAGAAATATTTTGATTTCTAACAAACAGATCTTTTTGCATCTGAGGCCTGCATGGACACTGCTCTGATGGGGAACACGGCCCTTTTTGCCATCAGAGAGCTCCTGTGCTGCCTATTCCTGCAATTCCAGACAGCAGAGATGGAATTCCAGGCTGCTGTGGGGCGTCCTCAGCTCACACCCACAGAGACTGAACACGCGATTCTCTGCCGACATGATTTTTCCTACATCTACCCCTGTGCTGGGCACTAATCCAGGGAAGTTAAAAACCCTCCCCCATGACACCCACTCAGCACTCCAGTATCTGTTTCCCAATCCTTCTGATAAGTGTGCCTGTTATTCTGTTCTAATCTTCTCCCAAACACACCAGCATGCCCTGAAATGAAACAGCAAAGGAGAACTCAAACTAAGCATTTACCTGCAAGCAATTTTCCAATAAAAAGCAGAAAAATATGTCCCAGTCCAAACCCAGCACAGCATCACATCTCCTGTCTGTGCTCCTCAACAGCAGGGACCATGCCAGGATATTCATTAAGTACTACACTCAGCAGTCAGACACAAAATATTTCATGCAGTAAAACACCAAGGGCAGGGTGTTTGGTTCTGCTTTTCATTCTGCAGGTTACAAATGTTTTGACAAATTTATCTGACTTGCAATCAGTAAATAAAAAAGGCCTAAGACACTTGATGAAGGAACTGTATTTCCCTGATAGAAATACTTTCCCATATCATCCCCAAAGGAAATGTAAGTCTTCAGTGAGTAATACACCAGTCCTACTCCCATAGCCTACTCAGTTAGACCCAGATTACCTACATCCCCTGAGCAAGAACTGCAACACAGTTACTGCTGCTTTTCAGTAAAATCCGGGCACAGACCAGACTCTCTGCGTTACCTGGTTAATGCTGTCAATCACTGTGCTACAGATGTGCTCCTGTGAGCAATGCTTACACCTCCTGTCAGCTCTAAAGGTGTAAGAGTAGAGTATATCCATGGGAAAGACTCATTACAGATTCCTATTTCAATTTAATCTTCATTGACAAACAGCATTTTGGGCTTTAGGACTCACATGCATTCCTTCTCTGAGACAACAGGAAGATCTTCTTTCTTCCAGCTCCCACTATCAGATGTGCCCTAAAAAAATCTCCTGAATTGTTTCAATGCCAACACAAGGATTCTTCAGACTGAGGAAGAGAAAGAGAGGGCTGTATACCACATGAGAAAAAGGACTGCTCCTGCATCACTGGTTCTCCTTAGAAACTTAGAGGAGGCTGCTTTGTGTACAGAACTTGGCACTCTGGCAGCATGAAACCCCTCTCAGTTCACTACAGGCACAGCAGATCCAAATGGATCATGGAGATGGTTATTTGTGTGTATTTATAGCACCTCACAACTCAGAACAGGTTGAAGACTGAACATCCAAATAAATGCATCTGAGGAATCAGAGAGTACAGTTTTCTCAGTCACCAAAACTGCTCTGCAATTTTTCATCTCCATTTACATCTGCTTTTCTGTCTCCTAAAAGTGCTTGTATATATTTAACTGCTTCTAATGGACTATAAAGAACTGTGAAGAGTTTACACTTCCCTGAACATGACCTGAAGGCTTCAGATGTATTCAGACAGAAATCACATACTTTATTAAAGATAAATTATGGCACTACAGAATCAGATATAATTAATATAATGTGTCCTCATTCTCCAGGAAGGAAAAAAAGAGAGTGATTATCACTGTGAAATATCAGCTGTGGATCAGACAGAGTAAGAAAGAAAAGGATTAAAATCTGGATTGTGGCTCTTGGTCAGATATGCATCTTTAGTGGAGCAAATTTCACCTAATAAGTCATTTTTCCTCCATCCACCAACCACTAATCTCTGGTAAGTATGTTCCAGGTTACAGACTAGAGTGGAAATCCATGGAAAATGCAGGCAGGGTGCAGATCCTGGATACCTGTATTTGTGGTGCTGTTGACACAGCAGTGGCTCGGGGTGCTCCTGCTCCAGCCACGTTTCCTGTTTCTATAAACATGCTCTGTTTGAAAAGGGGCTACTCTGGGCACACATATGCACTTTATGGCCACTCCTGTGCCAACATAAATCAGCCCCAAATGCCATCTCGGTGACATAATGTAGGACTTATGCTTAAGGGAGTCCACATCCATAAGTGAGTGGGTTCCAAAGTAATTAATTTGAGGAGTCCACTTACATTTCAATCTCCCAGCCAGACAGGCTGCCCCGTGGTTCCCTTGGCTTTTTTGCCTCAGACTCCCCAAATTTCACTCTTCCATTTCCTCCACTTCCTCACCTTTCAGGGTCAGAGTTTAACACCGCAAAGGGAAATGAAACAGAGAAAAACAAAACAAAACAAGCTGTGAAGCAGATTAAAGCCACATTTGACATCCAGAGGTACATGGTTCCTTTTTCAGCTGCAGATATGAAGTAGTAACAATTTAGTGTCTGCAACTCACAGTGTAAGCTTGTGTTTTGAAAACAAAGGAGGTTTTCTAAGTGTATCTTTGCTCAAAAAAAAATGTCATGGCTTTTAAAATCTATTCTATTTAATGGTCAAGTCAGCTGAATTCTTAATTACTCTTTTCTAATTGCTTAGAAATGGCCTGGAAAGTAGAGAGAAACCCTCTTACACTTCCCTCCACTCTTGGTGCTCTAAATGCACCATCTCTGAGGGGAAGGTGCTTGCAGAGCAAGCCACAGAAATGTGTGCTTCTGCTTCTTAGAGAGGATGGGTCTGCCAAGGGCCTTCTCCTGAGCAGCACCAAGAGAATTGCCATCAGCCCATGGCTCTTGCAGAGCTCCTGCTCTGACTGCACTGTTCAGCAACATCCATCTGCTCAGAGAAACTCACTCGCTGAGGACAGAGTTCAACTCCTTTCCCAGAAAATTAACTCCTACTACCTTCTGTGGAGGCTGGATCAAATGCAAATGAGAAGGCATGCAATTAGTCATGGGATAAAATGGCCCATAGGATTCAAGAGGAGAGATGCTTTACAGGAGGCAATTAGCTTCTGCTTACCCAATTTATACACAGTGCCCTGAGTCAGTAGGTGTGAGGCCATTTCATGGGATCAACCCTAAGCCAAGGATTCCATGTTTCCCCAGCAGAGAAAGATGGAACTGTTTCCCACAGCCAACACAAAGGTTCTTAGCTTGGTCCCACATTTCTTCCTATAAGGCCCTCACAGCTCATGAGGAGGTCACAGGGGTTACAGCCCATTTTTGCAGATCCCAATCGATTCTGAAACTGCAGTGTTCCCACATTTGTTTGTGCAATACCAGTGCAGAACCTGTTTCTATCAGACAACCTGATTCAATCTTCACGCTTTTTGAAGAAGAGGACAGTGATGATGTGGATATTTCCAATGCAGAGATCTCCTCTGGCTCATTTTAAATATTCAACCTCACCTTCAGAAGGGATTCCAGCTTTGTTTCTGGCTTAGTCTGATGAGTGTGTAGCCCATGCCAGGGCAGACTGAATACTTGAAGCACACATTTCTTTCTGTAGAGGTCATAATTCCAGCATGATCGATACAGAGTGGAGGAATGAGAAGCCAATAAGAGAGGTCAGACTTCATGGACCTGGTGAGAAAGGCCCAGAAAAATGAGCACAAAACCCTGTAGCAGGGCATGAGATGGCATGGCAGGGACTAACCTTTCCCAGTAAATAAATATTTAAACTTTTACTAAACTACTAACAAGGAAGAACTGAAAGACCCTCACTTCCAAGTGGATTATTGCAGTTCTTCTTTCTCATCTGGGACCCAGAAAATCAAATTTCAAAATCCACTGCCATGCTTTTGAAAATCTAATATAATTTGCTGAACACCAGTGGCTTTTTCTACAACAGTTTAAATAAACGTGCAACACTTAGCCATGATTATGGAGATCTGAGGGAGGAACAAGATTTTTCTTTTTTACACTTGGAGTTATTCCTCTGTACTTGCCTTATGTCTGAAGAGATTTAAACAGAGGGGGAAAATGTGGAGGGAGTTATTCAAGGGAGTTATTCAACAAAATAAAAAAGTGCATGTGTACACTCACAGAAGCAAAAAAACCATGCAGAAAGTTAAGTTTTTTTATAAAAAATCTCCTTTATTTTAGGGGAGAAAATGTGATGACTGCATGATTTTTATGTTTATGTAAAGATAAATGAACAAGTAGAAAAACTGAACAAAGCCATTAATCAAGACTAAACTTCCCAGGTACAATTCAACTCAATTTATGGTCATATTGGACCCTCTTGCTCATGTTCAGAGTTTTAAAGGGTGGTTCTGGAGCTCAAAGGCGAAGCAAAAGTAGCTTTTCAACACATCATCCCAAATTCAGAACTGAATTCTGCTGCCACAAGGCAAATGGATGATTCTTCCAACCTGGAGATGGAAGAGCCCTGAAAGAGAATGAACTGCAGGGATCAGCCCCAGCTAACACAGGAAAAAGTGAGATGAGAGTGGAGGAGATAAAATGAATGTGCAAGTAGGAAGGAGACACAGCACAGACTGGGAGCTTGTCTAGATTTTTTCAGCTTTTAGGAAAATAAATGGCTTCCATCACGTCCTGTCTCTTGCTTTAGTGATCATTTTGCAACTTCCAAATTTTTATCAGCCAAAAAGAGAACAACACTGTACTTTGCACGTGATGGTAGAACATGCTAAACTGATTGGATGATACCCTGTGGCAGATTAGGGATCTCTCTGGTCCTTCTTGTATCTATGGTTGCAACCACGCACACAAATGTAACAAAAAAGTAAAAGGAAGTTTGCAAGAGGCAGCTCTGAGCAAATCTGCCCACAAGAAGTTCCTTTCTTCTCCCTAAAAGTCAAAGCCTCATTTGCACTCTGAAGTAATTCCTCTGCCTTACACAACCCTTAATTATTTCCAATCCTTGCTGTAGTCACTGTAAGTGTCTTCATAAACCGGATAAATGCACCTTTTGGAGGGTTCACTTCTTCCTGGAGATTTTGTGGCAATTAATTTATTTTAAGATCCAGATAGCTTCCAAGATGCCTTAATCAACAGCACATCCTATCCTCACCACGAAGCTCCTGAAATTTGTATGTGTCGAGGCCAGACTCCAAGAATGCAGACAGGTGCCCACAGGAGGGGGCAAAAATGCCAGAATTTCCCAAGCTATGGTAAACATAGGGCCGAGTTCCCTGCCCAGCAGCTCCTGCCACACATTTGGGAAGAGGAGGTTTGAATCCAGCCAGTTATTCTTCCTTATCCTGCTCCAGGGAACTGCACCACCAGACACCCACCTGGGAGATGTGCTGTGGATGCCCATCTTCCAGCTGCCCCTGGAACAGGATTCTGGCTGCTGGGAAGTCCTTCAGGAAAGACTAAGGGATGAAGAAAGTGGAAACAGAACAGCTGCAGGGATACTCCCTGCCTCTGCTACTCCCAGAAGTTGTGGTCTTGGGGAGAAGGGGCAAGGAGCCTGAATTGATGGGTTTAGGTCAGGGGAAGAGGTGGAAAAACTCTTAAGAGTATGTGGGAGGACCTGGGAAATAAAACCAGAGAATTGCTGCAGAGAACCAGAGATCCTTTGGTCAGCACGGGATCATGCAATAAGCCAGGAATGAAATCATGGCTTGAGCAATGACTTTGTGCCATCAATACAATCCTGTGGGGAGTAGACATGGAAAGGGTGGACTCAGCCTGGAGTTTTCACACTTAGGAGCACAGGCAGGGAGCCCAGCTAAAGAGCTGAGGGGGGAATGATTTATGAGGACAGAGCTAAATGGTTAAACAACAAGTAAGGGCAGACATAACAATCTACAAATACCCACAGAAGCAAATGTCAAGGAGTGTGAGGAATTTTTGGAACAGCAAGATAAACTTCCCAAGACTAAGATGCAGTGGCTTGTAACACACTTGCACAAACAGCTGAAGTTTTGGTCATGACTGGCTTGAGCAAAGGATGAGCAAAGGGAAAGGCAAGGAACAAACCTGTGCTGTTCAACACGTGAAAGGGATTATTCAACTCTGTCCCAGGTAAGCTCCAGGTCTCTATCACCAGAGAAGCTACTGGCAATGTTCAGCAAGGTACAGGAGTCGGAGACAGGACTTTGGAGCCCTCCTGCAGCCGCTTTTCCCCTTGGGATTTTTGTGGTAGCAGCAATTACAACTGTGATTTAATCGAGACAGTTTCAGGTTGATTGTACAGATGAAGAAGTCACACAGCTGCTATTGCACAACATCACTCAGCTAGAAAGACTACCCACCACAGCAGTGTCACTACAATTAACATCCAATTTGCCCTGGATAAAGGCTGAGTGTTAAAATTGCACCTGATCTCATGCCCGCTTCAGCCCCTGAAATAGCTCTTAACTAGAAGTGAAGTTTGTTCTGTGATGAGCACCTGCATGAGGGGTGAGATCCAGCCCAAGGTCATGTCCCAGGGAGGGAAAGATTTCCAAGGAGGCCTGGGGGATGTGCCTGATGCTCCACATGAGGAAAAAGAGCTGCTAGGGCTACACTGAGCAGCAATACAAGGGAAAGGGAAGGAATGCAAAGCAAAACTCGAACAAACAAAAAGGACCTTGGAGTTTTTTTTTCACAGTGTGGCATTGCAGCTGTGGCAGGGTCAGGAAAAGAGACAGCAAGGTAGAAACAGAGAATGGGATTGGCTCTGAATCCCTCAGACTGCAAAATTATTGCCTCATTAAAGGAAATAAATTAAAGGTAAAGGGGAGAAAAGAGCTCATACACAGTCTTGAATTGTGGTAAGGGGGAGAGGAAAGAGATAAAACAAACCAAAGGCACAGCCACAGGAAACAAATGCAGCCCTAAGATACCCTCTATCTCCTCTTTTCTGACAGATGTCCCATTCCCAGTCCCCGGGGATTGGTTTGTGCACTCAGGAGGATAAAGCAGTTTCCTTACTTCTTCCTGCCTTGATTGAGACACTGGATCACTAACATGGAGTGTTGCTTAACTCAGGGCAGGAACCTACTTCTCGCTTAGCCCTGACTTCTGAAAAACAATCTCAGTGCTGGAGTTCAGTAAAGAGGAGCTACACAACTCCCATGGTGAGGAGGGGACTGAGAGAAACCCAGGGAAGCTGCAGGGGACTTATTTTGGCAGAACATCTTTAGGTGGTCAGGGGATGGTTGTGAGGTTTCAATACATGCACAGAATGAAACCCATTGCTAAAGTGTCCTAAAGAGAAAAGGTGGATTTCAGAACTATTAAAAACAAACTGCACTTTATCTCCCATTTTAAGGCTTGGAAAGAGATGACCATCCTAGGGGAAATGCCACTCAATGTCACAACAACATCTCAAAGCATTTTGGAGATTTAGGTGTTGATTAATGAGACATTCAGGTTCACAAGCCAAAGAAGCTGGGGAATTCTTTTTGCCAAAGGTTTACAAATGGCAGGCAAAAAATTACTGAGGAAGAAAGGCCTTGTAATTAAATGCTTAACTTGAGATTCAGGTTCTTCTTCTCACCTTAATGCCTAAAACACAACAAGAGGTGCCTTCCATACTTGTAAACACTGTGTTCCTTAAAGGGATAGGATACAGAGTACAGCTCCCAGTCCTCAGCAAGCTGTCAGGAGCCTGCAGTGGGAAGAGCTGCCTGACTGTGCAGAGGTGTCATTCCTGTGGTAAATATTTCTAAGAAAATTCAGGTAGTGGTGTGGTACCCAGAATTGTGCCAGGGAGAGATTTTGAGTCTATTGTGTTTGTTTCCTTGCTGAGGAAGAAAAGTGTTTTTCACCTCCCAGACTTCTCTGGGGCTTTTTCTCTTCAAGGTTTTTTAGAAAACTCCTGAGCAGGAAGCTAAAACAATTACCTGAACAGAGCCAAACAGTCTGTAAGCTTTGACTCTCCCAAAGAAGCACTTTTTGATGTACAACAGCTTCCAATGCAGGAGACACCTTCTGCCCTTTAGTTTAGCGGTGTGTTACAACACATCACACTGAAAACTGAGGCAGAACACAAAAAAATAAAACAATCCTTACAGTGAATCTTTACTTTTGTTGGAATCCTTTTCTGGATGTTTATGGCAACCCATAAAGTTGCTGAAACATGCCTGCTGTATTTTTAATTGTCATTTTAAATGCCAAAACCCAGAAGTCCTGCTTGTATTGTATGTGAACACAGTGTCTGCTTATGTTCAAACCCTCAGGCACTTTAAATAACTCCACTGTACACAGAGAACGTTGTTCATTTTGTTTTTACAATTTTTGCTCATGTAGAAGGAGCTCTAACGTCCTGAGAACATAAATGTATGTTCATAAGCAAGGAGCGAGATCACAGCTGGAACCTACCTGAGCCTTGGATCGCGTTTCGGCAGCGGCACGGGCCGAAAAAGCCGCTTCTTTCTCAGTTTAATTTACAAGAGCCACAAGTGGAACAGCACATAGCAGACTTACTGACGTAAGGCACAGGTGAGTGCACGTTACAGGTCCAGCTCTGTGCCTGATCCACGGGGAATATCAGGCTGTTTCAGCCAGACTTTAGAGCCATTACCGCCGTAGCCCTGGAGGAACCTGGGCTGAACCCTGGTGTGTTAGTAAAGGTGGCAGCTGCCATAACAGACTTCTGTGTAGGTTACAAATTTGGGGCATAAAATGAGGGTCTTTTTATTGATTCCAGTGAGTTTCGTACCAAGCCTCCATTGTTCTGCCCTAAAGAATAAACCATTAGAGAATTTATAAGCTAATTTGTTGGGTTTTTTTCTTTCAAGGATTAAACAGGAGCGGATTGTAATTTCCTTTAAATGCATCTATTATTCATGAGTATTCAGTAAGTTTTATTATGGGCTTAAAAACAACAGCATATATATCTTTATATTCAATTCCAATCTCCTACATGGGCTGTGAAACTCACATTTTATGTTTAGTTGTGATTGACCATGAAAGTCAGAGGGTAATACGTGTTCCCTGAGTAAAGACACAGACAGGTATCTGGCCAATGTTCATTTTTCACATTAGTTTTCTGTAAATAATCTTACATGCAATTTTGCCACTTCCTCTCTGCAGGAATCTCTGGGAGTAGGTTAGCAAACTGTGGCTTGAAGAAGGCTGACACACAGTATTTATGAACAGAGAGGAAGTAAATTAATTCCAGCATTTGATTCAACATTGGAGGAAAGCTTTTTGCAGTATTTAATCACCCACAGTAACAAGAGGAGGTACAGTCCCTCCTCTAGCCTGGACCTATTACCAGGAAAGGAAAATTGTGCTGAGTTAGGACTAAAAACAAGGGGTCAGAGAAAGAGACACTTCATTTCTCAGTGTCCATCCCATAATGCCAGTCCTGTAACAGCTGCCACTATTTGTAAAATGTGCAGAAGAGGGATAGGTGGAGGAATGAAGCCAACGCACACAAGAACACCCTTTTTAAGCAACCACCACTTTCTGCAATGACCTGTACAAGGGTCATTGGGGGTTTTCCTTCCCTTGGACTCTGGGTTTCCTGAGAGGAAGGAGAGTTGAAATACAGGAACCAGTGGCTGCACACCATTTCCAGCAGCACAGGAGACCTTCCTCACTGACAGTGGTTTAGGAACCACATCTGAATCTCCAAACTTCCTGGTGTTCTCCCTTTGAAAGGAGGGAAGACGGGGGAGGAGACGGGTGGAGAGGGTGAAGAGGTGGTTCTCTTCTTTGAAAGGCCCTGCAAACACGGCAAAACTGCTCCCAAAACCTCAAATCTATGAGGAAAAAAGGTTGTGATACAAGTGGGAAATACAAGAAGTTTTAGCTAATAAAACATGCTGGACTAGCACCACACTTCTGCTTAAAAAGCTGTTTATCATAAACAACAATTACTTACAGTATCACTGTGAGATCATTAGAGGACTCAGACACTGAAGAGCATCTGGTTCATCTGGGTGAGGCCTGGAAAACAGTGTCACATATCAGCAAACACCAGCAATCGATGGATTTTTTGTGAGGGCTGTTGGAACAGGAGGAAACGCTCAAACTCACACTGCTGGGCCACTCTGTGATCTAATCCTGGCCAGGGAAAAGAAAATCTGCCCCTCACTACATCTGATAAGAGAAAAACTTCAATTCCCTAGATAAGAACATCAGTTTGGCTGGGCTACGTTGCAGGTAATTTTTCCTCCTTTCAAAGGGCTAATGGGACCCCAGAGATAATAAATGGATTAAGCAGCTGTGTAGGTGCTCAGGAGATGAATATAGGTTGATTTTTCACAAACTTAACCTATGCAGAGTGAGTCATAATTTGCACCTTGCGTCATAAAATAAATGGATCTTTTAAAAGTCAACCCACTGTGAATGGGCTGTGAGCTCTCCAAAAGCAAGAATCCTGCTCTCCTGCCCACAGGAGGATCAAAACAGCTCTTCTCCCTAGGTTACAGTGTGATGGCAATAATAGGGACCAAACAAACAACTCCATGTTGTGAGTTTGCCACGTCGCTCTTAAAAGGTCAAAAGGTTTTGACTGAAACAACAGTTTTTGTTTCATGAAAGATGAATTCTTAATCATAAATGTGTATTAATCTCATTGCTGCTCCTGCTGTGCCTTGCAACGCTGCTTCTTTTTTCAATTATGCCTCGCATCAACTTTTTAATTAATACCTATGCTAGGAAAACCTTGAAAGTTTTGATAAATAAGATCTGCTTTTGTGCATTTCAACCGTACAATTCTGTGAGAAGGAAATGTTTCTATTTTGTAGTCAGCCAGGAGAAAGAAAAGCAAGTAGAGAGGAGGTCTACATGTTCACAGGGATCTCAGCACTGAGCAGACAGAATAATCATCTTTTGTTGAATACGAACATAACGAAAAACAAATCCAACAATTGCCTTTTGTTCTGAGCAAGAAAGGCAGGGCTTTAATAGTCTTTAAACGAGATAGAAAATTTCCATCCAAATGGAACCATGGAGTAGGTAGACACATTACAATGTTTTGGAGTTCAGTGATTAAATTTAATACTGTGCCAGGCAGTGATTAGTTGATGAAGGGTGTTCAAAACTAGAATAGAAAAAAGGGAAGTGTGGCTCCAGTTTAGCTCTGGGCCTCCCCAGCAGTTTTGTGTTCAGCTTTCTACTTTAATAGCAGTGTCAAACAAAAAAAAATTTGGTTTGATTTATTTCCCTAAGGAAGCTCAGTGCAACTGTAAACACATAAAACTTCAGCATTCAGTGTCAGATCCCAGAAAGGACCTGAGGTACCAACCAAAGCACAGACACACATCCTTTTCTTCAGTACTTTTCCACCTTGCTACCTCAATCCCTGCACTCAGAGCCCAGGTACATGTGAATCCTATTAGTAAGCACTGAATTTTCCCAAATCACTGTGCAGGAGACCCCTAATCAAGGCTTCTGAATCCCAGCCTCAGAGCTGGGTGCCTGTGTCCCTTACAGATGTTTGCCTTAGTGCATTAACCCCCCTGGTGAGCCCAGTATGACGCATTGTCCTTAACACTGTACAAAGATGACAAATCCCCCTGGAGAACAGGAGAATAAATCCCTTTTAACTTGGCTGTGACCTCTCCTAAGCCAGCCCAAGCCAGCCCATGAGCACATGGTGTTCTGAGAAGTCACAGCACAACCTGAGCCAGGTGGGTACAGGTAGATCAAATCAACTTCACCAGCAGACTTCACCTGCTTTGCAGAGGATGTGAAAGTTCATCTCCTGGGTTTCTCAAATGGAGAATTACCCCCTAAATTCTGACCAGAGACCTTTGAAGGAATTAAAATTTTCACTTTTTTTTTTTTCAGTTCTTTTCTTCTTCCTTTCCTGTCATCACCTATTCCTACAGTCCAAGCAAAGGCCATCATCATTCTAATTTGAAGCAAGTCCTCTTACATTAATATCTATTTTGGCCCAGACCTGCTCTTTGCTGCATTAGTATAAATCTTTTGTCTTTTCATGGACTTTCTCCAACTATATTCTGGTCTAAGCAAGATTAGAATCTTATTTTGGTGATAATTTGTAGGGTTATGCTAAAGGTCAGCATTGTGCAGGCCACAGATCTTGGTGAAATCTCATCTATTCCAGGGGGAGAGAATTTACAGTTACAATTTACTATAATAGTAACATGATTTTTTTTAAAAAATGATAACTTGTAGATAATGTTTCAAGCTTCTCCTTGAAATCTTAAAATCCATCCATCAAGTAACAATAATTAATCACCAAACATGTTAAGTATTCCAAAAAAGTGTGGATATGGCACTTGAGGACGAGGTTTAGTGGTGAACGGGGTGGTGGTGCTGGGTTGACAGTTGGATTTGATGATCTCAGAGGTCTTTTCCAACCTTAACAACTCCATGATTCTGTGTTATGTGTGTGAAGTTAGTTGCAGCTTTCACTACAAGGAAGTAAAACAAAAAAGTGTAGGAAAAACTGTGTTGGAGTCTATTTAACACTTCAAATGAATGCTTGTGTAAAGCTCCTCTCGGATTCCTCCATCACAGGCAACTTCCCTGACTGCCAGAAGGCCTGGGAGCTTTTCCCATCAATGTGAGAAGCAAGAGATTTGCACCTTAACAAAAATTTCCAACATACTCTTCACGTATTATTTGTGCTCCAGGTGGTGGTAAGACATAAATCCTGGAAGCTCTCTCCACAATGGTCGAATGCCAAGAAATGGAGCAGTTTACTGGAACAGCAGCAGTTTCTGATGTCTTTGCAATGCCAGTTTCAACTAGAAAGGTACAATATTTTATATTCTGAGAAGCTGAGCTAGACCATTTTGGCAAAGAGTCTGTCTGCCTACCAAGGGTGGGGTAGGTATTTACTATCTCTATAATGACTTCCTACTGCAAGTGGGTCAGGTAATTCAAATAACTCGCCAGAACTGCCCTTGGTGGAGTCTGGTGAAGTCTCGCCTGTAAGTAAATAGTCCCTGAGCTGCAGAGGGCACATCCTCTGTCATGTGATGTCTCAGCCGTTTCCTGGCACTGCCCCTCCGACAAATCCTTCACTTTATCTCCCTCCCATTGTAACACTTTCACCGCTGCTGCTGCTGCTGCTGCTGCTGCGCTTTCTGCTGTCAGTGGCCTGCTGTGAACTGGAAAAATACCTGCTGAAAAGACCAGTCAAATACTTAAATGATACCAGAGGCTCCTCCTTCCTCTGCCTCCATTATGGGCAAGCATCCAGTCTGTCAGTTGTGCCTGCCCAGCTCCAAACCAAATGTTTCAGCATCCGGCCTGCACAAGTCATCAGGTTTAAACAAAAACTGCAGCAGCAGATTAGCTTGTTGCCTGTGATCAGTGCAGTGCTTGGCTTTCCCTCACGCTGAACCTCGATGCCTGATGTTCAAACATGTGGATCATGTTCGTTCTGGCATTTGGAGTGGGGTAAAAGGCACTGTCTGTGTCTGTGGTGAGGTGGGAAATCCCAAATTCGGCAAGCTTGCAGAGGTGCTGCCTTGCACAGTGGTTGAAATGTTAAAAGAGAGGTATGAAGCAGCTCAAATAATAAGAAATAACTACCAGCTCCTACATGGCTCCTTGAGGCACTGTGGATGGAGAAGGATGTGGCAAATTAGGCAAATTAGGGCCAGGAGTTGGACTTTGATGATACTTGTGGGTCCCTTCCAACTCAGGATATTGTGTGATCCTATGAAATCTCCCTTTGCACAAACAGCCTCTCCTGAGAGCTGCTGGGGAAGGACACACAGGTCATTGAAAGAACCTGCAAGCATTCATTATATGCTTGTTTGCCAAAAACACAGTGGCATGGCTTGGTTCACCATAAACATTTTGGGCAATGCTCTTCTTATTGTACCAATAACTAAAACCAATCAGCAAAAACAAAAAGATGTTCAAAGACTCTCATGAGTTCTGGGTTAGATGGATGCATTCTGGGGAACAGCTTCATGAATTTTGGCACTTTAGGGTAGCTTTTTAAAATAAATTTCCGAAAATGAACAAGTTATTTCATAGATGAACTGTGTTGTCATAAAAAGTTTTGCTTGTCTATCTTTCCAAACAAGCACACTCCTGTAAAGAACAAATGAATGTCAACATTATTCCAAAATGTGTTAGAAAATTAATACTGCGCCCGTGTGTCACTTCAAAGTACTCTGTTTTGATCTTGCCAAGGTCATCCCAGTGGCTTTACCCCACAAAACAAGCCACAAACACAGCAGTGAATGAGTCAGGACACAGAGCTGACTCTAAGAGCAGGAGCAATGCCTCTGGAGAGCACAGCCAGAGGCAGGCGTGGAGCAGAGCTAAGGGTGCAGTGCGCGGTAACAGCTGAATGAACAATGATTGGCAGAAAGAGAACACTTTGCTGTAAAACTTTTATTTCAAGCTCCTCCACTTCCCATCAATGCAAAAGGCTCTCTCAGGGTCAGGAACACCCGATCTGATGGACCCAAGTCTGCACTGGGAACACGTGAGCCACACGATGCACGCCCTGAGCGGGAAGGTGGCCCACAGGCCTCGGCACTTCTGAGCAGAGCTTTGAAAAGAGTTTCCAAGGGCCCTACACAAAAAGTCCTTTCAATAGTGCTCCATAAAACACACCTGAAGAAAGCCCGTTAGCTCCACGCTCTCTGTTTAGCTCAAGTGTTGTTTTTTCACACACAGAAACACGTGTACAGACTTAGTGCACCATACAATGCCCCACTAAAGGCATCAAGTGCTGGTTATAACTCCATCCAAGATCAACAAGGTCTTTTTCCACAAGCAACCCTTTGTGTTTAGGAAGCCTTTGCCCTGAATTTTACTGTCTCCAAGTCAACTAACAGGTGCTCTGCAGTCAAACGTGAGCTATTTAAGTGCAACCTGCATAACAACTTGCCAGGCTGGCAGGCAACCTTAAATAGTAGTTAGGGACTGGAATGGGTAAGTTTTATGCAGACAAACAGAAACGCTCCCAACAGGAAAAGAAGGGAGGGGGGGAGGAGGAAAGGAAAATGATATCTTTCTTGGTTTCCATTTAGTTTTCTCTTTAATATGTTGGCATAATATAACCCTCAAAGAAGAGAGCGAGGCTCCCAAAACCAGACACCATGATAATCTGACATTATACAGTGGTTGTTCTTAAAATTTTCCAGTTTTGCTTTGGACAACAATATAATGTGCTGATTGTATATGGGATATTCTCTCCACTTGCATGGGGCACCGATAGCCTTTACTGCTAATACTGGAAGTGTGTTATTTCAGGCAATTTGACTTATATTTTTTTTTTCCCTGGAGAAAGCACTTTGGGGTAGGAAAAAGAAAAAGTGAAAAAGCTTTCTTAGCTAGATGCCAGATGTGTCATTTTGCATTTTAAAGCCACACCACAATTTATAAGCCACACAACTGCTCATTTGTGTACCATTCCCAGATCAGATTTTTTAAGTCTGTTTCTGGGATCAGTGCATTGTAAAGCATGAAATGTGATGTTTATCAAACAAAAGTCATACCCATTTGGGATGCTATACAATTACTCAAAGGTCAAATACACCTCTGCCTAAGTGTTAAGTTTCCAGGCAGTGAGGGAATTGTATCATTCAGGAGATTGTAACATTCCTGTAAGTGCCATCATTTCTGCTACTGGAATGTTTCAGTCTGCATAAAAACAAACGCTTACCTCTTCTCTCTCCTCTTCTTCCCCTACACAGCTACTGGCACTGTGTCTTTTTACATTTAATCATAACTATTGATATTTGTGGGGCATGGGCAGGACAGACACAGAAGAGAGATGTTCCTGGGCACTGCTGGTTGTGAAACAGGAGACACAGGGAGCAAGTCAAACCCATAAACAGCACCTATGGTGTTATAATAACAAAAAATAGATTTACTTTTATTGTGTGGTCTTAACACACATTATACCAGGCCTGGGAACACACAGACACAGGAACAGCCACTACAGTGAGAGTCAGGAGAGCTTCAACTACTGCCTAAAAACCCACAAAGCATCGTGGATGCAGCTGGAAGACAGACAGCACCTTCCCATGGGCAGTGGGACATTTATTGGGATATACAGATCTCTGCATGTGAACTGGCTCTGCTTGCAGCAAAAAAAGGCATCTCTTGTGCACAACTGGCTGGAACTCGATGGCACAGGGAGGGCAGATGAGATCACTTCACCTGGCCTGGCCTGCTAGACAGCCCCAGCTCAGCTGGTGCAGTTTTGCTCTTTGAACACTTGCTCAGTATCAGTTATGGAACAGTTTATCAGCGTGGGCTGCTTCCGTAGATACAGTCGTGACCCCTAAGAGTAGAAAAACTTGTTTTGTTGTAGTGGAGGGATTTTCCTGAACTAGGTTAAATAATATTTATTGAACTAAAGTCCACAGTTGCTGGAGCTGCTCTGGATTGACATGAGCATGGCTGAGATCTTTCATCTTTTCTTTCATCTGCTACAATGCAGAAAATCACTGTCTGTTCATTTTTGTATTCCTTCAACCTTCAGACCAGAAACTCAGAACTGGCTTTCTGGATCCCTTGATCTGTCAGACAGAGAAATCTGACAATTCCTCAAACCACAGGAAACTTAAAAATAGCACTTGTTCCAGCACAGCTAGACAGTGTTGTTCTTGAAATCTGGGTTAGAAAATACTTACAGGGTCTCTGAAAGAGAGAAGCCTGAAGCAGAATGTCTCTATTACTGCATTCCTTTATTTAAACAATTAACCCTGTGAACAGAAGAGCTACTGAAGCTGGATTTGCTATTGATTTTTTTCCTTTAGACTAATTCCTACATGGATTCCCCAGTGTCTAGTAAGTGTTTTTTCTCTACTCCAATAGAGGGGGGAGAGGGGGAAGCACAAGAAAGGGAGACAGCTTGGGCCTCTGCACTGTATTCAACTTTTTATTTTCACTAAACACCTGGGACTTTATTTTCAAGACCTCTACCCTTAATTGGAAGAACAGGTTGAAAAGTTGCTGGAGGAGAGATCCAGACATTTCTTTATCCTCTCTGCCCTGCAAGTTTTATCATCTAGGGAAGCAGGTGCTGGTGACAGTTGTGCAGGAACTCACCGGAGTATTCTACAAGGAACTTGTTAGGATTTCTTTTGGGAAAGTAGGACACAGGCCTCACCTGGCACTAATCAATAGCCTCTACTGAATGCAGCAATTCTGTATTTATTTACCCTTCACCCTCACACTTCAGAGGGGCAACCATGCTGTTTCCCCTGGAGGAGATGACTCCCAGACTGATCTAAATTCAATTAACAGCTCCAGATTTGAACTCAGATGGATGTGACTACGAAGTGCTCCTCCCTGCTAAACATGCCCACTGAAGGGTTTTATTAGCCCACACAGCAACTCCTTCCTCCCTACTGAAGCACACGTGGATTTAGGGATCTCCCTGGCCAGCAAAAAAAAACCACTCCCTGTTGGTACAGACTAACAAAACAATGAAAGTAGAGCAATAGTTGTGTCACCTTAATCCAGTGCAGGGACCTACAATTACTTAATATGCATTTGCCTATTTTAAGCAGTCCCTCAGTATGGTACACTTCTTCTCTTGCCCCTTTTTACACACCAGTTGCAATATTTGAATGACTTCCACTGCATTTTCAATTACAATCTGCTTGTGAAAGCCTACAGTTTTTTTAAGTACAGACTATCAACAAGGTCTGTAAGTGTCCAGACAGGAGCTACCCAGAGTGAAGAGGTTATGATTTGCAAATGATATTTCTTTTCCAGGTGGATCAGTATGTGTTTGGGAAAAAGTCTGCTATCTTTTGGGAATGTTTCCAGTTAACTCCACACTAACCACATTTGACTTGCTTGGTTCTGCTTCAAGAACTGAAAGTAGCTTGGCTCCAGCATTAAATAACCTAGCAGGAAATAGCAGAAGGTTTACCATATACAGGCTGGCCAGGGGTGGAGCAACAGATTGAACTAAAAATACAGCAAAGATTGGTTTAGGGACATTCAGATTGGTTCCAATTCAATTAGGAGATATACAAGCTCCCAGTACTGTGATTAAGTTATCTTCATTGAAAACACATTGACATATTCAAATGTCACCATGCTTCAAAAAGGGAAGTGTGGAGACATAAAAGCTTAATGTCCTAAAATGAGGATCTGGTCAAAAAATGCTTTCTGCACTTTGTCAGCCTGTCCCCAGGCCCTGCAGCAGGCAGGGTGCTTCCTCTGCCCCATCCCACACACAAGTAAAAGCATTGGAGGAAACTTTTAGCTGCAGCAGAAAATTCACTAATAGTGCTAATCTCGTAAGTTTAATCATGGGTGGGGATGGTGTTGATTTTGAAACCACGGGAAAGATAGGAATAGCTTCAACACTCAGATGAAAATGGGCAAGCAAAATACAATGTTGCAAATTCAATATAAATATAGAATATACTACAAATACAAATTTTGAGGAAAATTTTGGCAAGGCAGTAGTTGTAAAGTCCCAAGTCTTTAGAAGCAGGGACTTTAGTACCAAAATATCCTTACAATCAATATTTAAAATCCTTCAAACTACTGTCCAATCTTTTAATTAACTTGCTAGAAAGGTGAAATAAAAGAGTTTATGCCCTCATTTACCTCTGATGAACACTGAGGTAGCATCAGTGCAATCAATGAACCAAGGCAAAACCAGCAGAAATGAAACCCAGTTTCACACTTGGGTAGCAAACTCTAGGTTTGTCCCGATATTATTCCTTCAACACCAAATATTTTACTGTCTCCCAATCACATTCCGGACAAATGAATTCTACTCCAGATCTTAACTGGACTGCAAAAATAAAACCTCGACAGCTCATTTATTGATACAGTGAAATATCCAAACAAGTAATTTTATTGCTATGAAGGAAAATAAAACAGCTGGAAAAATAAACCTCCAGCTGTCATTGAGAGTTTGGCTACACACAAAAAAAAAAGTGAAATGGCTGAAATAAATAGAAAAAGCCCTTCCCAAGGAATGCTGAGAATCAGAGCCCCAGTTGCTCTGATTCCTGGCAGATCCATGTAGCTGTTGGGTTTGATGGATGAAGAGATACGAAGTCAGGTGGGAAAGTGCCCCCCTGAAAGTAAATCCACATTGTATCTAATCTACTAGGGAGGAAAACTGTGGGAAAAAAATATTGTTGGCAGAGTCTGAGGCAGGAAAGCTGCCACACTATTCTGCTGTACCTTGGAGGAAAACAGGAGCCCAGATGTTAACACAGGGTCTCCCTGGCCTGGAAAAAGACAAGGCAAAGAATACCTATCCAAGAAAGTTACTCCTACCATTATCAGTCTTCCCAGTTCTATTTAAAGAAAGCAAAAGGGCCAAGAGAAGAAGCTGTTTTGCAGCTCTGCACAAACACCCGCAGATAAGGGTGGTACCAGGTGTCAGCTTGCCCTGCAAAGTCACTGAAATGTCAAGGATTGTTTTTCCTCTACTCCCTTTCTCTTTCCTCCGACTGGGAACTGCCAATGTTTATTTAAAAGATATCCCTCGTATTTGGCAAGAATGCCAGCGGGGCAGACGTTAATGGATTATTCTTTGGGGCTGGCAGCCTGCCAAGGTGATAAGGATAGCCTGCCTGCCCCAAGGCCCAGAGCCGTGCCATTAACAGGGGAGGCAGCAACGCGATCGCCCGGCCAGATGCTCTGCTCCACTGAGCGCAGCAGACTTTAAAAGCTGCCTCCAACTTACATTTGATCTGACCTATAAAAATAATTAAATAAGTAAAGAGGCAGACACGGGCTATAGAGGGGCACTAATCCATCAGCAAGGCCCAGGTCCGGTGCTTCTCTTTGGCAGCGGCGTGGAGAATTTGCTCAAACCACCGTGAAGTCCCTGCGAGTGTTTCTGTTCCCTCCTCTGCCCTTGAACTAGATCTCAACCTGGGAGCCCTGAACTTGCCTGCTAAAAGCAGCACAAGTGAGGGACCTCACTGTACTGCTGCAGCTCAGCAGTGGAATGACAACAAAAGCAGACCTCGCTTGAGCTCTGCTCGGGAGAGGAGGAGCCTGGCTTTGTGCAGCGATCCCCACAGTAACACGCTTAATGCCAGTACCCCCCTGAGAAGGCGAGCCCGAAGGAATGTGATATTCTGTGTCTTGAGATATATTTAGATTAACATTGTTTACTATTAATCTTCTCTGCAAAGCCCTTTCTTTCCCAACAGACAAAAAAAGCCCAGGATCGCTCCACCCCTGTTATCATGTGTTTTTTGGAAGACAACCTTTTCCGTGGCCCATCAGACAGCACAGACTATAATTAAGGTGCTTATAATACAATTTAGTAAAAGCAAGAGCTGGGGCACAGTAGCATTTACTGCTGTGATTGAAAGCCTTAAAGGTTATGTGGAATTGACCAAGTAGTAATTTTATCTGTTTGGAGCTGGCAAAAAAAAGAAACTTTGTGCTCGTTTGAGAAACTGGGCTGCCACTAATGAAGTCAGAGCAAATAGAGCTGCTTTCCTGCTTCTCATGAATGCAAACAATGAAGGATTACTCCAGACAGGTGTTCCCTTAAAAAAGAAAGTATGCATAAAAATTTAGCTACATTTTTTTTTCCTCTGGATTTCTTTTTTTCTCACTTTAAACGGGAAAAAAGAAATCCCCAGGGTCACATACTGTTACCTCAGGAAGGTATCACAGCCCACCTTTGCTGGTGACCTCTCCTGGTTCCAATGAGGCCCACATTAGAATAAGGTTCAGGACATGGTAACACCCTCATGAAGAGCTGTAAGTCATTCCATTCCAAGAGTGATGGCTGATACTTCCAAAAGAAATTCAGTGCGGAAATAAAAGTAAGTTTCTTTACTTCTGACATTTCATTGTGCCTTTGCACAGCCACTCCTGAGGTTTTTAAACAGGATTGTTCTTTGAAACAGGATTCCAGCAGCAGCACAAAATTCAGACATCTGGAGCTTTAGAGCCACCTCAGTCTCAAGGCCATCATAAGAGGAGTCAAGAGAGAACTACACAAGTCCAGAAAGAACTAATCCAACAGCAACCTGAGGTCTGGAAGTTGGTCTGACTTTTCTGTTCTTTCCTTACTCTGATAGTAAGGCAGAAGTTTCAGTTCTTGCCCTGAAACTTTATTGGGTTGCCAACAGTGAAAGTTATTGAATTCTTGGATGTAGCTTTGTATTAGCATCAATTCTCATGGTGGTTATTTAATGTGGAGGTTGTTTGGTATCGAAGTGCCTTGGACTCACAGCCATGAATTACTGGAGCTTAAGAAAGGCAAGTCACCCATGGATGTAGTGAAAGGTAAGTCACCCATGGATGCAGTGAAGCTTAAGTCACCCATGGATGTAGTGCACAGAGTCTCCAGGTTGTGACAGCACAGGCAAAGCAGTCTGGGGAAAAAAGGAGCACTTCTGCAAAGTGGGACACACAACTCGGGCCTGTAAACACCAGTTATTATTGTTTCTTTATCTCTCACCAGGAGACAAAGGTTCTCAGCAGCAGTTTTACCACAACAAATAGCAATCTGATTCCATGGTATGACAGCTTATTCCTAGCACTAGGAGTGGGTGCACCAAGGCAGGACAGATGGAGGCTGTGCCACAATCAACATTCAGTGGGGTGTCTGTCCTCACCCACTCATCTGCCTGCTCATTCCTCCGACAGCTCTGGGACTGCTCTGACCCCACCCGTGAGCTGTTTCTTTCCTGCTGCCTCCTAAGTTGTTTTCCAAGAGCTTTCTTGCTGCCCACATGTGTCCCCTCCTCCTCTTGGACGCTGCATTTTCTACAGAAGCAACAGATTGCTGAGATGTTATCCTTTTGATCTAATGAGAGAGAAACTCCTACAGCAATGATGTGCATGCGCTTCTTTCCTCATTATTTAGCAAGGGGACTTGGATGTACACATCTCTCCCAGGATCCTACTTTTTCTGTGGGTCCTACCTTTACTGCCCCTGCTCTCTCAGCTTAACAAGCTTTTCTCTCCCCAGCTCTACATCTGCATCATTTCTGCTGCTTCTCGCCGTGCAGCCCTGAGAGCCCCCGCACTTTCCCTGCCCTCCCTGTCTCCTGCTGCTGCTGTTCTCCAAGGGAAAACCTTTTACACACAGCCAGGGCAGCAACGATCTCAGTCTCACTCCACAGATGCTTACTAAATCCTTAATCATCGTGTGTTTGTCCACGGCTGGAGTACAACACAGGGTTTCTGATTTCAGACACAAAAGCCTAGCTTTCAGTCAGGCAGGATGGACTCCGGGGTCACTGCTGAAACACCACCAGCACTGCTCCATTTTCTCCGCTATCCCAGCTCTGATGAGCTCTTTGTGGTTGAGCTTTATTTTACAGGGATATCAGGTTTCTTTCTCATTTTTGCTCACAATCATTTCATTTCTGAATCATGGATTCCAGGATGGATTTTAAAACTGGCAATGATCGTTGCACTGATACTGTTCTAAGATCTCAAAAACTATAATCTCAAACAAATGTAGCCTTTAAAATCATCTGGGGAAGAGAAGAAATGGTTATACTCATATTACTACAGGCAGTGAGGCTCTCACAAACCTGTGTGTTGGTGGTTAAGAGAACCCAGCTCCAAAACGTGCTCCCCAAATCATTTTCTAAATCCCCCGGAGCACCAGCTAACAAATCCATGTTTCTGTGCTCTGGTTAATCTCAGAAGAAAACAGCACTGCTTAGCACAAAGCCAAACTCTCACCGACTGAAGGAAGTATAAAAGTGCATTTTCTTAGTAATTAGAATTGTACCTATTAAAGGGCACTTACTGCAAAGGACAACTCTTTGCATCTCATTCCCTTCAAAACTATAACAAACCTCAGGACTATCAGTTTCTTTTTAGACAATTTTCCTTTACACACCTCACCTTCTTTCTAAGCACTTTACTGGATTGCTTATATTTCTCTGTAAATTCCACCTGCCTCCCAAAGTCTCCTGCCTGCCGCTGCCACAGCACTGGTGGGCTCCCCCTGCCACTGGTACTGACTGGCACAACGTGCTCCAGCTCCCAGGGCTGCAGTTTGAACCCCATAAAACAGCTCCTTCCCTTCTGGAGCCTTGAAGGTCTGTGGAGGTCATTTAGAGACCAACCAGCAGCTGCTGCTGATATGGGGGAGGAGGCTGCCCAGACTGGGGATCGTGGCTTTAAGGGAGCACCACACGTGGGATTCTTATCTGAGGATAAAGCGTCTCTCCATCACTGCCAAATCTCTCCGAGGATGTGGACACACTACACAGACCTGTGCATGTACACACCTGTATTCTGTTCAAACTCCAGAGTGCCCATGTTTTTTCTGGTGTTGAAATGTCTCTTTGGTCAGAGCAAGGCAGGACTGTGAACACCCCTTCTGAACATCCTCCCTGGGAGCCCAACCATGCCCCAAAACTGCTCCCATGCTCTCCATTAAAGTGGAAAGAAAAAAGAGCACAGCTCCTGCAGCTCAGTTAGGTCAAATACGAGGTTTCATTTGCCCGTTTGCCTCATTTTGCTGTCATCCTGAAGGGAAAAATAGGGGGTGGGAAGGCACCAGGAGAGAAAAGCATCATAAATCATTCACTGTATTAGCAGGAGGCTGGGTCGGCAAGCCTTGCTCATTAAGCTACCTTAAATTTCATCCAACCTGCTTATCCCCCAGCTGCAGGAATAACAGACCACTTGAAAGGTAATATTTTTGCTATTAGTGAAGAAAGGAAAAAATGTGATCTTTGCTGTAGCATGGGAATAATTTTTCCAGAGCTACACAGAATGAGCCTGAGTGAATATTGCTATTTTTGGCAATAGCCCTCCTGTTTAGCTCACATCAATAATTTTAATGCTTTATTTGTGGTTTGGGCTGTAAGAAATGGTGAAAGCCTGTGGAGAAAAAAAAAAAAAAGAAAAGTGTCAAAATTAGCTAAATAATTTTGAGTTCATGACATTCATAAAAATACATGAATGTTTTCAGAATTCTTAGAGTCCATACATGCTCATAAAGCTGAGCTATGAAAGCATTTTATTTTACATATGCAAACATCACCGAATTACTCTTTATGAGGTTTTAATTGGACCTCTAAGGTTTCGGTGGTTACAATGACAGACTGTCAAACACATTCTTAGATTCCTGTGTCTTGCAACATCAGGAACACAGAGAATCTCATGTTTTGTCCCAGTAGCATTTTTCACAGCATTTTTCACTTTTTATATCACAGCAGCACTGAGTCAGAGGCTCTGGTGTTTGAGGTGCTGCCTAAACAAAGAACTAAACCAGACTTTCAAGGTCTCAAAGCTCTTTACATTTGATGGGGAGATATTTCACTCCAATAATTACAGCTGATGTTGCATCATCCTCCTCACACTCCCACAGCAGTTGTGACCCCTCTGTAGGTGGCCAGAGACCCCAGTGCTCCCTCTGAACATCACTTTTCCTCCTAGGTGCCACTGCTTGCTTCTTCTGTTCCAAAATCTGCTTTGGGAGAGAGAGCAGGACTCCTGGACTGTGTGTGGGAAAAGATGTACCATAGGTGGGAACATGTTCAGCCAAGAAATCTGTTGTCTCCCAAAGCTCACTGCAGACTGGTCACAGGGTTCAAAACACTTTCTTTCAGAAGAAAAAGCTTGATTCTTAGCTTGCTCCTGGAAAGTGTTCCCTTCCTCTTTTACAGAGAAAAATACAAAAATTTTTAGATTTTTGTTTAAAATTTACAAATTATCGAAGTCCTGATAATTTGTAAAAAATACAAACCAAAAATTATGCAGTTGACCACCCTTACAAAAAAACACATTAAAGCATGAACCAGCCCAGCCAAATATTCACAGTATCTTAAATACAAGAGGAATCACACCCTAATTAGTCATATTGCTCAGGCTGTTGTAGTTGGGCATGTGCTTCATTACTCAAGTGGATTAATCAAGGAAAGGTATTAGCTGGGACAAATTTTGCATCCAACAAAATCAAGAAATGAAGATACTACTGGCATTCACGAAAAATAAAGATTTTTTCATGTTTTTACAGGCAAACAGCTACACAGAAACATCCATTCAGGCTCAGCAGAACTAGTTTAGGACTGTTGCTAAGTGAGTAACTTGGACTAGAAGAGGAAAAATAATTTTTACTACTGCATAGCAACTCTGTTTTTTTCTAAAAATTACATGTTTAAGTTCTGCAAATTCTGCAGCCGTCATTAAATTCAAAATGATCACATTTACAGATGAAAAAGTAAAAGTGCAAGAAGGGAAACTCTCGTGCCTCTCCCCAGTCAACAAATGCCCTTTAATGATGTCAGGCTGAGCCTTACATATAGAGCTTTAAGTGACCAGTAAATTTTATTTTATTTTTTTTTCCATTTGAAGCTAACAGGGTAGCAAGGCCATCTGCATGGTGTTTACACCATGTACTGGCTGCAATTAGAAGCTGTGAATTTGGTCATTAGTTGACTGGTTTAAACACAACTGCGTTGGCTGAAATACGGTTGTGCCGGGTTTAAGAGCAGCTGTTGTGGACTGTGTCATTGTAGTTAAGACCATTCCTGAAAGCTGGAGATAGAGGTTCAAGGTCCTCTGGAGAAAACTCAGCTTTCCTACAGCCTGGGTAAGAATTCCCTTCACTAGACTTGAGTTTTTAAATTCTATTTATTCTAAATGTAATGATGAGTATTTGATAAAACAGCAATGCATTAACAACAAAGAAAATATTATGGATATCAGATAAACTAAAGATAAGACTAACTAGGAATGGTGATAAGTGCATTTTCTAGAAAAATTACAAAAATAAGCTATCATGATAAAAGATGAATGCACGGCCACCTTGATTCATTGAGTGTACAGAAGATAGGAGTGTTCACAATGTCTCTCAAAGATGATGGGTTCTCTTCCATTGTATTCCAACATGTTCCAATTGTATCATCCATCCTCAGCCCAAGACCTCCTCCCTTTTCACACATCTTTTAAAAACCAAAATTACTGTTTTAAAGTAGCTTTGCTGCATAACCTCCTACCTCAAGCCACTGCCTGAGGCACAGCTACTGTGAATCATTATGTAGAAAAATATCCCCCTGAATAAGGCAGTGAAAGAGCATTAGAAAGAATATCAGGATCTCCAGACCTGGCACAGAGAATCCCTGCAGTACAAGTTGATGAGAACGAGCAGATTTCCAACAGCATAAAGCTTGAATAACAGTGGTTGAAAGGAACTAAATAGGAATCAGCCCCACACTGATTAGGGGCTGTAAGGGAACATGTGGCCTCAATCATGACAACGCTGGGTTTGAGAACAAAAGCTGCTTCTCCCTTTCCTGGGGACACTTCTTGAATTACATATTCCTTTACACAGGAGACATGCTGGGCCATGATACACAGAAAACCACTAGCCCAGGCACAAGGCTTCCTTCTGCTCTACACCACTGTAATTATCTTAAGCAGGGTTTACAAATAAAAGCTCTACTCCCCAGCCCCTCAATTCAGTATATTCCACCTGTCATGATACATCCCAGGGACCACAAACCAAACGTGGCCTCTGACTTTAGTTCAAACAACACATGGCCCAGGGTTTCCAAGTTATTATTTGATAATACTGAAGGTATTGCAGTGTGTGGTCCATCAAAGGCATCTGAGCTGCTCACTCACCCCACAGCGAAGGAAGATTTCCCATGCTGGCATCTTTAAGCTGGCCTGTAATTTGAAAAGGATGATTTTTAGAGCTGGTTACAATTTAAACCTTCCAACATTGAGCAGGTTTTGGAATATAATGTCAATGTTCATTAGGGAGGGAAATATGAGAAAAATTCCATTAAAATTTAGAAAATTTTAGGCAACTTCTTGTTTTATTTCACATTCAGAGTGCTCCAGCATCCTTGTACACACAGTAATACACAAAGTAAATGCAGCATAAGGAACTCCAGTTCATAGAATCACAGAATGGTTTGGGTTGGAAGGGACCCTAAAGATCATCTCATTCCACCCCCTGCCATGGGCAGGGACACCTTCCACTAAACCAGATTGCTCAGAGCTCCATCCAACCTGGCCTTCTGGTTCAGAAGGGGAGCTCAGTTTTATAGACTTGAATTCATTGTGATGTCTCCTCACACATCAGAAAAGTACATTTCAGCCTAATGTGCAAAAGCATTATGTAAATGTCCTTCCCCCTTTCCAGCCTTAATAGCTTTTGAACCAACTAGAAGATTTCAAAGATATTTAACAGCATTTAACAGAAGATTTGTAAGATATGAAACTTCTACGAACTGTGTGAAAATAGGTATGTGGGTAGACAAGAAAAAGGTGATTAGTGCTTCCAGCAAGGGAAAGGTTGCAAAATGGGCTTGTCCTTAATGAGCCATCATTGGCTATTTTCCGTGCTGGAAATGAGAAATATGATGCTTTTCCCAGTGGTGAGATATTTAATTACAGTTTTGACCTTATATTCACTAAAAAAACCCAACACAGAATACCAGAGTCAATGTATTTTACTTCTCCTTCTTTGGATTAAACTCTTTGTTTGGAAAACAGGGTAACAAGAGAGCTTTCTGGTTAAAATAGTTAAAATGTGATGGTTGATCTGGAGGTGAAAGAAATGGGCAAAGAGAAGATGAGCAGCACTTTAATTAAAAAAAAAAAAAAAAGTTAAAAAAAAAGAGCACCTGCTAACTTTGATCAGATTTCCTGCACTGCCCCCACCTTGCAAACACAAACAGATGGGGTGCCTCAGGTAAAAGATATCTGGCAGCATGGAAAGATCTCTTCCCACTGGTAATGAGGAGATGGATCATATTATCTCACTAAAGTAAATATTATTTTAAGCCAAAATCTCTGTTATATTTCATGGGCTTTTTCTTTCCATTTCTGAACAGATTCAGCTGGGTTCAAGGTGAAATCATCTGGCATGTTAATAGGATTGATCTGTAGAAAATTATGGACTAAAGGACCCCACCCAAACCAACAGCGAACGGCCAAATGCCACCGCTGTCACACATTTCATCTGGGCCATTGCTGCAGCCTCAAAGTTATCTGGGCACAGAGCTCCTGGTGCAATTAATTCCTTGTAGAGAGTTGTAAAGATGAGGAATGTTCAGGAGGCCAAGTGGGGAGTTCACCTTGTCGTCTGTGCAGGAGCCTGGGAGGCTGCACAAAGCCGTCATTCAGAGCACAGGAGCGCTGTCATTGACACAAACACTTTCCAAAACATTCTTAACTGGAGTTTTGGTGGAAGGTGTGACACAGCTTCAAATATTTGTTTCTTTGTTTCCATGGGAACAACAGCACAGTGGTTTAATAATAAAACAACATCGATCCTCAGAGTTTGAGAAAGTTCCTTGATTTTTGTTTTGAGTTAAAGATTTACTTTTCTATGGGTTGCCCCTTTTCCCAACAACCAATGAGTTAAACTGTTTTATTTTTTTATTTATTAAACTGTGGTTTAATGCCCTTTCAGTACTTGGGGGGGAAATCCAAAACATGAAAGACAAGTATTGCAAAATTTGTATTGTCCTGTTGCATAAGCCAAGCTCTCCACTAAACACTTTCACGGAAGTTCACATTTGGTAGACTTGGAAAAATTCATATCAGATCTTTAATATTCACAATCTTCAATTACCCTCTCTGAATTATGTAGTCTTGACAAAACGTCATGGAAGGAGCAGAGTCCAGAAGTTGGGGTGCAAAATGTTGTCAGCACTTGAACTTTTATCCCAGTTGTGAAAAGAAGGGAGGAAGTTCAAAGGTGGTTATTCACACAGCTTTATTTTAAAATTGTATTTTAATACAGTCCTTTTCTCCAGTCCATAGGAAGAGGAGAACTCTTCCAGAGGGTGTGTCAGAGCAGCAGTTTACTTGAAAAGTTTCTGCAAAAGGCAGCTCAGAGGTATCTGTTCATTAACTACCCAGAGAACCCAAGACAGTGGCCTCTCATGTTAGGCACCAACATCCATGTTTAAAGTTGGGCTATGGATACATTCCCCATGGATTGTGTGTAAATGTATGGTACCTGAAAGTGGTAAGTTTGTTGTGTAAAAAACTGGAATTGTGACAAATAAGTGGTTTTGAGACTGAAGGCTTTTTTTCCTAAAGTGACAGCAATGTGTGCTCAGACCTTATTCTCAAACTTGATGAACATATTTGAATATGTACAATTCTGACTAAAATATCTGATGCTTTTGGGGAACCAGCTGCATCAAAATACACACAAAATGTTCTTTCCCCTCAATGGGATGTGGGTGTTTAGGTACATTTCCTTCTCCTAAGCATGAGTATCAGTAATATTCAAAAACCCATGGAAATGGTGGCCTAGGAAGCTGCTCTGACCAAAGTGCCTCTTGTATGATAAACTGTGGGAGAGTGTGAGGAGAATCTTAACACCAGTAAATACTAACCATGCCACTGGAAAATAAATAGAGACTGACAAATTATTGCTGACGTAATCCCCGTGAGAGTGTCTAGACTAAGGGAGTCAAACCTCCAGTCCGTAGGCTGGAGCTGGCTCCCTGGAGCCTTTCCACCAGCCTGCAGCTCCTTGTGCAATACCCACTGCAAGTCAGCCCACAGGCACCTGCTTGGCGGCGCCCAAGAAGGCCACGGAGTGCAGACAGGGAGCCAGGGAATGAATCCTGCTCCCACCACAGCTGTCTTGTCTTTCACTCCTGCTTCTCCAGCCCCAGCCCAGGAATCCCCCAAACATCCACCATCTCTTCATTTCTGCATCAGGCACAGCATCTCCAGGTCTACAGAGCAATGGATTCTCTCAGCCTCACTTTGTGTTCACAGGTCTAAAAGGGGTTACTTTTCCACAAGCAATGCCTCCCTTTTGTCTCCTGCCAAGGGAAAAGAGGCAAGATGCAAAGGAAAGATTTCTTTTTTTCAAGTGGAGATGAAGCGAAGGGTACTGGAATAAACCCAAGCAGGAGCCAGAAATTACTAACATGGAGGGAAAAGCCCAGAAAAATCAGGAGTTGGAGGAAAAGCTGGGATAGAGATTTCTTGAGGAAGCTGCCACTGAGTAGTGAGAAGAGACACAGAAATGTTTCATTAAGGCATTTTCTTTTTTTTTTTTTTTTGCTTCAAATGAAATCTGTAACATTCAAAAATAAATAAATCTCTCAGCAGTGTGAGAGGAGTGCAAAATGTGTCTCTTCACTCGTCACCCACAGACTTGAGCTGAAATAGTCATTTGGCCCTTGCCAAGGTGTGCAGCTACTTCAGTAGTGCTGTAAATCAAAAGGTCCCCACATTCTCCACAAAAGCAAGAATCTGAAGGTCACTAAGCATGATGCAACAGTCAGGCATGAAATATCTCTCACCAGACCTGGTACTTTATCATCAACACTGGGGAAAAAAAAAATCTATGATGCACCTGTACTCCTTCACATCTGTCAGGATGGGGTGAGAAAAGGCAAGGAGAAAACAACAGATTGGTTCAGTGTAGGCAGGTAGACAGTGCAGCACAGCCACCCTGCTTAACATAACAAAAACAGCTTCCCCAAGCAGGGTGGAAATTATAACTTCCCTGAGATTTGGCAGATCAAACAGATGTGGGCAGTTTTGACATTTCACTAACATTTAGATCTCTCATCAGGCAGGTGACTTCATTCCCTCTGCCAAATAAACAATCCAGCGCTTGCTCACCATAAGGAGACTCTTCTAGTTATCTCCAAGTCATCACATCACCAACATCAAAGAGTAAGAACAGCCCCTTTGCAGTAAGGAAAACACCCCAGTACCTGTAGGAATTCAAGGCCTGACCCACCTCTCTTTTGTGAGAGGAGGCATAAGGTGAAAATCGCCACAAAATGAAAATCACGTGGCTTCATGGGGTCTCCATGGGCAGCTGTGCACACCCCAGCATGGGATGAATGGTCCTGCTGTTTTCCAGGCAGTTTGATTAAATTACAGCTGCTTTGAGAGACTTAAGTGAACTATCAAAATGAGCAGAGCAACCAAAACTATCACACACAAGAAATCAGTGGTTGTCCTTCAGAGGGAAGAGGCTGTACAGCTACTTTGAGTCTCAGGAGGAAAGCGCTCAATTGCTTGAGGAGAGAATCCAAATAAATCCTGTTTCCTTGGGGACCTTCTGCCTTGCTCTTGGCCTGTCTGTCAGAACAGTCTCTATTTCAGCCCTTTCACTGGATTTTTGGCTGAAGCCCACCTATGTGTTGTTTTCCCAACAGTGCAAAAGCAGCTGCTTTCCCAAGGCCTGAGAAGATCCGTCTGACACGTCATGCTCAGGGCAGAGCAGGCAGGGAACCCTCCTGGCTCTGGGACATTGCAACCCATCCACACAAACAGACCCAATCTCCTGCATCCCTGCCAGCCAGCCAGAGCTTTTATTTTTTTAGTTGCTTCAACCATCTCTGTGTTAACCAATGACTAAGACCAAAGAGAAAAATAAAGTACAGAGAAAGAAAGCAAAAAAAACCTCTGTCAAAAAACCATTCCCTATGCCAGAAGTATTAGTTAATGAGTCTGATTACTGGAAGGCAGTCTAAAGCCTTGGTTAACTAGGAAAAAAAAAAAAAACACAAAAAGAAAACAAAGCCCCCTAATAATATACGAATTAACTACTCTCCATACCTTATTGAGGGCAGTAATCTGTGCAGAGGGAACCATCCTCCCAGTGTCTCCCCATTACATCCACCAAGGGGCATCTCCCCTGACCCCAGCAAGGACAAACCGTGCTCTGGGGCACAGCCAGAAGGCCCGTGAGACAAGCCAAAGTAAATGTGCTTTTTCATTTTGTAAATACATGTCAAAAAGGAGATTCAGACCTTTTGAGCCATTCTGAGATTTGTCTCCTGTTTATCTATATCTCAAGTAGCTCCAAAAATGTCTCAAATTCTCCCAATTCCAAGGAGACACGATGAGGCTCCAACTTTTTGCTTTGAGATCTCTAGAAGAAAGGCAACATTCAAGTGCCAAATACTACAGGTTTCCAGTGGTCTCCAATATCCTGAATATATGTTATTTTTAGTATGTGGTTGGCAAAGAAAGGAAGTGTTAAATCTTGGACCAGTATCAAATCTGTCTGAAAATTAGCAGCTAGGAACATCCTCTTTGATTATTTATTCCACTTTCCATATCCGAATGGCCCCAGAGGGGCAGTAACAATGACAATCACTAGGAAAACACCTGCTGATAGCAGGTTAGTACAGAGCATTTGCCTGGCTCTCCCCATGAAAACATCCTGGAGTTTGTTTCCTCATTTTTGACAAGCAGATTCCTGGTGCAATTGGGATGTTCTGTCAGGAAAGGGCCCCTCATGCTTTGCTGCAACTCCTCCATTGCAACATTTGTAACAGAGCAGGAGACAAGAAGAAAACCACAGACAATCCACTTCCAGGTGCCTTTATCATTTTCTCAGAGGTCCTTATGGTACTGAGTCGAGTTGCTTGTAACAATCCCAGCCCAAGAAGTGCATTACAATTTGTCAGGGCTCATAGAGGCTCCAAGGCCTTTCCTCTCACTATCTGCTAGCAGCTTTCTAAATTAAGAAACGTATCCTGCTGCAGCTTTAACAGCATTTTGATCTTGATTACATTGGGCATGGTGCTGGGCCAGCCTTCTTTAAATCACTGGAGTTTCTATGGGCACCTGTCAGTGTAAAATTGGAATTCATGCCACCTGCCTGCGGCCTCCGAGAGGGATGGTGGAGCAGGGCACAGCTCCAGTGTCGTGTTTCTCATTTATTCAACACTAAATCAAAACAGGGATGTCACCACCATGCTTGCAGCTCTCCAGGTTTGCCCACGCTGTCAGAGAGGGGTTGAGTCAATGGCTGGCAGTTCTTGGCACCATCCTCAACAATCAGGGCATCTCCTGCATCACAGGTCAGTCTCATTCACCTGTTTCCTGCTCGCTGTGTCCAAATCTCTGGTGCCCACAGTGCCACATGGCTCTGTCTCTGTCACACTCTCTGCATTTAAAGGCAGTGGATCTGTGAGACATCCACACAGGGAGTTGCAGAGCAGGAGGGATCCATGGTGCATATGTAGCTGGCATAGCACAGGCACTCCCAAGGTGCAGAACACAAGATGACATCCATAAAAAAAGCTGCTTTCTTAGTAGTAGTCAGTGCAAGCCTATTTGGAACCTTCTCCCTGAACCAGCCAGGCCCATCACCACTGTCAACCCGCTCCTAGCAGCAAAGGTTTGGGTCTTGACTCCAATTTTGGCTGCCTTGCTGTAGCAGAGATGAAGACTTAGCTCCAACACACGTGGAATGGCCTCTACTGAAGTACAAAGCAGCTTTAAACCCTGCTCATCCCCCAACTCCCAGCATGACCCCAGGAACACCTAAAAGGTGCCAGGGCAGGACAGCACAGGCAGCTGTCACACGTGCCCTGCACCAGAGGGAGGGCACAAACAGCTCTGAAATGCAAGGGGAAGCCTGCAGTGCTGCCAGCTAATAAGGTCAATACAAACGACATCAGCCCCTGTAGGTCAGAAGGAATGACAAGGGGGACATGCCACAGAAGGATGCATGGAGAATTCACAGATGGACAGGCAATCTCAATTAAACTGTCCTCCCCCCCATTCTCCTCTGAATTACTGCTCTAAAACCCCTTAATTATCTAAACTCAATTAGTCTTAGAATATTTGAAGCTTCCTGTTCAGACTAATTTCTCTCTCTTTCCTCATTTGCAGTGCTTGACTTGCATTAAAGAACACTTAGTGCCTGTGGTAAGGAGAACTTTACAAAGGCAGGTCAGGACTTTGGGGTATTCACAATCTCCCCTCTATTCTTCCTGTGCCTGAGAAGATCATGCACTTAGTCCTCCAGATGAGATTTCAGCAGCTCTGACATGCTTTTTCATGCCTTTTTATTTTATATCTTAAGCCAAACATTTCCATTGCTAGTAGCAACTGTCATTCATTGCAGCTATTTTCGCTCCTAAAGATTTCCATGTGTATTTTCCACAGTTATTTGCAAAGCAGTAATTTTCTATTATTGCTGTTATTATTCCTGGGAAACAGAAAAACCATGGCATAAATTCCAAGAGAAAAAGAACATGGGTGGCAAAGCAGATACTAAGAGAAGACAATAGAAGGAAGCAGTTAAAAGATTCCCTTCTGTTTCAGTGATGCAACTTCTCCATGTAGCCTAAACCTGCATATTTAAATTCATATTGCAGCCATAAAATAACTGAATTTAGAGTTTCCTACTGTTTTAGCCTCTGCACTGGTGGAGACCAATGTAAAGATTTAATTTTTTATTAGATCCCTGTAAAAAACCTCAATTTTAAGGTTTTGTGCCCTTCTAGAAGTCTGAGTATCCCGTTCTCCCTCCAAAACCTATATGAATATAGGGCCATTTCAGGTGGTGAACCCCACGGGGCCCCAACTAATACACGAGTTGGTAGACTTATACCTCCAGGATTGCCTAAAAAAATTTTAATGCACCTTTAAGTTTCACTACCTTGATTAAATCAGATTTTTAGTTGTACCTCTGAAAAACATGCACCCCGAGTTGAAAATTTACTACTTCCATTTAGCTTAAATCTATCCAAACAAGTTTAAACTAACCTTTAAATGGCCACAGGTTGTACTAAATGAAAATATCTGTACTTAAAGCAGGTCCCTGATGCCTCATGCAGGCAAACCCTCATGGATAGGAAACTGAAGCACAGACATTAAGTGCATTGCTCAAGATGAAGTAAGAAATCTCAGGGCAAGCCAGAACTGAAGCCAGTCTGAGTCCTGATTCAGCACTTTAACCACAGCTGTGTCCATGAGGCACTGACTGCCTGTGCTTGGGATGCTGTGTGGGATCAGATGGAAACTGCTCCACTGGAGCTCCACTGGGGAGCCAGACACCTCTGACTAAGGGGCAGGAGCAGGATCACACCTTTCCTGTTTTAGAGGAAACTTCTCCCTCCAGAATCGTTCTGGCCCAGAACTGGCTGGAAAACAAGAATATGTTTTGCAACCGGTTTTGAGGTTTTGCATTTAGTTTTATTCTTGCACTGGGCTAATAGAAAAGTAGACCTTTCTTTTCATCAAAGCAGAGACACAAACCTTTTTCCCTCCTGTCCCTTAGAAGTGCTCTTAGTGAGAATATCACCCATCCCCTGTATTCTCAGATCTTCTCATATGCTGCAGTCTCTTCCCTCCACAAGTTTTACCTCTGAGTGAAGAAGGTTTCCAACAGACCAGTGCCTTTGAAACTATTACATTTTTACCCGAAGTTCTGATATTACCAAGTCATTCTTTCCCAGAGAGTAACATTTTCTTTAGTCATAAAATGCAGGAGGAAGAGGCCATAGACCATGTCAGTCCTGGGTCTCAAGAATCATTTTGTGCAGTCTATAGTTGAAAATGTCCTGCAGGCTTGGTATTGTGGAATGGCCCATTTGTGTTTTCAAGCCATGTTTGGGGTCTAGGTTTTTGTTGGGTTTGGTTTGTTTTTTTGTTTCTCTTTACAGATGTTGATACAAAAGGAAATGATTAAGCTTTGAACTTGTTTTCTAAGCTTTTAGGCTTCAAGCTAAACTGCACTCCTCATATGAACCAAGGGGTGACTCCACTTTCAGGTGAGCATCATTCCGTTGTTGTGCCTCTTTTACCTTTTACAGAGAATCCATGTACAGAGTTTGGAAAGATGTTCCCACCTTCCAGCCCCCCAGCTGGGCTGCAGCAGCTATGGCTGAAAATGCCAGCTTGTCTTTTTAGCAGAGAAATTTCTGCAGTGTCAAATCCATATCAACTTCAAGTCAGGCCCTACAGGTATGAAAAACACTTTGGCTAAAATGCTGTAATTTATGCAAATTATCTAAACCTGTGAATAGTGAATATTTCAGCAGCCAGCAGGGATAAGAAACTTTTTGACTTTGACTTGGGTAACAGAGCCTCCTTCTTTCACCAATAAAACATTGTGGAAAAGAGTAAAGTAAAGCTAAAACTTCATAAACTGAGTTATTCTTACAGCTTGTAAAGACAGATGAGAGTCATTACATTATTTATGCACATGAGGGTACTGGGATAGACAGGATTAGATGATTTAGCCAAGATCTAGCAGTGAGTCAGTGACACAGTTTTCTGCTGTCCAGTGAAAACACAGATGTACAGTAAGCTGAAAAGAATTCATTTATTCCCCATATCAAAAGGATAAAGGAGAGAGCATTCCCTCTAGCCCAGCTCGTGGTTCCAATCAGTGTTGATAGAACTGAATCTGGCAAGCAGGAAATTCGCTGCACTAGTCACACATGCAAAGCATTTGCTGAAAACGAAAATCTTAAATTACTCAATTATCAACAGTTTTCACTTGCCCAAGCCACAGACCTATCAAAGTGGTTCCTTGCTTTCTTGAGGAATTAGAAGGATACAACCCATCCAGTGTCCAAGGCATGGCATAATCCACCAGGACATTGTGCAATGCCAGAGTCTTGCCTCATGTCTGAGCTCAAATTGCCCAAACTGCATTACTGGGTTTCAGTCAACACCAGCTTGGATGGTGGGGTTTTTCACTTGTCCAGGGCTCAGATTTTAGCAGCCTGATAGGATCAACACTGGAAGAAGGAACAATTCAGCTGAGGGCTTGTCAGCCCTCAGAATGCCCTGAAGTGGGCCGTATCCTGCCATAAATATTTGCACAAAAATCCTGCTGACCTCAGTGGTGGTTCTGGGTACAAAATGATGGCAGGATGTGGTCACAGTGATCCTTCTAATAATAGGTTTTCCATTGAGATCAATGGACATTGGGCCCCATTTCATTGCCAAAGCTTGGTTCGGAGCTCTAAAGAGAGACATTGTTTTCCTGCAGCAGGGAGCACACAATTGCCAGATTTACTTCTGGCAAAGGCAGAGATTTATTTTTAATGCTGAACAACGCCAAAGCCATCTGATACTAATTAAGAGAGTGTCTTCCTTCTGAAAATCTCAAAGAAAAATAATCCTCCAATGTGGCTGTTGGAAAGACACACAGAAAACATTAAAATATTAGTATATCTGCATCTGAAGTCAGATATAAAGTAAGTGAAAAACACTTTACCTGAATGCAATTTTAAGATGAGTTTTGCATACATGGAAGTGACAGGTGCTCAGCTCTTTAGGAAAGTCAAGTCTATTTAATATAGGTGTTGAAGACCCAGGCCCCCAAATAAGTTCCTCACAGGCACATTCCTGAGTCTGTGGGCAGCATCCTTCACTCCATGTTTCCTGAGCCCATCCCTCCCTTGGTGTTCATCATAGCTTTGATGCCTATATGTAGAAATCCTTATCTTCAGGATCCTAAAGGATGACTAAATGTTTTCCAGTGTTTTATTCATTATCTGAGTTCAACTTTAACCGATTTTAATCTTGTGGTTCTGCTATAAAGATAAGCTGTAGTCTGCCAAGGAAATAAGCATTTCACAGGTTAACAGCACAACTCTTCTAAAGAGGAAGCAGGTTTGTTTTCTGCCTTGTTTTCTGGAAAATGTTAAAACAATAAAATGAATAAGAAGCAGTGGAGAACAAGTTGTAAAGGAGCTAATTTCCTGCTCGCAGCAGCTCTGATAAATTTCAGTCCTGGATGACGGGGGCTGTGGAGAGCGAGGGGAGGGCTGCCTCTTCCTGGAAAGCCAGACAGGATAGGATTGATTTGAGACATCTTCATTGCCAGAACAGCTGGTATTGGCTAATCATCAGAAAACAGAGACTTCGACCTACAGAGAACCAGGAGCAACGGAGACGTCTGGACCAAAACTTCACGTTCCAAATGTGAAACTGAACAAAATACCAACAGAAATATTAAAAAAACAAAATAAAAAAGGGACCAAAAAAAAAAAAAAAAGAAAACGCGCCCCTCCTCACACACAAGCCTTCCTGGAGCCAAATGCCAAAGGAAGTGCCAGTGCCCTGACTAACAAAAGAATCCTGAAACGCTGCAGGCTGCGGTGCCAGCAGCACCCAGTTCCAGTGGGAGGCTGCCTGACACGGCTGCCGGATGCTCCGTGCCTGCCGGATGGAGCAGACAGCTCAGCATGAATCATGGGGCAAAGGATTCCTTCAGTCCGGGAGGAATCGGGACAATACACAGCCTGCCTGCTGTTCGCTGCCTTTTTTTTTTTTTTTTTCTTTTTACTACTCCTGACTTTGAGGGACCAGCCGTTTCCTTCCTGCTGTGGGCGTGCAGCCGGCACATGACAGCTCATCGATGGATCCGTGTGTGTGAGCGAGCACATGAACCGCAGCGAGGGGAGCCAGCCCGGACCCCCCGGGCTGAGCTGTCCCCGTTAACCCACGGAACCCCCGCTCTGCCCAGAGCACATCTCCCATCATCATCCTCCCAGGGCACCCGTTCATCCCGGTCATGTGCTTTGGACACACTCAGGGCATTCAGAGTCAGCCCTACAGCAGATTTTTAGACGGTTGGAAATCCTTCCCGAAAGGAGGAATGTCTCCATCTTCCTGGCCACAAGGCTGGAAGCTGGACAGAGGGTAGCGAAGCTTTCTTACACCCCTCCAAAAATCTACAAGAGTTCCTTAGGGTTACAGGCAACGCTGGCTTTACTGACTCCTCTTGCCCAGAATGAGGAGGAGAAATGCTTCTACTGGGCCGACCAGGTGTCTTCACTCTCATCTCTGTGTGTCTGGGAACTATTTGAAACAAGCTCTCCTGAGTCTGATGGACCACTTGAAATTACTCTCGCTGGCCATCAGATTTCTGATCTCTCTACACATTCCAGGTCTGTTCTTAAAGTTAAGGTTACACGGAATCAAGCTGTCTTCTCTGGATCCTTTGAAAGGTCATTCCACCAACATCATTCGTCTCTCAGTTTCCAATGGCACTTAGCAAAGTTTCAAATCAATACCAAATTTTTTCTCTCCATGGCTTGTCAGCCAACTTCAGCACTACTAATTAAGCTTTTCTGGGTCCTGTCATCCCTTGGCTTAGATGATTCTTGCCTCTAATGATTCCTCTTCTCCCACTCCCAGCACGCTTGCACATCTTCTAATGAGGATCATCCACCAGCTTTCTGTTCCCCATATTTTATGGGCTCCTCAGTTTCCTACTCTACACAGAAAGCACAAGAAGCAAAGAAGAAATCCTGTCCACAGGCATGAAAAAACTACAGCATCTCTATGCAGACACAAATCCTTCTGCACTCCAGACCTTCAGCCCAAGTTCAGATTCCACCAAATACATGCAAATGGCAACGGTCAGAGTTTGGCTTTAAAGCAACAGGAAGAAATGTGGTGTTTAAAGAAGAGAGTGTGTCACCAGCTTGAAAACAACTGCCAACATACCCAGTGGGTATTATTGGCCATGTTCTTAACTGATTAGGTATTTATCAGCTGAGAAATTTTCAGAGGTACTGAGTATCCTGAGAGGGGCTGCAGAGGCAGCCACTGACCCTCTCTACCCTCACTCTCACCTTTCCTATTAATAGAACGGCATCCAACTCCCACTGCTCTTTGTAATTGTGTTTATCATCTCAACCAAGCCCAGCAACAGCATTAATTTAAGATATTTACTATGGGAAAGGGTGAAAGGAACAAGTTCTGGTCATGGTCTCCCACATGTGGGGAGGCTTCTGCTTGGCTAACGAAGTGTGAATACTGATAAACCTCCTGGCTGTGCCTTTTAGCCATGCCCTGCCATGGCTCCTGAATCAGCACAGTGTGGGTGAGCTGTGGGTAGGGGAAGGTTTATGATTAACTGCTCACTGCTAACAGAAAAATGGTTTGCAAATGAGTTGCTTTAATCCCCAAGAAGTTTCTCCAGTGCCTACAATTTGTACGGTCCCATTGTACTCTTGTAACAGGTGTTTCACTTCCATGAAGCAGTTCTGGGTTTGCTGGCAGTGGAATAAGCTGCATCTTTGTGGAGTGACAGTCTATCATCCTTTCTACACACGTTATTTTCCCTTTTGCCCAAATCATACAAAGATATTGACTGATCAAGAATCCATCAGTCACTTACCAATTAGAAAAGGAAAGTTAAATGCAATAGACTAAACAGACTGAAGTAAAAAGTAAATTCTTCACATCTGTATTTCCACCATGTCTGAAAATTCACAGATTTTGACCTGCCGTGGGAGATAAGTCTGTATATAACAAAATCATATAAACCATTCACATCCCCTTTCTGTGGTTTCAAGAGGATAATACTCACATTCTCAAAAGAATCACTTAACTTTATCTCCACATCCTAAAGTGATTCAGTCTTTGAAAAAAAGAATTGTGATCCAAGTTCTTGTTACATTTCCAAATTTCATACAAGAGGCTGAAATAAAATATTGGCATTTACAACAAAACCACAGCATGGTAATTCCATAAATGATTCCTTCAGCTTCTAAGACCCAGTTGCCTTCAGTGGACCACCACTTCAAACCTGAACTTTGCTGACTGGCTTAGCAATTTGTTCCTGCTATCATGTGACAAGTTTTTGAAGCTCACATGTGTAATGGGGCATTTGCTGCCAGTATCAAAAGAAGGGAAAAAAAAATTAAAAATATAGTAGAACATGAGGTTCCAATTGTCTGATAAGCAGAAACATCTGTTGGAGTCATGAGCAGTTGATTAGTGGAGTTCATTCCCAGGGTAAGGTTCCAGTAGATCAGCTCTTCTATCTAAGTATAGGATTGTAGTCACTGGAAGCATTACAAAGAGGTACAAAGAACAGGCAAAAGAGACAGAAATAATTTCTTAGGGTACCAGGATCCTTAAAAACCAACTATAACACAGCAGTCTTGGGCACTGCTTCACATTATACCAGCATGTAAAATTAACAGCTGTATTTAAACTTCCCCACAACAGCTAAACATCTGCCAGTCTTTCAGCTATAAACCTACATTGGTTTTAAAGCTGATAACTAGAGACTGTAAAAATTCTTCTGAAAGATAAAACACAAGGTACAAGCTGTCAGTCTGGGCATATTTCTTACTTGAAAAATAATCAGACTAGGCTGGGCTCAGTGTATTGGTCAAAACAATGACAAAAACATGAGTTGTTTTTTTAAGATGCTGCTTGGATTTCAACCAACAGCTTTTCCAACTCATTACACTAAGACAAGGATTAACACCTGGGAACATTTGCACAAAAAGCAGAGGCTGATCAGAATTGCTAATTCAGCCTCTAAACTGCAGTGATACTGGATGGATAGAGCTGTACTTTCATTAAGGTCAGTGTTGCAGATCTGTGCTCACAACACCACAAGCCTTGGCACCCAGGAGTACAAGAAACCACCAGGAAGAGGATGTCCTTAAGGCTAAGCCTCTCCTTCATTAACTTGAATATCTAATTGCAGGTTTACTGGGAATCTCAATCCAACTCTTGTTCAATTCCTGGTGTCAGTGGCCTGACCTGACCTCCCAGTTTCCTGGTGTTCCATCTGCATCCACCTGTCACCTCATGCCTATTCCCCATCCAGGAATGGGGTACTGTTACATTAAAAATAACAACTAAAACTTGGTAGCTAGCAATTTCACTTCCCCTCCTGACTTTACTGACTATTTTGTCTTTACCAAAACCATAAAATAAATACAAAATACCTTGTAAGATTGGTGGGGTTTGTGTTCAGTACACAGTTTGTTTCAATTTACTGTACAGCCTTACCACAATTTTGGGAGATTTTTATTATACAGAAATAAAAGGTGTCCCCCTTTTTATTATGAAGAACAAACTTCCAAACTTCCAAGATGCTACAGCTACCTAAGGAAATGGCATTTTCTGAGGGCTATCAGTTGATTTCAGGCTGTTTTCTGTCTATCTAAAGCAGAAGTTTCTCTTCACACTTTTAAAGTAAAAATGGTATTTGACTGTAAACATTATTATCAGATGTTCCTAAAAGAACTTGTTTCCATCTGAATAGATACAATATTTACAAGTATTTTTCTGCCTTCCAGAACGTATTGCACTCCCACCCCTGCAATCCCTTCCATGCTTTCCAGTTCCCTGTAAGAACCTTTCTATCATTAAAACCCTACCATGTGCTTGTTTTTTCTTACCTAAGCTTACAGGCAGGAGGGGAATTCACCTGCCAGCACCTTTCTTGAGGTGCCAGTGAAACCAGAGATGTTCACTGGCTCTGATAACAGATCCAACCATCCTTCCCTATTTGAACATGTCATCGACTTCTGAACCCACATGTTACAGTGTGTGAGTCCAAGCATAACCTCGTTTGGCTTTTCTCAGCACACATGTGGATCCTCTTCCCAGTGCTCCTTCCTGAGAATAAGAGTGAAATTGTTTCATCCAGGGGCCTTTTGTTGACCCTCATGACTGGCCCTTTGGCTAAACCTGACTTCTGTGGAAAAGATACATTCAGTTCTTCTCCCCTCCCACATAGCCTGAGACTTTTTGTGTGTGGCTTCCCCCTTTGTTTCTTCAACAAATCTTTTTTACAGCTCCTCACTGTACACATGGACTACCTTTTCCAAATCACCTGAACTCACTGGATGTAAGCCAGATGGAACATAAACTTCAGACACCTACACAGGCACAGCTATATGCCTAATAAGCTAATTATTGACTTAATAAATTCAGGCCCTTAGCAAGGGTTCTTGTTTCAGGCCACAAGCTACTTTACCAGCAACATTTAACTTCTAGAATATAAATAGTTTACACCTGGCTATCTTGGCATATGAGCAGATAAAGCTGAAGTCCATCCACAAAAGACCAACAGACCTGCCCTGGGTTACTCTTATCAGGCCTAGAGGCTTTCACTCCCTTGTTAATTTTACTAGATAAGTGCCACCTTTTGTCCAAAACTGCAAGCACTTTCATGGATTGCCATTAAGATCTAATGACAGAGTTTGTTGCTGCAAAGACATTTCGTGACACAAAAATTCCATTGCCTCAGTTTGCTAATACCATAAAATTAACTCCAATTTATATCAAAGACCTAAATTTCCAAAATTATTGGTTCTACTGCACCTCTAGCTCTATGATGAGGATAAGCTCTTAGTAAGAAATGAGGGCTGAGATGAAAGATCTTTGGTGAGCCACAATGTTTCCAGAAGACTTGGGGTCGCTTTCTCTCCACCATGATTTACAAACAATAGAAACCTCTAAATGATCTGCTCATCATGAGTGAGCTGTGGGGCAGCTCTGTGCACCTCAGCATTCAAGGTGGAAGAAGGTGCACTTAATCAGAGCAGAAAGAATGGAAGAGGAAGACACAGCTCTGTCCCTTCACACTGTGCACACTCCTGCCTTGTGTCATTAATGGTACTGCTCCAGGAAACACACACGGCCTTGGATGAACAGAGGTTTGGGAATTTATCTCATTACTGGGCTGAGGAAGGATAAACACCACCAACACTCAACAGCCAGGATCTGTCTCAATTCTGCCTTCTCTTCCTGAGAATGGATGGAAACAGCCCCTGTGCAGAGGCTTTGGACTAGACAGAACAAAAGGAAGGGGCACTGGAAAAGGCTCTGGGAGCCACAGAGCACAGGGAGCAGAGGAGGCACTGCTTGGTTTCGGTGTCTGTCTCCATTATGAGTAAGAAGGCCTCAAGAGCTGGGGTGTGGCAGCTCTTTGGCACAGGCAGAGCGGGCGCGGGAGCCGACGGGTTTCCTCCAGGATAGGCTGGAGTGAGAGCCAGGGCAGGAGGTTCCTGTGCCACTGTGAGCCGGGTTCCAGCCTCTGCCAGAGCCGGGTGACTCATGGGGGGGGGGGGGGGGGGGGGGAAGGCAAGACTTGGCAACCTGGGCTGTCTCACACAGCAGCAGGTTTTGTTCTCCATGGGATAACCCAAGGACTGCGTGGCACATGGCCAAACTCTTGAGTAAAGGACTGCAGTCCTTGTCCCTCTCTGGCCACCTTCCTACTAGCAAAGGACCACATCAATTCATGCAGCATACAGGCTTGACACATCCTCATCCTCCCTGCTCCCCAAACGATGGGGGAAGGCTGCACAGGAGTGGTGCTGGTGGGACCAGGAGTCTCCTGCTCCTTTCCCCTGCAGCAGTCAGACCTGGCAGGCCCCAGGAGCTGGGAATATCTGCTTGGGACAGGACACCACTCCCACGCAGCACAGCAAAGCCAGGGCTGTGATTCACAGGGGGAACCACTTCCTTTGGGACAGAGGTAATGGCTCCCATTTCCTGCTCTCTACCTACCCAATTTTTAAGGTTCCCATCCTCACCACAAGCATCACACAACTTGCGCAACAGCAGCTGGGCTGTGTAGTTCATAGCCCAGCAATTCAAGGTGTTTCTGGTTGATATCTTTAAAGCTGGGATGTACCTACTTGTGAGGAGAGCCCTGGGAAATGCCACCTTCCTTTTGGTAAACTCCTTCAGGATCACCATACATTGGTTTTGGGGCTCATGTAAAAAACTCAGGCCCTGTGAGTTTTATTAAGCCCCCATCTTACAACTGAATAACACACCCATGGTCTGGCCCCTGTGACACACTGAACACTGGGGCCTGTGGCTGGCAGTGTGTTCTCTGCAAAGGGGTTGAGTAACCATGTTCAAAGGATAACATGGCATTTCACTGCAGTGGGACTGACTGTGTGATTAGAGTTAGGCAGGTGACAATGCTCAGTGCTGAAGTCTTCTCCGGAAAGCAACCATCTCAAAAAAAGTTTGAAGTATGATACCACAAAAGGAGATACAATTAGGAGATACAGTCACCATTTTTACAAATCATCAGATCATAAGATAACTCATGTTTAAAGGAACCCCAAAAGGACATATAGTTCAACGTCCTGCTCAAAGCAGAGTCAGCTATGAGGTCAGACCAGGTCACTCAGGGCTCTAACTGGTCCATTTGCCTTTAGGATGCCTGTTGCAAGCACTGATGAGTTGGGGTTTTGCATTAAAACAAAAGAATTTTCACTTAGTGAAAAAGAAATTATAACATCCTTCGAAATATCAATATGATCCACAGACTACCAGGAGTGAATGAACAGCAAAAGACTCCCCAGTACTAATTCCTCTGTTCTGATTTCCAATCTACTCTGCTAAAGCAATGAATAAACTGAGCTCTGGTAGTTGATTCTCTAAATTCTGTAAGTTTGCTCTCTACAAGTGGCAATGCCATTGCCAGCCTTGAGCACATGGCTTTGTACGGTTTACATAGAAACACCCTTTACCAGCAAAGTGTATTTGCTTCCTGGCCAAACACACTAACAGTAAAATGTTAGCTTTTTATAAACTGCCTGCAGAGCCCATCCCTGGAAGCAATAAGCTATTGGTTAAAGATTCCTTAGACTGCTAGTGACGTTTCCCAATAATGGTCCCATTTATAAACACAGATTACAGATCCTACGCATGGGTTTAACAGCATTGGCTTGTTCTAAAGTGTGCTTTACCCTGCGTTATCAGAACAGTAGCTGAATTCTTCCTATTGCAAAAGGGCCAATTCAGATACCTTTAGTCACCTTTTTCCATCATGAGTCCCACTGAATTAACTGAAGATTGATGATCAGACAATGAACAAAGGGCTGAGCCTGCACATAGGGCTAACATAGAGTTACCATTACACTGTGGGACTTCAGACCACCTCTGTAGTGGAAAGGGCCCTAAGTTTTCTAAATTTCACCTTCAAATCACAACCTTTCACTGTTTTATCAGTGTGGTTAAAGCAGTGAAACCTTCTGAGGTACGTAAGTTTATATTTTCTGAATTCTACATTTAACTTAGTTCATATACTGGAAGGAGACTGTCCTTGATTTCACTGTAACTGCATTCAGCCAAAGGATTGCAGATGGAATAGTCTATAAAAAATACCAACATCACTAAAGGTGCTCTGCTTTAATGACAGAGTATGGAAGACAGGCAATGTTATTCACTTTAAAAGCTACATGTGGGCACTTTCTGAATTCAGTATAGATACTGTGCTTCTGGCAGTCCTCCCACTGTCATTTCATGTGTTTGTCTTCCCAAAAACACACATCTTCCAAAGCTCTGGGTCACAAAACATGACACAAGGTGTATGCCGGGACCAGAACCAAAAGGCAAACAGAAATTCCAAGGGGAAGAACTTTATTGAGTGGTATTCCCTAAATTCCAACCTTTTCTGGCTACCCCCTACCTTGTTTGGCAGAGGCAGGAGCATCCCTTTGGCAGGGTTTTCTTAAGCTTTTCTTTGCTATGTTTAATGCCCAAAGCCTACAGCTGTAAACGGTCCTCCTAAATTATCGAATTCCATAGGTGTGTGTCACCTCCTGCCTCGTGGTACCAGAGTGTCTATCAGCCTCTTCCTTATTGCCTGATCAACGATCCCCTCTAATCACCCTCTTCCTTATTGTCTAAATATTTCCTTTACTACCATTCACACATGGGAATAACTTGTTTTAACGTTTTATACGACAGATATTTCAGAAACCAGCAGTATAAAAACATTAGAAACACAGACCAGCTCTCAGCTAACAGCGTGCATTAAATGAGCACATGGCAATCTCCTTTTTCTTTTCTTTTTTAATCTATACCATCAGTACTCTTAACCCCACCTACTAAGTCCACAGCACACACCTAGCAGTGGTACAAAAGGAGCTACAAAACATGTTTTAAACTCAGGAAAAAAGATGGGGATGGTATGCCAGATTTATAAAGAACAGCATTTCATCCCTGCAACTGCATAACCCAGTTTTACAATAATAATAATAATTGTTTGTGCTGCTGACTTCCTTCAACACCTGTGACCCTGTTTGTCGTGGCCTCACTGCCTGCTGGAAACTTGGCAAAAGACAAGAGAAGAGATATTAGGGAACCAATGCTACATCCTGAGAGAGGCCATAAAGTCCAAAGGTTGAGCAGGATTGCCAGGAGCAGCCTGATAAAGGAAGGAAGCATGTGGCTCTGAGCAGACAAACTGCTGCGCCCGAGTACAACGTGTTCAGAGGCTGGAGCTGCACCCCAACGCCGCCCACGCTCCACAGAGCACGCACTATCCAGGGACTCTTCCCAAACAGCCCCCTTGAAAAAGAATTATTTTAAGCCCCTTTCTGAAATGAGCATGTGACTGCTCAGTGCCAGAATTTCACAGATCTTAAATTTTAAAAAACACTCCTCTTTATTATTTCAAATGAAGGTAGGATGATTTGTTGATTTAATAAAAAGAAAAAATCCTGTGCAAGACCCCATCTGAATTAGCATATTCAAACCTTTCCAAAATCTGGCTCCAGTGAAGAACTTGTCCTTAAAAATCTATCAGACTGTAACTGAGCTTGTCACTTGGCATGTAAAATAAATAAGCCAATAATCAGATCCTTCAGAAATTTTCAATGAAACCTGTAAAACTGTCTCATAAAATACCCAGCATTTGAAGAGTTTTTATTCAGAAGGAGAGTACAGCACCTAAAGGTCTCACATTAGGAAGAGCACGGGGCATTAATAACTTTTCCCCCCTCTTTCCTACTCACCACTCGCTCAGTTACACGAGCACAATGTTTTGTGATGCCACACTGTGAATCTGAGCAGAAAACCCTTTCCTGGCTTTCAGCACAAATGAAACCAAGAGCCCAGCATGGCCCCACGAAGGACTGAGCAAGCACAAGCAAAGAGCAGGGACTGGCAGCCAGGGGAGGGAGGAAAAAGGACACGGATTGCTTTGAGCTCATATTGCTGCTGAGCACTTTCTATTATAAAACCATAACCTAATATGCTTTCAAGACTCCGGCTCTGAGCTGCTTCCCACCGTGCGTCTCCTTCCCTGCGCGGATCCTACAGGGATCTATCCCGTTCCCGAAATGCGCCAGCGCGTCGGACACCGCTCTCTATTATATTTTCATTAGTCACTAAACAAGAGGAAGGAGAAGCCCAGCAGTGCCCCTAAACTCTTCCTTGAGAAGCAGCAGCACGGTCCATAAGGACGGCTCTCCCTGTGAGTGCAATGCCTGGCTCGGCAGAGCTGTCCTCCCTGGGGAGCTCAGCCGTGGGAAGCAGGAGCAAGGAACTGCCTTTTTAGGACTGTGGCTGAGCGGGGCTGGGAAGAGCTGGGGCAGGATCAGGGCTCCGGCAGCAGTTCCTTGGCCTTATAAGGACAAAGCCAGGTATTTTCCCAGCCAGCACATCCAGGTAAGGCCAGGCAGGACTTCCCGGGCTCTCCCACTGCCCGGGGAGACCCTTGGCCACTGTCACACCTGCTCAGTGCAGACCTACAGCCCCGCTATCCCCAGCCTCCGAGCATTTCAAATAGGCCTTATTAGGAAACAGGGAAGCTTAATTAACTAATTGAAAGATCGTTCTGAGATCTGCAAAGACAGATGGTTTGTGGGTGAACCATTCTTGATATTAATGTGACATTTTAAGGCATTCACAGCAACATTTTGGAGCGCAAGTCTCTAATGTCAGGCATCTTTTTAGCTCCCTACGTAAGAGGGAAGGTTTCCAGAGGTGAGGAGCAACTGGATTCTCCAAGGGCTTTAACAGAAGGAGGAGAACACCCAAAGCTTCAGACAATCAGCAATTTGTTTAAAAATCTTTAAGAACACACACAATTAAGACTCCTTCCCAGTTGCCTAAAAATTAAGGCTGCTTCACAGAAAAGCCAAAAGGTTTTAGTTTCATTCCGTTTAAGTGAGATTTCCTGTTATTACCTGTTTTATTTGTCCAGGAGGCAAAACAAACTAAAGCACTTCAGGACAAATCCTCCCATATAGGATATATGTGTAAGCAGCCCTGACCATGAACTCTCCCATATTGTTGCTCTTTTTACCTTCCTGACTCTGATTTTTATAAGTAAAAAAGGAGGCCGAGACTGAAATAGAAAAAAAAAGTACCACTTTCCCCCAGCAATATCCATTTTTAAATTTGATTTTTGAATCTTTATCAGAAAAATAGCCACAAAAATGGAGTATCCTTGAGTGGATACTCCACTCTAGAAGTTTGGCCATTTTTCTTTGGGGAAATAAAAAAAGTAATCTCCCTTTAGATATGGTTAAAAAAACAACTTGCAGTATAAAGTTAAAATGAGACACTACCCACCCAAGATTAATCCAGCTTCTTAGTTGTGAATATGAAATGGTACACTGAAATTCAAAGAATTACCAAGACATTTTACCATCTTAAGTTTTTTGAGGTTAAACTTTGATAACTGCCTACCTGGAAATGCTGAAAAGTGTGGGCTTAGCTCAAAGCAGCTACTTTAAACGTAAAGATATGAGAATGACTTGATAGTTTTGATCTGTACTACTTTTTAAATCCACAGACAAGTGTCTGCTCTGCATCCCAAACTACTGCACCATTTGTGCTTTCAGGTAACAATCACAGAAGGAAGACCAAAACTTGGATTCCTCTTGCCACATCCCACTTGCAACATATTGGCAAGAAAACATGGGGGAAGTGCTAATTCCCCCTGGGTAATCACAGGGCATCCATTTCTAGGATTCCTTGTGAGAGGCCCATCCACAGAAACGAGGCTATGGACAACAGGAAAAATTACATTAATCAAATACATTAAATATGTGACAAACTTAGCCTGAGCTCAGATGTGTAGGACTTTCTCCAGTTGTTGACTGGGCTGGGATTACATTTCCATAGCTCCAAAGGAGCACCAGGGCAAGGCTATTTTCATAAAAGGAATAAAAGTTTTGACACCAGGTTTCATATTGTAAATTTCTCCTTTAAAATAACCTGCTTGCCAAAGCAGTTCAGCTGCCAGAAGGGGAGAGAGGCTGGGAAACTTTATTCCCTTTTAAAAGCAATGTGGGCTGTGCTGCTCAGGTACCCAAGGCATCGCTTCAGAACCACGGAGCGTTGGCTCGTTAGGAGCAACTAAAAAAATTCTGAGGGGATTTTAAAAACAACAACTTCCCAAAACAAAACATGCATATGTACCACATGCATTTGTTTATGCAGCTGTAATGAGTGATGAAATCCATTTATGAGCTGAAGTCACAAGATTCTAAGCAGGTCTTTGTTTAATCTCAGTAAGTCATGACATTTCCCTACTACTTATAATAATGTGATTTGGATCAACATTTTCAAACTTATGCACCTGGTTTTTAACACTGCTCACCAACTGCACTTCTCTTCTGCTTCTCTGCAGACAGAACAGACAGGTTGTTTTGGAGGCACCAATTCGATCAAGCACCCTAAAAACAGATAGAGAAACCTGGGTTTAGTTGAACACACGCCTGCAGTTCTTGAATTCAGCACATCTTCTGCAGTTCTTACTCAGACTGAGACTCTGGGCAACCTACAAAGAGCGTAAATAAAAATCAATGAGACCATTAGTGGGATGAATACTTACAGCATCAGCCCTTCCATAACCACAAAGTCTGCCCAGATGGATGCCCTTAAAAGACTTTCAGAAGGTTTGCTCCAGACAATGACTCTCGTTCCAGCACGTTGCTGTGACTTGGGAGAATAAAATGAAGATAAATGCAGCTGTTTCTGCTTACATTAATGCAGCATTAGTGCCCTCAGTAACAAAGGTAGGACAGAGTATGCAGGAAAATAAAAGATCCAGCACAAACAACTATTAAGTTACATGTTTTGTGTATTTATAAACTGTGCTAGGCTTTAGATGTATTATTATATAGCTTTAACATCAGTAATCCTGCATATAAATCAAGACCATGGTTTTAGCTTTGATATTAAGGAGAAGAAAAAGGACAAACACAAAGGTATTTGGCACTGCTGCTTTTGTCATTACGCTGCTATTAGCTTTGCAAACAGCTCTGATGTTTTGTGAGGATCAAATCAAAACTAAATGAATCCAGGTCTGCTGGTAATCACTAGAAAATACAGAGTGATTCTGTATTAGTTCTTTCAAGAAGGGAAAGAAGGTTAGACTCCTGGGCTGAACAAAAAGTCAGTGTAGCCAATGCACCAGGACAGGACATCCCAGACAGAGGAAAGTTCTCTGGGCCTATAAGGTGTGAGGGGAAGTGTTGCTCCAATACCCCTTCTCTGTTCTGTCTCTCCTTTGGCCCATTCACCTCCTGCTCTCCAAAGTCCCCAGCGAGCCAGGAGAACAGGGGCATTTTCCAGTGTGTCAGCAAACCAAGATGGCAGGAGGACATAAGGACAATGCAAGGACCTTTCACCTGGCATGTTTTATTCCAAGCTGCCCCTTTTTTACGTGCAAAAGCATAAAGTACAAGGCAATTTGTCCAGCAGCTTGGACCCAAATTTAGGAAGGCTCTAACAAGGCCAAAGCCAGATATGCATAACCAGCAAAGTCTGTGCATCACCCAACTGGCACCAACACAGTGTGTTCCTATTCCTTGCAATTTTTACAATTATTTTTGTTGATATAGGAAAAAAATATGCACTATTTCCTCAGAAATGTATATATGCTAGCTATATTCATGGGAAAATAAACTCAAATGCTACCTTCCTACCTAAATTCTAGGTCTATAAGGATTGTACTTTATATTTCCCCATTTCCAAAGTCCTCTTCAGTTATTTTCCTTTCGGTTTTGGGATCTACTGCATCAGAATGTCCAAAAGAAAATGGCTATAACTACTGAAGTCAGAGTAACAACTGAAAAACACGTATCAGTAAAAACCATTCTTTAGTATGTCAGCCCACATGAACTAAACCCAGCTGAAAACTTCTGAGAAATTAAATTAAAATAAATAACTGTGAGAGTTAAGTAAACAGTTCCCTTACTGGATTTGTTATAACTGACTAAAACCTTTCTTCCTCTTTCCACATTAAAGGAGAGGCTTAAAACCACATTTTGCATATTTTATTAGTTCAAACCTTTTCTAACCTGGTTCCCAGGTCAGACCAAGTCTAAAAAAACTTTAAAAAGTGAATCTAACATTGTTCTAAAATAACAGAATCCAGCTGAGTGTGAACAATAGGACTATCAATAAATTTCTACTCTTATTCCCAGACCCAGGGTGGAATTCTAAACATTTTTTAGCCCTTAAGATTCACAATTTATTGAACTGAACTTGCACACTACCTTTAGCAATCAATGTTACCCATTTGATGCCTCTGAATGCTTTCACCAGAGAGAGGAACTGCACGTTTGGAGAAAGAAAAACATTTCTGTGATTGTTTTAAAAACCACAGTTGAAAGTTTCTTGAAAGGTCAGAAAGCAAGTTCTCCTGGTAGACACAGATTAGCAGGCAGAGGGTAGGCAAGGTGCTCAGGGTGTATGGGAAGGGTAATCCATCAGACTGATAGCACCACTATGTATATGGTACAATTATATCTTATCTCCCCAGCCCTGCAACCAAAATAAACCCCATGGAAGCCTTGGAGTCTGCTTCTGTTGTCTTTAAGTACACACCCCTTAGGGTGGCGACCCAGGACACACCACACGCCTTTTACCTCATGTAAGACAAAAGCAAAACAAATATAATCAGTATTTTTCCTTTTAGGACTCTCACTGAGCCTCTTTGATGTGTTTTCCCTAATCGTTTTCTCCTTTTAATCATCACACTCAGGGGTTTCTCTGAGCTTATTATGGTTTAGGTTTTATGTAACCTCTTCCAGGCGGGCGCCTTCCCAAGCTCCCAGCACAGCAACTGCTGTAACAGTACACAGCAACTCTACACCGAGGAATACCTTGGCCAAATGAAACCAAAAGGGAAATTTAGATGAGTACATTCTGCTTAGGTTGGAATTTTGGCTCAGACACAAGAGTTCACACTCCTGGTCTTGTAAAAAGAAGCTCTAACGGAGATACTGAAAATGAAAGTACCTCTTCTACTTCAAAGCTGAAAATCCGGCCGCTACTACAAAGTGTTTTTCTGCTTTGGGAAATTTTGCTTATCTACACCCGTTCATGAAGGGGAAATCCTTGGTCCTGCAAGTTACCTGTGGGTTTGCCATTCACTTGACTAGCCCTGAGACTCTGCCAATATGATTTACTGGTATAAAACTAGTTTAATTTCCAATTCCCATGTGGCTGCTTGTCAATATTTCTTTGTCTTATGAGCAATTATTCACATTTACATTTTATCTTGATTCTCTTTAGCAACATTCCTATTTACACAGAGAATCCTTTCATGGATTACTACATTCTTTTCAGTTTTACCTAAGAAGTGCATTGGTGTCCTATAGTTCCAAAATTTTCCTGATCCCCTATTACCAAAATGGTTCAATTTATAACAGGAACTATGTAAAACTCACATAAATGAAATACCTATAAAATATCCTGTAAACAGCTGCCCCCCATCTAAGCTGCCAGTAGATTCATGAGGTTCTAAAGTTAATTTCCATTTATCAGCTAAGAATTACTGATATCACTGATACTCATTTCTGTTGTTCCATGTCAGGACGCTGCCCATGGAGGAAGCAGGAGCTGGGACAAGAACTGGAAACATTTCCTTCACGTGGGAAGGTGCCCTGCTAAGAAACTGCTAATTGAACCTGACAGCAGGCGTATAAACAACATTAGAGGGAGTGCTCACACATGTACTCCCAATAAAGGGGAGGACAAGGCGGTGAAAGTCAGAGCTATTACAAGATAAATACAAATTAAGGACATTGTTTTTAATCTCCAGGATACTAAAATATTTCTGAGAGCTCCCACTGTTTGGGAGAAGAGGGAGGGAAAGAAGGGGGCAGGGGAGCAGTGAGCTCTGCTAAGACTTTTTTGTTTCTGTCACCTTTTGTGGGAAAATCATTCTAGAGAAAAGCAAGAGAGGATTTCGAAACCAACAGAAAAAGACTTGCTAAAAGGTACTTTGCTCTCTGTAAAACTTCCCATGGGGCCTGAAAAAGCACCCTGAGCATGCCCTTTATCACACAGCTTTGCATATTGAATGCTGTTTGTTTCAGAGGCAGTTGTATATTTTTACCTGGGGGGTTATTCCTGTAAATTGTCCCGATTACTGATCTGTGAGAAGCAAGTGAAGGAGTCAGAGCTACCACAAAGATATAAGTACAATTACTGAAGTTCATGGGATTTTCAACATCTCCCCTCCTTTTCCCAAAACTTTAACCTTTGAGTGAACACTGCCATATATATTTTTTGTTTGGCTGCCTGGTGGGCCACCTGAAAATCATCAGCACTCTGAGAAGAAAGCTGCTATGGTTTATTCAGAATTTCCTTAAACCGAAGTCCTGCTGTGCATTACCATTTCCCAGAAAGGTGCATTGTTCTATCAGCACCCCTATCAAATTCAAGAGCAGAGACGCGCTGTCGGGACGTGCAGCAGCTCAGATAGGCCGGGCTGTTGCAATCCTGTGCAGAAAACAGAACGTTAACACTGGCATGCTGCTCCCACGCCCTCCCCTCTCCAGGCTTCCCATTAACTCCGTGACACCCTGCAAGGCACAGGATTTATTTACACAACACCACTCTTGAGACGAGCCTTTGTTCGGCTGCAATGTTGACAAGGCTTAGGAAGCACTACCCGCCAGAGTAAAGGTGTATTAAGCATCAACTGAGGATGAATGAAATGCTTTGAGACTCGCTTGATCGAGTTTCCAGCTGCAGCACAATTCCCTTTTAGCCAGGAGCTGCTGGGACAATCTGGGGAAGCTCCTGGCTTTCACAGACAGCAGTGGCTGGCGCTCACATGGAGGTTCCGCGAGGACTTTAATCCGGAATATGTGGTGACACCCTGAAAAGAAGCAAATTCCTCTCTGCCCAGCCATTCATGTTTTTGCTGGGCTGCAGTTGGGATGTGTTTCCCAACACCCTTCACCTCACGGCTGTGTCAGCGCCAGGGAGGGGACAGCGTGGGAGCCGGAAGAAGGCAGGACCGGCTCTTGTGTCAGCAGGGCCGGCCGAGCACACGGCGCGCCCGACGTCATTCCAGGCGCTGCAGATTTACATCTGCTCAGGAGCGCTCCTCCGTTTTCCTTAAAAAGCATTTGCTGTATGGAGAGCAGTTTACAGCGTAACGTAGGTGTAAAACCAGGCAATCTCAGGAGCAGATTTATGGGGTGGAAGCGTCCAAAGGGGCCATGAGCTTCACCTCCCCACTCCTGCAGGGGCAGCGGCTGTGGCACCCATCCTCTTCCCTGAGAGGAGTATAAGGCAGGAGAATTCCCGTGTTTCACGTGGTCATCTTCTTGCCAAAGGTCTGGACTGAGAAACAGGGCTTATTCTTTAAGAAACGACCAGTGGGAAGCTGGAGAGGTGCTGGTGCTGTGCTTCAGCATCCCCCTTCTGGGAAGCTGCCATGTGATAATTCCTCCTGCATGAACACCTCCAAATCACTTTCAGAGCCCCTCAAAGCACAGGCTCTTAATGTAAGGAAAACAAAATAAACCCCTCAAAAAGCAAGCCCATAGCAACTGGAAGATACTTGGTCAAAAATGTCAAAGAGTGACCAGAGAGTTAAACTGGCATAAATCTAAGTGCCAGTATATGCTCCGCACAATCCTGGGTCAGATTCGAAATGCATTACAAGACTCATGAACCAATAAAAGCGTCAGTGATTGATATCCTAAAAGCAAATGGGGGCAGTAACAAATATTTTATACCAACAAGTTAATCCTAGATCTTCCAGATGAAAATCCATTGCTTCTCCATACCTATTCCTTAATTCATTTTTAAAAATAAAAATAGTTCATACCACTTGTCCAGCATTTATTCCCCCCAGATCTGCCTGCTTTACTAGGACTTCAGTCTCATGTCCATTTTACAAGCAGGGGAATCGAGCTACAAAGATACTAAAGGTGATTAAGGGCCATTCAGCAGGGAGGCAAAAGCAGGGAAGAGTGCAGTTCCCATTTGACTCTGTTCTCCTGTTTTTCCTCTTTGGGTATACAGAAAATAAGATTACTTCTCATTAAACTCACAAGGTTATATTAAAGAGGTGAACAATTTTTTTTGCCAAACTTTTAAAGTTTTCTTAGTTGTCTTGAAGGGAAATATATTCCCCACCAGTACTGCTTAAGGGTTAGGTAAATACTCTGCTGACCAATAACAGAAATGTGAAATATACCCCTGTTCTTATTAACATTTATGTAATAATCCAGGGCTGAAATTGGCTATCATTGAACTGACCTCAGATCTCTGACATAAATGCCTATATGAAGCACCTGGCAATGGGCTGGGAGCATCCACACCCAGAAGTGCTTTGTCTGGGCTTGCAGCTCTGCCAGCCACACACCTTTTCCTACACCGGCTGCAAGGAACCCAGGAACTGGAAAACATCAGCACAAAACGTGCTTATGTAGAGCAAGGCTACTGTTGTACCATTAACTCTTACAACACACGTGCTTCACCTCCCTCACATGACTTACCTGAGCCCACAGCCCTCTCCTCACTGAATAGAAACCTCTGGAAATCTGTGCATGTTGCAACTGGTACCTAGCTTTCTAAATACCACACAGCCACTTCTGGAATGGCTTTCTAGTTGTTCCCTATATAAAAAAAAGGGTACCATTTAAACCAATCTGAATTTCAATTCACAGCCTTTAGGCCTTTGCTTTAGTGTTGTGCTTTTATTCTGAAAATTCTCCTTGATCTTATGAACTTGTTTTTAACATACTCAAGTGTTATTGCTTTTTTAATGTTTCTTATGTTCTCAACAGACTGTAAACAGTCCTGTGAGCTGAGCAACCCATCTGCCAAAGACACCACCAGCTGCTCATGGACCTGCTCTAGCACACATGGGAACATGCAGCCTGAGCCCATTGTAAAAACACAAGATCTCAGGTAGCGATCCATGTGATCCAAATGATTCTGAGCTAAATTTTCCATCTCTTTTTCCTTCTGAAACAAGGGAACATATAGATGCTGTAGTGTTGGCAGCTGCATACAATTTTTACCATAGAAAAGAGGAAAGAACAGCAATTTTGAGGGGTTGAGTATCCTGGAGAACTCTCCTGTGAAGTCCTGAGGGTCTGCTGTGGGTGAGACTGGGACTTTCCCAGCCCGTGAGGGGACAGGGCTGCCCGGACAGGGAGGAGCAGCTACGTCACTGTGTGATAGCTCAGCTGGGATCAGAGATCAGGTTGTTGTTTATTAATCAGGTGGTTCTGAGGAAGAGAAGCAGTTCAGTAGCACCTTCTCTAAAACAGAAGCCTTGAACTCTGCTTGTGCTTCCAGGCACCATCCTTCCCAGGCCGTGCCCTTTCCTCCCTACATTGCCTTCCTTGGCTCTTTGGCAACCCTAACTGCTCCCACACCATGACTCCAACATAAATGCCTGTCATCCACAGTGAATGTTTCCTGTTCATTTGAATTACGTGAGCAGGCACTCTGTAAACTTCCCCACAGGCTCCACCACACTAATCCCTGGGAAGGAGCAACCTGCAGAACCTACTTTCACTGTTGAATGCTTTCTCTGTTTGTTGCTCCTCCTGTCAGAGCCATTACTTGAATTCAGACAGGTGTCCTTACATCTGTCACCCACCAGCCACTGCTGACATTCAGGAACAGGAACTCGCTGTCCATGTCCAGAGCAGGAAAGCTTGATTGCTCCCTGGAAATCCCTGAGCTCTGTGCTGCTTTTCACTGGGCAGTTTTGGTCTCACGCAGACTCGCTTCCTCCCCTTCTCCTGTTGCAAGTACTGCTTTATCCCAGGTAGCCAGGAGCCTACTGTGCCAACAGCTGCTAAGACAGAGCAAGGTGTCAACTTTGACAGGATGCCAGATTGTTTATTAATTAAAAATTTAAGTACTCTGAATCTGTCCTGAGACCCTAATCAAAACTGAGCTATTTTACCTAGGGTTCTGAATGGTTAAATCCAGTTATTCTGAGATTTTCACTCACAACTGGCAACCAGAAATAAATCCATTTTGTTGACACTACTGTCTGTTTATTGAAATACCCAAAGACCACAAAGCTAACTTCAGTTCTCCACAGTGAAACCCCACCTCAGTAACATGGGAACAAATGCACGCTTCCAGCAGGATCTTCCCCCCTGAACACAATAAATATCTTTTCGAAGGCGTTCACCTGCTTCCCCAGCACTCAGCATCAATATGCTTCTATTTGTATGGTACATTTTTCCTGCTGCCAGCTCCCAATGCCAAGCAGAGCCGTCTGCTTCCCATATGCCACCCGTCCTCCAGTGCCTCCTCTCCTGCTTACCTTCTCTCTCTGGGCTCCCGCTGTGGATCAACTGCTACTCTGCCAGCCTTCTTGGTGTGTAGAGGATTTTTCCGACTGCAAGCTCCACACGATGGGAACTCTGCCCAATTCTCTATTTCCCGGAGCACCAGCTAAGCTGTGGTATAGAAATAATGAGCACAAGACATTATTGGTGTGACATTTAGATTTGTAACATCCCAAACATCCTCCTACAGCAAGGTGTCTCTGCCCAGGGCAAGGGGGTTGGGAGATGATCTTTAAGTTCCCTTCCAACCCCAGCCATTCCAGAATTTTAAAAAGCACAGGAAGCAAGGCCCCAGGGTTCTTTTCAGACTCATCTCTAGACAAGGTAGTTAACTTCTACTTGCTCAGGGTTTTGTAAAAATACATACAAGTGTTAGAATAAAAAATGATAGAGTTCATTACTTATTTGAAAATGTATTTCTGAGCACTTGCAGTGAGCACTGAAATCCTCTATAAAGCCAGCTGGGAATAGGAAGCACAATAGTGAGAAATTTAATGTAACTATTGAGTGAAGAGGTCATCCCATCCACTTTACAGACAATCCTATCACACCTTTCATTCAGATATTGCTGCACATAAACATCCAGGGTTTGAATTGCTCAGGCAGCATTCTTAAGAAAATGGAAAACGTTTTTAGTGGTTCTTCTCTCACTTCTGCAGCCATTCTGTGTTTTTACAGCACTGCTGTCCTGCCCCAGAGGTAACCCAACAGGTCTTGCAAAGCCTCCTAACTTTGCCCCACCTCCATCATTCACAATCTTGTCTCTCTAACCTACTCATTTTCCCCCATTCCACAAACTATTAGTTTCAAAGAAATTCAGAGATTAATTAAAATGATTGGTGGGATGAGTAGGTGAGGGGGACAGGCTAAAGGGCTTGACAAGAAGAAAGATGAAAAGGACTAAGTGCGTATGGCTTGGTTATGCGATGACTAATGGAGGGTGGAGGAGATGGACATGATACTCATTTACAAGTGCCTGTGGTTCTGAGGAGCATTTTTCATGTGCAAAATGAAGACTCGCTCAAGACCGGCTGGGTTTTTTCAGAGTTTTGGTTCCCGAGTCCTTCATGTCAAGTTGTGAGTCCCACTCTTCCCCCAGCCTATGCATTCCCACCTTTCCCTTGTGTCCCCAAATGTAGGGATTTATTTTTATTCCAGACTCAGTTCCTGGATCTCCACGTGGCCACAGGAGTCCTACTGGGAGCAAAGAGCAGGAGGAGAGGCCACGGAAGCCGGGGGTGGATGAGGTGGCAGCTCTGCCACACCTCTGCTGTGCTGCAGACTTGGACCCACTTGAACCGACGACGCAAACACACCCTGAGGAACCAGGAAGGAACTGAGACCAGCAGAATCTGAGAATTATTTTACTTCCACTTGGCCTGAGGAAACTCTGTTCCTCATACCCTCTCACTCGCACCTTCTTTTACTATGCTTTGATGGAGTAAATAAGAGAAAAATACTTGTTCCTTCTAACTCTTGTCTCCCCCAGTTGGAGAAATCTGGTCTATAGTAACTCCTTAGGCAAGCAGAAAGCAGTGTGAGAAGATGCAGTAATTCCCAGTTTTATTCACTTTAAGAGGTCTATATAATAATTGTCTACACAATAAAAATGTTATGGAAACTTCTCTGAGGACAAGAAAAAGCAAAATAGTCTAATATATCGAAAGAAAATTGGATGTTTAAATATTTAATATACATGTAATGTATATATCTCTAATAGAAGAAAAACTATATGGAAAAAATATATTTTTTTCTGCAAGCACTGTTTCCAACATAAAAAAATCAGAAACTGCTATGTATCCTTTTTCCTTTCCTTTTTTTTTTCCCCCAAATGATTCTGAAATAAGCCAAAAGCATTTGAGATACAGGAGTGAAACAAAAAAAACAAACCCATTTATTCCTGGACACCAAATATAATTTAGACGGATGTGGTGTATATAAGAAATTTTAATTTGTCCCTGAAAAGCCATTTAATTATTCAGATTATCTGATTGCCTCACTCAGGCTTCTATTGATTGATTAGAGAAGTTTATAAATCAAAATCTGCATTACTGCTGCCTAACGCATCGGCCTCTCAGCAATACAGGGCAGGGATTGGCAATTCCTACCCACAAGTTTGTTTATTGAGCCATGTAAATGGCTATGGTTTGTACCTGGGTCAGGAAGTATTCCTTCATCCTACTAAAGGAATATTTACTTAAGGACGTCAGGAAAGGGGGAATAAAAGTCCTGAATTAATAGGTGTTTAATAAATCAGGGCATAGCCACCAGAATTCCCAGCTCCTAGGCTAATGGCCACAAAGGATCATTATCCATCGGTCCCACTTCTGGATCTGCTCTACTCTGAAGGTCTCAGGTGCTGAACCTGGGACTGAAATCTCAGCCAAGCACTCCCTAAGGTCCCATATTAGGCAGAAAATCCTCTGGGAGCAGCCAAGAGCTCTTGCCTTTGATTTCAGAGCTCTCCTGCTCTTCACAAGCACCTTGACTCTATTGCAGCCTGGACCAAATAACCCCCAGTGAGCAGCAATTAACATAATGAGTGTCCCCCACAGCTACAGGGCCTCAGCTCCAACACGTCTCCAGCAAACTGGAATGTCTACTCCTGAAACTCCGCCTCTGCAAGAGGAAGGAAGTACAGAACTGAAATGGGTGGAGGGGAAAAAAAATTAAATTAATCCCTCCAGCCCAATCTAACCCTCACTGAAGTTAATCAAAACCTTGCACTGATATCAGTGGGCTCTAAAGGCAGTTTTTCAAATCTGTAATAAATAGAGTGGCTTAAACTACACTGAGCATGTTCCTCGTAGTCTGAACTTTTCTTTTTAGGACAAAAGAAACATGCAGAAGAAAACCCCGAAAGATAAAACAACTAAACTCTTAACCAATTAAATACATGAAGTTAATCAGAATAAATTTTATTAGTAGTATTTGTCTATACAGCAAATTAATTGCATGGCTTCCTATGTACCACAAACCACCTCCCGTTTTTAGCTTTATTTGGAAATATTTAAAATATTTTATTTCAAAATAAAAACTTCCACACAACAAACGACTTAGAATTCAAGTCTTGCATTTCTCCAGAATTTCTTCCTTGCCCTTTATCAACACAAAAACTGCGGGGTGACACAGAGAAGATCATTTATGGGCTATCTCCGGGAATTGTAACACATCAAGGACCGCCACATCAGGTCCGACGAGATACCCATCTCTGACAAGAGCCAGGAGTGGATCCCTAGGGAGGCACACGAAACCAGGGATGCCCCCCCAGGCACAAGTCATTTGCAGCTCTGGGATTTCCAGAGCCAGTGTAAATGTTCTGGGATTCACAGACCTTAGGTGATTTCTCTTCTGTGAATTCATCCAGTCACGTTAAAATCCTTCCAGCCCACCCTTGCCTGAGAGTTCTACCGCTGAACCACAGTTCTGTGAAGACATTTCTCTGGTTTATTCTGAACCTGCTAGTTTCACTTGATGCCCCTTGGCTCTGGTGCCAGAAGAGTCAGTCACTGCTCTCTATTTATCTTGCATGTAAAGATTAAAAAGATTGAACAACTGCTTTGAGCACTCACTGCACTAAGGAATTTCCGAGATCTTATGCATGTGCAGTAACTTAGTGCTGTTTGGCTGAACTGTTCCTGCAGCTGAAGTTTGAGTTACCTGCAACGCAGAGAGATGCTGCGAGGACACCAGCAGCACACAGCAAGCCCCCACATCCATTCCAAACTTTGTATTTTGTGCCACAGAGCGTTAACACAAACACTGCATGTATAATTTCCATCATTCCAGTTAACACCAGTGCCCACCGTGTGGCCAAACAGGGCCAGGTGGGAACACCAGGAAAAACGCAGAAGAAAAAAACTCCAACAACTTCAAAGAGGGGAGCTGGACCTTCACTTTTCTTTCACAGCTGCTGATGTTCTGTTTGCTTCATTGCTCCTTCCTATACAGTAACTGGTAATTATGTCATTATATCCAGGAAAAAAAACAGCACTAGAGAATTTGAAAGTGTGTTTTCAAAACTGGACCTAAGTTTGTCAGCTTCACATATTGTGAGGAGGGATTGAACCTGACAGACCAAGTTCTGCAGTGACAAAAAGCTGAACAGCAGGTAACAGCTTCATGTTGGAAGCATACGGAGCACTTGTTGCACTGCCGGCAATCACACACAGAAGTATAGCCCTGCAGTCCCTGTGCCACGCCGTATTGTCACCGTCTGTCCTCAAATACCTGCTGCACTTTATTCCAGAGGTAGCTGCCACTCAGCATTCTCAAATCCCCACCACCCCGAGAGAAGGGTGTGTGCGGGGCAAGGTAAGAAAAACGAATCCCTTTTAGCAGCGCTCTGCCCTGGAACGCCGCTCGCACAGAGCAGCTCCAGCGGACCAGACAGCTCCCATCTGTTGCTCCGAGGGGAACATGCCAGCACAGACTTTTCTCCTCCACCCCGATCCTTCGGCTCCAGCCCTTATTTTCCCTCCAGACTAACCTGCACTTCCACAGCAATACTAGGGCACTAAAATTAGGCCGTCGCTGTCCCCTCCCCGTGAAGGACAAGTTCAGAGAACCCCATCCGCAACCCGGCTTTCTCCTGTCGGGTTTTATTTCCCCTCTGTATTCTCCTGGTTATTATTCCTGAGGCCGGGAATTGACGTCCCGGGTCTCTGTAAAGGCAAAGCCGTGCCGGGGGGCGGAGGTGCGGGGGCGTACGCGAACACCCGCGGCCGAAACCCGCGGCTCCCGCAGGGCTGGGCGGGCGAGCGGGGACGGCACAGGCCCCACGGGGGCTCAGCCCGGGGCGGGGAGCGCGGGGCGCCCGCGGCGGTGCCACCCCCGGCGCTGCCTGGAAGCCGCGGGGGCGGCGGGACGGGGAAACCACGTGGGGCTCCCCGGGAGCGCCACCTGAAGGGCCGAACCACCGCCGGGGGAGGGAGGAGCGGCGAAGCAGGGGGGAAACACCGCAGCCCGAAACCCGGCGGAGGCACCGGCCGCCAAGCAAACAAACAAACCAACACAGAAACGAAGGCACAAACACACCGGGAGCGGCGGCGGACGGCGGGCCGGGGCCGGGGCCGAGCGCGGGGCCGCCGCCGTTGGTTCGGCGCCCGCTGAGGAGGCGCCCGGGCGGCCCCGCCAGCCAACCCCGCGCGCGCGGGACGCGGTAACCAGATATTTCAAAAACAAAGACGTCAGCCCACACTGCCCCGCGCGTGCCCCCCCGGCATTACGTCATCCCACAAGGCCCCGCGCGCTCAAGAAGCTTCTGAGGGGGGGTGGCCATGGCGACCCGGGCCGGGTCCGCGCGCCGGGCCCTGGCCCCGCCCCCCCGGGGACGGGGCGGTGGCAGCCAATGGGGAGCGCGCGGGGTGACATCATGCGCTATTTTTAGCGGGCTCGCGGCCGCTGATAAGTGAAGGGCTGCACGGCGGGAGCGGGCGCAGAGCGCGGGGCGGGCGGGAGCGAACGAGCGCGACTGAGTGCGGGCGCTGGGACGGTGGAGCGGGAATAGCGCGGAGCCGGGCAGGGAAAGTACTTGTGGCGGCGGAGCGGCGTCCCGGCACCACCGGCAGAAGGAGGAGGAGGGCGGCGAGGCGCCCCGCCAGGCCGGGCGGGCTCTCAGCGCGGCGGCGGCAGCAGCAGCAGCGATCCAGTAAGGCTCCGCGTTTCTCCTTCCTCGGCTCCGCGTTCCCCTTCCCCGGGAGGGTCGGGGTGCCCGCGGGGAGCTGAGCGGCGGCCGGGCAGCTTCCCCTTCCCGGACTGTGTTCTATGAGTGCAAAGATGGAGCCTACTTTCTACGAGGATGCGCTGAGCGCCGGCTTCGCGCCGCCGGAGAGCGGCGGGTACGGATACAATAACGCCAAGGTGCTGAAGCAAAACATGACGCTGAACCTGTCCGACCCCTCCAGCAACCTGAAGCCGCACCTGAGGAACAAGAACGCCGACATCCTCACCTCGCCCGACGTGGGGCTCCTCAAACTGGCCTCGCCCGAGCTGGAGCGGCTCATCATCCAGTCCAGCAACGGGCTGATCACCACCACGCCGACCCCGACGCAGTTCCTGTGCCCCAAGAATGTCACCGACGAACAGGAGGGGTTCGCGGAGGGCTTCGTGAGAGCTTTGGCCGAGCTGCACAACCAGAACACGCTGCCCAGCGTCACCTCGGCCGCCCAGCCTGTCACCAGCGGGATGGCACCTGTGTCCTCCATGGCCGGCAGCACCAGCTTCAACACCAGTTTGCACAGCGAGCCCCCGGTGTACGCCAACCTCAGCAACTTCAACCCCAACGCGCTCAGCTCCGCGCCCAACTACAACACCAACGGCATGGGATACGCGCCCCAGCATCACATAAACCCCCAGATGCCCGTGCAGCATCCCCGGCTCCAGGCTCTGAAAGAGGAGCCGCAGACTGTACCTGAAATGCCGGGGGAAACTCCTCCCCTGTCCCCCATTGACATGGAGTCACAGGAGAGAATCAAAGCCGAGAGAAAGCGCATGAGGAACAGAATCGCGGCGTCCAAATGCCGGAAAAGGAAGTTGGAAAGGATTGCTCGGTTGGAAGAAAAAGTGAAAACTTTGAAAGCCCAGAACTCAGAGCTGGCATCAACTGCCAACATGCTCAGAGAACAGGTTGCACAGCTTAAGCAGAAGGTCATGAACCACGTCAACAGCGGGTGCCAGCTCATGCTCACACAGCAGTTGCAGACGTTTTGAAGAGACTCTTCAGCGAGAACTGTGTTGTGGTACAACTAAACGGGAAAAATCCAAAGTGGCAGAGGCATAAAGCTAATGGCAAAAGCTGAGAGGCTGAGTCCTGCCTGTGCTCCGCAAAGCGCATGTGTGGAAAGACTGGCAAAGCCTTCAGCTGGAGCCGGGAGTGCAGCGGCCAGCGCTGCTCCGGGAAGTGCTGTTCCTGCTCGGATGAGATGTCAGATCTTCGTTTAACATTGACCAAGACCTGCATGGACCTAACATTCGATGATCATTCAGTATTAAAGGTTAAACTGCAATAGAAACTGTAGATTGCTTTATGTAGTATTCCTTAAGAAAAAAAAAAAAGTGGGAGGGAGGTTTGTGGGAGGCTGATAAACAAAAAAAGAACTGTTCTGCCTGCCTTCAAGTAAATCGTGTATGTACATATCCTTTTTTATTTTATTTTATGAAAGTTGATTAATGTCAATAAACTACTTCATGACTTTGTAAGTTATTTTTATGTTGTTTATTTGGGCACTGCCCAGTATTGTTTGTAAATAAGAGGCTTTTTTTTAGCACTCTGAGTTTACCATTTGTAATAAAGTATAATTTTTTAATGTTTCTGTTTCTGGAAAAAATTCTAGAAGGTTCTATTATATTTAAGAAAAATAAAAGAATTAAAATGTATTTTCCCCTCACACTTTTTTTTTTTTTTTTTTTTGGCTAGTACCTGAGTTGGGAAAATGCCCTTTGAGCTGCACTCTGAAGGGTAGGGATTATGCTGAATTTACTCTATAACTCCAGATATGTCCTGGAAAAGGTGTGAGGAGGGGAGGGAGAAGCCAGGTCATGGCCACTAAACTCATACAACTTTTGGGGTTGTCCTGAAGTTGTATTTCCCAGCTGCAGCCTGCCTGCCTTGCCTGCTGCATTCTTGGGGCCCAGTTTAGACATCTGACTTCAGGCAGGGTTGTGGAGGGGTGGAAAGGCAGGGAATGAAATTGTTCCATAACTGGAGCAACTGGCTACTTGATCTGACATGCTTTTTATTAAATTAATGCCCTCAAGAAGATAAGGCAGGTGGTTGTATTAAAAAAAAAAAATAGGCTGTAGGCTTCAAAAATAAAAATATTCACCTTTATCCCTATGTTTTCTCAGGTAGGAGGTGATTCTTGTCTGTTAATATTTATGACAATGCTGCTGTCAACAGTAAAATAAGTTTATAACCCTTTCCCTGTCTCTAAATCCTTTCCCTTTTGGGTGTTACTCTGGGTTCTAACCTTCTTGGCAGTAGAAAAGCTGGGAAAACTGAACCTGGTGGGAAATGAAAATAGCAACTTGTTGAAAAACAGCAACTCCTGTTGCTTGTTTCCAGCAATTTGCTGAAAATAGCAACTTCTCAGGCAAGTCCCAGGTATTTTTTACAAAATAATCCTGATTTTTAGTACAATGATAATATACAGGTATATCTTAGAAACATGCTACTTTACTTGAGTGGGGGTGGGAAACAGCTTTATTACCAGGATTTTAAACAGTGTACCAAATCAATTTTGTTTAATAAACCTATTTGAAGGAGACCAGATATTTTCCTGTTTGCTGTTTGGAGCCAAACAGCTAAGGGAAAATAGATATCAGAAGACTGCCAGAAAATTATTATTCTCAACCAGGCAGTTTTAAAGTCTTTTTTTTCCTTAAATTAGAATAAGCCTAATTTTAATTGAAGTGATAGTGTTGGTTAAGGTCACTTCACAAAATGACTAGATAGTTTTATATATATATATTTATATATACACATCTTTACTGTTATCAAAATTATACTCTGAAACTTGCAACTACTATGGGTCAGTTCCTTACAGGAAGCAGGGAAGTATCTTCCTCTAACTTTCCCCCCCCCCCCCCAATTATACACATTTTATCACACAAGGGGTTATTTTAATGTTTAAAATATACTAATTTGGTAGTGTCCTTCCACATCCCAAGCGTGGGTCAAGGTAGGCACCGTTTGGAGGGTGTTTGCTGCTGTCAGAGGAATACAACTGTAACAACACCAACCAAACAAAGGGTTACTAGGAGGATTCCCAAGTTTGCCAAGAGTACATTTTGCTGATGTCAGCAACCCGGAAGGTAAGTTGATTTTGACCATATGTAGGAATAGACAGCAGAGGGATAATACACAGCTCTGCTGGGTGTGGTTTTACAGGGATTTAGCAAGTGCCAACTAGCAAAATAAGCAGGGCAAGGAGATTAATTACCTGCAAAGGTGCATGTTTAACTCTCAGCAGTGCTGGGATATGGAAGAAATGTTACTAGCAAGCATTCTGCTTAATCACCTAATTACGTAAAAAATAAATACATTATATAAAATACTATGTTAATTAAACACAGCTGAGTGACAGTCTGCTCCACCCTAGCCTCATGTGCACACACAGACATTCAGCAGTGCAGTTGTGTGTTTTCTCTCAGGGTGACATTCTGTGGCATGGGTGAAAGAGTTCCTGAGCAATGGCACTGCTGGGTCAGTGGGCACCATGTGATGGGTTGTTCCTGTCATATCAATATTTCATTGATGTCCAGTCATAGAATCTGCCAAGCAAGGTGGGGTTTAGCACCAGTTAGGCAGCTTCACAAGGAGATGAAGAGCACTTCAAGATGAACCTTTTCATTGGTCCCTCATCACATTTGAGGATTAGGCCTAAAAGAGGGCGAAGTAAGTTTATAGTCTTTCCACCTCCATCTGTTTTGTAAACAATGTGGTGGGCCAGGAGCCTGTTGCTATCTGGTCCACCTTGGCCTAGATTAAAATTAAGCACTCTCAGTATATTTCTTAGTAGATCACTGTGTGATCAATACACACAAGGGTAATGAAAGACGTGCGTGCGCTTGTATGTGGTGAAATGCAAAGTTTTAACACTTACTTAGCTGCCAAGACTAAAATTGCCAAATGCACTATGGGCCTTACTTCTACAAGGAATAGTCAGTTCTCTCTGAGATTCAGAGAGAAACTCTTTTTGTTGCCCCAGCTGTACTCACAAGGGAATATTTTGCAAATAACAGCATTGTGAACATGTATTTTGTTTGGCTGTGAGCGTTGTCAACGGATTCAGGAAGTGAAGTCAGAAAAAGGCAGGGTTTCAAACAGGGCAGGCTACACAGAAATGCCTGGGCAAAGAGCCTCTAATCAGAACAACATGTTTGGGACACGGGAATATTAATTACAATTTGGGTCTCTATTGAAACCAATAGAAGCCTCACACTTCCATCTCCATGAACAGAAGTGAGCTACAAAGAGGGGTTTGACCATCATTGTTCACTGAATAATTTTAAATCCAAAGTACTTTTCATTTTAGGAAGAACAGTAACAATTTAATTTATTCTCCAATGGCACAGAGTTAGAGTCACCAGCCACTTTCAACCTCAGAACACAGTGGAAGTTTGTACAGACCCCCATGTATCTGAAGGTCTAAAAAATACCAACCTCTAAACAGAGGACTTCAAATACCAGCCTAAGGCAGCACATACCCATTTAACAATGAAGTCTAATGACCAGAGATTCCTTAGCTATCTCTATTTTATAGGAAGCTGTCAGGAAATCCAGAAAATATCCCCCCAATCTATGTGAAAAATGGCTGACAGTTCTGTCCCATGCAGAAGTCTAAGAAATCCATTACAATAATTACTTTCTGAAAAGCAGCTCAGGCTGGAACAAGCTCAGGCACCGCTGGAGAGCACCATGGCGTGGGCTGTGCCGTGTCCAGGAGAAGCACAAGGCAGAACTGAAAAAAATCCACTTATCTTTAAAATCAAGCCTAGCACTTTCTCTGTTCTCCACCTCTTCTTCCCTCCCCTTATTCCCAAGACTCCTGTATAACAACATGGAGTTACCCACATCAAGAACTAAAACCAGTTCAGGCAAAGTTGGCTGTGTAGAAAATAAAAGTTGCAAACATCATGCGTGAACACCGACTATTGCTAACAGGCAGATGGACTCAAGGAAATATTTGAAATTACTATATACACAAACCCATTATGAAACAGAATATACCTTAGGAACATCTGGCATTAGCTGAGGGACCGGGGAAGGAAGGTGGTATTAGCCTTACAAGTAGAGAAAAGGAAACTTCAAAATGCAGATGGTTTGCTTTTTAGGAAGGTAGTTCTTCCAGAGAAGTGCTTGTTCCGTGGAATTACATGCACTGTCAACACCAGAGCCTGCACCCAAGGGCTGGTGGCCATCCTAATTCTACACAGATCTATTACTGTTGACATGAACAGGATAATGTATCCTCTGAACAGAGAATGTGCTCCTTACAAAGGAAACTTGTAGAAAGTCATCATATAATTTACCGTGAAAGCCTCTGACTACTGAAACACTTTTAGAGTGGTTTTGCACAGCAGGGCCCTCTTTTCCAATTCTGCACATTATTCTTTGCAGTACTTTTTTGTTAAGAAACAATGGAACTACAAAAATCAAATTAGATTTTCATCATGGTCCCTTCTGTCCTTAAATATCCGAAACACTAGAAGCACAGTTACAATGGGAAAGAATGGCTTTTTAAAAAGTTAATTAAATATTGAAAACACTGCTAATTTTCTTAGTTATAGAGTAACAACAGACATCAGTGGAAAACCAAACAAAAACCTAATTCAGAAAAATGAGCAAGTAATCTGTTTTTGAAATCTCATACAGAACTTGATAGGTCATGACTGACCTGATTAATCCAAATCACTATAAAATACCTAGAAACTGTAAACAAAAGCAGAGGGAAATTTATTATTTATTTTCCTCAGTCTCACAATTATTTTCTGATTTTGAGTCTTGTCTTCTCCAAGCAATCTTTAAGTTGAATCCTTAAACAGAAGGACGAGCAACTTACTGAAAATTCCTCTGAACTGTGAATTTCATTCCTTATTCTCTTTTTAATTAAAACCAATTCCTGTGAGACCTGGCAGCATAATAACACCAAAGATGTGGGAAACAGGATAGAATTCCAGCAGATGGAGCTCAAAAGCGAACAGCCCTGGAACCAGCTGCACAGATGCCTGGAACAGGAGCCTCTTCTTAGATGGTGTAGTAGCCAAAAAAGACTTCAGATGAAACCTGTTATCATACAAGTGTACTAAAACCAGAAAAATTTAAACAACTTTCCTGAACTCTTAAAATAATCATTGCAATGAGGAGGGAGATCCTGCATGACTTTAGTCATAGAATAAGCACAGTTATTTCAGAGGACACTAATGAGTTCAAACTGAGTGCCCATGGCTGTTTTTCTGAATTCTCCTCCCCAGTGATGATTTAGCTGGCATGGCTTTTGGATGGCTGCTGTTACTGCACCTTTCCGTCTCAGATAAATCATGAAAACATACACGACACAGGGATCATCCAATACAGGTTGCTATCCAATACAGGTTGCTAACATCCACCACGTGTTAGTGATGAACAAATTTCCATATGCAAAGCTTCACTCTGCTGCAGTCCATACATAATGTACACCTTTTTTTCCCTATCCAAATATTATCCCCAAATATTAACTGTGCAAAACTCTCTCTCACACAGCATTGTATTAAAAACAGAAAACTGAAGAAGTTTTGAATCTCCACTGAATGGATCACTGGTAGGTTTAAAAGCATGGCCAAGCACTACCAAAACTGGGGCCTACCTATTTCAAGTGATGTGATTCTCAAAGTTGCTGACCTTCTGTGACTGCAAATCAAAGCAACTATGAAAAGTTCATTTTCATTTGTGTCCAAAAGTAGTTTTAGAACTTTTAACAGCAGCAAAAATTGTGACCTTCTGCACACACCTTGCAAGCTCTGGTGGTTGTTTTATTTTCACCTTGAGAAATCAGACACAAAAATCTGTAACACTTTGGAGATATAGCTCAGGATTTATTCAGTTTAACTTCTGACACCTAACAAAGCTGGGGTAAGAGGCACCACAGGTTCTCCTTATGGTTGTCAGAAAAGCACAGGCCCCTTCAGAGCATGATCTGGATAAACCAAATTGCTGGTTGAAGTGATCTGGGTGAACTAAACTGCCTGTGCCTCAGCAGTCAGGTTTTTTTTACTTAGGAGCCTCCAGTCAGATAGGATGAAACCAAGGAGCAACAATTACCTGATTAGAATCAGGAGACATTCACTACACAGAACATTTCTGAAAACATCCACCACGTGTTAGTGATGAACAAATTTCCATATGCAAAGCTTCACTCTGCTGCAGCCCATACATAATGTACACCTTTTTTTCCCTATCCAAATATTATCCCCAAATATTAACCGTGCAAAACTCCTTGCAAGAAGTAATTAAAAACAAGACTTAGAATGAACCCTCCAGTGGTGTCTCAGGGCCCCAGTCAAGATATGATCTTTATCATGTTAATAATCACCAAGTGTCTGACCCAAATACCTGAAGGGGAAAAAAAGAACCTGAATTCTCCAGGCAAAATCCATCTCCTATTTTCTTGTTTGGCTCTGCTCTCAATCATACAGATTGTCTGTTCTCCCTGCTTCCTGACTGAACAAGATAAAGTATTTATAAGTACATATATTTTAACTAGTTAAGAAAGTGCTTTAATATGCAAAATTACATAAAAACTATGTAAAAATATACAGTAAATACAGCTGACTTCAAAACTGACAGTACAGGAGTTTGCAGTTAGTCTCCAAAAAGGTTTGTGACCAAAGCCAACCCCTGAAAAGTTAACATCAAATTTCTTTCCCTAAATGATGAATTGTAAGCAGAATTTAGTGGCAGGTTCCTTCTCCTTGAAGCAGAGATTTCTAACCAGTATCTTTCTGGTACAGCACAATTTCCAGTTTTCAGGAGCACGACCTATGGAAAAGCAGGCAGCTTTTCTCTAGGCAGATGTATCTGTGCTTTTAATACATCAGCATTGTTAAAGACTTCTGGATTTTATTTCCCACTTCTGCACTCCAAAAACCACCTCAGCTTAGTATATTTAGGGAAGTGCTGTTCACTACACTTCACAACTACTGACAGTTTAGGCTCTGTGTAATTTTTGAGAAGTAACAATAAAGTTGACCAATCTGGCTGTTTCTCAAAATACTGACATTTACCAAAAAGGTAGCACAAGTCCTGAAGATTCTGAATATCCCAGTTCTGGAAATCAGGCCACTGATAAATATTCGACAGAAAACATGATTTGAAATCACAGTATTTTTTTATGTTGGGAAATAGGGATGTCAGAGGAATTCGGAAGGAATTCGGAAGGAATTAGGAAGGAAGGAAGGAAGGAAGGAAGGAAGGAAGGAAGGAAGGAAGGAAGGAAGGAAGGAAGGAAGGAAGGAGGGAAGGGAGGAAGGAAGGAGGGAAGGGAGGAAGGAAGGAGGGAAGGGAGGGAGGAAGGAAGGGAGGAAGGAAGGGAGGAAGGAAGGGAGGAAGGAAGGAAGGAAGGAAGGAAGGAAGGAAGGAAGGAAGGAAGGAAGGAAGGAAGGAAGGAAGGAAGGAAGGAAGGAAGGAAGGAAGGAAGGAGGGAAGGGAGGAAGGAAGGAGGGAAGGGAGGAAGGAAGGAGGGAAGGGAGGGAGGAAGGAAGGGAGGAAGGAAGGGAGGAAGGAAGGGAGGAAGGAAGGGAGGAAGGAAGGGAGGGAAAATGAGCAAGGGCAAAACACTTTGTATCAGGAGCTGGGTTTTTTCTTATCTTAGTCTCAGACTAAACTTTTATTTTCGTAAGAAAGTTACGCAGCTCTGGCTCTTTCAAAGGAATGGTCTCAAACTGGTCCAAGTGTGCACATCTGTCTTTTTGTGCAACCTGGGGCCTCGCTGAACAACCTCAGGTAGCTTTAGCTGGTGTTTGATGAAGGTACCAAGGAAGGAGCTCAGGTTTCTGTGCCAGTTTGTGGACTGCAGTAGCAAACCACTTGGACACTACTGCTGCAGGCAAACACCGTCAGATGCACCTCCTGCCCTTAGAGAGCTGAGCTTTGATGTGTATAAGCATTTTTTCTACCTCGGTGTCAGCCTGAGCAGCCACCTTCTCCCTTCTCCTTTTCTTTTCCACTCCCTCCTTTGAGCTGGTAGTGCTTTTGGGAATATTTTAACCTGCACTGTTCCCCTGATTCTGTTACCCACAGAGCTCTACCAACCCCTGAAATGACAGGGAGCAACAGGGGAGGTGGAACATAAATGCAGGTACGGGCAGTGAGGATGTGGCATCTCCTGAAAGAAATGCTCACAGCAATATCCACGTTGCCACAGATCGAGCCAGAACTCCTAAATTCATTCTTCCCAATGGAACTTCCAGTACAAAAATGCCCAGACAGATTTTGCACCAGTTTTACTAACTTAATTTGAATTCACACTTTTGGTTAAACAAGATCAGCTTCCCATATGGACAAACCTATAAAACATGGTTTGACTTTCCCAGGGAACATTTTTCATGCAGCCATTAACTTGAACAAGAACTGTGAGACATTACTATACCTGCTTATGAAACTGTTTTTGTTAGATGACTAACTTTATGCATATATGTTTAAAATTATTTAAGAGGGCAGTGAGGTTATTATTCCAAGTCTTATAAATGGAATTTCTTGCACATGTTCCTGACATTGGCTTCTCTGTCTGTTTTGAATTTACTGACAAAGTACACTACCACACCCACAATTAATTTCAAGCTATTTCCTTGGCCCCCTCTGTTTGCTCTATTATCATCCTTACGTGCAGAAACTGCTTCTGTTTTTCACTGCACAGGAAATGCCAGGCTGGCAACATGAGAAAGGCTTGGATTTTAACTAAATGTTAATGGTTGTTGCTGTGGCTTGAATGTGGCAACCATGAAAAGCTCTCACATTTAGGATCTACACCACCTATTTGCTACTGGCAGAGCCAGTTACAGTTCCAATCAAACTCTAAAGGTAACAACGACAACATAGGAACAAAGGTAACAAAGTAATGAGCTCAGGGAAAGAAAGATCTTGTGAAGTTACTCTTTTTTTTTCTGTTACAAACAGCCCAATTCTCTAACCTGTTGCAAATTAGGAATACTAGCAGCTCAGTGCCACCTGATTTTCTGTAGCCTAATGTAGTTCCCCCCTGGAATTTAGTTCTACTGGTTTGACACTTGCACAGCCCAATCTAAGAAAGAAAAGCTCCCATTATCCCCTTTTTAACACACTGCCCATCCCAGCACAGCCCCATCAATCCAGGAATGCACTTCCAACCATCTCACCCCTTCCTGCCTCTCCAGGAGGGTCTCACTTCTCTGCTGGCAGTCGTGATCTAAGGAAATTAAGAAGAAATAGAACTCCTTGTCTTTATAACTGTACAGAAACAGGAACAAGCAAGACCTCGCCATTAACATACAGAACCCAGATTCCTCCGTGTTTCTGGGGTTCAGCTGATACCACACCAGCCAAGAGCACAATCAGTACTGAATTTGAGTTCTAATTCCAGCTGCAGCTTTACATGAAGAGCTCCTTCATAGTCCCACACACAGTTTTCCATAACTGCTGATTGAGATCTGCAGTGTAGAAATACCGAGTTTAATTCTCCTTTTTCCAGGCAGTCCAGGTCTTGGCTTAAAAAACAATGCTGAAAAGCCCCAAACCAAACAACTATGTCTTGGTCTAAATCTGCCCTCTGGTTTGGATTTTCAAAATGATACTGACTTCACAGAGATCTACTCTCTGATTTAAATGACTCAATGAGTCTATGAGTTCAAAAAGAAAAGTTTTATAAATAAAGGTTGAAAACCAGCAGAAACTCCCCATGTAGTAAAAATTATCACTTTTGCCTTACAACTAAAAATGATCATTAAATGATGATGCTCCAAAAATCTATGAAAGTCTCTTCAAACTCATGAGAAGAGTCAGAATAAAAGCAGAACTCTCAATTACTGAGAATTTTTAATGGCTTCCTATTTCTTTTGTGGACATCCATCAGTATTTTCATAGTCCAAAGCCTCTCCCATATGAACAACAATATATTAAAATGTATTTTGATTCATTTATCAAACTAGATTAAACTATGTTTAAACATTGCTGGTTCTAGATCTAAAACTGGAGTATTAAGATTCACCACATTACAAAAAACCTACGATTCTTCAAGTCCATTTGCCTAATATACACTTGCCATGCCTAACATTACAAGCCTCATCCTAATCTGGAATTTAGCTATTATTTGATACTTTATGCTCTAAGATTCCTTCCTTAAGTCTGAAGCTTTAATTTAAGCCAGCTGTTCCACAATAACTCAACATGTGTGGGATTTTCCCACTAGATGAAAATGCTAAGTAGGAATTTTTTATTTTTAAAGATATATTATGCCCATTAAGAGATGGCTCCTTTTAAATAAAAGCAAATAAGTTGTCACAGTTGGTTCAGCCATGCAATGTGAAAATGATCCTGTGCAACACAGCTGGGTTTGTCACTGGTATTGCCTTGGCCGTGTTATGGGTTAATGTACAAAGTTACGTTGGCTTTTTTAGCTTTCCATTTTTACTGACCTGTGCACTTTGTTTCATGCTGATAATTAATGCACAAATATTAATACAACAATGTAATATTCTAATTCAGTGGTTTTTATTCAAATTAATTTTCTTCTGAACAGCATACACTGAAGACTATTTGTGCTCATAAGGGAGAGTGTATAAGTGCACATCTGTACTATAAAATGCTACTGATGTATTATTAAAATATAGACAATTTTAGCACTGAAACATATTGTTTTTCAATACAATTTTGATCACAAGAAAATGGCAAATGGCCTCTAGAAAAAAAAAAAAAAGCACTGTCATGGAAGAGGCACTGGCAGGTGAAGGGTTAAAATCAGTGCAGGATTTGAGAGTACCAGAACCTTTTCCTGCAAAGTCCTTCTATGGTGTGATCCAGGGGAAGGTCCAACTCAAGTGCTGGATGTTCATACAGGATTTCCTATGACTAATGCTGTCAGCATTCAAGACTTTTGATTTAAAATGTGGGTGTTATACACAGATAGGAAATTTACCATTTATGATTTCTTATTTGAAAATGAATGAAAATTACTCTGATTTTCAGATTCATTTGCTGTACGTGGAATGATAGCATAAAATAAGGAAGTCACTAAGTGGCATATGCTGGGATTGCCTGCCAAGCTTTTACACAAGTCTTTTATATTTGGATGGGATTCACAGGAAGCTTGTACAGGAAGGCCTTTTCCTTCCTTATTTTTCAAAAGCTTTGCTGGATGGAAATTATGCCAGTGAGTAAAAGAGGGGAAGGGGGAACAAACCACCATCCTGGTCATTTTGGTGTCAATTCAAGCAAAATTGGAAGTCACATCTAGATGACATTGATGCAACCTGTTGTACAATAAACTAACAAAACCAAGCCTAGGGAGTGCAAAAGATATTTTTGATTTAAAAGATTCAAAACCAAAGTAATACAGAAACCAAACCAAACTGGAAAATGCAAACTTGAGATGTAATCTGTTACAATTAAGTTAAATTTGCCAGTATTTCTAACAAATGTGCCATGGCCATGTACACTCTCCAGTAGGTTTGATCTGAATTCTATTGCAAGCTCTGGCTGCTTCAGATAATGTTTAAATAGAGATATTTTATTGAATTAAACATGAAGTCACTAATAGCACTTGAGCTGTCATTACAATATCCCTTCTATTCACTTCTTAATGTCACGTTTATCCCATTTTCATGATGTAATATTAACTTTTAATTGAAACTGAGATTTCCCTATGTCTTGTGACACAAGGGAAAAAGAAGGTTGATTCCAGCTATTAAAAATCACTATTCTTTCTTTAATCTGGGTCTTCTAAAATCCCTTGTGGGCATATTACTGTTCTATTATTGAGCCAGGGATTTTGCTTCACTGGGAACTATATGATATAAAAATACATTTACAGGTAAATTACAGTGGGTCTAGATGCCTGTTCAGCATCTACCATGTCACCTCACAGGAGTCCCACAAGTCCCAGAGAACTCAATTTAAACCTCAGGGTCTTGTAAATCCTATTTAGGCAAGGAGAAGAAAAAAAACCAACCAAAAATGAAATAAGAAAAAAGCACAAACCAAAAAACTTTTAAAACTTTCTCAAACAAGGAATGCTTCAACTGCACAGTAAAGGAAACTGAATTTACAAATGAGTGCACTGAGGTTAGAGGGACAGTGTGGAAGAGACTCAAAAAGGCATAAGGTAGCAATATGCAAAGGATGAAGAGGAAAGTAGTGCAGGGACAGTGGAAGACATCAAAAGCATTAGGAAGGATGCCTGAAGAGATGCAGCTCTTGTAAGGCTGTTGGTGGACGTGTGCAGGTGTCTCCAGCTGGACATCAGAACCAAACATTCAAGTTTTGAAAGCTATTATTTATTAAATAAAAAGGATGCTGAAATAATGAGTCAAACTTGTGCTTTGTCCACAGAGCAGCTGTGGCACAGGTACCAACCCTGTGTGCTGTGAGAAAAGGCATTGCTAGGAAAAAGAAAATCCATGCTGATGTGTTTGCATTACTCCTGTGACCAAAACTATCTTTCTTTCAAAAAGCCTCTTTATGCAGCAAATAATTCTCTGCTCCTAGTGCAGACTAAAGGAGCAAGGAATAAAAGACTTAGCTCCAGGTATAGGAATAGAGGAGTCTGAAATGCAAGTCTCCAGTTCAGATGGGACTGCACATGATCTGCACAGCGATGGAAACTGAGGGGGCAGCCAGGTCATGCCTTTCCCCTGCTGCATGAATCACTCTTTGAATGGAAATTTGAGTAGGAAGACATAATGGCTTGGGAACAAAGAGAGCTGCTGGAATACCACAGGTGCAGCCCAACACAGAAGGGTGTTTTGGGACATGCCAAGGAAAGCAAACACCATGAATCTGGAGTTGTCAGGACTTTGTGATTTAGGGAGCTCTCCAAATCAACAAGGGTGTTTCTCACGGAGTCAAACAGGCAGGAGGACAGCTGAGGTCCTGAGCCAGTGCTCCAGTTAATCAGGTCCTCGATGCTAGACCTTTATTCAGAATTCAGAAAAAGATAGGAGGTGCTAATGTTCTGCTGATGTTTCTGGGAGTCAAACTTGCACTTCTCTGCAGCACCTCTCTGGAGCTGGATGTGTAACCATATCCTTTGCTGATCTGGAGCTGAGGTAAGGTGCAGGAATCCAGACCCTGACACACAAGAAGACACTTTCTGGGGGAACCAAAATAGGCAGTTAAAGGCAGAGGATTCAAACGGAAGACAGGGGAAGCTGCCAGAACTGGGAAGAGGAGATAACACGAAAGAATCAACTCTATGTGCCTCAGAAAACCCTCTGAATGAGAAATACTGTGAGACTGAGCAAAATCTACCAAATTTCAAAACTGAGAACAGACTAAAACACTTAGAAGAAACAATTACATGCCTGAAATTTTCTGCTACAGCAGGAAAGTTAAACCTCATTTTGATGTATAACAAACATAAACTGAATGCAACTAAAAATCCAAGATGATTTTAACCAGTTGATCAGGTTGGAGTACCACTAAATTATAATAAAGACAAACAGAATAAATAAATAAACAAGCAATTGCTTCCATGCATTTTTTCAGAAGAAGGAAAAGAATACCAATTTTTTTTTTTAATGTGGTTACAAGCAAGCCCCTTGAGTAATTTGAATCGTCTGAAGACTAGGAAAGTGCTATAGATGGAGAGATTTAGATAGAACAGTGAAGATGTACTGGTGATGGATTTTTATAATCACTTAGAACAAAATTCTCCTTGGCACTGGTGCAAATTCAGAATCGTTTTCACTAAGTACTCTACCTCTACAAAGCCAATTTGGCCAAAAGGCTTCTGAGGGAGATGCAGTGACAGCACCACACCCTTCTGGGAGCAATGCTGGGGTGTGAGGAGGATCCTCACTGTCTTCAACAGTTACAGAACTTCTATAAAGTATTTTCTTCTGTAAGACTTCACTGACAAAGTGCATGTTCCTGACTCACAACCAGAAGGGCTTGTTTGGTTTACACTGCAAAAAAATCTGCCCATTTTGGAGAAAGACCCTGTCCCTCTCTACATTTGGTTTTGCTGATCCTTGAAACTGCCTCAGCATTTAGTAACTCAGTACTTCTACATCATTTATGTCTTATCCTAATGATAGGAGGGCTTGCGTTTCACCATAGCTGTTTTCTGTTAGCCTAGGTCTGAAAGGAGGCATTTATAGCTCTAAAATTACAAGATAAAATTATACCACTGATACAGCTTTCAGCCAGTTAGTGTCCAGGTTTAGTCAACAGATTGACGATTAGCTCTTAAATTTAAATTATGCTTGTGACAGGAAATATGTCTGCAAAATAAATATGTATAGAAACAAATAACCAGTAATACTGCTCAGTTAGACAAAAAACTTGCAAATTTTTTTTAACTTTGCATTATGAAAGTTGCAGTTGCTAAATACATCATTCATGATATCACAGCTAACATTTTTTCTGTTTCTTTTGAAAGAACTTTTATTTTATTATGTTCTGAAACAAGAACGTTTCTTTACCTTGGTGAAGCAAAACTAGCAATTTCTTTTTCCTTCAACCTCCACTGTGTAGCTTTTTAGAAAACAGCCTGGCAAGTAATGCCACGAAGAACTTTGGAAAAATACTTAAATCTAATTATTCAAAACCTGAATGGCAAAAAAAAAAAGGTACCTAAGTAGTTTGGTCACTCTTCTTAAATTCAGTTATAAATGTATGATAAACTGGAAAACAATCCTAATCCTCACTTTGGCTGAGTTATTGATCTTAAGCCTCATTCCTACAGCTGGATGCAGCCAGCCCGCTCTGTCAGCATTTACAGCCATCAGTGGCACTTTGCAGATGTTCATTGTCCACTCACAGTTACCCCGACTTGGGAACTTCATAAAAGTACACATTAATCTTTGGGGAAAAAAGCAGTTTGCATTGCACGGGTGCAGCGCTTAACTGACCTTCATTTGTTTATGCCTGAGGAAACGGCCCTACAGGGCTGAGATAAGACCTTGGCTTGTTTTGGAAATAGAATAAAATACCTGGGGTATTATACCAGCTGTTGCAATATTGGTATTTTGAAAGCATCCATGAAAAGTGAGTAAATCTGGGAAGCTGTGCCTTCTGCAGGTCCCTCTTTCAAGCCCTGTGCCTGCCACAGGCTCCACAGGGGTGGCTCTGTGCCACCAAGGAGTGCAGGAGGATGGGACGGGACGGGACGGGATGGGATGGGATGGGATGGGATGGGATGGGATGGGATGGGATGGGATGGGATGGGATGGGAGCCCAGCTGCGAGTCAGGCACAGAACACGAGACTGCCCAGATCAGCTTTCCCTGCCCTCAGCGGGCCCCACTCAGGCCCTGACCCCTGTTCTGCGTGTGCCACTGGGGATGGCACTTCCCTAGGGAACACCTCCCATCTAAATACCAGCCAGGAAGGCCCCGAGCTTGCTCTCCACAGAAATATGACTGACACAAACTCATCACTCAGCACCAAAGCCCCCCTTTGGACCTCCCTCATTTACTGCAGTTCATCTTCAGGCAAAGCCAAGCACTGCATTTTGCCTCTTGCAGACGTCCTGACTGCTCAGCTCTCCCAGTGTTAGAGCAAGTGAAGCTCACTGTAATCATCACCATGAACACTTCTTGTACTGCTGTTTCTCAATCCAGCTCTACCTAAATATAGCTCCACCTCAACCAGCTTGGCCACACTCAGATTTCTGGTTATCCAAAACAAAGCTCTATTCATGAGCCATGTTTATTAAGAAAAATGCCTTGATCACCCAGTCATATTTCTGCATCCCTCACGATGTTTAGATAATGATGTTGGCTGTATTATCTCTTACAGGCTGGTTATAGCACAGCGAGATAAGTTCCCAACCACGAGCAAGGCAAGAGCCTCGGTGGAGGAATGGTGACCTCTGCAGGTGCCTCACTCCCGCAGCCACATCCCCTCACAGGCTCCTTTCACCACACTCAAGATGTACTTTGGGTTGCTTTCATCTTCGAGAAATTAAAATAGAGAAAATTAAATGTATATTTGATGATGACATGGCAACATAAAATCAGCTAGAGAACACGGGCATGCGTTAATTTAAGAAATAAATGTTCATCGCTGAGAAGTCAGAAAACAATACTTCAAAGGACAAGAACTTCAAAGCACTCTATAACTTCAAAGCACTGCACCAACAGTAATAAACACTTAGGACGTGTCTGTGAGGTAGAAAAAAATTTCCTTTTTTAATGCTTGTGTAAACAGGGAACAGGGATTAAGGGATTTGCCCAAGGACATGAGTTAGGAGCAAAACTGAGATTGTATGTCAGAAATAACTGACTCAAGTGTCCCAGCTACAGCTGGATTTAAACAGTTCCCTGCACAGCCACTCATCCAGTAGAGGCCAAAATTTATATCTTTCCTATCAAGGGCATCACTTGCCCTTCAAATCTACAAATTTAGTAAAGCCCACAATTTTATTTTTAAAATAACTTAATAAATAGCCTTTTAAAATAATATAATAATCCAGTCCACATGGCGCTAAAGAAGCCAGCAGAAATAAAAGTGGTCTGTGAAATTCCTTATGCCCCTCTGACAATAAATAAACATAAAAGATAACAAAGAAGCCCAAAGATCTGCCTTTTATTCTCTCCAACTTCCTTATTTTCTTAGAAGTCCAGTAATATTAAATACTGCCATTTTTATTTTTAATGCAGTTTCCTGCTGATCCGACATATTTGTGGTCTCATGCACTTAATTAAAAGAGAAGAGGTGTTGAGCCTTAATATTTTTCCCTTCTCTGAAACATTTACATGTCAAATAAAGTGAGTTAATAAGTGAAAAAGATATAAACAAAAAATTACGCTTCAAATAGCCAATTCTGAATCTCTTTGTGAAGTCATTGTTGGAACAAAGGCTTAATTCTAAAAGTAGTCAGAATAATAATTTTAAAATAAGGGCTTTTAAAACGTAATTTCTAAAAACATATCTATACAACAAGCTTCCAAAATTTTCTTGTCAATGTGATTCTTGTTTTAAGACAGAGTTTCCTCATAAGTCACATATTTATAATGAGAAACTTTTCAAAAAAAATGCATAATTATGTTTTGACAACTGTGATTTGCATCTCATAACACATCATTTGCCGCTTATTACTTTCCAAAATAAAGTGAAATGGCTCTGAAAGAGATGCTGCCTGCAAATATTGTTCAAATGTTCCTCCTCAAGGCCAGGGAGGAGAACTGCACCCTTCCATCTCTACTAGGACCTGCTTACTAGGGAAATTCCTGTATTCAGAACACTGGGAAATTACTGCCTTACTAATGGAACCTTACAGAATATCACCATTTCTTCTTTTAAATTTTTCAGGAGTTCTAAAAATTCCCGTGCCACCTATAACAACTCTGCTCAGCACGCACGTAACATTTTCCCCTGCCAGAACTCACAACTTTCCTGTGAAGGTGATCAAGGATTGTTATCTCTATTTTGCATGGGAAGAATAATAATGACAATATAAAGATCCCATTTCCCCAAACTAAGTAAGAACTGATTTACTCAAGGCACAGATAGACCTTCAGGATCTAGGGAGATCGAGTTAAGTCAAATCAGAAGACTAAATAATTTGCAGCTCACAGAGTGAGTCGCTGGCAGATTTGAGAACACCATTCAGTGCTCCTGACTCCCTACATTAAACCACGGTTTTCCATGCTATGAGTTAACAATCATTAACTAAATGACAAAGGTTTTGCTATTCTTGGTGTAGTGCCCTTCTCTGCATTTCAGAGGAATTACAAGGCTCTTAAATTGGCTGTCAAATTCGCTGACTTGGTAACTGGCTGGTTTTCAAAATATATATTAAAAGTCTTGCCTTTCCCTGCTATTTCTTCAATAAAACTTTTTTTTTTTTTTAATAGAATAAATTTTGTGATCTTACTTATAAAGTTAAAGTCAACAGCAAAAAATTAAAAATCTTATCAGTCACCTTGTACATACTATTAAAGAAAATACATACAAAGGGAGCAGGACCCAGCAAAAAGGGCACTGAATGAAGAAACTAATGACAAAATTTCCCACTTGCTTAAATAAGGTCAAGATTTCAACTTTTTAACTCATTTTACCTCCAGCTTTTCTCAAGTTCTATAATCTCAATTTTTCTCTCAATTGGTTTCAAAATGTGTGGATAATTACTATTTTATTTCCTTCTCTTCCATAGGGAATTTAAACACCAATAAGTTAAATTAATTACAGCTAGATCCCAAGGTCCTACATCCATATGGAAGACTACACAGATTTGAAGCTCTAATTATACTTTAAATATTGCACACTGAATCACACGCCTTGATCCACCTCATGTAAAAGAATTAACTTTTCCAGACAGACTCTGTGTTAGAGCAGGAATGACAAGGTAAATGGCCTTAAATATACCCCTGACTGGAGCTGTAGCTCATACTAGAAAGGCTGGATCACTTTTTATAACCAGCTGCTTAAACAGTTTATTTTTATCTAGGTCTTTATGCTTTTATTTCATTGCATTATAGGGTTTTCACCTGCATAGCTGGCAGTGTGCACTCTTTCATTTCAGATCATACGAGGTGTGTGATCATGGCAACAGTAACTATGCTGTGAATTTTCTTTTGTCATGTTTAATTGACTGGTCATTTAGGAGCCAGCTTGGCCAGAGGAACAGAGGAACTCAACTAACAACTATCTTCTATTCAAATATCAGATTCACAAAAGCATTTTTTTAACCCCTAATTATGCATTAAAAATCTGGAAGAAGCCTTCCAAGTGAAATATCTTCAGATATCACAGACTTCTGTTTTGTTATTAAGCTGTACTCGTTGCTAAGGAAGAACAGAGAAGATCAAAGGACTTCTAACAACTGGAAACTCAAAGGTGAGGGAGTTTTGATTTCTTTAAAGATTTATCACTGATCTACAACGGTTGTTCGTTCATAGTTCTATGAAAAGACTGAAATTATGTGAGCCTGCTTCGCTATTTCCTATTTACCTTCAAACAATACCTCAATTCACTTTTTGATTAGCAATATGAACATGCATTCAAGCAGCCTGTTTACAAATCCATACGCGGTTGAAGTCCTAAGGACTAAAAAAGAAGAGCTCGTACAAGGCATAAATGACCCAGACCAGCTCCTGCACTGGCTGATAGATAATGGTATTTTTACCCCAGAAAAAAAGCTGGTCCTGAGTTTCTACAGGACACGAACAGAAAAGAACTCTCGGGTTTTAGACATACTCATTTCTCAAGGTGAACGAGCCTGCAGGCTCTTTTTTTATCCATGTTTAAAGCAAGTGGAGCCAAAACTTTACAGCAAGATAAGAAAATACGTTAGTGAAGTAAATGAAAGCATTGGAGATGCCAGAAGACAATTGGTTGGGTATTTACTTGAAAAAGATAAGGTTTGGGTTGAAAATAGCAGTGAACAGCGCCAGGGGAAAAAAGACAGACCTGTGGGAAAAAAGCATAAAGGGGCAATTAAGAAGAAAGGAAAAGTAACTCCACTTTCAAGGGCAACAAAGCCTAGAAAAGATCATGCTGCTGTCGACATCTTTGCTGCAGTTGCTAAAGGCTCCCTGCCTGAGTTAGAGAAAACACTGAAGGATAATGATCTCAGTGTGCTAAACCCTTCCAGTGAAACACTTTTGCATGTTGCAGCTGCCAATGGCCATCTATCCATCATGGAATATTTGCTCAGCAAAGGTGCAAGGACAGGTGTGAAGGACAGGAAAGGGAGAACAGCCCTGCACAGGGCTGCTGAGAAAGGCCACGGAGGTGCAGTCAAGGTGCTTCTCCAAGGTGGTGCTTCCATGCACGCTCTGGACAGGGAAGGCAAGACACCACTTCACTGGGCTGCAGAGAATAACCACAGTCACATATTGAAAATGCTCCTGAAAGAAGAGGCAAGGAGTTGCAGGAACCAGCACAACTTTTTGCACATGGCAGCTCTTAGAGATGAGAGCAGCCTGGCCAAAATGCTTCTAGAGGCTGGTACCTCCACTGAAGGAAAGGATGAGAGAGGACAGACTGCTCTCAGTTATGCTGTTTCTCGGGGATCTGAAAACACTGCAAAAGTACTTCTAGAAGCTGGAGCCACTGTTGATTCCAACATGGTTGAAAGAGCCTTCAACAGCGACCACCCATCCATCTTCAAAATACTACTGGAATATTCTAAAGATCTGTCCTCTGACATAAAGAAGACAGCTCTTTTTAGAGCTGTACAGAGGAATCTGCATGGTGTTGTAGCAGCTTTAGTAGACAGAGGCACAGATATCAATGCCCGCAATGAAATTCATTACACTCCTTTGCTGCTGGCCTGTGAAATGGGCAAAGCAGAGTCAGCACAAGTTCTCATGGAAAAAGGAGCAAACTTGGAAATAAGGACTCCTGCTGCAGACACAGCTTTGCACTTGGCAGTTCGGGCTGGGGCTGCTTCCATCGCAGATCTGCTCCTGCGCAAGGGGATGGACACAAACGTCAGGAACCAAGCCGAGGAAGCCCCACTCCACATTGCTGCGCTCCAGAATAAGGGAGCATTGGTAGGCCTTTTAGTCAATGCTGGGGCCAAAACTAACGCTGTCACTAAAGACTTTGTTACTCCCCTGCACATCGCAAGTCAGAGAGGTCACGCCGATGTTGCCCGACAGCTGCTGCACCACAAAGCTCACGTTAACGCTCAGGACAAGCAGGCAAAGTCCCCTTTACATTTGGCTGCTGAGCAGGGAGACAAAACAATGGCAGAGATGCTCCTGAAGGCCAGAGCTGATCCCAACGCACAGGACAAGGAGAAGAAGACTCCCCTGCACGCTGCAGCCACAAGAGGACACCTCAGCATTGTGGAAGTGCTGTTGGCTAACAAAGGGAGAGCTGGAGCTAAGGACATGGATGGATGCACCCCGCTGCACTATGCCACCATGAAAGGAAACATAGACATCGTAAAAATTCTGCTGGCCTCAGAAAAAAATAAAAATATTGACGACAGAAACATTTGGAGGAAGACAGCCCTGCATATTGCAGCGGAGTATGGACATGGAGAGGTGATAAATCTCCTCCTGAGCCACGGCGCTGCCATCAACGCCTTGGACAGCAGCAGGGACACTGCCCTGCACTGCGCCTGCAGGGCCGGACACCTCAGTGCTGTGAGCGCCCTCCTCAACTGCCCACGAGGGGAAAAAGCAAGTTTGCTTGCTGTGAACAGCCTCAGAAAGACTCCACTGCAAGTAGCAGAATTTAGTAAGACAGAAAATCAGGCTCAAATTGTAACCCTGTTGAGAAAGAAAATGTTAATAACAAAATGAAGATGTAAAAAAACCCCTTAACATTTAAATTCTCTTTAATGTATTTTGAATAGTCCTATTGTAGAGTATGATTGAGAATTATGCTTGAGCTGGCAGAATTAAGTTAGCAAAGGTGATCTTGGAAAAAAATGGATCTTAAAGACACTGTTAAACTTTTAAGTATTGATCGGTCTTCTACTTCTCTCATGAATGTCATACTTGGGACCTATTTAAAATGCTCTAGCCTTAAACACATTGTGTTTGACCTCCTCTAGTACAAATCAAGACAAAGATAGAAAATATATTTTCATATATCTGTGAATATTAGCCTGTATGGATAGCTTAGTTAAGCATTGTTTGGTAAAACTACAATTTAAAAAAAAATCTATTATGAATAAGAAGATGTCTGTATCCTCAAGGTATTCCTGAGACTACAACAATTATTAACAATTATTTTTCTTTCTTTTATCATACCATTGTCTAGATTTTGCATTTTTAAGTAGAGAGAACAAAAACCGTTGCATTTGTCATTTATTATTTTCACTTTGAAACCCATTCCACCACAAAGATGAAACGTTCAGAATAAAAAGGTTGCAACAGAGTTTGTTGGTTCAAAATATTTGTATTGAGATGACAACACAAATATAAACAGAAACACTTTCTGAGTCAACAGAAAGTTCTCTGGGGTTAATGATAATTAACCCTTACACTTCCCTTCAGATTACAAGCCAAATTATCTTAAACACTCAAATACCTCTCGTGAAATGAAACACATTGAAAAACATATGAGAATAAAACCGACTTTTTCTTATTGATAAAACAACACTTTAACTTGACCCTCACAATGCCCTGGTGAATGAACAGACATGACCACATACTTGAAGGACACAGGGGCACACAGCCTGTGCGGGTACCCAGGATCACAGAATCATTTAGGATGGAAAAGACCTCTGAGATCATCAAGTCCAACCTTTGACAGATCACCACCTTGTAAACCAGAGCACTGAGTGCCACGTCCAGTCTTTTCTTAAACACCTCCAGGGATGGTGACTCCACCAACAACCTGGGCAGGGTGTTTCAATGTTCAATCACCTCTTCTGTGAAGGAATTTTTCCCAATATCAATCTAAACCTCCCTTGGTGCAACCTGAGGCTGTTCCCTCTTGTCCTGTCCCTTGTTCCCCGGGAGCAGAGCCCGACCCCCACCTGGCTGCACCCTCCTGTCAGGGGGTTGTGGAGAGAGAAAAGGTCTCCCCGAGCCTCCTTTTCTTTAGGCTGAGACCCCCAGCCACTCATCACACTTGTGCTCCAGGCCTTTCCCCAGCTCTGGACATGCTCCAGCCCCTCCACATCCTTCTCGCAGTGATGGGCCCAGCCCTGCGTATATCTCTGAGGGTGCCCCTCACCAGTGTGGGCTCCAACCTTCCATCGCCGCATCCCGCACTCCTCCTCAGACCCTCTTTGACTGTCACCCCTTCCCCCACCGCCCAGCCATGTCCCTTCAGCTCGCGGCCATGTCCCCTCACAGCCCGACCGTGACCCCTCAGCTCGCGGCCACGTCCCCTCACAGCCCAGCCACGTCCCCTCACAGCCCGGCCTTGACCCCTCAGCTCTCGGCCCCGTCCCCTCACGGCTCGGCCCTGTCCCTCAGCTCCCCGCCCGCCCCTGTTGCCCCGCGCTCCGCCTACCCCAGCGCCATCTCCGCCTCCGCCGCGGCCGCTCCTCGGGGCGCTGCTCCCGCCCATCTCCGCGGCGCCGGGCCCGCCCCTTCCCGCGATAGCAGCGGGCCCGGTGTCATGGCGGCGGCGGAGGAGCCTGAGGTGGACATTGAGGGGGATCCTGCGGCCGCACCGGGGTGAGTGAGGGTCGCGAGGGTCCCGCTGCGGCTCCGGCCAGCGCGTCCCGTCCGTCCGCGGTGGGCGGGGGTCGTGAGGGGGGAGCCGCTGCTGAGGGGGCCACCCGGGCCGGGCGCTTCTGGCCGCTCCGGGGGAGACCTTGGAGTAACACGGAGTGCCTGTGGAGAGCGGGCAGCGCCGATGTGGGGCATCGTGGGGAAGGGCACCGAGAACGGGGCTGTGGTAGCGCTGGTGTGAGGAGAACGCGGAACCGCCCTCATGGGATCCCTCGGAGCCCGGAACGGCGCTGCGAGGCTGCTGGGAGAATCCTTAAAATACCCATAGAGAAGGTGCTGGGTTGTGTAACTGTGTTAGCGAGCTCGCGGAGGCAGGGAGGCTCAGAAAGCTGAATGCCGGGAGGGAGGTGCAGGAAACTGATTCATAGAATTATGGAATGTTAAGGATTGGAAGGGACCTTAAAGATCTTCTAGTCCCAACCCCCCCGCCATGAACAGGGACATCTCCCATTAGACCAGGTTGCTCAAGGCTTTATTCAGTCTGGCTTTCAACGCTGCCAGGGTTGGGGCATCCACAATCTGCCTGGGCAACCTGTGCCAGGGCTTCATCATCCTCAAGTAAAGAATTTCTTCCTAATATCTGACCTAATTTTTCCCTCTTTCAGTTTGTAGCCATTAGTCCTTGTCCTATCGCTACAGTTCCTGCAAAGAGTCCCTCTCTAACTTCCCTGTAGCCCTTTCAGAAGGGAGCTGGAAGTTTGCTATCAGGTCTCCACACAACCTTCTCTTCTCCAGGCTGAACAGCCCCAGCTCTCCCAGCCTGTCTTTGTAGGGGAGGTGCTCCAGTGCTCTTATCAACTTCATGGCTTTCTCTGGGCTTGCTCCAACACTTCCATTATCCTTCTTATGTTGAGGACCCCAGAGGTGGATGCAGCACTCCAAGTGAGGTCTCACCAGAGCGGAGCAGAGGGGCAGAATCGCCTCCTGTGCCCTGCTGGCCATGCTGCTTTAGATGCAGCCCAGGATGCCATTGGCTTTCTGGGCTTCAGCAGATTCATGGATAAGGGATGCTGGAGTGAATGGGCAGTGACTGTAATGCCTCAGATCGAGCACTTGCAGGTGCTGGGAGAGAACGAGAGGTTTGTACCAGAGACACACTGCCCTCAAGTAGCCCCTGCCACTGCTGCAGACAGGCTGCTGGCAAAGGGGGCTGTTGATCCCACCCTCTCCTGGATATGCTCCAAAAGAAGCAGGAGTTGTATTGATTTCTGGACATGGAGACTCATCCTGATCCTTTATCCTATAAAGAGATGTTTGAAGTGCTGCACAAAGCACTTCAGAGTAGTAGGTGAGTTTGATTTAGTAACACTGCAGGGAATATAGGGCTAATTAGACAAGTCTGAATGTTCTGGAAGCAAAGATTTTTGAAAACAAGTAATTGCATGAATTATTAAGGAGATCTTATGCTGCATGAAAATAAAAGGAAGTTGATCAATGACGTTAATCAGTGACAGATCTCTAATCAATAGTTATTTACAGAAAAGATTAAGTACAAACTGGATGAAGTCTGTAAGAGCACTCAGTTAAATATTGGGAAGAAACTCTCCCTGTGAGGGTGGTGAGCCCTGGCCAGGTTGGACAGGGCTTAGAGCAACTGATCTAGGGGGTTGGAATGAGATGATCTTCCAACCAAACCATTCCAGGATTTTATTCTATGGTTCTAACCACCCTGTATGACAGGATTCTATTAAATCTTGTGTAAGTAGGAGCTCTCCTCGACAGGAAAGCAGTTTGTTTTTACCTGATTGGGGGAAAGATGTAGAAATGTTTAGTGGAGATAATATAACTCGATGACACTCTTAATATTAAAAATGTAGTTATTCTGAACACTGGAGTTTCTTTCAGAGATCATGAAAACACAGCATCAAGCCTGCTGCAGGATCACTATCTTGATTCATCTTGGAGAACTGGCAACAGTCTTGTAAGTATTTTTTAAATGAATGCTACTTCTAGCAAGGTTATCAGAGCTTCTGTGTTCTCTCTTCCCTCCATGTAGACACTCTTTTAGGTTTTTAACCAGTGGTTTTTCCTTACTTTTAGAATCTGTTTATTGTCAGTACTCAAGTACAGTGCAACAGAATTCAGACACTAAAATGTATTTTTGTTGTTTGCAGCCCTGGATGTTGGACAGCAGCATTAGTGAAGAAAACAGGGCTGTCATTGAGAAGATGTTGCTGGAAGAAGAGTATCCTTTTGCTGATTTGGTTTTAAGTTTTCCTGTAGAATGCTAAAAAACCTCTTCTTTCCAAAAGAACTGGACAAACCTTTCTCTGTAAAGGTGACTGAAGCCCTGTCATCTTGTAGATAGATTGCAGAAATCCTGCTGTAGAAATGGCAGTATTTGTTTCTACAGCTGGGTAATTCTGAAGCAGTGTAATTTATGTGATTATTAAAATTCTCGCATGTACAAATATCTCTGGTGCTTTGAAAACTTAATGACTGTTTCAGATATTATTTATCTAATAAATCACTTTCTGAAAAAATATGGCTCAGCCAAAAGGAAGTAGAGAAAAGATCTATGAAAAGGTAAGATCTGTCTGGGAAAAATTCTTACTTAGCTGAGTAGAAAGAAAAGTCCTTCTAAAATAAGTTTATTTGCTGAGATATGCACCAGCAGCACAGTTACTAATTTTTATTTTCACTCTTTTATTTGCAGCCCACATAAGAAAACTGGAAAAGTCATGTATGTACATTTTAACATTGAATTGCATTGAATTGCATTTTTAAGTGTGGTGTCTGATTTTGTTAAGTTACTAGATACTATTTTAATAAAAATCAAAGTTTCTTTTATTTGGCTGTATAAAATTATTTAAGAGACCTTTCAACAGGAAGAAATACTGTTGTGTGTGACAACAGGCTGGAGTAAACCAGGTTTGGGGGGTTTTTTTGGTAGCACAGTGGTTTACAATAAAAAATTGGTAATTCTAGTTGGCTTTTTTGCCTGATCTTTTCTGTTGCCTGCTTTTATGTATTTCTGTGCCACAAGTCACTGATGAGTATCGAGTTGCCTTGAATCTTCCATTGTGATGGACAAGCTGATGTGATTCTCCATATTTTATTTTTGAGTCACATTAATGTCTAAAGCAATACTTTGAGTTTTACCAAAGATGGGGAGTAGTCCTCCTGTCAGAGGGTGCCTTGAGTGACTGGGATTGGAGAATATCTGGATTTGGGAAAGCACTGATTTCTGCTTCCTGCATTCCCAGGGTGCGATCGCCTACAAAAGCACCTGGCTGCTCCTTGAAGTGGACATCAGAGGAAAAAGAGCTGTTTGAGCAAGGACTGGTGAGTTTGTTTATATATAATAAATTGAATTAATGAATTTATCTTGAACAGCAAAGCAGTTAACATGTATTGTAAACACATTGTACAATCACAATGCTGCATTAACTATGGAAGTACAGTGTGTCCTTAAGGTAGATCAGGTAATCAAGTGAAATCCTTTACTGTTGTAAGGTCTGTGGAGATTATATGGTTGTGCCAGTTGTAAAAGGGTTTGCTTTGCCAGGCACAAGGATTGCTTGGGATAGCAGGCAGCAGAGTGCCTGAACTGGGTGAAGAAGATCCTCTAGTTAAGAATAACAAGAATTCTTACTACTGGATGCAGTTTCAGTCTTGGTAGAACATGAATAGTGAGGTTCTTTACCATGGGTCTGCTGTACTGTGTGTGTATTTTAATGAATAATCGAGGTTTTGAACTCATTTGACACATGCAGTGCCATGTGTGGGATGTCAGAATTTGGGTGACTTCCATGTGCTTTGTTGTTTTAGGTGAAATTTGGCCGCAGGTGGACGAAAATTGCCAAGTTGATCGGCACTCGAACGGTTCTGCAAGTCAAGAGCTATGCTCGGCAGTACTTTAGGAACAAGGTAAATGGAGCATCCCTGGAGCTGGCAAAAAGGTGTTTGCCAGTGGGTAGCTTGGTTTTAATCTGTCTTTTCAGGGCACTGCTGTCAAAGCAGGTACTCTATTCATTCCCATATTCAGAAAAGTGGAATATCCTATTTGCAGATTTAAATGTGAAATCAGACCTGATTTCAAATTCCTAGCGTGACCAGTATTTTTATTGCTGGTATAACTAAACAATAAATGTAGTATAATTGTGGTGTCTTATACTGTTGGTTGTTAGTCTGAAAATAGTGGTTTTCCACTATATAGCTGTTTTTGCTGTGTATTGTAGTTTTAGCTTCATCCTCATTTGAGATTTCGTGGATTTTAAGAAGAAATAACAACTTTCTAGGGTTTTTTGACTGGAAATACATGTAAATTTCCACTTGGGCTAAAGTATCCCAGTAATGCTGTGTAAAAGTCAGTTGCAATGGATTAAAATAATTTAAAAGGATAAATCAAAGAAGAAACACTTCAGAATGTCTGCTGCTTGAATAAAATAGTTCTGATTATTTGGCAGGCAGATGGGTTTGGTTTGTTTCTCCCTCCTAAAAGTGTTTTATATTTTCCTAAGGCAAAAAATGGTGATTCTGAAAAAGAAGAGCAAAGTCAGTGTGGGAGCAGCCTTCCCATGGAGGATGGAGTAAGGGTAGAAGCTGGAAACTTGAGAGGCCGTGCAGACCCCAACCTGAACGCAGTGAAAATTGAAAAGCTGTCAGATGATGAGGAAGTGGACATAACTGATGATGTGGATGAACTACTCACTCCTGCCTTCCAGCAAGAAACTGCAAAATCTGAATTTCCTGTTATTCCAAGAAGTCCAGTTGAAGAAACAAAAGCAGTGGAACAAGGTTTTTCATCTGCTGGACACAGTTCTGCAACTGCTTTACCTAAAGAAGATCCTCACCATACCAGGCCAGAGACAGTGGATGCGTTGGTATTTCCTGCGGTGGCAGCAACGTGTTCCCAGCACCTGAATGGGGATAACTCTGTGAATTTGGATTACCAGCAGTACAATAACTTCATTGAGAAAGCTGAACAAGGTGGACCAGTCACATGTCATGGGACTGCACAAGGAACTGATCAGGAGCTCAGTGAGGAGCAAAGAGACCCAGCTGATAATGGATTGCTTTTTCCTTCTTCGTGCCAAGTGGATGAAGATCATCAAGAGGAAGCAGAGGAGCTGAAGCCACCTGATCAAGAAGTGGAGGTTGACAGAAGCATCATTCTGGAAGAAGAAAAGCAGGCTATTCCCGAATTCTTCGAAGGGCGCCAGGCCAAAACACCAGAGCGTTATTTGAAAATCAGGAATTATATTTTGGATCAGTGGTGAGATGCATTAATTTATTTTATTGAAATAAGTGATTAAGATATCCTGGTTTGATGTAGTTAAAACACTACTTAGCACTAATAGCTTACTTCGGAAAAGAGTAAAATTAATTGTATGGTAGGTTGCCAGTGAACAGCATTCATTATTAATGCTTCTTCTGCATCTTCCCTATTTTTTCTCTGGCATTTTGGAAGCTGAGGAATGAAAGTACTTAGAAGCATTAAGAAAATTAATGTCCTGTACCAGAACAGGCTGCATTTATTTTGGCTATGCTATTTTCTTGCCATTTTTGCCATCCTGTATGTAAAGAATGGTTTTAATAAATGGTTCCTTAAAATAACCAGTGGCATTAATTCTGTAGCCCTGCCTTTAAAGAAGGGCAGCAAGAAGTAATAATCTGTGCTAGAGCAAATAATGTTGACCAAAAGAATGCCTCAAATTAAGAATCAATTTGGAGTGGTGCTTGTACACTTAAATATTTGATATTCCATATCCCAAGGATTAGTGTAAGGAATCGTAGTGACTTGTGGTAGCAGGCTCAAGATAGTTTGGTTGCCAGTGTTGGTTTGTGCTTGCTTTGAAGTAGAAAGAATTACTGAGTTTAACTCTGTCCTCACTCAGTTGTCTTGTGCTCTGACAGCTTGTTCTAGTTGTAAAGAGAGACTAAAATGCCATTCCACACCAGAGAAGTGTTGAACTGACAAGATTCCGTATCAGTTTGAAAGGAAGGAATAAGTGCCTAGAGAGTGAAAACAGGACCTCAGTTAAGGTCACACAATTCCCTTGTCCCCTCGGGGTCTGTTCTGCTCTTTGACAAGGTGCTGTGCTTCGTTTCAGGGAGAGATGCAAACCCAAATACCTGAACAAGACCTCAGTGCGTCCTGGCCTGAAGAACTGCGGGGACGTCAACTGCATCGGGCGGATCCACACGTACCTGGAGCTGATAGGAGCAATCAACTTTGGCTGTGGTAAAGATATTTCTGTTGGAATCAATAAAGAGCCTCCTTTGGTGTCATGTTGAAGGACTGCCCAGCATTAGGGTGTGCTCCCACAGAGGATGCACATTCATCCTTGCTAGGAAGGACCTTCTGACAGATTCTCTCTCATTACCCTGCAAAATCTAGAGGAGCTTGTAACCTGTTAACAGGACTATGAATTTTGGATTCACACAAAACCTTTTATTTTTTCTTTCTTTTCCCCTTCCCTCCTGTTTACCACCCACTAGCTGGTGGGATGTGTTTTTTGTTTTGTGCTTTTCTGTGTATCCTGATGCCAGCTGCATCTGAAATTCTGCTGTATCTGAAATTCTGATGGCATGGAGGAACTACTCACTCCTGCCTTCCAGCAAGAAACTGGAAATTATTCATTTTAATGAATAATTGAGGTTATCAGCTGTATCTGAAATTCTGCATGTCTTCTTACTAGTTGGAATTCGAGTAATTGTTTCTTCTCCCATGCTAAATTATAACTAATTCCTAAATAAACCCCAATGCCTTCATCCTCAGGGCTAGTTTTTAAACAATTGACATGTTAAAATTAGGTTACCTGTTAAAAGTGAACATACAGCTGTAACTTGATGTTGGCTTAGAGTGCCTGAATGGATTTTGGTCCAAAGCTGCATGACAGTTACTTAGGAGAGGAGCAACGTGTCTTCCAAGTACATTTTGTCTAAAGTAAAGTTATTAAAAATTAATTAATAATAAGGAAGGATGTTCTGTTGTTTTAAAAGTGTAGTGGGAGAGGGCTGTGTCATCACTCAGAATTACGAACGTCAAGAGATGTCTTTTCACTGTGAGGGTTTTGGTTGCTTTTTTCCTGTGCCATTTGCTGCTAACACTTACCCATGTCATTCCTGTGTGTGTGGCAGTGCTGAGTGGCCCTGAGCTCTGCTGACACAGGAATTGTCCCCTGTGTGTCCTGCAGAACAGGCTGTGTACAACCGGCCCCAGCCCGCCGACAGGAGCCGCTGCAGGGAGGGCAAGGACACGGTGGAAGCCTATCAGCTGGCCCAGCGCCTGCAGTCCATGGTACAGCCTGGGGCAGAAGAAAGGGGGAAAATCCTCCCAGTTTGCATTTGCAAGCCAGGGCACCTCGGGGAATTTCTCCCCTCATTCAGGTTGCAGTTTCATGAGAGTGCCCTGTGATTGGGGTGTCAGTCTAGGTACAGGTGTCTCACACCCACTCACTTGTTCATGTACTTTACTTCAGTTGTCTTGCAGGCCTTCCCCTGCAGCCCAAACCCACTCCTCCCCACAATTTATTAGCCAGAAAATAGTGAAGTGCAGTGCAGTGTGTGATTGTTTGCATTTCAACTGTTAAATACAGTAGGTATGTGTTACGGCTTACTGAGACCCCTATGCACACAATTAAATGCAGTAATAACTCATTTATAATTGCATGAATTACCAAGGCTTGCCAAAGTTAATTTTTATATTCACACTTAATGTAGCATTTTTAAGTACTTCACAGCAAAGTAAATCAGTTGATGAGAGGAAAACTAAATCAATCCCACTTTAAAACTAGTAAATTGAAATGTAAAGAACTGTAGCATACACTAAATGTAAACACACGGAGTTTATAGCTTTGTGTGTTGTCTGAGCAATAATTCAGAGCTGGATATCAATGCCCTGTTGCTGTCAGGGATGCTGATATTCCAGGGAATACCAACAGCCTTCGCAGCCTTAAATATCACTGATGGTATTTCGGGACAGATTGTGAGCTCCTTAATTCTACAGAGCTGGGGGTGTTCTCTCTCTTGTGGGAACATGTCAGAGTGTCAGTACCACTCCTGGGGCAGTGACCTTTTGGATAATGTCCTCATGGCTGCCTAGATGAAGGAAATGCAGTTTTTTCGGGCTAAGAGCTTTGACTCATGGTGGTTTCTTGCCTCAGCGCACAAGAAGACGGCGAGTGCGGAACCCTTGGGGAAACTGGTGTGATGCAAAGGATTTGGAAGGACAGACGTTTGAGGTAACCTCCTGTGTTTTAAACGTGCCTTAAATCATCAATTCTTGCTAATTGCTGGCAGGTGGTGTTGCATTAAACAGGCAAGGGAACAGTTGTGTCACAGGGACTTACCCTCTCTTGTGGAAGTGTAATTTGAAAGTAATGCAGCAGCTGGTACATCTTCATGCTGATAAATACAACTGCATTTGGGGTTTGCACAGGGGTTTTATGCCCATAAAAACTCTTTGCCTTGTCTTGTAGGAGATTTCATGACCCGTTGCTTTCAGTTAACTGCCTTAATGGTAATGGTAGGGGATGGGAGAATAACATTTAAATGTTACATTTTCAGTCCTGTATGGTTTCCTTATGCTCATTATGCAGGTGATAATGAGTTCCTAGTATTAATTCTGCTACTAGCAATATCCCCAGAATATTGTGGTTTATTAAGTGCTTTAAAAATTCATAGAAGGTTAAATATTTTATGGGAGAATGGGAAAGAAAATACTTGTCTGTTCCTACAATTTCAAATTATATGAAAAGTAAAGAACTGTAAACATTCAATTTTCCTGTAGAGAAAACCTTCTTAATTTTCAACCTTTCAGTAATTTCCTGTAACAATTACTTCCATAATGTTATCATGCCATACCTACTTTTGAGTAATTGTAGTTTAATAATTGCAACACTTCCTGCAAAATACATATTTGGATGGAAATAAAGGTTGAAAAACTTCATCCCTAAAGAGTGGTCATGATAAATTCTGGCTGTGGTTTGTTAATGGCAGATTGTCACACCGGGATTTACACCTGGTTTGTGATGTGGGCTGTGATTTTACTGAATTTAATTGACTTGGAAAGTGAGAGAATTCTCTCATCAGGCATTAAACAGACACCTTGTGGACTTGATCTCAGATTGTCACTCCTTCCACACTGCTTGGTTTTGCCATGGCTGTTGCCTCTGTCTTGAATAGTCTTGTAATACACTAATTACATCAAGAATTTATTCTGGGCTGGTTTTGTAATCAGGGCTGAAAAAGCACTTCAGACATTAAAACATTGAATTTTTTTAAAAAATCTTTTCAGCATCTCTCAGCTGAAGAATTAGCAAGAAGGAGAGAGGAAGAAAAACTGAAACCTGCAAAATCTTCTAAAGGTTCGAGACAAATCAAAAGGTATTTGATTGCATTGTGTTCAAACACAGATCTGCTAGGAACTGAACAAATGTCCTGTGTAGTGTCAGGCTGGAACCCTGCAAAGCATTAATATGTATCGTGGTCTGAAATAGCAGGGATGCATTTCAGATGTTCCATGTTGGAATTCAGGAGTGTGGGAAGTGACATTTCTGTATTTGGTGGAAGTCATCCTAATGTGGGATGAGAAAATCCAGTGAAGAAAACAAGGTTATTCCTCCTTTGCCAAGGAGACAGTGGGAAACTTGAAAAGTTTCCTGACTGTCCTACATCTTTAGAGAAATTTTCTTTCATTTTATAGTTCCTTTGATCCCTTTCAGCTGATACCATGCTGTTTGTTCACGGAAGAGAAGCAGGTATGTGCCTCTGAGGGAACTACCAAGAAGGCTCCATTGCTTTGGGTTACTTTTCTTATACTCATTATTGTGTTTGTCATTTCAGGCACCCTTTCAGGTGAAAGTGTCTTCTGAAGCACTTCTAATAATGGATTTGGTGAGCATTAAGTTTTGTCTTTCAAAAAGCTGTGATGTGTATGCTGTGGGTTTGGGGGATTTTTTAATGAGCAACATAAGAAGACCAAGAAAATAGAAGAGTTTACCCAGAGAAGCTGTGGTTGCCCCATCTCTGGAAGTGTTCAAGGCCAGGGTGGGTGGGACTCTGAACAACCTGGTCTAATGAAAGGTGTCCCTGCCAATGACAGGGGGAATAATGAGATAATCATTAAGTTTCCTTCCAACCCAAACCATTCTGTGATTCTTTCCAGTCAGGCCTAGCAGTGAGAATCTAGTATTAAATAAAGGCCCTAAAATGAATGGGTTTTGTATTGTGCTTAATGTACAACTGTTGACCTTCTAGAAAAAGTAGTAAGAGCTTTGCTACTTTATTGAGAGCTTTACTACTTACTACTCTCTGTCATACTTTAAATCTAACTTGCTTAAAGCTACTTTCTGAAACAGACCGCCCTTCTGAAATCTATGGCTTCATTTTCTCCCAGTCTGGGAACTGATTTTGTGTTTGCAAAGCAATGTGTGGGTTTTTTCAAGAACAACAGGCTGTACCAAAATGTGTGCAGTTGTTCAGCTCTGCCCAGGCTGCAGTTTTTGAAGCCAGCATTGCCTCGTGTATGGAAGTGTTGCACCCTTGCACTACATCTGTGGTGTGTATATAATAAGCAAATTTAATCTTTTCTGTTTGCTTTAAATGAAGTACTGGCTATTTGAGAGTCTTGAGTTGTCTTGAGCTTTCCTTCTCCATATCCTTGAGAAGTCACTGACTTGTGAGAAATCCCACAACTTGGACTTTCCTACTTGTTTGATCCCATTCCAGCACTCTCACGTGTCTCTGGCAGAAGTGATTGGGCTGCTCGGTGGAAGGTACTCTGAAGCTGATAAGACCGTGGAAGTAAGTGTTTGTCTTTTCACATTTTCTCTACAATATTGAAACTGGAATGATCATAGCTATAATTTGAATAGATGTAACTTATTTCTGAAGGGCAATTAATTAATTATATGAAAGTTGAAGTTCATTACTGTAGTCTTGAAATACGAGAGTTAAGCTTGTGTTCAAGTGTCAGCTGCATCACGAGGAAGATCTGGTAAATGATTCTTAAAACTCTGTAAGTTTTATGTAACTGCTGGAGGTTTCTTGCATTGATGCAGCTGGAGGTTCTTTTCACAGGTGTGTGCAGCAGAGCCGTGCAACAGCCTGAGCACAGGCCTGCAGTGCGAGATGGACCCGGTGTCCCAGACTCAGGCCTCGGAATCGCTGGCGGCCAGGGGCTTCCAGGTGATCGGCTGGTACCATTCCCACCCCGCCTTCGACCCCAACCCCTCCATCCGGGACATCGACACTCAGGCTAAATACCAGGTACAGCCACAGCACTCAGCAGAGCACCCCGACAGCCCTGAGGCCTCCGTGGTGTTTATGGGTTAATTCACTGTTGCACCAGTGCATCTTACATCAGCTCAGCATCAATTGACATAAATGCTCTTTTTAGATTGCAGCATTACCTGAACAAGATTGGAGTTTTGTATGTGGGGTTTTTTCTGTGTTTTTGTGTTTTTAGAGCTATTTCTCCAGGGGTGGTGCCATGTTCATCGGAATGATCATAAGCCCTTACAACAGGAATAATCCTCTCCCCTATTCCCAGATCACCTGTCTGGTCATTAGTGACGAGATCAGTTCTGACGGTTCCTATCGTAAGTACCCCTCTTTTATTAACCAGTGTCCTCACTTGCCTTCCCCTTTTGGATCTTAAGGGGAAAATGTCTGGTTTTGAACCAGAGAAATCAGTATTTATATTGGTAATATGATGGTATTATATAAATAGTGTAATTCATAATGGTAACGTGTGCTAGAAAAACCCATGCATTTCACTGAAAGAATAAACCTGCAAGTTTCTGTGCTGTCAGGACAGGAATACACAAGTATAAATATATACAAGATTGATCTTCTGTATTAGTAATTCCCACAATTCATGAAAGAAGTGAAAGGGTTGGGACACAAGTCCCTGTTATTTACATACAGAATCCATATGAACAGCTTAGAAACTGTTTCATATCTTACTTGGCCTTTGCTACGTTACAATGTTCTGAACAGATTCTCTGCTCGAGGAGACAGAAGTAAATAGCAAAGAATTGGCTGCTATAGTGGCCAAAAATCCCTAATTTTTGGGTAGCATGGCATTCAGAAGGTCAAAGGATCACATACATGTGCCAGCTGTCCAGGGGAACACAAGGCATGAAAGCTGAAATGGTGCTGGCATGAACCCCCACCTAAGGGAACAAATTCTTGATTAAAAATACCATTGGCATTTCATGAAAACAGGATCCTTTCCTTTCTTGAACAGTTAAGGACATACCACATAAAATTTGCTGTATTGCAAGTGATGATGAGATCTTCTGCTCTTTTCCTGACATGGATTTGAGGGAAATTCCCCTGGTAACAGTAGATAGTTCTGGTAGCTACCTGTTCTCCCTCCTCCTCCCTCTATTTATAAAGTCCTGATTTTGGCATCCACACTCCAAGGTTTCCAGTTCTCTTGCACAGCAGTAACTGAGGCCTTGTGAGCCCACAGTTCCCTCTGTTTTTTCCTGTGGAAGCAGGAAGGGGAGCCCCTCTGCCTGGAGCCTCGCTGCACAATCCTGGGGCAGGGGGAGCAGTGGCCACATCTGTGCCCCAGTTCCTGTTTACCACACTGAGAGTCCTGCACTTCTATCCTCTTTTCCCACACATCCCACCCTTGTGGGGGGAGTTAAAATACTGACAAACTCTATTGCCCTTAGAAGACATTTTTGTAGTCATGTGCATTTTCTGTCAGAGGATTTCAGATTTCTGTTTCGCTCCTGAAATCAAGGTTTTACAAAATGCCATCTCCTCTGGTTCTTTGGAAATGATTTACTGAAATGTACAGTCTCTTTCTTCCTGATTTTTGCTAAACAAATTGTGTTCTGCAAATAACTTTCTGATTCTCCTTTAAAATATTTTCTAACATTCTCTTCCCCCACATGCAGTAAATGAGTAGAATTTCTTCATTTTTGAGCAAAATTCCTTGGAAATTGAGAACAGTAGTCAGCACTTCACCATCAGCCCATTCATACTTAAAAGCTAAACCTTTTTAATTAATTTAATAACCATATAAATCTTACAGAGACTAAAAAAGTGCTACTAAGTTATAAACACTTAATTTTTCCATTTCTGGGTTTGTTGTAGATTTCTGTGCCCTTCCTTATGGAATGGGAATTGGCAAGGGCAGGGAGGAGAACAGATTTGTTCCTACTCCCACCAGAATTAAATTTGGAATCCAAAACACGTCATCCTTTTACTTTAACCTCCTTAATGTTGTCAAGGAACAGAACTACAGGCTTCTGCAGTCAGTAATAAATGAGGAACAATTATGGGGAAGGGAGGGATTGCACCTAAACTAAACAGGAAAACCACACTGAATAATGATCTTCAATTGATTGCAGGCCTGCCCTACAAATTTGAAACGGAACAGATGTTGGAGGAGCCTCAGTGGGAATTAATATTTGAAAAAACACGGTGGATAATTGAAAAATACAGATTTTGCCATAGGTAAGTGTCTAGTTCTGTTACAAACACAAAGGTTGGAATGTTTGTATGTTTATTGTTATGTTCCAGTCAAGACCTGTGGCTGCTTTCCCCAGCACTCCTGTTTGTTTTTCTTCCAACAGCAGTGTCCCCATGGATAAAATTTTTCATAGAGATTCTGACCTGACTTGTTTGCAAAAAGTAAGTTTTCTTCTCTTAACTTTTTAATGTTAGATGTGTTTTTAAATGCAAATCTGTTTCATATCAGCAGAAGTCACCTGAAGTTAGTTACACTTCTACAAATCAGAGATGTAAATTGGTGACAATAAATGAATTCTGTGGCACAGCTTATTTACTTACAACACAGTGAAAATAAAGATCCTCCTCTGGGAGAGGTGGGGATGTGGTTATGTGCAGACACCGGGTTTGACCCTCAGTTTGGAGGAGAATTAATGAAAAATTACTCAGTCTTTTCTCAGCATTTTGTATTCTTTCACTGTCAAGACCTGCACACATCTCAAGAGCAGCCTTGGCCTCCCTGTTCCTTTGTTCCACCAGTAAAATACTGCTGTGCCATGTTTATCATGGATAAGTAGGAACCTTAATTTTTCAGTCAGTGTAGTCACTGCTCTGCACCTCTGACTGATGGCAGCTGTACGGTTATTGCACAGCCAAGACAGAAACTCTGCCCAAAGCAAAGACATAAACAGAAAGCTTGCACACAGTAATTGCACACATGGAATTTTTTTGTTTCCTTTCAACACATCTTTGCTTATAAACCACCATTGAGTTGATAGATGCTCTGAAATTTAGCTCTTGGGTAACTGGTTTTGAAGACTTGGGTTTAGATCACCCATGTGACTGTTCCTTTTAAATTTATGATGTACAAACACTTTTTGTAGTGTTAATCCTAAATAAATAAAAACTGCTTTGCAATGCTTACCAGATGAAAGGGGGTAAAAATGGCAATTTAAAACAAATTTCTTTTTCTCTTGCCTAGCTTTTGGAGTGCATGAGGAAGACTTTGGGCAAGGTAACAAACTGCCTCATTGCTGAAGAGTTCTTGACTCAGATAGAAAACTTATTCCTTTCCACGTACAAGAGTGAGAAAAGGGATAATGCTGAAGGAAGTGAGAATGAATGTTCACATGAATTGCCAGTGTGATGGCTTCGGAATTTTGGTTTTATTTTTTAATTTCTTCTTCTCCTCTCCATTCTGTCAACTCTTTCAGAATTTTTATCCGTTTTGATAGTGAGTGTTACAGAATCCAGTGTCATCTTATTGTTGTGGTTTAAAACCACTTTGAAAACTCTTAATGTGCGTGACCTGTGTGCCCAAGGAATGCTTAATGCTAATGAGGTTAATGATTGACCAGCCTGATGTTCAGGAAGGAGCACACCCTGTCAAGAATGCTGTGCATCAGTCTTCAAGGAGAGTTGGTCCTCTCTCAAGTCCTTCAGTTTGGAAACTTTATTTCATTCTTTTATCTACAGGTGCACCTCTAATTCAGAATGAATTTGTTCCTTTGCTTTAGGGAGTGTAAGTTTGAATGAGTTCACAAAAGGGAAACTTAACTGAGAGTTTTGTAGCTCAGACTTTCCTGGTATCCAGTCTGAAGTTTCATTCAGTGGTAGCAAAATACATCACCCAATTTCTTTTTTTACTATTATTTTTCATATTACTTTTCCCCATTGATTCTGATGGTCAAGTAGCTTTTTGGCATGTTCTTTGCCATCCTGCTTCTATACTGGGGAGAAAAAGCTGATGAGTTTCATGACTTCTCAGTAGTGGCTGTGTTTGTTTCCAGTGGAAATGGTAACTCCTGTCTTACTACAGGTTGCATCTTTCTGGCCTTCCATTCTACAGGAAGGTTTTTTGTTGTTCTCCAGATCATTGTGGTTTGTCCACTTCTAATTGCCAGTGTTTCCTGTGGAAACAAGAGCTCCTAATTGATGGCAAACTGAGTGCAATGAGAAGAAAAGGATTTGCGTTTTTAAAGAAAAAATCCCACTTTTATATTCAGAGTCTTCTCTGTAATGTGCAGTTCAATAGGAAAACACTGGTTTATATCAGTTCCTCAGTTATGATTTCATACAGGTATATATTTAGATAAATCAGTCACAGATTGGTCTTGATTGAGAAGTTTCCTGATTGCAACTTGGAAATGTTTCATGAGCTGCATCGTTGTGAATCATTTTAGCAAAAGTGTGCTTTAAATGTTGCTTTCTAAATACTAAGGAAACTTGACTTGTTTACAGGTATTACTATTTACACGTTTATCTTGGGCAGAGTTTCTCAAAGAGGTCTAAAATATATTTGAAAGTCTCAAGCAAGACTTAGAGTTTATATCTAGAGGGGAGACAATGGACCCAATTTTTATGTTAAGAAAATATGTGTGTGTATATATATAGTTCTACATAACATAAATGGAATTTTAAGATTTTATATGTTTCAGCTTCTTGTTTGTATAAAGAGTTTGAAAAGCTTTAAAATCCCAAGGAGGGAACTCCTTCACAGGAAGTTAATGTTATATTTTTATCAGGCCTCATGAGTCTCTTTCTGTCACTAAGGGGAAGGTGCAGAACCTGATCAGACAAAAATAGGAGCCCTTGAAACTCAGTGATTTTCCCACATTTAAGAGCTATAGACTCAAAAGTACTGGTGGGTGTTGTGTGCTCTCTCTATGTTCAGATGTGCTGGTGCACAGCTTTAGGTCCCACTACTGTGTGTAATTTACCACTTGGTGTATCCATCTCTATCTGGCCTGTTGACCCAGCCTGCATTTACTCTAAACTGTCATCTTTGGGGCTTCCTGACTACCAGTATTGCATGGATTCCTGGATTCCTGGTTAAGCTACACTCCAGGTGGGAAGGCATTCCTCCCTCTCAGTCATGGGCTGTTGGGTTGCAGTTTTGCACAGGTTACTCTGGGAAATCCCCCAGTGTCAATGTCCTGACAGCAGTAATTAGAGCTGGTTAGGAGGAGGATTTTGAACCTCCTGTGTTACAGCACCATGAAGTAGAAACTGTTCGTTGTCCACGTGGTATTCCCAGCCCTTGAAGGATGGGTCAGGATTACCCAGGTAGTGGTAACAGTGTCCTGGCTGCTTCTTTCTGTAATGATCACTGAGGTAAAGTAACACAGTTGTATTATTGGATTTAACAGTATTGTTACATAAGGAAAGGTTTGAGTAACCCTGACTTTTGAAGTGATTTGTTTCTGAGGACACGGGGCAGGATTGAGCCTTTGCCATGCACATAAAGGCTCCAGATTTCCAAGCGTTTGTTGCAGGGTGGTGTGGGAGAAAACACAATGTTTGTACCATCAGGATCCAGTCTAGCACACAGAATTCTGTAGGAATTGGAAAGAGCACAGTTGTGATGCTGAGTAATGATTTAGTTGACATGAGCCAGGGTAAGAAAATAAACTAACTTACTTTTCATCATTTAGTTTCACCGAGAGGTTAATGATATGAGTTTGGAAGTTGCATGCTTCCCAGGAGATAAAAATCTGTTTTACTAATATACCAGTTCTACTACCAAACACATTTTAGGCATGAAAACCTTTTATTATAAAGCTTTTATTCCCCCATCTAGGCTTTGTTTCAGTGGACCTGTGCAGACTAATCTGCTATTCCTTTCCATAGGACCAGTGTTACACCTTACTAAATTGTTGCTCAGGACATGAGAAATTGTTGAGTAGTGAGTAGAATGATACAGTTAAAACTGGAATTCAGCAGTTTAGAAAAGGAAAAAAGAAACAAACAAAACCCCACAAAATAAACCCAAACAACCTCCCTGAAGATGTCAATTCTGGCAAATATCCCTATGGACATTTGTTGGCTGAATCATGTTTTGCTCTCCCAGTTAGCAGCAGTGCTGCCTCACAGGGATGCAGATCTTGTGTGCAAGGGGAGGGAACATCCCTATTTTTAATTTTTTAAAAATAATTAACTTTCCAAAAACAATTGCGTTGAAAAAAATAAACAATCCATAACCAAGCAAAAAGTTAACGCTATTGCCACTGATATTCAGTACTTTTTTCCTTTGCTTGCTTCTCTGCTATTTCTGACTGATGATAGACAAGAGTCTACTAATAAAGACTATATATGCAATACCCTGGAAGATGTGTCTGTATTTGTAACAGCTTCTTGTCTCCGAGCACTGGGTCTGGAATTTCTTTGTTCCGTGTCGGTGGCAATGACCAAGTGACAGAATAAAGCTCGGTTCCAGCAGAGGGCGCTTTGTTACAGCTGCTGCAGGAAAGGTTTGGAACTCGGAGCAAAACTGTTCTTACGAGGGTGTGTAAACTTGCGGCCAGGGAGCACGTTTAGGGCAGGAGCCGTGTGCCTCGGTGTGGAGTTGTTTCCTTCATTTGTTTTACACCCCCTATGCTTTAGTCTCCTTCAGAAGATTATCCAGTGGTACTTGGGGAGGGATGCTGGGATGGTACCCCAGTGTTTGCCACACATCTCACAGTCCTGAATCAGCAGTGTGAGGGGTTTGCACGGGCAAAGCCTGAAGGTGCCCAGCAGATGCCTTTCCATCAGCCATATTCCTTCCCCAGATCTGACCCAAGTGGGTTGGTTCCAGCTCTGTTAACCAGGCTCCTTTCTGCTGTGCTGGAGAGAATTTGCTCTACTGGGCAGGGCTGAGCCATGAGGACAGAGTGTGTGTAGGGGAACGAGAGGCTGTGGAGGAGGACAGTGCACCCCAAAAGGGGGGTGTGGCACAGCTGAGCACCCCAAGTGTCTGCATGGGGAGAGAAAGGTGCTGTGCTGGTGCTGTGCACCCCTGAGGAAGTGAGGGATAAGGGACTTCATCCATCCCCACGGGAACAAGCTGGTGGTTTAACATCCCAGTGAACACTGTAATCACATGTGATGCTGGACAAAGTATTTAATGGCCTAGATAAAAGTATTCGGGCTGTTTAATTGCTGCTTTACATAGACCTACTGCCCTACTTTTACGAGGTTTAGAATTGTGCTGAGAAATTGTTTCCATGGCAGCAGAGATCACTAAAGAAATAATGCACTCCACATTTCCTACAGGATTATTCCTTTTACAGCCTGCTGTTCTAAATAATTAACTCTTGTAGTACTGTTACAGCTTAGCATGGATTAAAAGAAATAATACTTCTTTTGGTGTCATAGAGGCATTACATATATTTTTAACATATATAAATATATATAAGTACATAGATAGTTGGAAAAACTTGTCTTTAAAGTAAGTCTGTTCCTTCCTTATTTACAGAGGGTGAAATCCACCAGTAAAAGAAAAAGTCAGTGAAGAAGTGCACTTTTATTTTGAACTATATTTCACATTTGGCATTTAAATAATGTGAAATAAAATAAAGACAAGATATGAGCAGGCAGGTGATAGGTAAATGGATTTTGACTTTGCAGGAGGGAGGTGAAAATTTTAAAAAAGGAGATTATTGTAGTGTGGGTAAATGAATGACTTAAAAATGGGAAAAGAGTTGATAAACTATTATAGAATCATCAACATGACAAATTGACTTACCTGGTAATTTTAATAATACTTTTAGCTGTAGATCTCAATTATTTTCCAAGAAAGGTAGCTACACATATTGTTACCTGAAGGAATGTCCAGATTGTGTCCTGCTTTGGCAGAAGGTATTTACATCCTGTTTCCATGTAGAGCTCTGATTTTACACCTACTCTGAGTTCTGAACAGTCCATGAGTGCAGGAGCTGGCACGGACTGGAAGTGGGGCAGTGCTCAGGTAAGCAGCACACAGGTAGGAGCTGACTGCAAGGCTGTGGCTGGCAGTACAGTGCTCACGCTGCCCTGTGGTCATTACTGGTCCCAAAATAACAATTTATAAAGAGTCTGACAGGGTCTGACAAATCAAATGAATGGGACTTACTTAATGCAAACTGGAAAGTCTCTGTCAGCTGCTGCCAAAGCACATGGTAATGTGGGTTTGTAGTTCATTGGGAGACTTGGGAGCCACTGGAGTGTTCTGTGAAAGGTGTCATTAAAATTCAGATTAAAAAATTTCTTCAGAATTAACGAAAAACTTTGTAAGGGTAGCATAAGCATGAAAATCAGCATTCCTAGTGCTGCCTTGGGATGAGCATGTGCCAAAGGAAAGGTGGGAGAGAAGCTTTCCGTGCTGGAAAATGAAGCTGTACTCCTGTGCTCTCTGTGCAGGAGAGCAGCCATCAACCTGGTCGGCAGTGGTTCCTCATGAATTGACAGCTGCTCCAGGCAGCAAACATAAAACTCCAAAAGGCTTTATTTAATAAGCTATGAAAGTAGAAAGTCCATAACTGATAAGAATCTAGATAGTGGAATGATATGGATGCTGTGCGGTGAAAGACACAGGAAAAACCATGATGGAAGTGGAGGAGTGGAGTGGAGGAGTAGGATTTCTTCCAAAAGAAATGAGAGAAACTCCTTAAACACCCATTTGCATATAGTCCATAAAAAGTCTAAAGGGAAAGGGCCAGCTGCTTGTCTTTAATCCATAAGGGAAGCCCATGGTAGGAGCTTGGCTGCTGTCTCTTCCCTGTTGTTTCCTCATCAAGCAGGAGCGAGGGAGGTGGCTGGAGGCAGGTGCCACACCCTGAGAAGTAACAGGGAGCCAGGAAGCTGTTGACTGGGATTTGGGAAGGAGATGCCAGTTGTTTTGGAAGAAGAACCTGTTTGGTGGGTCTGATTTGAATCAATAAAGGGAGCAGCACACCAGGGTGTAGGAATGAGCAGGCTCCATCAGTGGATTAAAGCTTTGGATGCTGCCTGCTGTCACTCAGGACTTCATCTGTGCTTTTCTCCTGCACTATGGAGCCTCTGTTTGGGGTTGTGCTGGGTTTAATTCTGGCAGTCGCTTCATCAGCCCATGACAGCTGTACCTGTGCAACCAACAAGTGGGCAGTGTGTGCCCAGGACGGCCCTGGGAACTGCACCTGCAGGCTGGCAGGTTCAGATCACCTTGTAGACTGCTCAACCCTGACTTCAAAATGCTTCCTGATGAAGGCAGAAATGATCCCCCTGAAGGAGAAGCGCTTCTGGAGACCTCCCCATGGGCTGTCAGACAGTGATGGCATTTACAACCCTGACTGCGAGGACAGTGGTGTCTTTAAAGCCAGGCAGTGCAATCAGTCCAGCACCTGCTGGTGTGTGAACACTGCTGGTGTGAGGAGAACTGAGAAGGGAGACAGGAGCCTGAGCTGCAGCGAGCTGGTCCGGACAAGGTGGATCTACATTGAGCTGACACACAAGAGAAGCTCCAGTGCCTTCGATGTTCCCGACGTGGCAAAGGCCCTGACACAGCTGTTTGAGAGCAGGTACAAGCTGCACCCCAAGTACATTGCAGCCATCAAGTACGACCCCCCACTTATCCAAATCCGCCTGGACCAGAACAAGAAACCCAGGTGGGATGTAGATATAGCTGATGTGGCCTATTACTTTGAAAAAGATGTAAACAATGACTCTATATTTCATTCCAACAGTCAATTAACTGTCTCAGTCAATGGAGATGCTCTGGCTATTGAAAAGCTCTGGATTTACTATGTGGATGAAAAGCCCCCAGCGTTCTGCATGAAGCAGCTGGCAGCTGGCATTAGTGCTGTGGTCACCGTGGTGGTCCTGACTGCTGGCATTGGCATCACTGTGCTGCTCATCCTCAGGTGGCTGCACACAAGGAAATATAAAAAATTTGAGAGTAAAGAAATGAGGGAAATTAAAACCCCAAGCTTAGAGCTGCCCTGAGCTGAAAGAAGGCAACTACAGGAAGAAAAGGAAAAAAAAGGCACAGAATACAAATAACAGACTCAGTGTATGTGATGGATTTGGAGTTTTTTCCTTCCTACAGGAATTTGTTCATTGACTGTTCTAAATTATTCTTGTTTAGTAAGTATAAATTTTTGGGTATAAATGAATTTGGGAGTCAGTTACCTAAATATTTTAAATGACTCCTACTTTGGAGGGTAAGAAAACTGTTACATCTATCTATTTAACATAACACAGAATGCTTTCACTCCTGCTGCAGGCCTGGCTCAGGTTGCTTAAATACTTAAATACTCTGTGGGGTTCTTGGTGTATCTACTTGCTGAAATTAAAACACTTGCCTCAACATATTTGGGCTATATTGCTGCTTTTCTCTTGGTGGACTTTTTTAAAATGCAGTTTGGTTTTTGTTCATGGGGTCTTTAAAAAAAAAAAAGTTTCTGGAACATTTTAAACAACAAATAACTTCATAAATATTACTAAATAAAAAAATAAGGTAATGATAAGACACTCTGCAGCATGAGAGGCTTTTATAAAGTCATCTGTTAGGAAACATCCAAGGTGTTGGGTCGCTTCCAGGTGCGGAGATCCCAGGTTCCCGGGTTTGTATTCAGGCAGCACAGTGAGCTATTCCCACTTGTGCTCTTTAATAAGGGTCTGACACTCCTCGTCAGCAAAGATCCCTTGATCCCCATGCAAGTATAAGTTAACCTTGGTGTTCTGCCCACATTCCAACTCTGGTAATAGCTTTCTGTCTACCTAAATTCCCTGGGCAATTTTAATGGGAGGAGATATTTTTCAGTGTTGTACAGCTTCACAGAAACACTACACAATGCTCCGGGACAGGCTGAAAAAGAGCTTTATTCCAGCTGAGCTGCGGGGAGAATTTAAGAGCAGAGTGTAATTACTGAACTTGGACTTTGGCCAACACACTACAACTGGACTGCTTTGCTACCTACTCATCTGCTGCATTCCTTGTCTGGGGAGTCATACCCACCGTGAAGGATATTTTAAAGAAAATAATGCTGGTTGTTGAATGTTGGGATACTGTCAGTTCCATTCTCTGTGCTGAGTGTGGATGTCTAAGTCCATCACTCTCATCTGCTTCCTTCAGCAGCACCTGCTCCACCTGGGCACTGCAGCAGGGCCAGCAGCTCTTTCCTTCTCTGAATTAGTTTCAGTGTTGCTCGTTTGTAATTCTAAGAACAGTCAGGAATGTGCTGCTTCCACGACAAACCATAAATATATGGCTCTGGTTCTACTGAATGAAAAGGATAAGGGAAGAGGCTTTGATTTTGTTTCTGTTTCTGCCTTTGTTTACAGATGCTGTTGGGTATTATTTGGTTCAACATACACCATTTCCATTTGACCCCATGCTTGTTCACTCACCTGCTGGGAAACTCTGGGTCCATAGTTTGGGGCAGGTGCATCATGTTTTCCCAAAATAAGATTTTTATGCAGTTGCAGCAGCAGCACTAATACATTCACAGTTTTGGAGCAGGGTCTATAATTTATTGTGTGCCTTACAGCAACATGTCAAAGTTGTTTGTTTGTCACTCAGGAATACACACTTGTGCTGAGAGAAGATGAAGTGAGAATTTGAGATCTAGGCTGGATCTTTCCCTGTCATAGGAAAACTCAAAACTTAGCCTAACTCCACACAATTTTGCAAGTAGCCATCTATAAAACAGATTAAATTAAAAATCTAGAGCTGAGCAGCCGTCAGATAAAGAAATGGAGGATGAGAATAAAAATTTTCCAAGTACATTGCTTAAACACTTTCTTACTTAGGCAGAGCAGATCAAAGCCATGTGTTTGAGAGGCTGGTGCTGTCCTGCCATCAGGGATCATGAGATGTGCAGTCTTTTCTGGGGATCTACCGTGGCTTTCAACAGTCTTTTAAAATCACTGCATTTTTCTCTTTTCTGTCATAAGAAAAACATCTTATTTTCAAGGTGAATTATGAGATTTTATATTATAATGTAAACATTTAGGCATAACATTGAATAGGACTGACAAAAGTACCAATTGTTGAAAAACTCTTTAACAGGTAACAGTGTCAGCATCTTTTCCTGGCTCCTGCTTTTCTTTTTAGTAGATGAGATTGAGAAGAGAGGCTGCTGTGGTGCCATTCCTATTTTTATTAACCATTAAAAGTCTGCCCCATGGAAGTCATGAGTTGTGGTTGGTTATTTCTTTGCTAGTCCTTAAGCACCAGTGGACTGCCCGCTGGTCAGCGACTGGAAATGCACTAGGGTTGGTTAATAGGAGGGATAAGGTATCTGCAGTTAATCAATAGAATGAGAAATTAATTGAAGTGCAGGGCTCAGAGAACCTCTCCTTGGACTAGATCATTCTACTTGAATAAATCTGTGTAGAGCTACTGTAGGATGGGGACTTGAATAAACCAAGCAGATCCATTGCTCCTGCTGAGTAATCATTTGTCTCCTGCCACCTCTCACCAAATCTCATTTGCATGTGGCAGATCATGTATTTTAATGTAACAGTCCCTCACGTTCTGCCGGTTTGACTTTCTTACCATTCCTGATGTTCTCAGTGAAAAGAGGAAATGGACCCTTTGTCAGCTTTAAACTTTGGAAAATTAAAATGCTTTTTATTATTCAGATTTTGAGGATGTTAACTCTAAAATTTCTGGTTCTCCTTTTCTGGATTACATCATCCTGTTTTAATGGAATGTTTGCTCATTTTATTTAAGTAATTAGGCCCTGTGCTCTCTGCCGTGGGTTCTGTGGGTGATAGCAGAGTGCCTTTGTGCTGTTGCCTACTTGGGCTATAAAGCGGGGTGTGCTTGCTTTAACAATGCCAGAGCTGGCTATTGCCTAAATTATGTTCTGCAGTTCCAACTGGCTGCCTTGGAAAGCTCAAATTAAACACATGGAGAGAAAAAAAATCCCCTCTCCACACTCCAACTCTGAAGAGGCCAGCGCTGCCCTTTGCACACAGTGCCACTACCCACCGTGCAACTGCACAAAGTGAGCTTTGGCCTTCGCTTTCAGCTAAAACTCACTCACGATCAGTGCCAGAAGCAATGGCAGCACTATAGCAAGGAAATGAAAGACAAGGATTAAAACTCTCTTAAACTCTGTTCTCTCTACTCCACCTGGTAAAATCCATGTCTGCCTCTATACCCAAGTATGTACCCTTGAACTCTTTGACACAAAATGCCCGTGTTAGTTTGTAGGTGCTGGTGTGTGCACACGCCTGTCTGTCCCACACCTGCATTAGAGACACACACACCACTATTTGTCAGACAGGGAAGCCCTCGGGAAAACCTTGTTGCAGCAGATCCTCCTCTGCACTCACCACTCTGCAGCCTCCAGCTCTTATCAGTGGTAGAACAGTCAAACCTGCTGCTGTTGTGGAACAGCAAAGAATCTTCTTTTTGTCCCATCTTCCCCTACTTAAGAATAATCTCTTAGGGATGTTTAGACTGGGATTATGCCAGATTAGGTTACTGATGTGAATCTTAATGCCTGCCATGTAAATACACCAAGGTCCCTCCTGCTGGGATGGTGAAACATCTGCACGTCTGGGATGTTACTAACAACTGGAGACAAGATCCCTCCAATAGTCCTTAAAATATTTAAACCTTGGGGAATCACCCTGAAAAAGCCAAGCCAATTTCCACTGCTCAAATATCTAAACCACTTTTTCAGTGAACAGTTAAAAAGTAACAGATTGGCCCTTCCTCCACTTCTCCTTAATTGGGCCAGTTAATGCTATTAAACAGATCTTCTTCCTTGTGCAGGTATAATTATCCTTTCCAAAGCATTTCCACTGATTTGCCTCAGGATTTTAAATGCTGCAATTAGGTGGGGGTTTTTTTGTCAATGCTAAAATTAATCTTAAGTCATTACTATTGCTATCAAAGCAGGAAAAACTAGCTTCCAGAACTTTTACTATTATTTTTCAGCAGTTCTAACCAAATCTCTCGTACCAGGCTTTACCTAGTTAAAATTTCATCCACACCAGGCAGCCTGACAAGATCCACATCTCATTTGCACAATGACCCCTGGTCCCTGAGGGAAAACACTCCTACACCAATGAAGCACCAGCAGAAACAATTAGGGAGACTTTGCATTATCTAAATGAAAGACTGAATTATGAAAATGTGCACTGCTGGTTTTCCATTGAGGATTTTACATGTGGGCCCAACAGTGCTGGTGGTATATGCACCCAACCTTTTCCAGTTGTTTCTTTTGAGATAAATGCCTGTCCTTGTATGGCTTGAAATGAGAAATCTCAGCACTTCTGCTGCTCTGGTTGCACCCCAAAAAGCTACCATGGAACAACTAGGAGGCAAATGAAAAGAGCACTTCTTATTTACAGCCTCTTCACACATGTTTTGGAATTAAATTTGGTATTGAATTTTATAACAACATTTAGAGGAACAGTTTTACAGTAAACTTCTACTTGGTTCAGTAACTTCATTTTCTGGATTTTAAATCTACTTTTTCTTAAACGTCAACAACAGACATAATATGCTGCAACAGATAATACCTATTAAATCCTTAAAGAGCAGGATCCTCTAACTGCTATTTCAGTGGGGGAGGGCAAAGGAGAATACAAGACACAGTGGACCAAGGCAGGATATTCTAGTGTACAACATTTGGAAAAATCTTGATACTTATGAAAAGCATTGTCTGATCTCTTAAATGAATGTGAACTCCTGATATTTCCACTGGCCAAACAGACTAAGTGGCAATAAATCCAATTTCTGACTTGCAGAAGGTGATGGAGTGCATTTTTTCTGCCAAGATTTTAGCCCAGCATTCATGAGCAGAAGTGAATTACACTGAAACTTGAATAACAATACTATCAATTAATACTTAGTTTTTCCTTGGATTTCTATAAAACCCAAATATTTTAACATTTTATAGTGAGTTTTTTCATTTGAAGCTGAAGACTGTATATTTTAACTGAAAACTTGTTAATTGTGATTATCAAAATTGGTAGCAGAGAGACTTTAGTACCAAATACAGAAGTATTTGTATACAAAGCACAGAAAAATGCTTTTTATATTCAGAGTTAAACTACTTTTCATTAAGTTTATTGGATGTGGCATTTGCTTGTGTGAATAATTTCATACATATACAAAATGTCATTCAGTTCAGAACAGCTACTTATATGAAGAGATACACAAATACTAATGGATACATCCACACAGGAAAATTGTACCTGTTAAGGTGTTAATTGTTTAATTGTACTTAGGAAATCACTGATGACCTGTAAATAGGTCTTCTGCAGTCTTAAAATTGAAAACTTGCTTTCTGGTCTTCTTCTGAAATGGGAATTACAGTCTTTTTTTTGTAGAAGACATCAGGCTTGTAAGCAAAAACTCAGCTACAAAACTGTCTCAATCTACCTCTCTTTGACACAGAATACTCTTTTTTATTTCCTCAGGGAAAAAAAAGTTACAGGCACACATCTTCATTAAAATTCAAGAGAAGCAATAATATAAATTACTAGTTAGAATGTTCTTTCCACTACACATCTATTTAGAGGAAAAAACACTCTACAACTTTCCAATTGCTCAACTGTTTACCAGATTTTCATCCAGAGATATATTTAGTGCTGGTATTTGATAGATCCTATAATTACCTGTGCTGTATTTGCTGCTTGTCTGCTTTGAAGTTTTAATTGCAAGCAATGATACTTGGGGAAACTTTGGAAGTGCAGAATATAGAACACTACTCTTAGCCCCATCCTTGCACACTCAGAACATCCATTGATTTTAAGAGGAATTTAGCCAAGTCAGGAATACAGGAATAGCTCCTATACCCTCTACATAGACAGAGTTAAATAATACAATTGGAGAAACAAATAATTGCAAAAAGAAACATGCAAAGAAAAAACCTCAAACCAGTATGTTTTCAATAGACTCAGTAAAAAGTGGAGACACCGAGCTGGAAAAATGACAGAAGAAATGGTAGAAAGCCTTAATGCTTGGCTTAGGAATGGAGCATTCTAGATAAAGACAAGAAAAGCAAGCAAATACAAAGTTTAATAAGGACATTAATGAGAGCTTTCATCTCCATTCTTCATTTCCTGACAGCTGGGACACACACACACCTTGGGTTACACAAAGTGCTTTGCTGCTGCTACAGCTCAACTGGTTTTGTGACTGGAGCAGTCACAAAAATTAATGCAGTGTTACTGACTGACAGATTTTGTGCTTCTTATGATAATGGACCCTGGGCAGGTCTTAAAGGAATTGTGCCAAAGGAAATTATAAGATTAACACTAAATAAAGTTCCTTTTGGGCCTGGACTGCAAGAACTGGTCACTACATATTTCCCTTGTCAATGAACATCAGTGCTTAAGAACTGTCACAGAAGAGGGCTCTGGCAATAAAAAGAGGTGAACTAAGGAGTACCTGAACAAACACTGCACAATACTTGACTCTGCTCATACACAGAGGATGTGGCTCTGGAAGGCAAAGATTTGTGTTTCTTTACCTTCCACAACAACAGGGCCTCTGTTTACATTCAAAGCACCAGGGCTTATGTGCAGTCTGGGCTGCCCTGTCATTACCACACATCCCAGCCTCACCCTCCCTCAGCAAATAACCTGTTTTTCACATCACATCACATCACTCAAGATACACTTGTCAGCCAGAAGAGTAAGACAAGAGCTATACATTAGGTTAGCAGCTTGCCGTTTTCTCGGGAAAAACATCACCTCTGCTCCTACCATGGCAGAAGAGCTGACTGCTCCCTGCCCGGGAGTGTCACCAGCCCTTTGGTGGCAGGAACCACTTCAACATTTCAGGTCCCTAAAAAATCACAGAATCAATTAGGTTGGAAAAGACCTCTGAGATCATCGAGTCCAACCTGTGACCAATCCTTACCTTGTCAACCAGACCAGAGCACTGAGTGCCATGTCCAGTTGTTCTTGAACACCTCAGGGATGGTGACCCCCACCACCTCCATGGGCAGCCCCTTCCAAGGTTTAACAACCCTTTCTGGGAAGAAATTCTTCTTGATGTCCAATCTGAACCTCCTCTGGCACAACTTGAGGTCATTTTCTCTTGTCCTGACACTTGTTACTTGGGAGAAAGACTGGCTTCACCTGGCTTCAAACTGCTTTCAGGGAGTTGCAAAAGTGAGAAGGTCTCAGCTGAGCCTCCTCTTCTTCAGGCTGAGCCCCCCTCAGCTCCCTCAGCCACTCCTCATAGGACTTTTTCTCTAGAACAGCAAACAAGACAAAGCATAGCACGCGGGAACTCTGAAAGCTCCGGACATTTTCCTAAGGGCTCTTGGGACCCAGTTTGAGGGGAGAGCTTGGACTGGATAAGCTCCAGCAGTCCCTTCCAACCTCACCCATTTTGTGAAGGAGCTTTAAGGTCTGGAACCTCTGAACTGCCAGGACTCAGGGCCACTCTCAGCCAGGAGGTTGTTGCCCACAAAATGGGATTGTTAACTGGTGTGCAACAAGGCCATAATTGCACACTCGAGGTACTTTTTATTTCAGACCTACTCAAGCACCAGTGCTCAGAACTCAAGGCAGACCACCGGACTTTTCCCACGATTATTTACACACAGGAATTCAGAGTTAGTAACTTTCCAAGCACAGCCCCTCTATTATGATTGATTGATTACTAATTGATGAATGATTCCTAATTTCCATAAAAGTTACATAGCCCCAGCTGACTTCTACACATGTTCAGGGGATGGCTCTTCACCTGGACAGGGTCTTTTTGAGCCGTAGACATGATTTTTATTATTATAATGATCATAGTTCAGCTATAGGGTACACAAACTTTGAGTATTCAGCCGAGTTAGCAGTGTTCACAGATACACATAAACACCTTGATTTGCTACATCCTTAAAGCGTCTTAGTTCCCGGATGTCCTTGACTAGGGAAAGCTGGCTGCTGCCTGTTCCACTGATTTAGGCTTGAAAGCGTACAAAGATCTTACATCAAAGTACACCCTGACTTAAAATAATCCTGACATATTCCACATTTTGCAACCAGATGACACGGAAACACCGCGGTCAAAGCCAGCGTTAAGGCACTCAGGGGAACGGGCTCTGCGCCTCATGAGGGGCGCCCCTGCTCCCCGCGCTGCCACAAAATGGCGGGCGCCGCCTGAGGGAAGCAGCGGTGGCGGCGGCGGCGGGAACGGCGGCGGCCCCGCCTGAGGGAAGGGACGCGGGGTCCCGGCAGCCGCTGCAGCGGCGCCTCGCCCGTCCCGCCTCCCGTTCTCCGCCCCGGCTGCGTATCGACACCGGCTCCGCGGTCCGGCCCCTCCGCCGCCGCCTCCCGCGGTGGTGAGTAGGGGAGCCCGGTGGAGGAGGTCGTTCCCGGTCTCTAGGAGGTGCAGCTGTGAGGCGGCCAGAGCTGTCCCTCACCTCCCCGCCCGCCATTACCCGGGCGGACGCACCAGAGTGACTCGTCTCCTTCATTCCCCACCCCCGGCTCCTCACATCAGCCCATGTCACGATAATCGCGGTTCTCCCCGAGGGTGGTGGGGGTGGAGGGGAAGCAGAGGCCGCGATCGGAGCCAGAGGGTGAAAATGACAGCGGCGGGGCCCCGCGGGTGGGAGGGCCCGGGTCTTGTCCGTGCCAAGGCATTTCCATGTCTGTGAGCCAGAGGCTCCCGGCTGGCGTACACTTGGTTTCGCTGCGTTTTGTTTCTAGGCCGGGAGCAAAGTACGAGCGACGTGCTCACAGATCCTGGTTTTCCTCATGTATAGGAATGGCACCGGTAGGCAGAAGCCCGGGGTGGAAAGGTGATGACCCACAAGGGACACCTGCAGTCACGCTGGTCTGGTGGCAATAAAAGTGAAAGGAAAAAAAATAAATCAAACCTTTTTATTCTCAGTGATGCAAGATACTGATGTCTTTCACAGTCGGAAGCAGATTGATATCTTAAAACTGTAACCGGATGCAGTTGTGACTGCGACCTTTTTTTGTGCAACACAGCTGTTGGCAAACAAATACACTGTATCTGCTTGGGGAAAATGAAATTACGATGCAGTTTCCTGTTTGGGTGGGCTTCTTAATACCAGTCTGCTATTCTTTTTTTCCTTTGTTTCAGGGTAACCAACCAAAGAAGTTATGAGTATCATCTGTGGTCTGAAGCTGCCAGGCAGGAACTGTGTTTTCTCTCATTTGGCTTCTTTGTGCAAGCAGGGGAAGTACAAGAATCTCTCTAGGTCTTACACAGGATGGTGCCAAACTCAGGTCGACAGAACTGGATGCCAAAGGTTGGATTTGAGTGGAAATGCTAGGAACTGTTTTTTGACTGGAAACCCTGACTCCTATAGAAACTTCGCTGGTAAAGGACTGAGATGTCTTTTGGATGTCCCAAATGCAGAAGTGTACAGGAATGCACACCATAGTTCAGGAAGGTTTTGCTCTCAGTCTTCTCAGCCTCTGGGGAAGACAATCCCATCCCTCCAGATCAGTTCTGTAGGGCAACTTCCACATCACTTTCCTGCTTGGAACATTCAGATCATCAGGTCTTTTCACACATCACCATCACTTCAGGCTGCACCAGTTCCTCTTTTCTGGATTATTGTGAAGCCAGCTCAGAAGTTATTTGCCATCATTCTTGGCAGGTAAAATACTGTGTTACTTTCCTCTCAGTGCAAGACCCATCAAGCAAAGTGTGAGTGGGGGGAGGATGGCAGGTGTGTTTGTAGTGTTGTTTGGCTGACAGTTTGCTCAACAAGAGGTGTTTTTTTCCATTATCAGAGGTGTTAGATGTATCTTTTGCTCTTTTCTTTCTCATTTACATGTGGTAGAGGGAGATGAACCAAGACACTAAGGGGCATTCCTTCTTCTCCTGTGGGAGCGAAGAAGTGGAGTGGAGTGGAAGCCAATTACAGGATAACCTCCCATAAGCTCCTACATGAGATGAGACTGTAATAGAGCATAGAGCAAGGACAGACAGTAACAAATTCCTTTTTAACTATGTCCTAAGTTAACGCTGTTTGTATCTTACAGGAGCATAAGAAAATGGTGGAAGGCACTTCCTCCTGATAAACGGGAGCTCTTTAAAGAAAGTGCAAGAAAAAACAAATGGAAGATCCTGCTGGGTGTCAGCAGCTTAGGAGTTGTATTTGTCATGTTTTATTTTACCCACTTGGAGGAGACACCCATCACTGGGCGCACTCGACTCATGGTGTTTGGCAAAGAGCATTTTAAGGAGCTGTCAGAGATGGAATATGATATGGTAAGATTTTAGACAAAAAATTGAAAGTACTCAAAAACTGTTGCTTTTGAGATAGTCTTATTAATGAGATGGGCAAACAAGCCTTGTAGTGTCCTTGATGAGTTTTGAACTTCATGCCCAGAACCCTGCAGAGCCGCCCCCATCTGTTACGCCTTTCTCTTGTCCCCATCCTTTTTAAGAATTCCCTTTCCATTTGGGGCACATAAAAATTAAAAAGCACATGACTTGCATGGAGCAAATATTCCTAACTGTTTCTTGTCCATTGAACTAGTCCCTGTAATTTTGAGTTCTGTGACTTCCTGTTGTAAAGTGAAACTTGATAAACCATATCCAAGTGTATCCATTCCCTGTCTGTCAGAGACACGAGATAAGAACAGAAAAGGTACAAGGATATTTTCAAATTACATGTTTTGTATAAATTTGTCCACCTTAAAAATTACAACCAATGAATTTTTTTTTTCAGTGGATGGAGCTATTTAAAAGTCAAATGTTACCTGAGACAGATGCAGGCTACCAGGTTGTGGAGACAATTGTTGGGCATTTGTCTGAAAGTAACAAGGACGTCCCCCAAGTCTCAGCTCTCAAGTGGGTTATCCACGTGGTGGATGTACCAGCTGTAAATGCTTTTGTGCTTCCAGTAAGTTGTACACCACGCAAAAAATTAATAATATTGAAACAGCACTTGATGTGTCTCCCACTTAATATTTATTCTCTTCGTTTACAGAATGGTCAAGTGTTTGTTTTTACTGGGTTGCTGGATGCAGTTTCTGATATTCATCAGCTGTCGTTTATTTTAGGACATGAAATAGCTCACGCTGTGCTGGAACATGCAGTAAGTCTTTAAAGAAAGCTGTCTAATATTCTTAAATTATTAATTCTAATTACTCTAATTATGATTTTCCCTATCATTACCAACCAAGCTTTCAGTGTGACTCTATCTAATTAATGCAAAATTGAGTTTGAAATGAGTAGTCTGCTACAGTAGATCCTTATTATTCGTGTAGCACTTAATAACTGTCAGAAGACCTGTGGTAGTCCCTGTTAACACAACGGCTGCCAGGGCTTTTTTTCACAGCTGTACAGGTGGATTATGGCTCACTTTCAAGAGTCATTTAGAACTTGGTCTGCAGATCCCTCTTTTACAGCACAGACACATAAAGAACTGGAGGTACTCAGCAACTCTGTTACTCCTGTAATTGTTAATACCTGCAGGAGTGGATACACTTCAAAAAAGTATCTTAAAATACATCATACTGTTACTATTGTAGCACACAGTTTTAGAGTGTCAAATTTTAATAATACCTGGAGCTTGGTTCTTGTATGATTTTGGGTGAGCAACAGTTCACATCACGGTTTCTTGGGCTCGGTTGAGCCAAGCAACTCTTTAAACTTCTAAAAAATATTTCTGATAATAAAAAAGAGCTTATCTTGTTTGTATGGAATCTGTGTTACCTGACTGGCAGAAAGAGAAGTATTGCATGATGCTGCTCGTAAATGCTCTGATCAATTTGTTGCGATGTCAAATAGAGCTCTGGAAAACAGAGCAATCTCTTAGATTCTGAATTTAAAGGAAAGCAGCAGGAAATAAAAGATAAATATATTACGTGTACTGTCCCCTTATCCTATTAGTGATCCTGTCTCAGTGATGTCTTATCTCTTTTCAAATTAATGTAAAGAAGGTATTTTTATAGATTTTTTCATTCACATTGAAGTGTTTCATGGCCTTTTTACTAAAGAACTTTTTTCTGCATGTTGTCACCATCCTACCTCAAGCTTTGAATCTCTCAGAGAAGCTGATAGGCAGAATGTATTTGTTCCAGCTGTATTTATGCAGCTTATGTGAATTCTGGCCTGAAAGTACCTTATATCCTAGTGGATTTTATTTTTTTTTTGGTACAAGCAGGGAAAGTTGTGCATGCCCTGTTCCTGTGGCTGCATAGGAGAAAAAAAACAATCAGTGATTTTTAAAGTGTTTCCAAATTCTGTTATATTCTGAAGAAATGTCACACAGTAAGGAATGAAAATGGGCAATTTCTGTTTGCAGGCAGAGAAAGCCAGCCTGGTTCACTTACTGGATTTTCTCTCACTCATCTTTCTCACTATGATTTGGGCCATCTGTCCTCGTGATAGTTTGGCAGTTGTTGGCCAGTGGATTCAGAGCAAGTTGCAGGAGGTAAGACTGACTGACATTTTGTATTGTCCTTCCTGAGTTCCTTGGAAAGACATTTTAAATCTTTTGCTACCCTAAATAGGTTTGGGGGAAAAGGCAAGAGGAGAAATGTAAGCAAAAATTAATATTTGAGTCTGTTATGGAACGAGATATGTTTTTATAAATCTGATTCTGCTTTAGTTGATGCTGATTTTCATTTGTCATGTTGAAGAATTTTAGGTTTCCCTAAATGACTGGATTTAATTGCACAGGCTCCAGGAACCTGCTTGCCAGTTAAGACAGATGATTGTCTTTTAGAAAGGTAACTAGCCCTTTAAAGTTGTAGATGGTAAAATGCCATGTTTTTATTTTAAATAGTTGTTAGATTGTTCCTAAACCAAATAAAATATATGGAATTTTTAAACTATATTGTTAGTGGTAAGAATGGTTTCTGAGATTAAAAAAATTGAGAATCTAACCACACTTTATATAAAGCATGCTATAGTACAAGTTACTAAAACAACCTTTTCAGCCAGAAAATACTTCAGCAAAGTGAAATTCAGAGGCTTTCTGGTCCCAGTTTCCTTCAGCAGTTTAATTTACTCTCTGGACAGTTACTGATCCATTTATTTTTTTAAAAAGTTTTTTAAATAGAAATTTGCTTAGATCATAAAACTGGAATCTGAATTAAAATGAAAGAGCTCTTTGGTTTCTTTGACTTGATGCTTTTCCTGAGTGTCCTGGGGTGATGTTACGAAGCCGCTTTATTCCTTAACCATCTGCTCAGTGCCCAAGGACGCTGTGCCTTTACGGTGGACCCGGGGACGGAGCCGCTGAACGGCTCAGCCCAAGGGCTCCAGGGGCTCGGCAGGGAGTGCACCGGGAGCGCTGTGCTGCTCTTCGGGTTTCTTTTGTGTTCTGGCTAGCTGGAAAAAGGTTCTGTTGGTTTTTCTTGTTCTTTTTGCCCTTCCCTTCCCCTTGCCTCACTGCCTCGCTTCCCTCCTCGCCGGTCCGGGGAGCCTGCGGGGGTGACCCCGGCTGGTCCGAGCCTCTGTGTCTGTTCCCTCTCTGGGAATTTGTTGTATTTTGAGGTTTGTTGGGGTTTTTTTTTATCCTGTTCTACCCTGTTTTGTTTGTGTGATAATAAACAGTTTGTTTTTTTCCACTTTCACTTGCTGTGACCCACTTGTCTTATTGGTGGAGGAAAAGGGGAGGCCCTTTCCTCCTGGAATCTGAATTAAAGTGAAAGAGCTCTTTGGTTTCTTTGACTTGATGCTTTTCCTGAGATTTCCCCGAGTTCCTCAAAAACATGAAATTAAACATAACCAATCTGTTTTGGTAGTTCTTATGCTAATGGGTAGATGTGTGGATTCTGAACATAAATTATCTCTAAAGAGCTTGGATATTTGCACAAGTAGCTAAGAAACCAATACATTGATGAATGCTAGCCAGCATTTTGAAGAGCTGAATTTGGCAAAAACAAAGTGTGAATGAATCCTGAGACTGCTCATAATTTAGACAGCAAGATTCAACTCCCTGTCAGCATCTCTTTTCCTCTCCACAGAGAATGGGTATTTTGGCATCATGGATTGGAGTTGTGCTTTAGATTGGAAAGGGAATTGGGGTTTAAGCTCCTAGTCTTGTGCAAAGGAAACATCATCTCTGGGATGCTGTCCTGGTTTAAAAGGCTGATCAAACTTCAGTAATGTCAATGTGATTAATATTTGCAAAGCTTTCATCCCATAGACAAAAGAAGCTGAATAGAAAATTCAGGTTTTTTAGTCACTCAGGAGTGCAGTGTCTGTTTCCTCCATTCAAAATTTGCCTGTTGTGCTTATGTGAAAGTGAATCGTTCTACACATTTTCTCAGGATGTTTCTCTTCCTCTTCTTCCATAGCTGTATTTTGCTTTTTAAAGCTTTAGCATCCCGTTCTGTGAGAGGGTTATTTAAGCTACGTTGTGGTACTTGCTTCTGTTTCAATATTTGTTTTTCTCTTATGTCCTTAGAGGCTTGACTTTTTGACCTGCTAACTATTGTGTATTTTTTATTATTGACTCTTAAGTGTTTCCCAGTGATTCTTTGTAGGCCTTTGGTTATGTGAGCTCCAGTTTGCCTTTTCCCCCAAACCCAATGGATTTTCTTTCCTTAATAAATTGTTAACTTTTCTTACAACACTTATTTGGGGTTGTTCTTTAAACATGTACTTCTGGACTGAAGCATATTGGCTTTGTTATAGAGCAGCAGTTATTTTATATGGGAACTAAAGCCTAGGAGTTATTCTTGGAATAACACGAAACATGATTCTGAGTTTTACTCACGTCCCACACACCAGTATGCATGGATGCAGTACTTCATACTCCTTTCTTGTCCACCTCACACCATAAGATTTGTCTTTCAGGTGAAAACTGGTGATTTTGGGTAGTCAACATATACGTGGAACTCACTTTTCTTTAGCATACGCAGTCTCTGGTAATTGATTTGGAAAATCAGATCCGTCTTCTTTTTTCATGACTAATTTCTGACAATGATTTTAGTCAGTGTTTGAAGTTCTAATTTTTCATTTTAGCACATTCACAAAAGATTTTTGTAAACCGTTTCATTTTTCAGTAGCAGATGAATACCACTGTATGTTAAATGCCTCAGGACTCTTGTATGTTACCAGTTTCATTTCCATGTCTAAAAAATGTTTAATAATTAATCAAATTGTTTATCTGGCTAACTGAGAAATGGTGCTTCAGGAATATATGACAGACTAATATCCAGGAGTTTCTTTGCTGCTTAGTGAATATATGTACACCAACAGACCTGGAACACTTTTCAAGGCAATAAAAATATGTATTCCACTTCAAGGAATTACTTTATCATCAGAGGTTTAAAAAACGTATTTATAATTGCAATGTTTAAGGTCTGTATGGAAACTAAGAATTTTGAAAGTGACCTCATCTCTGCTTACTTTTAAATAAACCAGCATGTTTGGCTTTAAAAAACTGTTAGAGGATCAGTTTTGGTTGGCTTCTATTTTTGCCCTAGTAAAAAAAAACTTAACACTACTTCTTTGGAAAGAAGCAAAAAGTTACAGTTATCTTTCTAATAATCTTTATATATTCAAGGGATTGTACCACTTCTTTGGTGCTCTTCATTTCAAACTCTTTTGTGGTTTGTTGTTTGGTTTTTGGTGTTTTTTTTCCCTGAAACTTTTAAGGAGGACATATTTCTATAGCCAGATAAAGAGCTGATAAAACCTTTTTGAGCTGATAAACCTTTCTCTCTTCTCTAACCTTGCACATTGCCGTTCTTCAGTTCATATTTCCTAATGGATGACTAAACCAGGATGTTGTGACAGGTTCCTTATCTCTACAGGAGCAGGCTGTTTAAACAAGTCCTGATTTGCATTTACTGTAACATGACAGACTAGGGCAAGGCTGCCCAAATGTACATGAATTACATTTGAGAAAACCACCGCTGTCTCTTAGTGTGTGTTAATGCTCTAAAAAATGGGAGAGGAGTTTGGTTTAGCTTTATGTCTTCTGGTTTGATTTCTGAAGGGCAATTTGCAGCTTGTATTAGGGATAATCATGGCAAAGGAGTAATTTCTGCATGAAAATACTTATGGCTACATTCCTTATCGTGGGCAGTTTGCCATATGAAATAGATGATACCAGGCTTAAAGGCATCATAAAAGTTTAGGGAACCAATGGAATTTTTTACATACAGTTGCTGCAACAAAAATCTTGATGTCAATAAAAGAGTGATGTGTAAAAATTCTGAGGTAAAGTTGATATTGAGCTTTCAGTTGCTGCAAAATGAGATTGGCTGCTGAGAAGGTCTGTGAAAATATGTCTAATTTGAATTAATGTCAACTGAATACAGGATCAATGAGTTACATATAATGGAATTAAAGATTACATTAAGAAAATTAATACTGATCACTTGCAATGTGAGCATGATAGATAAACCCCACTACTTATGAGAAGGTTAAAAGACAGCTACAAGTCTCTGTATTTGTACACATTCCAAACCAAGAAACAGAGCTTTGATGTGTTTCTTTGCAGTTCATGTTTGATAGACCCTACAGCAGAACCCTGGAGGCTGAAGCTGATAAAGTGGGACTTCAGTTTGCAGCAAAGGTAACTACAGCTGATGGGTTTTATTAGCAATAAAAATAAAACTAGCAAAACAATAAGTACCAGACTTTTTTCAGCTTCTGTTACAATCAGAGGGAGTTTCATACTTCATATGGAGGTAAACTGTAAATTTTTGAAGATATGTAGATTTATGAAGTGGTGGGAAATAAAATAGCTTTTAGGGAAAGACAGAGTCATTCTGGCTGATTGTGTGTAATAACATTGAAGTGTGTAAAGTGCATTACCTGCACAGTCTACTGTTTGTGTAGTTTATTGCTATTAGAAGAAACCCCAATGTATTTATAAAAAGGAGAATGCTAAATAGTGATCTTCTGTAAGTAGGATTTAATTACAGCAAAGATTTAAGCTAAATACAGCCATAACAACAATGCAGCATAAAGCAAGACAAAAATTGAATCAGAAGCTACTCAGCATTTTTTTCATCATTTATTTTTTTAGTTCCTTTCTTTTTTCCCCCTCAGGAATTTAATTGTATATTGAGGAAATTGAACTGACTCTGATTCCTGGTTAAGTGCAGTAGACCCAGTTGTCAGATACCAGTGAGAGCAGCACCATCTAGTGTTAATATTTCATAAGCAAAATTTCCTTTTAATAATTATTAATGTTTCTTCAAGGAAGGGTTTTTAAAATTAATTTTCATTCTGGGATTAAAACTGCATTTGTAATATGAAATTGTCTAAAGGAATAACACAATCCTTGAAAAAAATGTAATTGCTGTGTTTGTGCTCAGTGCTTTCTAATACTGAAAAAATAGGGCTGTACCAGAAAGAAATAAGTGAAGTGACATGAGCATTTCTCTGCTTGTGCAGATAACCTTTTCATAATAATAATTTTATTAAATAAATTCAAAGGATAAGGCACCACATCTATTCCCGGGATGGGGAATGGGAAGAAGTAATTTTCTTATCTTCTGACTACTTGTCTCTTTTTTTTTTTCTTAGCAAATGAAAGTCAGTGTAAGAAATCTTACTTATTTTTCTCCTTCACTTAAATGTAAAAATAGAGAAGTCTGTGGTGATACACAAAAGCAATTCTAAAAATTACTGTTCTATGACTTTCTATGGTTAAAGATATACTTCTTGAAGAGAGTCAGAAATTCTGCAGAATTACTGTTGTAATGTGTCATGGATTCCACAGTTCACCCATGAAAGGCCATGTAATCACTTAACAGAAAAGCATTTCCAGTAAATTTTTAAGTATACATAAGTAAGAATTATTATCACCTTGTATTTTTGACTCTCAGCTTTTTCCTGTAAATTTGCCTAGATCTATGGAGATGGTCAATTTGTTCTAGTAAATATAACTTCAAATTCACAGCTGAGCTTTTTTATAAAGAAGAGCAAGTATATGCCAGAAATTGTAAACCTTTTCTTCCTCCTGAATTTTATTAATTCAGGTGTAAATTTTTTAAGATCAGTGGAGTCACACAGATGTTAAAAGGAATAGATCCAGTGTCTGTCTGCATGAGTTTTTTATTGCTTTTAGATATTTTGGAACAGCTTTTTCCTGTCAGGTAGGAGGACCATCTAAGCAGACTTCAGAAACTTAAAACTTAAGATGTCCTTTGTAATTCAATCTCCATTAGATTGTGTATTTATTACTTTAAACACACGTGGTGTTTCCATTTCCCTTCTGCTTTCAGGCTTGCGTGGATGTCAGAGCCAGCAGCGTCTTTTGGCAGCAGATGGAATTGGCAGAAGCCATCGAGGGGCAGCCCAAGCTGCCTGAGTGGCTCTCCACACACCCTTCCCATGAAAACAGAGCTGAGCACTTGGACCGCCTCATCCCAGAGGTGAGCAGGGCTCAGGGAAGGGTCTCTTCCTCTTACAACAGTTGCCAGAAGTAGGTTGATATTAATGAATTCATTAGCTGCTTTGGTATTGATTCACAATTTACTCTGATAGCACCATGCTTATCTTTACATAAATTCTCCATTGCAAAGCTTTCAACCTTAAAGGTTTTATTAAATGAGAAAAAAGTAAGATAGCACAGGTAAAATGTAATTATATTGTAAGTTGTGGTTTGGTTTTGTTTTTCTGATTTCTCATCAAAGTGGAATATTTTTGCTTTTGAGTGGCCTTTTGGTATAGATGTAACAGTGCTACAGATCTCATCCACTCCTTCTATTTTTTTGCCATTTTGGAAAGGTAGTTTTTTAGTTGGATCCCTAAATTGTCTTGACTTCTTTTGCTTTTGTAGCAAATAAAAAATAAAAGAGAGTGTTAAAGCACTTTCCTGCAACACTGTTTTTCAGCAAGCTAAACTGTTTGGAAATACTCTTTTTTAGAACCAACTAGTAATTTCTTCTTCTTTTTTTTTTTTTTTATAAAACTCTCTGTCACTTTAAGTCATTCTCGGTTTCAAACTGTAAAGACACTTGAAGATTTATTGGCAGAGGGAGCACTAAAATGTTGAGGTGTTTGCTGACTTCAAAGGAGAGAAAAAGAGTTTCATGAATCCTTTGATGAGAATGAATACAGTAAATATTCTAAATGATGGCATAAATCAAAGTCAGCATTAGGGGTAGGAGGCTGGAGAGTGGCTAGACTGGATATTTTAAATTAATATACACAAAGTCTATAGTTTGCAAAAGCAGGCTGGGAGAATGTTTTTGATGGATTTTCTAACACATTAGAGCAGCTGAATAGAAAATGAATCTTGTTGTGGAGCCTCAGTTTTGGCTAGATTGAACATAAAGGGTTCGGGATCGTTTATTTTCATACAGTTGTTGACTGCCTTATAAAGAGGTAATGAAATAAATCACTTCTTATGTTCTACCCCAGGCCTGAGCAAATAAGTTAAATAACTGAGCAACTGTGTAGAACTGTTATTTCTGTCTCATCTCTCGTAGTTTAGCAGGTGGAGCAAACCTCATCTATTTATAGCTACTCTCACTTCCAAGAGCCCTGGAGGCCAGGAAGATCTTCCAAAAGATAATTGAGGGGGAAGATGTTTTCATTTGCCTTTTACCTTAAACATTCTTTGGCGTCAAATGAGAAATCCTGGTTTTAGCAAGTTCACAAGATAAGTGAGGTTGGCACTACAAAAGTGGAATAAAGATGAAAGAAAGTGTGTAGAGGTGCTGTCAGAGGCTTCTTGTCTGAGGCATTGACTCCCCTTCTTGTGGGAGCTGCTGCCTTCAGGCTGCATTTCAGGCATGGAAAGGGAATACCAGGGTTTTATTGTTGCTCAATATCAGCCCCTTTTTGTTTCATTGTTCACATACTTTGAACGTTTTAGAAGAGGATGTTAACCATATATTAATTGCCATTAGATACTCAGAGCCCAGGGAGAGAAGCCAGATTATCAAAAAAGGCCTTTTTATCTCTAGTATCTCTCTGTGAAGAAACTGGTACTTCTTAAGACTCCGTGCCAGATCCATCATGAGCATTGGTTTCATGTGCTGCTGGTTTTGGAGCTGAAATGGTTTTCAGGACAATACAACATCACTCATTAGACCAGCTGCTATAGATGGGACAAACAGGGACAAGCTTTTGGACTTCTCAGGCCACATGAATGTTTCTCTACAGACTTCGAAGCAGGTTCACAATAAGATGCAGTCACATAAAGTGAGAATTTTTCTTCACGTAATGAAATGTCACATCTCAATGAGGTGACTGAACAGTGTCAGGAAATGTAAATTAAAGCAGGACTATCACACTTTACACACTTTAGGGGACTATACCCTTTCAAGTAATTAAAAGATTGGGAGTAAATCAAATGAGTATTTAAGATCTTGCATCTGATTTTCTGGGCAAGTTGGAAGCTACAGCCATGCTGAGCAATCAGTGAACAAGAGAGCTATAAGCAGTTACCAAGTGGTGCTGTCCTGGAAATGAAATAAAGCAAATGTAGAGGATTTACTGTGTTTTGAAAGTATTTTCCTCTCAGACAGGGAAATGTTTGGATTGTAAACCAGGAAAACAGAGTATATTCTTAAATAGGAAACTGAAATCTCTTAGAATTCCTACATGGGAGATGGAGAGATGCATTTCATTTTCAGAAAAAGAAATCTTAAAATAATTTTGTAGTAGGGGAGATGATGATCATTGTTCTGGAGAGAGAGACTCTGGGAGTGTAGTGCCAAAGAGAAGCTACAGGATCTTCTAGTTCTTCTCAATGTTTTATTTTCATGTTCTCTGACTTGCTACAGTGTCTGTTTCCTGGTGTGCTGTTCAAATGCAGCTCTGTACTCAGTGGAAGCCTCAGCTAAACTGAATAAAGCAGAAGGTTATCTCCTGAGCCTTGCCTGTGATGCAAAAATTCATCTTGATGTGACATTTGCTGTTTTAGCATCATGTTGTTGGTTCAGATTCCATTTTTGATTGACTATAATTCCTGTTCCCACTTTCTTGTGGAAATGCCAAGGTGAGATCATTTAGAGACTAATAATAAGTTGGGATATATCAACTGCACTGCTTGTCTTGTTCACTAGGTGAGTTAACTTGTCAAAAAAAGTTAATTCATTTACTTTGGCAACACCTATTCTTGTCAAATCCACATTGGCTGCTTATTATTTTTATAAATTTTTGTGTAGCTAATGCTTTTTCCTCAGTCTGCTGCCTTTTGGTATGGGAGGTACAGTTATTTTGCTTCCTTTTCAAAGGTGGGTTGGTAAATTTGCCCTTTGCTTATGGTGTGAACATTACTTCAGATAATTCTAGTACTAGAATATGTTAATTAAGCCCTATCAATGTGGAAACAAGAACAAAACCACTGACCTGCATTTCCATCCTCCCCATAAAGTTATTAAATATTTTGTCACAATTTTTCTTTTCTATGCCAACATCAGTGGAAGATTGGAAGTATTAACATCATATATAAGCTGCTTTTCTTCTCTATTCAGGAAAGTCTATCAATTCCTTTAATCATCTTTTTACTGCTACTTCATTAAGACTGTAAGGGCTTGAGACCCAGCAGGTAGCCTGGTGTCTGTGACAGTGTTAAGGATTAACACTGGGAGCTAAAAATCACTTATTCTGTATTTGTACAGAAGCTGGTAGCCTTTACAAGAAGGTGATAGGATAAGGGAGACCTCGTTAATTCTTCTGCCTTCCCTGCTCCCAAATATTGCAGGAAAGGACTATGATTGTATTGATAAGAAAAACAGCTTCACCTTTGTTACTTACAAGCAGGAGTTGGGATGTTTTATTTGGGATCTCCTGAACCAATAAGGCAGGTGGGCTGCTCTCACTGCAATGTGTAGTTGCAGCTGTCCTGAGTAGGGAGGTGACAAGTTAACATGGCTTTTCTTTCCATATCTGCAGTTTTTTCTGTGGCATGTGAGGTGATGGTGTTGAATAGCTGCCTTCTACCCCCTTGCACAGCTTTATATCTAGCAAGAACTCAGACCTCCACAGGGTAAAAATGTCCACCTGAAGTACTGGTTTTTATCTTTGCTGTTGGGACTTTAGGTGAGGGAAACCATGGAAATAGGTCAGGCACTGTATTGCCAGGAAAACCCAGAGATACAAAATTGCTAAATTAGTTTAAAAGAGGATTATGTTGCCTTTTCCAGGATACAGCCTAAATCTTTATATTCCCATTTGCCTTGAATAACACTGCTTGACACTAATGCAGTCTTGCAGCAGCTTATGTTCTAGAAGAGAACAAAAGAAAAGTCTTGGTTTGTCATAAATGTCAGTTTAGAAATTAACAGGTCACTGAGGCAGAAGAGTGTTCAGCAGTACAGTTACATTTGGTGACTACATGGACGATCATGCTGTAGAAAAACAAGCTGTGAAAGCTTTATTCATATTTTTTAAGACTTAGACAGGGACAATATTTGCATGCCTAATCCAGACTTTTGTATCCAGTGATTTGAATTTTACATTTCAGCAAGAAACAACTGGAGAAACTCTTGCTACATTTTTGGAGTGTGTCTTTTTCCAAAACCATTTGTTAATTTTAAATTCTATTTGTTTCTAGCCATTTACAGCAAACCCTGTCAGTTCACTGTAGTAAAGTTGGGGAAGGAATATGTTTTGGAACCTCCTTATACAAAGAAAAATCAGTTCAGAAGCTCTGCTCTTCTATTTTGAAATCTGCTGTAGTAAGATGTTTCCAGTGCCTCCTGTGGAAGAATATCAAAGTGTTTCAGAATGATGGGCAAATACTTATGCAGAGCTGTACTAGAATATTTGATTTGCTGTTTCAGACAAAGCTGGTGGATATAAAGCAGATTAGAAAAATTTCTGCTCTGTCTGTAGTGCAATGCTAGGACTGCTTTGAAAACTGTGTTATTTTCTTCCTCCTCATGAATCCATCTAGAACAAATTAATCAATGTTTGTTTTCTGCTGACAGTCCCAAGTACTGGCCAGGAGGCACCTGGCTACAACTCAGGACAGGTCTGGCCATTGCTTTTGAAGAATCCATGGTTGAGAATAAAATGGAGTAAAATGTACATTTCAACTGGTCTTCCCATGAAAGGATTAAAAACAGAGCTGGATGTAAATCTGCCTGTGGTTTATGCTGTTAGCTGAGGCCAAGACAGATAATATTGAACAAAAGTGACCATACCACGGCGACCATTGATTAATGGTAACCATCAGACTTGTTTTGGTCTTGGTGTTTCATTTTGCAGATCTCGAAAAAGTAGTTCTCAGTGATGTAGAACCCTCTAAAGTTCTACATGTAATATTTTGCTATATGATACAAAGGATCTACTTTTCTTAATTAGTTTAAACGAGTTGTAGGAGGATCATGGATACCAGTAGTTCTGTGTACAGCTGCTTGCAAAGCATCAGTTTCTTGTGTGCCAAACGCACAAGGAGCTGCCAGTTTGTGTGGTGCATTTAAGGTATGTTGAGCTCTGTGACAGTGAACACAGCTTAAGCAGCCTTTAAAACAGCTGACTTTGTACAGGTTAATATCAATTTCTCCACAGTGCCTTTGAGACATGAGTTTCATCCACTGTCATACCTTTTTTGGATTGCCAACAAGATGGGATGATCTGGGGGGAATGTGCTTGTCCTAATGAATTTTGGTTCTCTGGGAGATTCCCTGGCTCCTTTGTGCCCCTACTTTCTGATCTGTAAAATTTAAGCAATGGCACTTACTCAGTGAGCAGGACTAACTTAAAGTTTGGTCTCTTACTGCTCATCTTTTTATCCAGAGAAATTGTTACATTCAAGAGACATTATTTTCTCATAACACTTGGAAGCTGTGCATCCAAATGCTTCTTGGAGATAAGATCACTTGTATAACTGCATTTTAACTATAGTGATGAACCAGCTGGATCTCTGTGCCAAACAGTTAAAAGTCCATTACGTTATTGGAGATTTTCCCTCCTTTTTTGAGCCAGACATCTAAGTATAGTTACTTCAATAATAGAACATATCTGAGGAAGTAAATTATTCAGATCCCTTTTTTTCTTGATGCAGTCATTTTCATTTACATTTGAATGTAAATATAAATATAATAATATGAAGCTGAGATGCAGTAATAGCCTGTGGGCTGGATACACCCCCACTTAATTAAGTGGATTTCCTGCTGGGAATTTTCTTCTTTCTGAGGCATTTTGGAATATGGATTGATTCAACATTTTTCTTCAAAGTAACCTGAAAGGGCTACAGAAAGTTTCATTTACATGTGAATGTAAATTAAAAGGTACTGATGTGGACAAATACCACACAAAACATTGGAGAACTTCCTGTCTAATTATGTTGTACCTTTAGAGTATCCATCCTTGGAGATCACAGTGTGAGAAAATAATTTCACTCTTCATTTTTCCCATTGTTTTACCATATTGCTACATTTTGTAACAGGAGTTCTTGGTTTCTGTTGAGAAGTTGTTCGGTAACAATTCAGGCTCATTATTACACTAACTAATGTGCAAATGCAAACCTGACTGGAAAGCCAAAGTCACTGACTGAAAGCTTTCTTGTTTTTCCTATTTGAATGAGCTTGATTTGTTTTCCTATGTGTTCACAGGCTCTTAAAATAAGAGAGAGCTGCAATTGCCCATCTCTTTCTGGACCAGATCCTCGCCTTATTTTCAGACTTAACATGCAACGTCTCCTGGAATTGGCTGAAGGTCGAGAAGCCCCAAATTCTACAAAGCAAGATCCCTCAAAACCAAAACTGGACTTTCCTCACACTCAAAAAGTAGAAGATATGCCAGTGACTTTTGCAGTTAAACCCACAAACTGATGACATTAATTTTCACTTTTTATGGAACTGGTGGTCCCCAAAGGTCTATCTTAAAACACAAAATTGTCTTTGAACCATGAAGAAGATGTAGCCACTCAGATTCTCCATTTCTTTTATGTGATCTCTCACTCAAAGCAATAAGGAACCATGCCCACATAAGAAGAGCAGTGTGTTGGAGCAGAAAGTTTCTTATTCATTAATAGTTACTAAAATAAATCACTTCTCAGGGGAAAGATAATCTCATACAATCCAGTCACACAGTGTAATTTTCAGCTTTATCAGGCTCACCTTGATCAGAGGACAGATGAGCCAGAAGTGTCCCTAAAGCAGAGGGAAAAGTACAATTTTCATCACTTAAGTTGTCTGATTTATCTTGCCATAATTTGGGTTAGATCTACTCAGCTTCATTTGAGAAATAATGAGGAGAGCTTACTGCCTGTTCCACATACAGTGTATTTAAAAATATTAAGCTGAGAAGCGATAATAGCTATGGGCTAGTTACACCCCCACTTAATTAGGTGGATTTACTGCTGGGATTTTTCTTCTTTCTGAGGCATTTTAAAATGTGGATTGATTCAACATTTTGCTTCAAAGTAACCTGAAAGGGTTGCACAAAGTTCAGTTTAAAAAAAATGAATGAAATAATTTTCAGGGGAGTCTTCCTTCTGGAAGAAGCACTGAAAGAATCGTGGTAGCACCAGATGCTTTACATAGATGCCTCTTGTCTTTTTTTAAATTATCAGGGTGCTTCATCAGAGAGCAGTTCTCCTGCCACAACATTTGATTTGATATATCCATTTGGATAGAAATGATTGCTGATGTGGAGTATATTGCATAAGAGACAAATGAAAGGTTTCTTGACTACACAGCTTTTGCAGATGACTTTATCATGAAAGGTGATTTCTCTTCAGGAAACTGGCATCTAATGCTGAGCATCCCTCCCTTACTCCCTCCCTTTCCTCCCCTTGAAGCCACACTTCTTATACCCTGGAGACAAATATGGACAATGCAGGTAAAGCTCTGCCTTTCGGGATGGGTGACCCACTATACCCAGCGTGTTAATCTCTCTTTGCACATGTTTGAATTGTCCTTGCTTTGCAGTTGATGGAATAATGAAATGTTGATCTTGCAGGAAGATGCAGAAAGAGGTGGCAGTGAATGAAAATAAAAAAGGGAAATCCTGTTCCTTCATCTGTTAAGATGTATTTGCTTTTTGTTACTCATTTGGATCAAAACAAAAATCCCATTCATAAATGGTAGTGCCTTACAGGAAGAAAACATTCAAAATATTTTACAGTGCATCCTATTGTGAAACATTCTTTTTCTGCATGGAGAAGGGTAGACTTAATCATATTTCTTCAATTAAATCAGAATGCAAGTTTTTAAAAAGGAAAAAATAACCTATTCAGTGCTGTCAGTGAATTTAGTTGGAAAAACGGATTGTGAAACAAGTAATGCTTTCACTGACTTCAGTCGACGAAGCCAGGTCCTTTGAGAAACACCAGCAACTCCCGTATCTCTATTCAGTGATAAGTTGATGTCTGTGTAATGTTGATGATTCTAGGTCTGATTATATAGGTCTAGATTGGCTGCATATTGCTTACAAGCTGTTTTTTAAATCTCTGCTGAGTCCTGCTGGCAGGAGGCAGAAGGTCCAGCCTGACCATTATTCATCCATCCATTTTTATTCCTCGTGACAGGAGTTTTTGTAACAGACGTTCAGTGATGTGTTGCAGCATTTGGACATTGTCACCTGAAGGTAAACAGAAAAATACACCATTTAGATTTCCCTGTGGACCTCAGAGTTTATCCTGCAGCACCAAAACCCCAACGCTGCTGCCTCTCTCTTGCTCCAATGTCAGAGCTTGTTTCGTTATCCAGGGCTGCTGCTTGACATGCATCTGGATGCTTGTGTCTGTTAGGACTAAGGAGAACAAACAAGAGTTTTTATAGCTTTCAAGATGAAGTATGAAACTACACAAATTTCATATTTCTGCTGTCTGTTTTAAGTGACTGAAGTACTGCAGTTGAAGGCTGGAGATGCAATTTTTAAGTTCACCAAGGGAGATTTTTTAAAATTTGTAAGTAAATAGTCTTGTAACCATGATCATGGTGATGTGAGAGAAAAGGTTTCAAGGGAGGGGTAACTTCTTAATTAGTCTGACAAGGGGATTATGTATTTTTTCCAACTATACTCATCTAATAAAACATACCCCTCTTTTTACAGACATATACACACATATATAAAGTGCACGCACAACACACAAGAGTTAGGCCTCTACACTAGAATACTATATATTAAATACTGCTTAAATTGTTTCAAATATGTAGTCTTACATTCAATATGGAATGTTGAAAAATTCAGGGTTTACTTTACATTTTAATTCATCCCTAATACTTTTCTCAAGTGCTTTGGAAAGGGTTTCTCCTTTCTACTTGTGTCCAACACAGAAAATGCCTTATGTTCATCTGCCTCTTGGAGGGCACTTTTTTCTTGCATTCTTACTGAGTACTCTATCTTGGATCTGCCTATATTGCTAAAGTATTTTCTTTTTTCTTTGTTCAACAGAAAAATCACAAAAATGTTGCCTTCCATAGTAAACATTTCACTTTTAAAGTCAAAGAATATACAGTATTTTTAAGTTGTGGGGGCATATATAATAATATACATAATTTGTTAATATATAAACTCTATTATTATATTATTAATCATAAAAATGTAATTTCAAACGATATCCCTTAGGAAAATGCTATGGTTGCAAGCTTGTGATGATCTGTAGAAACTTTCCACTGCAATTGTAACTCACTATGGCACAGGAAAAACAGATCTGGTAGTGTTGTTGAAGGAATTCAGTGTTTGGAAAACACAGCATAGAAGAGGGAGAATAGTGGCTAGAGTGAAAAAAGGTAAGATAGGCCAGTAAAAATTCATCTGGATTTCCACCTCCAGTACTTTGTGCTGCACTTCACAGCTTCCTGCTGGAAGAGTAAATACATGGTACAAATTTCACTCTTAATGCATTTACTGTAGTGGAAACATTGAGAGATTTCATGAGCAGGGGAGGTACATTCAAGGCATCCTGCAATAAAAATGGCTCTTTTAACCTTTTGGTTTATCAAGTTTACTCGTTTGGTTTGGTTTTTTCTTTTTTTTTTTCCTTTAAACTTGAAATGCAGAAGTGCCAGGAAAGCAAAGCAAACAGCTGCTAGAATGCTCTTTGTTCTCCAATTCTGTTTGTAGTCACTAAAAGAGAACAATCCTGCAAGCTTGATGCTTTTTCCATATATTATGTAGGCTACCAGAGCTTTATTTTTCTGGTGTGATGTTTGTATCTCAGAACCCTTGGATGAAAAACTATTTTCTCTGTAATAGTCCATGTAAGCTATTTTACAGCCATCCAGATTCTCTCTGGTGAATATCTTTGTTTTTCCAGATCTTGGGAGCACTTGAAAGCGTGCAGGATGATCACAAAACGTGGTGATGGTAGAGGTGACAGGATGACTTTCCTGTCAGTAGTACAGGGTGTTTTCTTGAGGTTTCCAGTCCATATTGCAGAGTGTGGGTTAAACACTCACAGGAAGGACTGATATTAACAATTGGTATTTATTTCTAGATCTCCTGAAACACCCCATAAATACAGTTTTTCCATAATACCTGTATTCGTGATCATTGTAACAGTTCTCTTGGAGATATTGGAGCTCAGGAAGATGGAGATTTTAGCCAAGCTCCACAGAAACTCAATACAAAAATCTGGAGCTGGATCTTTGACATTCTGAGCCATTCCTTAACTTACTCTGTAATGTTTGTCCGTGACCAAACCAGAGTCCTAACAGCAAATTGAAGTGATGGGCTTTGGCTGATGTCTGCATTTCTAAGTTTGTCTCCTTTCAATGTCTCTCTGCAGAGGTTGGAGGTGTCTCTGTGCATACTCCACTAGGTTACAGTTACTTTTTCTTGATGTGGTTATTTCTTAGCTACTTTCTCTTCTGCATAAACTGGTTGTTGTTTGCTCACTGCCCATCATCACTAAGGAGCTGATGCCTACATCTGTTGACATGCTGGTTATTTAATCTCAAAAAAAAGTCGAGTCTCAAGTTTGTGATTCCACCACAAAATCAGGGTTTGCTGTATATTTATTGTCACATTACCTGTCAGATAAAGCCACGTAAAAGTTGGCTGCATTTCCTCCTTTTCCATGGCCCAGCCCCACCTTTTCCTAGTGCTGCAGGTCTCTGCTGGAAACAGCAAGGGCTGCTGAGAGAGAAATCAGGATAAGAGAGGAGGCTCTTCACTAAGTCAAAGAGGAGATGGGGCTGGATGTTGTGCCTCTGATAACTTTATTGCTGGGGCTGACAATTGTTGGCAGGTCTGTAAAGAGAACTGACTGAGTGTCTCTGGTGTCGCTCGCTGCTGCCTACACACATTGCAGCCATGCAGTAAATGTGCTCTTTGATCTGCCGGAGCCCGAGGCTGTGTGCCAAACCCAGGCCTAGCAGAATATTCCTGGCTCCCTTGTTCTGGCTGTGCTGGTACAAGCCTGCTGCTCTTGGTACAAACCAGGGGCTCTTACCCTGATTTATGGACATACACAGAGAATTGTTATCTCCAGCACATAAATTCATTATAACTATTAAACTAAGCTGAAATTGAACCTGTTGACCTGGAAGTGAATGGCTCCATAACATTTCATTAATCCTTTGAGATGTTTAATTCCTGCTAATTTGATATTTCAGATACGATCTTCTCCACAGATATAATGGCTTAATTAGTATACATTACATGATGTCTCTTCACAGTACAGCGTGTACAGTATTTATCCACTAGAAAAGTAATTCAGTAGAGCTCAATTATAATACACTGACTAGAGCATAGAAGTTGAAAAGAATATGTGCAGTAGTCATTATATTTTAAGCATAAACATTTTTCAAAGAGTCTTCTGTTTGTTGATATCTGTTGCCTTCTAAAAATGATGGTCCTAAACATTTTGTTACAGCTTACTAAAATATTGACCGACAGCACTTTTTGGTCATAACACCAAAATCCATGCTATAGAAATCTATTTTGTAGCATTCAGCTTGCAAATGTTTTTACTGAAGTCACCTGTTTCAGAGCACACAGCTCCGTGTGACAGTTCAGGACAGTGGTGCCAGTTGGGAGTGTAGGGAACAAGTAAAGGGAAAGGTAGTGGATCTTTGGAATGTGGTCATTTTGCTGCTGCCTTCCTGTGGAAAGTCAGTGGAGGCACAGATGTGAGGAAACTGAGTAGTACCTGAATTTTAATGGCTCCTGCCCCAACCCAGCCACTCCCCCTCTGACCACTCTCTGCAATCTAAGACTTAACTAAATTTGTCTTTTTTTAATCCTTCTAACAACATTGATATATATTGTATATTTGAACTCTAGAGAATCAGAGCTCCTTATTCCTACCTGGGATACGTTGTCAGATTTATTCCCTTCGTATCTGGGATAAGTAACGAAGGAGTAAATGCTGAGGGAATAACGCAGTGTGAGTTTTCAGTCACCAGGTGGCGGCTGGGCTGCCCGAGCCGGGCTCAGGCCGATGAATGCAACACCTGAGTATTCAGTCCGGATTCAGTAAATTATCCAGGCGATTTTCCCTCAGTGTTAACCGCAGTGACTCCTCCCTAGAGTGAACTCGAAACATCAGGAGGAGAGAATGAACGTATTAGGATAGGATGTTCTTATTTTGTTCTCTAGATTTCTCTTTTTAGAGGATGAAGGATAATGGAGAGAATAAGAGGTCAGCCAGATCTACTTGTTCAGGAGGGATGAAATGGGAGGACTCCAGTTTTGTTCTCTGGTCTCAGTGCTTGGTGTTCTCTCTCTCCTCCCTCCCCCCCATTCCATGTGAGGTATTTCTTAAACTAGGAGGCTAAAGGGCAGTAATTGATCTTGGTGTTTTGAGGAGCTGAACATGTGTGTCTTAGATTTCAGAGACCACCACGTATATGAAGAGCCTCTTCGAATTCTGAGCCTGGAGAAGGTTTCTGTGTTTTCTTTAAGCACATGAGCAAAATGGCAGACAATCCTCAAAGTGCTCAGGACCTCAGTTAACACCGTGTCTGGTGGGGTTTTGCCCTCTCCTTTGCTGTATCCTCAGCTGTATCACCTTCCCTTTACTTTGATCATACAGACGAGGCTACACTGCCCTGGGTTTCATCATCTTTTCATCCAAAAAGCTAGAAGGGAACAAAACCTTGAGAAGCAGTAGGGTCTAATTTCCACTGTCTCAATAAGGTCTCTATTCTGTTCACATTGAAATCCATGGCAAAAGTCCCAGTAGTTAGATCTGGATTTCTCCCTCCTTAAAACAATATTCTTCCTTTTGTGCTTTATCCTCTGCTTGTCAGAATCAGCTGATTATGAGCTCCTGCACAGATGACATTTTATCTGCAGTCAGCAGGAAGGAGGCATGAATTAGGGCTTAGAAAAATCTTCAGTAATTAGCCACAGAGGAGGGAAAACATAAAAAAAAAGTATACAGAAGGAATTGACTTATGTAGTTTGACTGGGCTGGAAAGTTCAGCTGTAATGATAGTGGTTAAATTAATTATGTTGATTTGGTGACAAGGAAACTAGCATGTCCCCAAATTATGTGTATTATTTTTGAACCCAGATGAAGTCACTGCACACTGTTGGTGATGTGTCAGAGTCACAGATATCAGGTATTGTTCATGTGGACTTGTCACCACATGCTCCATCAGGATGTGATTCATGATGGCACAATTTGGTCGCACACAGCCCTTAAGCCAGAATTCGGATAAATGCAAGGCTTTAGTGCTTTCTCTGAAATCTTTATTATTGTGAATAACTGTGATGGACACAGTTTTGGATGCTGTAGTGAGTTGTGATCTCTGTCATGAAAAGACACATTCTGCTGTAGCTGAAGTGTGTCCTGGGGCTGTGCTGAGAGTGCTGCCCATCTTCAGCGGTGACTGCTGGCAGAAATGGTCCTGCATCATCACTGCCACACCTGTTACTTCTCTGTTCTGCCTCAGCTGCAGCTTCAGTGACCAGAGGTGTTTGTGGGCATAGCAAACGTCACACACATCACACATGTCCCTGTATGGAATTTGAGAACTTCTTATGGCTGTCTTGGGGTGTAGAATTTAAATGTGCTCCAGCTTCAATTCCTCGTGGCTGTTTGGTCTTTCCTGTTGTTCTGGCAAACTGTTTTTGTAGTAACTAAACTGACATGCTGGCCTCTCTTTCTTTGTTGTCAGCATTGTGGGAGTGAGGATCCACTGAAATAAATTTCCACATGGCTGTGGAAGCCATCGAGACCTACAGACCTCTTGATGTTCTCTGTGAACATGTCCCAGTCTATCGGGCTATTTCTGAAGAAATCTCCATCTCTTAACTTTGTATTTCCAGTTCTGTCACTTTAATGTTTCATAGTGCCTGTGGGACATATGTGTCAAAAGGCATCACATCTTGGAGGAGGTTTCTGAATGGCCATCATTACCTGATCCATCTAGGACTTTAGAAGGAGAATCTGGAATTTGATAAGGGTGAAAGAGACAGCCAATAAAATCAGCACAGCATTAGCAGAGAGAAATATTCAGAAGGTTCTTGTGCATTGATACCTGATAACATTGATAATTTTCCTGAGCAATAACAGATTTGGGTATCTTTAAACTTCCCCTTTTATTGCCATTGAGGTAGTCAGGCTGTAGCTCATTGCCAGCAGCAGTCAGGCATGGGTGTGAAGGGATGTGAGTGCTGATGAGCAGAAGGGTTACATCAAGATGCCATTATACAAGCATCATTATTTTTAAAAGAAAAAACCCCAACACAATATTTATACCAGTTTTGCTTTATTTTATTCCACTAATAACACATTTCTGCCATGTATAACTTTGTCTGCGTAGAAACACTCCGCTCTAATGGTTTACAAATTTTCATATGTCAAAAAAAAGTTCCTTACAGTCATTTGGACTTGGTTTCATTTTTATAGAGTGTGTACACGATTCTGCCCCGTGGAATAACACACGTGTTTAATCCTTTACTGCAGGAGCCATAGGCACAGCTCTTTCTCTCTACCACTAGACAGAGCTGCTTTGTGATCTCTGCCTTTGTCTAAGGCTTCTTCCACCTAACCTTTCTTCTTATACCCTGCTTTTGTACTTTAAACTTGGCTGCTTGTGAAAACTGTAAGGATAAGTCCAGATTATTAGTCTGTCTGATACTCTGTTCTGCCTCTGTTTCCAAATAACAAGAAAAGCTTTGACAGCTGAGAGCCCAGGTGAGATGAGGTGACTTAACCCATGGCATGTGGCAGTGGCTGCAAGTAATGCACGGCATCTTGAACTCTGCCTGCAGAGACTTTCACCCCAGGTGCTGAGGCATCAGTGACTCTAAATGTGCAATCTATTAGCATGTTTCACTGTAACTGTCTAATGAGTTGCAGGAATCCAGCCTGGAGGTCAGGGATGAAAGGCCTGTGTTGGAGCTGCTTAGTGAACCTGATTCCCCCATCTTTAGAAGGTCAGAAAACTCCTCCACCAAGAGAATGACCTTTGCCAGGTCACAGGGACTGATGGGCAGCTTGACCTGTGCAAATCCTGATTCTGAAAACAGTCTTGGAAGCAGACAGGAGGGATTTCATCTTTTCAGTGAGCCAAGGATATTCTGTATCTTTGTTAGTTTCCTAACACAGGAAATCATGCATCTTTTAAAATAGTATTTAATAACATGGAATAGAACATTCTCAGGTTAGTACTGATAGGTTTGGATTGCAATACTTCCTTTAATTCAGTGGGATCATGTTTTTAATCTTCTCCAGTCCATCAGAGTGACCCAGTGAAAAGGGAATAGGAAAAATGCAACAAAGAAACTGTCAATACTGAGACAACTTAATTACAGTATTTTGCTTCTACAAGAATTGCCTACATCAAGAATACAAAAATAAAAATCAGCTCCCGAATCCTTGGCAAAATACAGCTTCCACAGGCTTCCTGAGGCTTCAGACATTCTGGAGCAAAGGTACCTCGGGAAGCTGCATGTGATTTATAGAAAGGAAAGAGTAAAAAATAAAAAAGAAAAGAAGAGTCTATATCTGTAACTGTCATTCTCACAGGTGGGCTTCAAAGATGCAAAACTAGTCACCTAGGAAACTTAAAATCTTGCAGAATTCTCTCCTTTAGTATAAACAATTTTTTAAAACCTCAGTATTGTGGTTAATTTTTTCAGTATAACGTGTGGATTTGTACACTGCGTGTGGAACACAAAGGTGAAGGGTCTGAGGTCTCTCCAAGTAGGAGGTTTGAGCTTTTTGCTCTTTCAAAGCCAATTAGATTTTGGCCAAAGCTTTGTGGTAGAAGCAGAAGCACCTTCTCCACCCCTCCTCTTCTCCTTTCCCAGGTGCCATGTGGCTGGGGCTTTGTTCCCTCTACTTCCTTTGATTTACACTGTCATGTAGACAAATCAAAGCCTACCCTTTATTTATTGCAGCTAGCAAGAGTGTGCTATAGACTTAATTCAGGATATGGACTCAAATCCTTCCCTGGAGCAGAGTGGAGTACTTTGTCATTTGCAAACACTTGGAAGCACAGTGCTTCAGAGCTCCTGTAAACAAGAATAAATTCAAGGAAAATTTTGAATTACATGTGTAGTTTGAATGAATACACTGGAATCAGAGTAGCACACAGCAAGACGAATCTATCCATCATGGGCATTTAGTGTAGAGCCTGTATTTGCTTTTCTTTGCTATTCACACAGATTCGATCAACATCGCACTTCTGTCATTCGCTAAATACATGGGCTCTGCTTGGCGGGACACCAGCTCATCAGTTACCCCGTGAGCAGCCTGTCACAGGGCCTGCACAGGCCATTTGTAACTGTCACATCCCCCCAGATCAGAATCTTCCCAGGGCCTGATCCATCCATGCCTTGCAAACAGGCTTGCTGTACCTGACAGCAGCCTTGCTGCTGTGACCAGGGGTGCTGGGCCTGGTGCAAGATGTGCAGTTGGGAAGTCTGGCTCTCTCGAAGTTGGATGGTAGGCACCAGCACGCAGCTCTAGTTTTTGTCTTATTTTTCCATCAATATCCAAGAACACCGGCACTCACTTCAACTAACTGATTTTGGAATTCTCTCTCTAAAGTAGTGGTCTGCTGTGTTTTGTAGGAGAGCTGCAGGAAAGGCATAAAAATCGTGTTACAAACTTGGGCTGATGTCTAGGCAAACCAGCTAAGAAAGCTGCAGTAGCTGGAGTGAATCTCTGTCCCAAGGCCAGAGTTTTATCAAGCCCTTTCAGATGCCAAACAACTGTGTGAGTTATAGGGTGCAGTTTTTTGTGGCTCATCTTTTTTTCTATGTTTCTGCCTTCTAGAAAGCTACAGATTTATATCCTTTCCTCTGTCTCTTTTAGGCCTTCAGTTGCATTATTTTTCTATACCTTAGTAAGTTCCTTAAATACAGTCAGAATGATAATTTGCAAATATAACTGGTTTGGATCTGAAAGGGTTTGTTCTTTTTTTTTACCCCACAGTTCAGTGCTTTCATCTCCAGCTGTGTTTCCTTGTGCTTTTCTTCTTAGTTCTTTGCAGGGGAGTCAAGGAGGTTCATAATGATGATACTGGATAGCAAAACACAGTGTTTACATTATTTTACTCCCCTGTATCCTAAAAAACTGCTGTAGCATCAATCATGTATTTGATCCCTAATCTAGACTGAGTTCTCTTTCATGTCTTTTTAAGATTATGGTTTTTATTAAATGAGTGCCTGATACATTTAACTTCAACAGAGCAGGAATTGTGTAATGGCTGCATGTAGTTCTAAGCCCAAATTTCCCAGTGATTTTGTAGTAAGGCTATAGACTAAGTGCTCTTGCAGGCCTGCTGGAACCAGCCTGGTTATTTGGATTACATATTCCCTGAAGATTATTGACATTATAGGTTTGGTAGAATATAATAGTTCTTTGGGAGCATTTGTATTCTTTCACTGCAGTAATGAGTGTCAATAAAAGAATTAGGGTGACCTAGGACATTGCACTCCTGTATCTCTCCATTCCTCCCTTTTGTCACTATAGCAAACAGGGGAAATTTTAGTGCCCCTTCTTGTTCCTGGGAGACTGCTGATAAATCTCAGGTTCTTCTTCAAAAAATTAAAATAAAACATTTTTATGTCTTGTACACCTGTTGCTCATTAATTCATTTAAGGTTTGTGATCATCTGAGGAATTGGTATCTGTCTGTCAAATATAGCATTTTTGTTGCTATCACATATATGAAAACAGTGAGCTATGGGTGCACTGCAGTGGAAGGATGACCATGCCTCTGGATCTACCTGCTTATGTCCTTTTCCAGCTGGAGATTTTGCCTAGGCAGACCTTAACACCTCCAGATGTCTGGAGGACTGTCCAGAGCATCTCTCTCAGCATGGCTGCTAAAAAGCCACATTTTTCTTCCATTTCTTAGCCCTTGCAGGGCAGCTGCAGGATGTGCTTCACAAGTGCATCAGCAGCACTGTTACTCTCAGCAGCACAGGAACAGGCAGTTCTGTATTAGGAATCCCAGCACTCCTAGCAGACATCCAGATGAAATCTGCTGTTTCCAAGGGAGACCCTGTCACAGCCCAGCAGATCCTGCTAATGCAGGACTGTTCTGGTAATCAGACTGATAGTTCTTATCCTCAATTTTGTGCCATTACCCCTCGATAGCTCCTCTAAGGACTAAAACTTGCTTTTTGCTCTTGCATACCCTTCAGGTACTTGATGATGACACTGCATTTTCCCTTCCCCCTGCATGCCTGAATCCAGCCTCGATTCACACTGAATCCCAACACACCCATATCATTTATGTTTTCACATCTTAGTTTCCAGTGAGTTTGTAAATATCTTTCTTTGACAGTGCCAGGATACTCAAAATTGTGTAGATTCTGTATCATGGAGTTGTTTCAGTGACATTTCCCACTTAGGAAGGAAATGCCAGACTTCCATGGTGTCTTTGCTTTTCACAGCTTAGGTCAAACCCTGCCTGCACACTAACATACTTGGCTGCATGTTAATTCTAGTTAATAGCTATTCAGTAAAACAATGCATCCAGCTCAAGATATATGGCACAAATTAAGCTGAATGCCCAAACAAATTCAGCAACAGACCCTGGCCTCAGTGGACTCTTTAAGTCCAGTGTAACATCCATTTACATTGTTTTATTTCTCTTTCAAACTGTAACTTGCTCCCTGTGGGGTTACATTGACTCAGTTTCATTTTCACATTGTACTGGCACCACGATAGTCTTGCATTTAAATAGTCTCATTTCATTTTGATATCATGATGTCACCTCCACAGAGGTGTTGTGAGGCTGCCTGGAGAATTCAGAGCTAATGCCTAGGCAGAGCCATCAGCTGACGCATGGCTGTGCTGCACAGCAAGCTCAGCTTCCATTTCCCAGCCCAGCCTTTTCTCTGGGCTGATCACAAAATGGGTTTTTATATCCTTTGAGCCCACTTTCCCCTGCCACTGGCAGAAAGCATATGTGTATGGGAACTATGGTCTCTGGGAAAGGTGATGGTCATGTGCAGGTCAGCAGTAGCTGGCACAGGACACAAGCAGGGCAGGTTCTTGTGTCACTGCTGCTCCACGGCTGGAGCCAGTGGAGAATTTGCTGTTGTGTCTCATCTTGGTTAAAGCTACCTGCAAAAATCCCATTTTGCTGGGAAGGGTGAATCCATCCCCTAGATGCCATGGAATGTGGGTATCTCTGGTCTCCCACCTGGTTGTTCTGGAGGCAAGAACAATCAGACATTAGTGAGCAGATGCTCTGAGCCCTCTGAGAAACACACAGAGAGTTCCTGCAGTGCCCCATGTGCCCTGAATACCTCTGTAACACAAAGCACTTCCAGCTGTAAATGTCAACATCCCAATGGCAATCCCTGTACATCTGTCTGCACTCAGCATTTCACAAAACTCATAAACTGTGTCCTGCCACGTGGAAATCTGTGCTAGACCACCTTCTCCCAGCTCAGCCTGAGCCACTGGGGAAGGAGGGATCCAAGTTTCCACTGTCCATAGCCTGTCTCCAAGGCTAGGACACTGCTCTGTGACTTCATCCCACACCCTCAGCTCCAACAAGCCTCTTCATGGCAGCAGCAGAGCCTGTACTTTAGGTCAAGGGTTTTTTTACTTATAGAGCTGCCATTAAATCAGTCTAACACAGTCATGCAGTATTTATGGTAAGATTAGATACATGACTGCATCCAAGGCAAAGAGAGATTTTCACTTCTTGATAGAACATTCACTCTGAAAGGAAACCCTGGCTTTAATGTGTGTTTCTTTCCCTACTGCCATAAGATTTCCAGGGGAAAATTCGATCAGGCTCTTTGATTCTAAAGGTGAAGTCTTTGTGGTTAGTGTTTTTCTTTTAATTATTTTGTTTAAAAATAAATGAGTTCTGCAGCTCTTGAGTTTGACGGTTGGTGGCTTGGTTTTAATTCTCTCCAAAAGCAGTGAGACTACTTGGCGTGAACCTACAAAAGCAGTTCTGTGAAGCTGCTGGGTTTAGGCATTTCTAGAATGATGCAAGAATAAGACCATTTGTTAGAGCTACCTCTGGGATCCAGTGCCTATGTGCATTTGTCAAAGGACACAATATCGAATGCTTCATTTTCCAAACACTAGGCTAAGATAAATTGTATCTGGATGTTGAGCCTTCCTGATATAAATCAGTGGCATATCAATAACAGGATTCAGCTTTTAAAGTAAATGTGCTAGGATCCTAGTGGGAAATAGGCTGCATTTCATGGACTTGTGCAAGGAGTATTTTCAGTGGAGCCTGCTTTTTATTCTGGCCCATGGACTAATGGGAAAGTAAGTGTAAAGAGACACAAACTAAAAGGGATTGGGATGATGCTTTGGAACAAGCCTGGCTGACTGATGAAGCACTGAGGGCATTTGGAAGCCCATGCAAGTGCTTTAAGATTAGAGATGAAGAAATGATTCTTTTGAAAGGTCACATGAGACTTGGAAGTTAAACCGAATGGGGAAGAAAGACAAACAATATAAGGGACTGATTATTTGCTGTGCTGGTCTTTGACTTGAGAGGCCCAGGATCAAATCTTCTTCTAAGTCTTAAATTACAATTAGTTTGGTGGTTTGATTCCAGACTTCACTTTTCACATCAGGCCCTCGTGCAGTTCTGAAATCTGTTTGTTATGACCAACATTTTATATTGATTTTAAAGTACTTTTGCTCAGTTATAAGGTCCTCAGTAACACTTTCAAGGCTGACTTTTCCCTCATGCTTTCTGAAGAGTATCTGCTAATCCTCTGTGACATTTGTATTCATCACAACCTGGAAATAGTAAAGGCTTGAGCTTCATGCCCTGTGGCTTTAAAAACATCATTCTCCTTAATGAGAGAATACCGAATTTGCTTTTTTTGCTCTTTGAATTAGAAAGCAAATTCCGCAGTGGTTGATATTCTCCCGGGACTCTAAAACACAATATACAAGTTATTTAGCTATGAGAGCCAGGAATTGCTCAGTTCCTCATTTATCCATGACTCAGAGACCCAGGATACAAAGAAGAGTGGCATTATTTTACCCTCCATGTACACCACACATCAGCAGCAGGTGCACAGTTTCTCCACTGGCTTAAACGTGCTAAAAGGGAGAACAACAAATAAAGGGAAGAAAAATGGCTGCACCCCAGACAGCAGAGGGAACAAGGATAAAAAGATTGAGAAATGAGCAAGTGGAAACCAAAGAAAGGAGAATTTCAGCAAAGACTGAAAACATGGGACAGATGAACATGAGACCTGCAGTGGGCAAACCATCCACTAACACAAATGACCAAATAGCAAAACCTCATAAACTCGTGTACTGGGTTCCCTTTTTCTTCTTTAGAAGAAATAGATTTGCTTTCCCACCCTTTCACCCCAGAGAGTGGAAGCAGCTCCAGGACTATACCCAAGAGTTCTGGGTTAGTTTCATTGCTTTGTCACAAGCTTCCTACTGACAAACCCAGGCCATCGAGTTCCTGTGGTTGTGCTCCAGTTCAGCAACAGGGAGTGAAGTCATTGCTTCTTTGCCTCCAAAGGATAGGAAAATACATGTTTGGCAGCTGATTGGAGTGGACAAGGACTACAGGGTGCTTGGTTGCTATCATGATATTAGTCCCTATTTGCTTGCAACTTTATGTTCTTGTCAATCAAAAGAGAAGGTAGGAATATGCTGGGACATTTCATCTTGAAATACTGTTACAGGAACCTCCTTTCTTAACTCATACTTGCAAAGGCTTTTTTTTTTTCTCTCTCCATCTGCTCCATGCAGATATTCAGTCTGGACTCTCTGATTCCTAAACCCCCTGTTTCATTGTAAATTAATATTTTACCATGCCATGTAATGTGAATTAATGCTGTCCCTCCATGACTGTACTTTTATTTATGCTCTCCAGGGCTTAGTGGCTTATGGGATTATAGAGTTAAACTCAACTAAGTAAAGAAGAGTGAGAAATCATACTTTTACTGCTACTGAGAAATGTTTATACAGCTGCATGTTTCTGCTTCTTTCACAGTAAACATTGTTTTATTCATGCTTATTATAATATATTCCTGGGTGATAGTTCATACAATGCAAGGCATCTCCCCTCCTTTTTGTATTTAATTATATTTATATTATTTGTTTACTGATGGCAAATACTTTCATAGATGAAAGCAGATAAAAGGAATAGATGAATCAATCACAGAAGAAAGAAAAAACATGTATTAGCAACAATCTGCTGGCTTTTAAAAACTGGGGCAAGCAAGAATGTGATACTTTCTGGTTACACTTACTACTGTCACTGTACAAGAATTCAGGACAGCAAACAGACCTTATCTTTGTCTCCAAAACTTTCTGTACAGAACAGACCTATTGGGTTTGCTGCCACAAGGTCAGACTGGGAGAGCAAAGGCTACTTAGCCCTCTGCAAGGGTCAAAAATGCAACCTGGAGTGCTTGGGTGGCCAAATATCCTTGGTTTAAGTCATCTCTAGAGCCAATCGACTTCCCAACAAATGTTGTGAATACAGTATTCAGACCATCAGGAAGTTGATCTTTTTACAGATTCTTAAAATCTTGGCCACTGCAGCTTCTCTTTAATACTTGCACCCATTAAATCTAATGATGGGGGGAAGAAGTTCCTTTGATTACTGTTATTGATTGGTCCTTGCTGGTGAATAATAACTTTCTTAAATAGAAACATTTAGAACATTCAGGGCAAAGTCTTCTTTCACTGACACCAATATGAATCCAGAGGCATTTGGATAGATTACAGATTTATGCTGGTGTAACTGAAAGCAGAATTTTGCCTTCAGTCTTAAACAACTCATTAGGAATAAATAGCTTTTTAGCTAATGAAAATGTAGCATTTTTGTTAGCGGCTTCATAATGATATACACAAGTGCTACATTGCCTTGATAATTGGAAAATTTACTTGCCTTTTTTCCTTTGGTAAAACATGGACCCTATTGTAGTTTTTCTATAGGAAAATAACTGAGCCATAAAATCCAGACACCCAAAACATGCTCATAGCATTTAAAAATAAGCAAAATGCAACTATGAGCAACTAAGCTCTATTCAAAACTGGCTGAAAACAGAACCGTGAAAAATATGATAGTGTTGAGTTCCCAGGGCCAAATGGGGACATGGAATTGTGGAAGAGAAGCTTCAGAGTGATCTAACTGCAGCCTTCCAGTACCTGAAGGAGCCTACAAGACAGTCTGGCAGACCCATGATAAGGCCACTGCCAGGTGCTGGTACATTCCCTTAGGAAATGGTAAACCTGTCCCTTGTGGTTCAATAAATCTGTAAGAGTTTGAAACTATCAAATGTGGTTCACAAGCTGTACTTTGATTCCCCAAGTTGTCACAAACAGCACACCAAACTGGTGTGTGGGTCTGTTCCTGGCTGGAGCACATCATGTTGCCTTTGTGTTGCTTTGATTTCCCCACTGTTACTGTCTTTTTTTGCTTTGAAGTTCTTTGCTTTGGGGATTAATTCCTGCTCTGTATTTGGAACGCTCAGTCAAAAACTGTACCTGGAAATGCTGGTGCTTCTGTACTATGAATCACAGTTGGGTAGTATTTAGGAGAAAACAGAACGAATACGTTTCTGCAGGGGAAAAGAGTTTCTGTTTGCTTTGATTTATTGGCAATTCCAATTAACTTCTTTAGGTTTGTGTAGGTTGGAGAAACTGAGCTCCAGGATCCACAGTGGAGTCAACTCCGTGTTTGGCCTTTAGACCAAGTGCAATCATAGACCAGGACAGTGTGGAACACTTCGTACAGCTATTTAAGGGATGTGGTGTTTAAATGGAATGCATACATTTGTCTGTATATCCATAGACTGGGTGAGTGTGTGACATTAACTGCCTCAAAAGCAGTTTTTAACCAACTATTTAATGCTCGCCTCTGGCAGCAGACCTGAGGTTCAAACATTGAAGATGCCTTGCACGTGTTTCTGTGGGGTTTCAGTCTTTGTGACTTTTGCTTTCCTTTTGTTGCTGCTTTATTAGGAATGGAGACAGACAACTCAAAAAGCAATGTTGTCCATTTCTCAAAATCTGCTTATTAGGTTTAAGTCAAACATTTCTGCTTCCTATCATATTTACAAAAGCAATATTAATAAATATTGACAAAGCTAAATAGTCTCTGGGAAGAAGCAGCCTTGAATTGCTGTGCAAACATGCTTTAAAAATTACCTACAGACAATACTGATGGATTAAAATAATAATCCAAATGAGACTACTTGCTTGAATACTACTTGTTTTGCTTCCCTTTGCATCCAGGAATAATGACGGATCTTGTACTAGTTTTGAATGAAAACATCAATTGCGGAGTGGATTTACATAATAAAATTAATAGAGCATAGAAAGCTTTCAGCATTGCTTTCTGCTTTTCCTCTGTGTGTCACAGAAGTTATATTTAAAAAGACAGATGATTGCAAGTTTGTTTAGGAAAACAAATCCTCTGGGCTGCATGTAGGAGATCTTTACACATGACAGCTGGCCCAGCTCACAGAACACTCAGGTTCCTTCTCTGTTCCTATCAAGAAAATCTGTAATTGTGCAGAGTGCCACATGTGGGGCAAAATGTCATCACTTATACATTTTTTCATATTTACTTGCCTGCTGCTCTCCATGTAGAGATGCCCTTCTTAGTTATTCTGTCTGAAGTGCACTCACCACAGAGGAGATGGAATCAGACATCTGTTATGCAGTCCAACCCCAAATTTTATTTCGTTGCACTTACAAAGTGAAGATTTTGCAGGAAAATAACTTCCCATCTTTACACCCTGAATAACCAGTGGTTAATCATTTTGTGGTTGTTTGTGTCTGAACTTTCTGTTCCAGGAGAGTAACAGGAGAGAAACACTGGAGGAAAGGGGGAAGGGGAAGAGTGGTTTCAGCATCTGAGCTGCTGGTTCATCACACCCAGACCCCTTCATTTACTCACCCCTGAATCTCAGTCCTCTTGAAGAAAGCTCTAAAAGTGATGCCTGGTCCTGTAGCCAAAATCTCTCTTATATCCATGACAGTGACGCTGCCAGTTTTGGGTTGGTGCTGAGCTGCTGTCCATGACCTGCTCCAGGCTCCCCAGATGGGGGTATGAGGGGAGCTTTCTGCACCCCTTGGAGACTGAGCCTCTCACACTGGCAGTCACTTCAGTGGCTGCTTTGTGAACCCTTTTTTAAAGGCTTCTAAGAATTCAATTCAAGCTAAGACCAAAGAGGAATTTACTAATTTTGAGGCAGGGACAAGTTTGCAGTTAGCTACTAATGGAAACTTCATGGTGCCCTAAAGGTGATGGATAAATGAAGGTTCAAGATAAAAAAATAAATGTTTCAGGGTCTTTAGAAGAGTGAAAAGTGGTTTCCCTGATCTCACTCTCCTTTGTGATAAATCAGGCTATTTTTGGTTGGCTTCATTGTTTTCAGTCATGTCAACAAGGACCTACTTAATACTCGAATCTGTTTTGTTATTTTTACGTATAAATTCCATTTCATAACAGCAATAATACTTTCCAGGCAGCTCATTTGAGGATGATTGCTCTACTTCAGAGGTAGTAAAACTCTCTGTGTCTCATTATACAACTCAAGGTGTGTGAAGCAGACAATTGCCTATAAACATGCTGCCTGATGGGTGTTAATGCTGCATTATATTTACTGTTTTCTTTTCATGGCTTCAGGTAGCATGATAAACCTTTTCCCCAGGAATAAAATTTGGAAAATCTTTCCCTTTTTCTTGCCAGAGCATTCTTCCTAGCCTGGCAGTTAATGTGCCTCAGATATTCTCTAAAAATTGAAAAGAATATCCTCATCTTCCTACTTTGGCAAGAGGTTTTACAGCATAAGAAAAATGCCTGATTTGTTGTTTATGTGAGCAAGAGTGTCTTTGCAGAAATGTACAGTTTATGCCGAAGTGTTTTAACTTGTGTGTTTAAATTAGGCACCAAACTCTGGTTAATTTCCCAAATAATGTCCCAATTTACATCAGCACTTAAGTATGTGCTGAAGTGTTTTCCTGAAAAGACAAGTGATTTTGCAGTTATTCAGAAAATAGGATGATTATTGGGGTTCTTTTGATCAGCCCCATAGAAACCAGAGATACTCAGCTGAAAAAAAGAGTCCCCTGCTCGTGTGGCTGGATTTGGAATTAGATGCCTGCATTAGGACATTCATGGCTGAACATTTCGGCCATCATGTGCTTAACCAGTGACAGTCTTAATTATTATAATTATTACTACAAAACCCCCAAATACTTCCCTGCTCCTTCCCACTCTGCAGTTGTCATCAGGAGGTTCAGTACTTATTTGGAAATGGAAAGGGTTCTTTAGTAGGTGAAAATCAAAAACCTCACACATTTTATTCCTGTTTAGAGGGTCCATCTGATTCTGTCTGGCTGCTGTAAACATATCATTAGTAAGAAGAATAAAAATACTGCTGGCCAGCTGTTTTGACCTTTTGCAGCACAGAACATTTACACCAAGGATTTAAGCAAACTGAGGCAGATTGTTTCATAAGAAGTTCATGTAATGACAGATTTTCAGTGGTTCTGGCATTTTGTGGTTGGGGTCTTCCAGCCAGAATGCAGGTGCTGTCACACAGAACACTGTGTAACCCTGAGATATCCTCTGTTCATTTTTATGGGCAGGAACCTCAGGCCTTTACATCACTTGTACTTTTATATCTCACACTTTCCTAACAGTAATATGATGATTGGTTTTCATGGAGTGCTTGGGAAAAGGGGGCTAGGAAAGATTTCCTGAGTTCCTGAGCCCTACCTGTTGCTGCCTTTGGCAAGCATGAGCTATAATCCCAAATATAATCACAAATACTTAGGTTGTCTTGCCTCCACTGGAGTTATTCCAGAATCTTGGTCTTCTCATGAAGAACTGAACTTCCTCATTTTGCTGGTGGCTGATTTATACCGGTAATTTTGGGGCTAATAATGCCCTTTCATTCCTTCTTGCTGCTAATGCCCTTTTGCTTCATGCTTCTTCTTTGAGGTATTTTGTCTTCCTGAGGTATTTAGGAAAAGCATTTCTATCACTTTAACTATTTAATAAAGCACTTTTGGATCCATCCCCTTAGTGAATCTCTCCAGCTTGTCTCCCTCTTCTCCTCAGCTATGATCTATGGGTACCTGAGCTACCTCTTGCTCTTTCTTTTCATCTGCTCCTTTCCAGCAGAACTCTTCTGTGAGACGAATCATACAATCTAAACCTCATCTGGTCACTTGCTACTGAAACTTAAATAATTGAAATGTCAATAACATACTATTTAAAATCTATTCTACTTAATCTCCCAGAGTGGTGTGTTGGCAGATTGTGAATGTCACACTACTGATGAGCAAAGGACTTGGATAACTATGAGCTTCTAATCAAGAAATTAATCTAAAATTGTATATCTGCGTAAGAAATGCTGGCACAGGAGGCTGAAGTGCTCACTAAAAGCAGTTGGATCTAAAGTGATTACTAAAGCAATTCAGGGCTTCAGGGACTCTACAGACTGGAGGTCTCTGCAGTGATTCAGCCCTTGTACATCTGTTTGGTCCTTCCCTGCTGCAGTGCTCCCTAACAGAGGCAGGGTTGCAGCATCCTCCTCTGGTTTGGACTCACTGAGCCTCAAGGAGACCCAGGAATTGCCCCACTGGTTGAAAATTGTCCCTTTGGATTGGGCTGGCAGTGCTGATGTCACTGTGCTCTCCTTGTGTGTGCCATTCCTCTTGCTGAACCTGCCAAGGAACAAGTCTTGAAGCTGTGGATACTCACATCTCTCAGAACTGGTGTCTCAAGGTGTCTGCAGATACAGATGGACACCACCATATCAGTTGCATTTAGAACAGATTATCGGGACTTCAAGTTGTAAAACATATTAGATTCCAGCCAGCCACTCAGTAATGCTATTCCAGGGCTTTACAGTTTATCCTAGTGATTTGAATAATAAGCAGAATAACAGTTTATTCTAACCATTTGAACTGCACATCAGCGAGGTAACTGGGAATTTATTAATAGTGCTTAGAGCTTACACATTGCATTTCAAAGAGACTCACAGACAGGAGGTAATTAATAACCTGGTGCCACTGATCTGTCTATACGCTTAGTTTCTGTCACACACCTTAGTTCCTGTGAAGTGCAGTTATGATGGCTGAGATTAAAGAACAACTTTGCAGGTCTCAGATGTCTCTGTGTGTAAACAGAGGATTTTGACTGTGGTTCTTACAAGAGGTGAAGCAGAGCACCCAAGCTGCAAGTGATTACCTTCTCTCTGGCCAGCAAGCAAAGGGAATATCCCATAGTGGTTTAGTCCTTGAGTGATGCCTGTCATTAGCAGTTTATTTCCCTCTGACTGGAGAGGGACAGGCTCCTACCACAGGGGCCTACAAAAACCACCATGGGATGCTGAAGTTTCTAATTGGCACCGAGTGTCTGAAGGCCCAAACACAAATGATGAATCTTTCCTCTGTGCTTTTCAGCACCTTCCACTCTCCCAGGTTGCTCCAAGCTCCAAGCCCATCGCTTCCAGGGATGGGCAGCCACAGCTTCTCTGGGGCAGGCTGTGCCAGGGCCTCAGCACTGGCACAGCCAAAATTTCATCCTAAAATCCATCCTAACCCTGGCCTCTGTCAGTTTAAATATTTGAATAAGAGATCTCTCCTGACACTGTTACTGGCATCAATAGTTTGTAGTCAAAGGGTCAGAGATTCAGGCCTACTATTTTAATAGTTTATTATTTTCCCAGTTGTGTCAGGATTTCCATATCAGAGGTTAAATCCTATCAGTAGGGCTCATAGGCTTCCTGATGACCATCTGAATGTGGGTCATCCTTTCCATGATTAAAGATTCACCTTACTGGGCTGAATACTCTGTATAGTTACTTGGTGTAAATATTCATGTTTAAAGATAAGGGGAGTAATCTACCAAAGATCATACAGGACAATTGTGAAACAAGTGAGAAATGGTAACCTGGAGCCTTTGCTTGGCAGCAAGATTCAGTTTACCTGTTCCATAAAATAATATAAATAAGTAAACCAGTGTTAATGAAAAAGCATTCCAAACCACAGGTTAAATATGTAGTTTGAGGGTACCTTTGACTATCATAGATTACAAACATCTTCTAAAAATGTTAGGAAGTAGCTTTGTACAGTTAATTTCTTAAGTGCAGAAGGAAAAGTCATTCTTGCAGCCTCTGCTTTTTCATCTGATTATTGCTAATGCAAATTACCAGTAGGGAATGCATAAATCTGCACTGCAGTGCTTGAAGTTTGTGCGAACAGCAATTTTTTTTTTTGCAAATATATCTAACAATTTCAGCCCTGTCATGCAGAATGCTGCTTTCTTACTGAAAGACTTTCCAGATCTTGGGTTGTCACAGATGGAAGATCAAAATTTTATTTCCTAAAAACTGTGCAACCATTTTGGATTTTGTTAGGTTGTCTCTGCATGTGTAGAACAACGACATTTGATCTATGTAGATGGTTTGAGAAGATGGAAGTTGTACTTGGAGGAAAAGTTTCACTCCTGATCAGAGAGGTAAAGATCAAACACTCAGCAAAAACATTTAAAAATGGATCCTTTTCCTCCTCTCTTGTAACAGGAGACAATTAGAAAAGAACATAATGTGGGAAGAGTAAAAAGGAAACAAAGCTATAGAATTGCTGAGCAAATCCTCTCTTGCATTTCAGAGGGGGGATTAGAGAGAAGTTGACATTTTAATATTTTGTAAATTACTCTGCAACGTATTTTCTGATGAATCTAATCTGGCACCTCTTCCAAACTGATATTTCGTCCAAGAATGTTCGGGCAAATATATTATTATGCCAGTAATTTAGTTTTAGCAAGTTTCATGTTTCAGTAAATATAAAAAAAAGGCAGCCTAATTTCCAGAGTTAAAGGAATTTGGCTCGTTATTCCCCATGAACAGAGGTAAATTGTTTAACTAGCAAAACTCTGGATTGATTTTCATCCTGCATCTCATATTGAACGTTGTTTACACTGAAAGACGCAAGAGGGAGACTGGTGCTCATGAGGCAGGAGAAAGATGAAAAGAAGTTTTTGATTGTGGGACTAACATTCCTACACTCCTGATATCTCCAGTGGTGACTCTTGGTTGTTTTCTGGGCGTTTTGGGAAAACTCTTGATTGAACACAAGCGAATTGCCTAAATCCTTCTTATCTCTACACTTCAGATGACTTTAATGAAGGGAAGAACCCTCTCCTTGAGAGTAACAATCACGTGGCCTTCAACACCACCCATCTGGTTGCCTCTTGGTTGGTAGCATTTACAATATTTCTGGTAGTGGCAGCACATTTTATAATCCTGAGGAGCCTGTTCAAGCCTGTAAGCTGTACAGCTGCTGGGAAGGGTAAGAAAGTGGGGGAATTCTGTTCAGCCTGGTCCTTTTGAAGTGTTGATGAATATCAATTCAAGCCATAATGAGTGCTGGAGTCTGTTGCTTTTGATTGAAATCTAAAATTAGCTGTGTCTTCTAGAATATCTACTGCCTTACTTTTGTGTAAATCAAAGTTTAATATTAATTTATAAACATCCATCTACATACGCTGAGAAAATTTACTTATGAACAACAGAGAAAATTCATCATCATTACAGTCTCACCAGCTTTATCTGAAATTAAGTTTTGAATCTCAGCTTAAACTCAAGCTGATAATTTCTCTGCAGAAACAAGCTTTGCTACTTACAGTTAGCAACACTGCCTTTCAAGTGTTGGTGTTGATGCAGGAAATAGAAATATTCCTTTTCTTGTTCTTTTGTTTTCAAATTACTCAGCGCTTGACAAACTGCTGCGACTTGGCTCTTTGGGAGCTGCTGAAATAGCCAGGTGAGGAGGGAAGTGGGAATTGTATTTTTGATATGCAGGGGATTTTTGGTAGACATTGTGTGCCATTGGCTGGTAGCTGAATGTAGGACTGTAAAAATTATAGACCACATAATATCTGATTTAGGGTTATCAACATGCTGGCTGTGTAGAGCCTTTTAGGGCTCATCAAGGGGAATTTGGAACCCATCAGCTGACAATAGGGAAGATGTATTAAAAATGGCTGAAAGACTTAAAATCAGTCTGTTTTGCACTGGCTTGACTCGTGGCTAGAAAAGCTGTCCTCCTTTAATTACAGAGCAAGCTCAATTATTCTAAGGCCTGGCCATATAGTGTTTACTTAATTTCACCACTTTTGATGAAAAAAAGTTGGGAATTAGGCATTGACAAACAGAGTGGGCTGAAGGATTTTCTCCAGCATTGGACTGAGCTCAGTACATGACATCAGGTTTTGTGTACCCAGTCAAACACATTTACTATTACAAAGCCATCAGTCATTTAATTACTGATGAAAGCAAACAGAAAGCTCTCAAACATATCCGGGGCACATTTGTCTTTTCTTCTGTCTGTTCCCTCTTTTGTCTTTGAGCCAGACACCCTGTATGTCTTCTCTGCCTGGCACATACCCTTTATTTATATTGTAGTCCTAACACTGTTAATGTGCTCAATAATTTATAAGACAGCTGACCTCAACATTAGGTGAGCTATTGAACAAACATCAGGGAGTGTTACAGTCAGGTCAGGCACTGGAGGCTGAAAACCCCTCTGAGTCCACACACTCCAGAAAGTCCATAAAGGCACAGAGGGAAGAGGCATCCCTGGGCTTCTGCACAGCCCTGTCCTTAAACAGCTTCTGTCCTTAAACACTGAAATCACACACTCAGGTGGGTGGACCAATTTTTGTCCTATTGTCTCCTCTTTCACTTCTGTGGCTAAAGGTATAATCTTTGCACACAAACCCTGTTTAAGTACTCTGTTACTAAGGAAACAAACTTGTCAAGTATGGACCATGTGGGAATAATGGTGATTTATTTAGAAAAGGAAAGGTTTGTCATTTTAAGCTCACTACTACAAAATTGCTTTTTGATTACCTTCAAGCTTATTGCATTGTCTTGTCACAATAAACTATGGGAACAAGTGGAAAGGTTAATAATTGTGGGCTTTGTTCTTGTCAGTTATTCTGAAAAGATCTTCCAGGACCTGCACCTTTAGCTCAAACAGAACAAATTTCAGCAGGACTGGAGCAGGATCCCAGAGTCCCTTTTTTCTCTTGTTTTTATTATCCTTTTATTTCCTCTCTGCTTCCAAAGCCTGCCCAGTGAGATGTGCAGATTTGTGGATGGTGACAAGGATGGACTCTGTGACACTGCTGAGGGGAGGGGAGGCTCTTTACACAGTTTTTCCAGAGTGGGGGAAGGAGAGGGATCTGAGCAGGAGAGGGGAAAGGGAAGGAGATTTGAGAGTGCTTTGTAAGGTCTGAACTTTAATACATCCTCTGAGCCCCATCACTGAAGGTTCCTTGTTTATCAGCAAACATCAGAGGTTTATTTTATTTTACTTTATTTTATTTTCAGGAAGGTTGTTTAGATCCTGATAATCAGATAAAAACCATTCTAAAAAACTTGAACGTGCTTTGAGCTACATCTAATGTTCTTTTTGTCAGGAAAAATTAGTATTAAATCAAAAACTTTCCCCTGGAAAAGTGGCTCACTTTCCTGCCCAGGGGTGTGTTCACCAGGGAGTTCTGTTGAGCCACTGTGAGCCACCTAAAATTCTTTAGATTATTAGGCTCAAATCATTTGAGGAAGAATAGGGCAAGAGGCTCAAATGGTTGAGTTTAGGGGTTTTAAAGGAATGATTTGCATTAACAACTCACACTAAATATTGCCACAATAGGATAATAATTTCGTATGATGGAAAGTTTTTGAGTCGGCCATTCATTAGAGCATAGTTGGGTTTAGGGTAAAGTTTTGAGGAGAAACACAAAACTGTTATGTACTTTTGAAAATGGATAGTTTTAGGGTTTTTTTAGTGTGAAACGATGACTCCTTTTGGAGTTTTTATCAAAGTAAGAATATTTGAAATCTAAATGAAATGTTTCCCAGGGCTGAGGGAATTTATTCTCTTATATAATTCACATCTTGGCTTTCTGTTGTTATCTGGATTGGGCAAACTAAAAATCCTTGAAGTATTTCCCAACTTACCGGCATACTTCTTGGAGATGTTGCCACTTTCTCTCAGTAGCAGCAGTCTTTTCTGCTTTCCAGAAAACCCTGAAGGCTGATTGGAAAAGTTAAAAAATCCCAGCTAATATCTGTCTACTATCTTTTCCCATGTGCAATTACTTGCCTCACATTTTGCTAGAAAATTAATAATACAGTAGTAAAGGATGCAGCTTAAAGTATTTATGGCAAATTAAAACTCATCTCCAGGACAATTTAGGTAATGGGGACATGGGCTACACCTGTTCTGCTCCTCACTGGAGTGAACTTGTGAGGAGTTAATTATCAGTGGAAATTATTTTTATTAGCCACACTATGAATGTAGAATAAATTAATCACACCAGAACAGGAGTTTTATGTGTCAATTATGACCAATTTGGTATTATTTACTTCATTAGAGTCAGGCTGGGTAGTGCTTGTGCTTAATGACTGGGTTCATGCCCCTGTGTTGTGGAATCTACATGGAGGCATCAAGCTGAAGGTGTGGGATTGGGTGCACTGAGATTTATGCAGTTTTTTATGCAGTAGCAGTGGCAGACACACAGGCACAGCTTTATTTGTACTTTGGGGAGGACTAGAAGTATTCAAGGATGTTCTGTAGTCAATCACCTGCTCTGTTCTGCAGCTCTTTTTTATGTACTCTTCTGGATTCAGATTTCTAACAAAGAGCTTCAAAATATGGTCATTTGACACAATCTTCTGAAATTTTGTATGTCTCTCTTCTGACACCAGACTCCAGGCCTGGGTGTTTGAGTGCACGGCCACTCAGTTCCAAAGAAAGATATGTTTGCCTTGTTCTATCTAGAGGTGACTGCATCTTCCAGAGAGGAATCCCTTCAGCCTTCAGCCATGTTCCACAGCCTAGGAAGAACAGCTCAGCTGCAGAGCTTCTTTTTAAGGGGAATTTCCAAGCAAAAGGCACTGTAGGTTTGTTAGAGGATACCAGTGAATTGTGGAGTAATTAATTATTTCTTTGCTTGTTTATTCTAAATGCTTTAGAAGGTGTTTTTGTTTTCGTGTTTGGATGTTAAACACACTGTGGCGATCAAATGTGAAATCACTGACAGAGGTGGTGATCAAGGATAAAGAAGATTTCACTGTCATGCTTGTGAGCTGCACTATAAAAGCAGCTTGCTGCTATCAGTCCGCCTGCCCTTCAGCCTGCTCAATCAATACTTTTATAAATATCTGTTCCCAAGAGATGAACACAAGGCACTGCCCTGCTCACTGCTGGAAGCAGTGCCAGCGAGCCATGACAGCAGGGCGAGGACAGTGGCCTTCAGAAAAAGCCACCAAGGCAGAGAGTCTTGAACCATTTATACATTTTCACCAAAGAAATACCCCTTTGCACTTCCCCACAGCCCTGGTTACAAGCACAGCAGCCACTCATTGAAAGCCAGAGCACATTTCAATAAAAGAACACACTAAACAGGATTAACGTTACATGCTTTGATGGAGGAAGAATCTCCTATTTCTAATCTTCATTTAGTCATACAGCGATTGATTTCCTCCCTGTGCTGTGTGGGGCTGGCATTGCTCCCAAATCTGTCGGTGCTGCCTACAGCTCCTGCTGCTCTGATCTCTTCAGGTTACCTTGCAGCTTGATTAGGTCCTGCTGGGTGTGTGTCAGACCTCCTCAGCAGAGCTGCCACCTGGACATTTGATCACAGTTGAATTCCAGCTGTAAGAAACACCCAACAAAGCCATGTCACGTCACGCAGGGAACAGAGTTGTTTGGGTTCCTGTTGCTGTAGTTACCATGCCTAAAGGAAAAAAAGGCATGGGAAACCCTGGCTGGGGTTTAGCAGGATGTGACATTGCTTAAAAGAGACTTCATTGTAAGGATGAAAGTAGATCTGTGAGCCCCCAGTGATTCCATCAGTCCGAGAGGCACTGCTGAAAGGGGCAGGTGTCCAAAGCTGGGAATCCTGGAGTTTCCTGTATTGCATTTTCATTTCTACATTGAATTCATTATGCAGGAAAGAGCACAAGGAAAGGGCAACATTTTCTAATGAAAATATCCTGCCTTATCATGGAATCACAGAATGGTTTGGGTTGGCAGGGAATCAAAGATAACCTACTTCCACCTCCCTGCCATGGGCAGGGACACCTTCCACTAAACCAGGTTGCTCCAAGCCCCATCCAACCTGGCCAAGCTTCTCTTTAGCCTGGGACCAAGGATGTGCTGTCTTCAGACTTTTCATTAAGGTCTTCTTCCACCTTTTTGGATTCCCTTGGGAGTTAGTGGATGGAAACAGGCATCTACACAGAACAATTCATCCCACTCATTTTAAGACTCTGAAGAGCTTTTGGGAGGCCCCTATTCTCTCTTCCCTAAACAGCCTTGGCAACCCATTTAGACTTGCTGCCCTCAGCCATCAGGTGAGATACATCCCCGCAAGGTGCCCTTGCCAGCTGGCCAGCCTGCATTTCATCTGCAGGGGCCAAATCCTGCCCCAGGCTGTTGGGTTCATGCTTTGCTCAGAGGGGCACTGTGGCTCCAGGAAGCTGCTTTTCAGTTTCTCTGACAGCAATAATGCCGTTCACGCTCCACCCATTCAACTTAAATAGACAAGGATTAATTCTTCTTCTCTAATTTGACATTAAAGTTCCTTGTTCATGCAGTAAAGCTCTGTGCTAGAACCTTGTGCCTCTTTGGAGGCTGTTTCAACACTACATCGTGTGTAAAATCACAGGAAATATAGTTGGGAGCAATGTTTTTCCTGCCTCAAGACCAACTATACCTGGAAATAAACAGATGCTATCAACATTAGAATATAATCACTGCTCAGAGTCCTGAATAACACAGCCAAACAAAGGCTTTGGGACTGAATCCCCGTGGGAGGCTGGCTGGGAGCTCAGCTGGGTGTGTAGGATTATAGCTTACCTTCTTTAAAAATATATGTTCTTTTCAAATTTCTCTGGTTTTCAGAGACATAAATTATTTTCAGGCCTTTGTAACATTAAAATTGTTACCTGAAGACCAGGAATGATTTACTGAAGAATAAAAAAAGTCCATCACCATGACATGAGCCTCTGTAAATATCTTAGATGTAATTCCATAAAGGTAGATGGCATCATTTCAATTTTTCTCTGCTCAAGTGGCAGTAGCCCAGCAGACTGAACACAAGGCAGGAGGCAGGATGTCTTAGAAATAAATCCAATTAAATTTCTGTGTGTGGATTGATTGTATTTTATTTACCCAGACATAAACCAGATTCTAGATAATCAAAGCTTTGGCTTGTTGCACTATATTCGATTTTTCCCAACAAGTTGTTTTGTGGGAGGCACAGTGTACACAAGCTGATTTTGTAACCCATTTTGCCTTCCACCCAAGCCAAGCTGGAGCAAATAGAAAAAGTCTGGTCTTGCTGAAAGGTGTTCTGGTTGGATTATCTGTGCTGCAGCACTCCTCTGTTCCTGCTGTTCAGGGACACCAGAGTACCACCAACAGTAAGGTTCATGTTAGGGAGCCTCTATTTGGTTTCAGTAATTGGTAGCTTTGATATCTAATATTTTTAAAAAGATGTAGCAAGTGTTCTCAGGGGGTATGTGGGAAACACCAAGATGAAGTTCTGGGCTTTGCTGTTGCTTTTTCTCTCTTTCTGGTTTAATACTCTGCAGTAATGGACTTGCTTTAGGTAAGAGAGTCACACTGGAGCTGAAATCAGAACATTTTCTGTGGTGGGAGGAGGGGTGGAGGACAGGAGTGAGGAGACTTGGCAAAGCTGGAAATGCAGTTCTGGTATTCAGTTCTAAATCATACGTGATGGTCGGAATGGACAGATCATAAAGATCTTAATTTCCAGATGGGTTTGTAGGATGTCTTTTGTGATGACTCAGCTGATGAACAGGATCACACAGATTGACACCAATCTAACTGCTGTTTCATGAATAATTTTCCTGAGGTTTTTAACCCTATTTCTGCTGAAGGTCAGTCTTGGTTTTAATGTAACTTTGCAAGAAATCTTGAAACAGCTGTTACCTACTTCCTAAGCGTTATTTTCCTTATCTGTCCTCTGTCTCTCCTTGCCAAAAATATTCACCTTTTCTAAGTGGTACCATTTTTCTTGGAAAATACACAGGGCATTCTCATTTTGGAAATCAGCCCTTTGAATATTATTTTAATATCTTCTCTATATTTCTTCTCTTTGATCAGGGAGCAAAAGTCCTTCACTGTTTTGTGGCAAAGCTTTCCCTGGGTGCTGAGTGGAGTCAGCACATAAATAAACACAACAGGCTCATTAGTGGGGGTTGTCAACTGTCAGTAATGGCTGAGAGTCACAGCTTTGTATATAATAACCTGCTTTATTCAGCAAGGGTGAGTTAGGATGCAAGTGCTATTCCCTGGGCTGCTTAAAAAAAGTGCCAGGACATCTTTAGCTTCCAGCTGGAAGAACCACCAGAGAGTAGCAGGAGGAATCTTAGTTTAAACACCTCATTTGAAGGTCAGAACCTCTAACAGGGTAGCAGAAGTACATTGCAGTGTCAGCATTGGTTATGAGCCCAGGGCCTAATGTAGGGCTCAAAACCATGACCTTCTACACCAGAGGCAAGAATGTTACCAACTGAGCCCATCTGACATTAATTAAACCCTCATTAAAAAGGAGGGCTCTTTTCCTGGGTTGAAATGTGATTTCCTCCACAAGGTTTTGTCATGCATATTTTATTACGGATTTTAGCATGTGGACTATAGACCCTGTTCTGATCTTTTGGAAACACTGTAGATGGCATATGTTTCATGCAGATGGGAAACAAAAAAGGGAGAGAAATATCCATATTCATTTGTTCTAGTGTGCAGGATAGGTGGCTGTGCAATGACATTTAGGAGCAGCTCAAAGGGAAAAGTTTAGCCTATTACCACATCCTCATATGGGGAAATATTCCATGGGGCATGAACACACAAACTCTGCAAGATTTAGGTTACATGTGAGACCTCAGGATTATCCAGAGGTTGAATATCACCTGGAAGGAGAATCTGGGGAAAGTCCAAAGCCCATTCTGTTTATTCTCATGAGCTCCTCAGGGAAGCACAGTTACTCACAGGCCTGTTCTACCTGCAGTGTAACACATTTTCTCCTCTAAACCAGCCAAGGCTTACAGCAAGTACAGGAAAACAGCAAGGGAGAGTTCAGTGATAAGAATGTCTTCATTTGTAACACTATCTGAATGATTTATCAGAATTACTGAGGCTCTTTCCAATCTGGTGCTGCAGGGATTGGCTCTTTGGATGCTTTATTGGAGCTTGGATGCCTGGGCTAGTCTTAGTTTTGCCATTAATTCTGTATTTAATCCAATTTCTCCATCAGTAAGGAAGAGGGAAAGTCTTGAAACAAATCCACAGCCATGTAGTGCTTTAGAATTAATGTCCAGAATCGCAGTGCAGCCCAGTGGAGCACTCTTCCCTCCTGCTTTGGCTGCAGGTACAGGATTTCAAGCATTCACTCAGGAACTCTGACCCAGCTGAGCCACGGGAATTCCTTCCAGCAGAGGCCAGCACTTCTTCCAGCTCTGCTCAGCGTTTGCTGCTTAGCTGGGGGCAGGGTGTGAAGAAAGCTCTTATGGCTGTGATGTTTCAGTGTCTGAAGCACTTGTCTGAAGTACAGAAGCCCTGAATAAATACAAAACCAAATTTCACTGCCTCAGATAATAATCTCTTTGACAGCACTGACCTCATCAATCTGTCTTTTGCTCAAACTTTTTTTTGCACGTTGCTTCTCCTACTCACAGCTTTTCAGTTTCAGATACTTTTATATTTTCCTCCCTTTTAATAACACACTTTCAGCTCTTTCCTTCTAGTAGGCAATGGACAACCAAACCTCTGCTCCTGTCTCTTTTTTCTGAGAAGATGAGATTCATCACTCAGGATTTCTTGACCCTCTGAGGAAAGAAGCTGATCTTTCTTCTTTGCTCAGTGGGAATCCCTAATGCCAAGACACACTTCACTGGGAAATCAATATAAATAAAAAGCAGTGAAATGTCTTTGTTGTGAAGCAACCTCTTTGCATTGCTTGTGAGCTGGTGCAGAGGGCACATCCCAATCTCCAGCCTAACTGAGCAAGTAGCAACACCATTGATTCAGAGTCCATCTTACTTCCCATCCTCTCCTGCACATTGATTCAACCCAATTTCCCCTCTCAGCTTGTCCCCTTCGGTCAATTGATTAATCATCAATATTACTCACCAAAGACAGCTACAATTAAACAGACATTAGATGACTTCCCCTCGCATTTAATAACACTGAGCTCAATCAGACACCCAGCACTTTGTCTCCCTCAAAATATTTCAACCAATGTCTTCTTCAAAATATTTCAACCAACATCCAGAAAATAAAATGCTGTAAATTCAGCACCTGCTGTAAACCTCCAAGAAGCTGAATGGTTGGGCACTTTGTTAAGCACTGAGTTTCCTCATCTTGCACCTTTGTGCTCTTGACAGTTCATCCGTGAGCTGCTGTGACTGAGATGTGTCTCTACCTCAGAGCAGCCCAATAGGAATTGTCTTATAATGTAAAGGAGCTGGTTCATATAGAGACAGAAATGTGTTTTATTGATCAGAGCAAGGAGAATATCCATGGGAAAACTTAAAATCTGTGAGAGGGTTGGCTGTAAACCAGTGACATCAGCCCTGCAGCTGCTGTCTCTTGAATAGGGCAGCATTAGCTGGCTAAGACTCCTCAGATCACTTTGCTTCATTTGGTGGGCTTCCCCTGGTCCTGTCTTATGGTGCTTCTCAATTCTGAGCAAGATTTACTTGCCTTTCTTCCCCCAAACCCCTGAGTTTCCTCAGTGGGGTTCTGAGCAGTTCAGCCCCAGGGTGATATAGTGCTCTGTGAAGGGAGGTCCCATATTACATTTGCATAGAAATAAATGCAATATCTCAAGCCTTGCCTTTGCACTAATTCATGTGTAGATTATAAAATGCCACTGAACTTTTACCTTCTGCCCACTGTCAAATTGAGGTATTTTACCTTCACCTGGGTGCAAACAGCTACAGCAGGTGAGGGCAGCGGAGGAGGAAACCTGTTTTGTTCCTGGAGTGTGTCTGATGTTCCACAGACTCACGGGTGTTTCAGGGTAAAACAGTAAAACCAGTACTGCTCTGTGGGTGCTGAAACTGAGCCTGTGTTACTGAAGAGAGAGTAGGATTTATCTGTTAAACCCATGCCATCAATTGATACTAAAATACTTGAATAAACTCAGAGAAATAGAAAGAAAAAAATTATAGATGGGAAGCAATAGAGAGACTTGTCATTATCGTAGTCTGCTGAAAGTTTCCTGTCTTGTATGCATTCATCATCCAAAGACTCACTGTTTTTATAAATTTCCTGCCTGGCAAGTTTTCCATCCCCAGGTTTCTAAGAGGGTTGAAGCCCTAGAACACATATTTAGTGCCTGCCGACAGGTCCCTAATTATGGTTTGATTAATCACAGCAGTGCCTGCACCTGTCTGTGCAAAACATCTTCATTTCTGCTTTGTGACCCGTGCAGGATCTGGGGATGAGTATAGCTGTGGCTGGGAACGCCCAGCTTGGTTTGCTTCCCTGCTGTCAGCTCTGCTCCTGCCCTGGCCACAAGGAATTCTTCCTCTTTTGTGGGAATAGCGGCTTCTTCCTTTGCTGGTGCTTCTGGAGAGGCTGGAAGCTTTTCTCAGGAGTCAAAAAGGGCTAAAACCTGCTGGCATTAACAGCTGATTTTTGCTGATTGCCTTCCACAGCAATGGATTCCCACCAGCCCCAGTGCCATCGATGGGAATGTTCACAGGTTTTGCCCTGGATACGGACAAAATGCCTTTGTCTTTTGAAAGCCATTAAAAGCACCAGGAAACCTCCTAGGTCTGGAATTCCTGCAGCCTTTAGGGATGTGCAGAACTGTGACATTGATGAGTTTTCCTTTCTGAGGAAATGCAAGATATTTTTTCCCTCTTGCTTTATTTTGGAAAATCCTTCAGGAACTGTTAAGGACAAACCAGGCTCTTTTCTAGGATGCGGATCAGGGTAGTTTGCACAGGATTCAGCTCAATGCCCTGAATGAGGAGAAGGAATTCATAGGGCACTTAAGGGGAATGTGAAAATCCTACTGGGAAATACAAAGAGCACAGAGAATCCAGTGGACTGACTGTGTTGGGAAGGGACTCAAAGGAGAGGTTATAGAATAATTTTCTGCAGAGCATCCTTTTTTTTCATTTTTCAGAGAAAGACTGAAAAATGAGACACACTTGGAAGGGATCCAGACAGAACTGAGAAAAAAATCTTTTTTATGCCACTGAGATGAAAAGGCCCAACTGAAACTGCTGTTAGGAATGGGAGCAAAATGCATCAGCTTTCACCTAATAGTTGAGGATTTGCTGTTCAATTTTCTAACCAAAATCTGGAGGGAAAAAATTTGGTGTAGATCAAACCAAAGCAGATCTTATGTTTTTCACCCTGGAAAGAAAACCAGGAATTCATTTAATCCAGTACAGAACATTCTGTCTAACCTTGGAATGAAATGTTTTCTGTTCAGAATCTTGTAAAAACAGCGAAAAAAATGAAAGGTTTGATTGACCAAACAGGAGGAGCTGTGGCATCTCCCTTTTATCCTACATTTTTGAGACCCAGTCTCTTCCTGCTCCAAGGAATAAATGTCATTCTGCATACTTTGCCTCATGCTGCAATCTGCTCTTGGAAGGGCTGTCTAGTGTGGCCTTTATTGATGCTGACACTCCTAGGAATGGTTCTGGAGCCCTTCTTTTGACTCGGGTGCACCCTAAATATTTCCTTTCCTCTCTCCCATTCAAAAATGCCATGACCAAACCAGCCTGTTTAAACACAAATTCAAATATACGTGGAATTACATGGACCAGCTCTACAGCTGGAAAAGTCTCAGTGCATCATCACCTTCATTTTGCAGGAATGAAAAACAATTCTTCCAATAAAACTCACCTCCTAGCATTGCATTTGCTTCCAAACAACGTGGGCTCTCATACTTCAGGAAAGTGTTTCTGGTGATAGCAAATAGCTCCATCCAACCCACCACTTCAAAAATAAAACAAAACTTCTTTTGTTGTGAGTTTCCTATTTTGGCCAGACAAAGGCACATTGTCATTTGGAATTTGTGAAGGACAGAGGATGTGTTCTGAGGCAGGGGTGACAGGATTGCCCCAGCTGGGTTGGTTGAACTGAAATAAAGGGTCAAATATCATAGGGAAGAGTGTTCACTAAATCTTTTCAGCTTGTATGCAAGAAGGAGGTAGCAGAAGAATAAAAGGTAGTGCTGACAGCACTGGCCTGGGAGAAAGGGAGGGAGCAGGGAGGGAGGAGAAATTAAGAAAATAATGGAGAAAGGTAGCAAGGGGGAGGGTAGAGGATATAAGAAATCAAGTGCTTGGTTTTGTCCAAGTTGCCCTTGAGCTGGCAGGAAGGTTACTCTGGATGATGTGTAGAGAGATTATGTGTGTGGGGTAGGCTGGGGAAGGCAGATTTGTGAGTCAGCACAGAGGTGATGTGGAACAGCAAGAGAGAGCCATGAGCCAAAGGAAGAGAAACGAGCCCAGCCCAGGCCCTGGGAGATGTCCAAAGAGGAGGAAGGAGCAACATCACCAGAAGAAGGTTTAAGAGCTCAGTCTGTGAGGATGTCATCCTGCTTGTGGAATCCTGTGTAAACTCAAGCATCATTCCACAGCACAGTTATAAAATGTTCACATCTGCACCCTGAAGATCATTTGCAAATGACAATTGTAATTTGTGAATGCCAGTTAATGTTACTGCTCTGATTCACTCCCTGCTACATACAAATGGGTAGAAATAGATGTTTTAATACATCTTTTAATCTTTTGGCACAACGTAGCACCCATCTTTTGAAGAGAAAGATTTTAAGTGCCCCGCTTGCATGACTGAAAGAAGATGGTTTTCAAGAGAAGTCAGGGAGTTAAAAGGCAAGCTTTCAGGAGCATTTTATCCTTCACAGCTTCCACCAGGAAAGGTATACCCATTTATTTTGTGGAAAGTGAAAGCTGGGGAAGGCAGCTTTTGGGGAATCTCATTGAGAAGTCCTGATTTTAGGAGGCGCTGAGTGATGCAGCTGCTCCCTGTGGTGTCAGAACAATGCATGGAAATGGTGTAAGTGGGGACTGGATGTCCGGGAAGAGAGACAAATCCCTGGAGGCACCTCTCCATATCTTTAGGTACCTAAATACCTTTAGCCATCTGGCTTGTGTCAGTATGGTCCAATGAAATATTAGGCAGGTGTAGTAGGTAGGTAATTTGATTTCAGTTAGTGTCAGAAATCACAGACAATCTGATTTCAGATCATTTCAGCATATTTTTTAGCTATTTTCAGTGGATCTTTTTTATTTGACTTTTATTTTGAAGCTCCTGATTTTAGGCTGTTATTTTAAACTTCTCTCAGCTGGTGACTCTGATTGCTTTTCAAACCTTCTATTTTCCAACCTTTGTACTCTTATGCATGAATCCAGGCCAAGTTCCCTCCTTCTGTTCGCTTTCCAGTGTCTTTGAGCTTTAAAGTAAGCAAAATGCAGTTTGGGGCTGCTGGGGCTGGGAACCTTGGAAGACACCAAGATGGGTTTCTTTTGCTAATTTTTTTAACTGGCTTTTCTACATTGGATGAGCCACCATCCATGTGGTTTGTTCCCTACGCCTATACCTTGTTTAGCTGAGCACAATTAAAATACAATGTGCACGGGATTTTTGCCTGTGAAGCAAAGGTGGATGCTGTCACATAACAAGAAGAAATTAAGAAGGGAGCAAATTTTACAGCTCTCCTGTGATCATTGTTCAAAGGAGAATTCTCATGCAATGAGAATGAAAATCTAATTGATGGCCTGATTCTCCATGGCTGTGCAGCCACCCTTCCCTTCTCTGCTTCTAATAAATGCTCTCTGCCTTCACCCCCACACAAGCCAGAAAAATCCATGTGACCAGTGAGGGAGACCTTTAAGAAAAGACCAATATTTGCATATCTATTATGGCTTTACTCAGTGTTATACTTGTTTCATTAAAATTTCTATTTGGATAATATGTAAGGTCAATACTGTCACTGTTCTGGAAAATTCATTTATTTTAAAATTAAAGCTAAGCACAAGTACGATTCTCCCCATGCCTCCACCTGAATAAATCCACTGAGCTTGACAGGGTCAGTAAGTGAAAGCAGAATTGGGCCCAATGTGTTTAGAGACGGGGGTCTGTGGGGGAGAAAAACAGGCTAATTACATGGATCCCAATTTTCAAGGTAAATCACTCGTTATAGGAGCTCTGTGTTCCTGCTTTTTGATATTCAAGGGATGGTTATTATTTCAGCTGGGTGCCTACTGAGGTCCATTAGCTTTTACACACCAGTTAAGGTTGTCAGATGCTGGGATTGAATCTACACAAAGAAATACCTGGGATTACTTAGAAATACGGTGCTTCCCTGAGGTTTCCAGCTTTCAAGCAGCCATTTCACATGAATTTGTCTGTCGAGAAGGGTAGAGATGGGAATTCTTATCCCAGAAGAGGAAGGGGATCACTGCTCTTGGAGTCAGGTGTCAGTGGGTTTCCTGGTCTGGTTTTGGGTCATTAACATTTTTTTAGGGCCTCTGCCTTGTCTGGTTTTAAGATTTCCAGAATTTGAGCTCTTTCGTGTGGTCAGTTGCTGTTTACAACTATTGTTTAACAATCCTTAAAATGGCATCTGGTTCAGTCCTCTGAAATCAGGGAAGTAGAAGAAATGATCTAGGACAGCTACTCTGGAAGTCACCTTCAAAGTCTCACAATAATATATTAAAAGCAAAACCTATTTTCAACGTGCACCAAGGGAAATCGTGTATTAAGGTGGATCTGTTTTAATTTTAACATCTCTGGTGTAAAATCGAAGCTTTTTAAAGGCTTCATTTTGTATACAGGAAACTTCTATGTATCTATTCAGTCCTACTGAAATCACAAATCTGTTTGTTAAATGATCATGTTTATTACATATCCATAAACTGGTTACCTTCTCTTTCACCCTTAAGGCTGGAAAGCATCAGATGGTGTCTGTTACCCTTTTCCAAGGTGTTAGTGGTCTCTTATATGTCAGATGAGCTCAGTGGCTTTAATCCCTGTCCCAGATGTGCACAGCACAAAGAGCAGGATCTCAAGCAATAATCTCTATGTCAGTCTCCACAGACACAGACAGGACTACACTCACCCAGGGGAGAAGGAGCCTTTCTTGACAGCAAAGGTTTTTCCTCCAGCAGAAGAGGAATATTTGCATTAGTGCTTACAGTGCATGGTTCTTTCTCCAGGTCTATTTCTGAAAATTAATTTCATTTGTAGATGAGGGCCTGGGTGAAGTGAAAGTCTACAGTAAAGAAATGTCTAAAGCCACCTTTTTCATTCAGCTCCAGATCCTGTGCAGTGTGCTGGTAGTAGGATAAAAATAACTGTTTCATGGGAGACCCAATCCCAAAGGTGGGATTCATCCCATAGAATTTAGGCATCTAGAAGTTAGCTGGAGGTACCCTTCAGAGTTATGAGAAAGAACTGGTTTCTCCAGACGGTCAATCAGTGGCAGAGGAATTTTCTTTCAGAGTCTGTGGCAACTTTAACTTTTAGACACCCAGAGTTAGACCATGGGAATCCCTCATTTCCTGACAGAAACCTTGACTGGGGGGAAAACAGGAACTGAAGAATCCCAAATCCACAGCTCGATTGCTGGACTGTCTTCCCTTATTAAATCCCTGATCTATTAATGAAACATAGATATGCAAGTAGCTTCATGCATGATGTTATTTTGGGGATCCTGGGAATGCAGAAGGTCTAGAATGGGTAACCCATGGTGGCTTTGATTGCTACACTCAGAAAAGCCACCAGGGCAGTGCACAGCACCCCAGGTATGTTCTGCAAAGCAGCAGAAACTTGCACCCTGCCAGTTTTTTCTGTGCTGTAGAAACCAGGGACTGGTCTTCTTTACATGAGGTTGTGCTGGAGATGAGCCTAAGGTCATCATTGTGAAGGGAGAGGACTTGTGAAAATTCAGATCTCTGCTCAGATCTTGTAATCAGACCTCAATAGTTGTGAAACTCAAGGCCAGAAATGACTGCTTCAATTGTGTTTCAAATGTTATAATTTTAATGTTAAATACTGGCTGAATGTAGCCAGCAAAAGTACAGAAAATCAAACATTTGCTACTCATCCAGAATTAGACAAAGTTTCTATTAGGGATGTGGAATTATTGCTATCAGAAAAAAGATTAAATTGGACAGCATTTCAGCAATCACCGGTGTATATATGTATTTATCATCTCATTAGAAATGATTAAAGTGGGGGGTTTTTAGCTTAGTAAATGCCAAGATCTAAGAGAAGCCTGAATGATGGTAAAATGAAATCATCACTTGAACATCAGTGAGCAGGAGTTGTTAAAATTGTCATTTCTTTCCAGTGCTTCACCCATAAGGTGATAAATCCAATCTTATCATTGTAGCAACCAGTGTTATCACAGGGGAATAGAAAAGAACATCTGGATGCAGAAAATCCATGGCATTGACCTGGGGAGGCCAAACTGTGATACTGGCCAGGACTGGGAGAGAGGGGTGAACGAGGCTAGAGGCCAGATTTGAATCCTGATAGGGTAAATAAAGCTCAGAGCAGGACTGAGGGAGTCATGAGGATTCCTAACTCTGGCAGCAAAGGGATTCTGTAAGCTGCACCTTGATTGTTCTTCTGGACTGGGAGATGAAGACTTTGCTGATTAGGATATAGGGACAACAGAACTGCAAAAAGTTCCAGAGGATTTTAAGACTGAGCCTTGCTGCAGGGAAAACATGTGGCAATATTCATTGGAAAAGGAGAGGTGGAAGAAGTGAGGTGTCAGTCCACAAGCAGTGCGGTGGGGAAGGTGCATGGCAAGAGGTGCATGGGGTGTGAGACAGAGAACCCTGCAAACAGAAGCACACGCTGGAAAGGGGGAGCCCCTGCTGTTTTGAAAGAAGAGTATTAGTCAAACAAATGCAACTTTCTGCCTGGCACTAATGAAGCAGATTAATAAGGCTACTGGAGCCCATATGGCCATGGAGATTCCCTTAGCCTATATATTGCTAATGAATGTTTTCAGAAAGTGGTGTTTACACTCAGACATTTTTCACCCTCAGAGTGGCCTCGTACGTGAGGTAACTGCAGTGTTCATCCTCATGCATTGGATGCATCATCCCTCTGTGAAACAAGTGCTGTTCCCACTTCACAGATACGAAAAGTGGACCAGAAGAGAAAAGACCAACATTTGCAAAATTCACCTCCTATATCAGGCTTTGATTTTTAATAATCTCAGAGATTATTACAAAAAGCCAAATTTTAAACCAGAATGAGACCACAAAAAGGGTCAAGAGTAGCAAAGGGGTTAGAGTGCAGTGTCCTGGTGTCAGGTCTTTGTGCCACCGTGGGTGTCGCTGAAGAGGTTATTTGGCTACTGCTTATTAGAGCCAGTTCTGCTGCAGGCTGGGACTGCCCAACAGCTGGTGACAGTCCCCACAGCAGCAGAGGCCTTCCCCCTAAACATCCATCTGCAAACAAATAACTCCTAACCTTACCCCAAATGGTTCAGTGGCAGGACTCTAGCACAGGCCGTGGAAGTCGCACATCTGTTTAACTCTGTGAGCTGGATGGGTCTGACCTCCTGACACACTGGCTGCTTTTCTTGCCCAGTGCTGCTGATGTCCTAAAGGGAGGCCAGTCACATTTAAATTCAAAATTACAGCCTGGGCTTCTCAGGTTCAGGCAGTCAGGTGCAAAACCAGACTGGTTTCTCTAAAGGAGCTTCAGTTGGCTGCTTGTTTGCTGCACAAACATATCCACAAGCACAACAGGATTGCCAGCTCCAGGCAGCACAAGGAGCCCTTGTTCTCCTTTCTCCTCTCACAGGTTTCTCAGCTCTCTGTCTCCACATTCTTCCCTGTCATTTTGATCTCTGTCTCCCTACATAGCCCTGACCAGACAAGATAATTTTTTTTTCACTTGTTCTCTAGAAATGGCAAACATTAAGCTCTAAATGCCTCTGAAAATAACTCGGTTGTAATTTTTCCTTAAAGATTTCTAAAAGATCTTGTCTTCAGCTGTGCAGTTTAGATTGAGCATGTGCTGCATATTCAGTCTGTTTCCTGTGAGCTGACTTCCCATGTAATGCTGTTTTGTTGGATTTTCCATAGGGTGGGCTATTGGCTGGACCCAATTCCCTGCCACAGCATTAGTGTCCGAGGTGGTGAAGTGGCTGTAAACACGAACACTCTTCTGTTGTGTTTGTGAGTGTAAATGCATGTTTAAGGACAAGTTACTTTTGAAAACCAGACTCAAAGTACACATTTATCCTGAAATATTAAGGACAATTGAGCTCAACACCAGCACATAAATATCTGTGTGTTAATGCTTCCATGTGCATGTGCACATGTGTGTCCTGTGCTGGAATAACTCAGAAATACACCTAAAATCATACACCATCGAGGTGAGAGCAGAACCAGATTCATCCCCTGTCTCCAGTGCAGATACCCTGTGGAAGGAGGCAGACTAGCCCAGCAGGTAGCAAATGTCTTTTTCCAGGGCATGGAAGTGACTGGTGTGTAGGCAGGCATGAAGGAAAAGCCCTGCATTACTTTTATTGTCAGTCTGCCTGTCAGACTCCCTCATTAGGCAGGACCAGGAGGATGGAAAATAGACCAATATTTAGCTCCTTTTTGTGTCTATGTGTGAAGGCAGCAATTCTTTTTTTACAAAAATGTACTTGGTTGTGTCCAAAGTTAAATGTACAAGGCTAAGATGACCCTACACAGGGCAGTACAAAGGGGAAAGAGAGAGTTATCCCTTCTTAACCCCGAGCTGAGAGACCTGTTTCTTCCATTCTCAGCTGTGTTTGAGCCCTTCCATGGGGCTGCCTTAGTTATTCCTGGAGGGGAATGTCCTCAATGCTTGACTCCTTGCTGCACTCTGTGCTCTTGGTGCAGGGCAGCTGAAAGTGAAAGAACATTAAAGTAACAGGCAGGAGAGAAGAGAACGAGAGCAGATGCTGTCTGTGGATTTCCCATCCACTTTCACATTGCTAAAGGACCCAAGAGAGATAGGAAGGGGAAATCCTCCAGCTGAAACAGCTGCTGGACAAAGACCACTTGTTTTTCCCTGATGCTCACGAATGTCACTTCTCTTTCACATCAAACTAATGTTCCCCTTGAGCAGGGTGACAAGGACAACAGCACCCACATCATGGGATGATTGCCCAGGAAGCACAAGCTCCTGGATGGGAAGTGATGCTGTGGTGGTTTTGCTGATGTGTGCGTGGCCCCTCAGCTGATCCAGGGTTGGGAGAGTCTCCCCGAGCCCCATGGACAGGCTGAGAAATAAAACATTTTATCATTAAATTATATATAACAGAGAATTATCATCCCTTAATGGATGGGAGCTCTAGGATAGGAATGGACATCACTCAGCTCCTCATTATTGCAAAGGGTCCTCCCCGTGTCTGTCACACAGCTGAGGCTGGACATTGGTAGTTCCAGTCGCTGGCAGTGTTTCCACAGCAGATTTAATTCTTCACATGGTTCCCACTTAGGGCAGTTCTTGGATCTTTGGTGCTTTTGGTTTTCTGTGGTGAATGGTGAATGCATTTTTCTAAGAAGCTTTTCTTTTAACGATGGACAGCAAAGCAAAATAAAAAGCCTTTTACATCACTTATACACAGTGGATAAAGCATTTCTGCCAATTTATATATATATATATAAATAGAAGAGTTCTCTTTTATCAATTTCCCCTGTATCTTAAAAAAAATTATATAAATTTGTGTCTTTCAGGCAGGGTTGCCTGAACAGTAGGTTTGTTTACATTTAGTATTTCACTGTTGGCAAGAAGTGGTTTCGCGTTAAGCATTTGACCATTTGACCAGCAGATTTTGCTGCCATCATTTAAAAAGAGGTGAACATCATTAAAACACCCTCCCAGGTTTAAAATGGGCAATAAATATAGGTAAGAGCTTGCACAGGGGAATCAGGCTGCCCAGTGCACACGTACTCAGTTGGGTGCCCTGGTCACAGGTACGGGGTTTGTATCTGGATCCCCAGCGTGCTGTGGAATTTGAATTCTTCCCTTCACACAGCATGGACAAGCTCTCACACTCGTTTTACTTCAGGCTCTTTTGCAAAGGAAAATGGCCCTGCTGGAAACTAATCAACATAATTTTTTACTCTTCACAGAGGTCTATTAGCAATCATTGCTGCGGTCTCGGGCTATAAATGGGGACAAGCATATTCCTAAATTCAAACCAAGGAATGTTTTGTATTTTGTATAAAATATCCTTGCCTGGGCTTGTGTCTGGACAGCCTCTTTTGGGGCTTTTTGTGCTTTCTCTTTTCCCTAGATGCTGTAGCTGGCTGTCAGATAGGGAGATGCTGCTGCGAATACTGAAAAAGCTCAAATGAGAATGAATAGGAAAACACAAATTCTAATGCCACCGCTCTTACAGAAACCCTGCACAGCCTCTTCCTATAGATGTGCACAGCAAACAAATATTAGTTTATTAAATGAGACACAGATAGTTTTTATGCTGCCTGCCAATGGAGAAGACAATAATTGTTTTCACCATACAAAGACAGCCACAGATTTTATGGTGTAAAATCCCATTGGAGACAAAGTGCTGCAGATTTATCATGACTAAGCTAAGCAAAGCTGTTCTTAGTGCAGACTTTATCTAGTTCTAGCTCTATAGAAATTTGGTTGTCCCAAAGGTTACAACTAAAGGACTAGTTTGTGTTAAGGGTAAACAAGCAACTCATTTATAGTGTAAGAGTGCAACCTCAGTGACTTACCAAACGTGAGGGAATTCTGTGGAGTAAGGGTGTGTGGTGTTACATTTCCAGGTGACTGCAGAAACCACTGCTCAAATTTCTATTTTCTATTGAGTATTTCTGTTGAGAGCCATTTACTTAATTGATAAACACAAATTTGGCTAAAATTTCTCTGGTTCTCATAGGGAAGCCATTTGATTTCCATCCCTTGCCCTGGTTTCTCCGAGAGCGTGGGGATGGAGGCTGTGGTGTCTCCCATGCCTGCAGTCAAACTGCATCACTGCCCATTTGGGTAAGATTTAAACCTAAAATGAGTGTGAAAAATTTAAATTCTCATGTATTACAAGAGCTTGCCCATTTATCGGAACAAAAATTATAAGGACCATTAATTTGTGCATATGTAAATTAGTGGAGAGCGGAGAGTGGAGAGGCTTTGCTGATCACCAGCAGTAGCATGTGATGTGCTCCATGGCAGCCATGCCAAGGATGAAATGTGTTGATTGCCTCCGGGGTTAACCCTGCAGCTTTCATGCGGTGCACAAGCAGCTTGTTCTGCTCACCATGTGGCTCTGGAGCACAGGCAGCAAAGGTCACACGAGCAATCAAGATCAGCAGATCCCTCCTCAGGTAGGGACCCCCGTGGCTGCAGGATTAGCTGCTGAGTCTGAGCTAACTTGGAGTACACATTTGCTTTTCAATGTCCTGACTGTGCTACAGATGTTTTTTGATTCATTAATCCATGTCTGTATTTCCATGAACATGGACAATGCTTGCTGTTTCTTGTTGTTTGTCTGGGTTTTGTCCTTGCTGGGCTTTTTGAGAAATGGAAACGGGAGGAATTAAAAGGTTAGATTGTTTTGATAACGTGTCTCCCTGCTGACAGGCTGCTTTGAGAGCTTTGCTGATGGCATGACTTCAGGAAGAATTCTCTGAGAAAACTAACAGTAAGCATCTGCAATTATCTGATTTTTTTTAAAATATAGCTGAAGTTTTGTAAAATATTTGCTGTTTTAGAGGCACGAGTTTGTTTGCAGTTTAGAGGACCTGAACATCTGACCCGCTTCCATCGTATCTGGAATTTTGTACACAAATTTCAAGTTGAAACTTAGAGACCAGACAAATTTCTCTCTCTTTTTGTCCTTACTATTCCCATAGCAAAGCACATTTGCTTCAGGAGCCTTTGCAACCCCTCAGCACCTGCCCTGCCCAGCCCTGGAACAAGGGGCAGCAGTGCATCCCTGTAGTGCTGTCTCCAAGGCAGAGATTTGTCAGGAGAAGCCACTGACCTCCTTGTTTCCTTAGCCCTGCAGATCCTTGCCCTCTCATTGCTGAGTCTCCCCAGGGAGGTGGGGATGCTGCTGCCTGGGGGAAGGAGAGCATTTAATCTCATCATCTGTCCCAGCTGCCATCCCTGCTGAGGCTGGAGAGGAGCTCTGGGAGCTATCCCCAGACAGCAATGCACAACATGTCCATTCCAGAGCATCCTCTAAATGAATCCTCAACATTTTCATTAGAGACACTCCTGCTGGACAATCATGGATTGTGACTCTTCCACGTTTTTCCACAGGCAGCAAGCCTGTGTAAAATCTGACTGACATTTAAAAATGCCAGCAATCTTATTAATTCCTCAGTTCAAAAAGTGTTTCTTGGGGCTTTTTATGTGCTAGTTGGAGGGCAGGAGGGTGATGCAGCACACTGCCAGAACCAAGCTCTTTACACAAATACTGGACTCCTTTAAAACTGTGTTTACCATGGGGCTTGTGACTAACTGGGGAATGCACCTGTGAAGGTTAAGGCAGCTGGTGAGAGCTACAGCTGTTTGTGCTCTGTCCCATGCCTGACCTCCTTCTGCCTGGAGAAGAGCCCCTTCTGCAGGAACTGAGAGTTCTGTGTGTCTGCCAGCACAGAGGTGTGCTGCTGCCCTTCCTCAGAAGCAGAGCCCTCTGATGCAGGCTGCTGCCCACCAGTAATCCACCTGCAATTGCTCATGTCTGCCCTTGTTCCAGGATCACACTAAATTCAGACCAGAGGACCAAGCATGCCAGGGCTTCTCCCTACCGCAGGATTGCCTGCTCCTTGTCACTGCTTTCTCTCTGGGAGGAGAGCTTGATGGTGACTCACACCACTGGATTTCCCATTTAAATGACTGGGCTTAGGTATGTTTGCTCTGTATCACATCTACATTTATTTTGAGGTCAAATTTGCTGTTCTGGATTGGAAATCCTTCTCAGTGGTTGGTACAGATGTTGTTTTGTTGGATGTAAATCTACCCATGGGCTGCACATAGTGAATCAGAGCCAAGGTTACTTCACTTTTAAATCTCCAGTGACCACCCAGTAAATAACAGCTCTTGAAATCCTGAGTCTATTAGCAGAAAATACAACTATAGGTCACTCCAAAAGGAATGACTCATTGCAGTGAGGTTAGCAGCGAAGAGGGAAGAGGGTTCTGCAGTCGGTTGATTTGGTTTATTAATGCAACAGCTATTTCTGCATTAGCAATTCTATTTAGTGTGTAGTGACTGAGAAAATCAGATGCCTTCCCGTTCCTGCCATTGGCATGGAGCTGCTTTTTGCTGAAAATGGGAGGGATATATAAAATGATCCCAGGGTAGGAGGTTATGCAAGCATTAAGGTGACAGCCATGGGTGCTGGCCACTAATTGTGAAGCCACCGTGGGTTAGAGCAAGGTCTTAAATCCTGCTGTTGAGAGCTTTTATTCTTTGACCTGACTTGCTGCAGAGGAATGGGTTTCAATTTGGAATAAATTTTGACCCAAATAATTGAAAATTAATCTCACTTCATTTTACATAATGCTTTATGATAATGCAATTGTAGCATGTTTAGTGTGGGGCACAGAGGGCAACAGTCTACAGAAGTTGACATTTTGCATAAAGAAAAAAAAAGAAGTCCTGAGTTTATCTAATCAAACTAATAGCAGCAGTTGAGAAGATTAACCTTTCTAATAATGACTTCCCCTCTTTTATGTATTTTGTGGAGGTGGTCACTTGCAGGTATCAGTTTGTGACACTCAACAATTACATTCTGTGCAGTGTGGTAAATGTGAGCCGAACAGTTTCCTGGGTCAAGCCAAAGCAGAAGAGATCAGGCCAACCAGGGTGAAAAAGTGAACTCTAACAGAATAAGTGTATTGCAGGTCAAGTGCTGCTTGAATGAAGCGATGCTCAGTCAAAGTTGCTGGATACAAAATACTTTCCTTCTTGGGGAGTTATCAGAAAATATGCACTCAGTGAACCAGAAAACTGTGAAATTATTTAATAAAATTAATCCTCGGCTGTGAATAGGAAAAATGTCAGATTTATTTTGCATCTAGATTTCCATCCCAGCAAATATAAATTTATCCCTGGATTCTTTTGTCCCGATTTTAACATTTGCTCTGTTGTATTGAATATAGTCCTATACCCAGTCCATGTTTTCTTAGTAAGTGTCGAGTTACCATAAAAAAATAAGGAAACAATATGTTTTCAAGTAGGATTTAAAACCACAGTATTCGTGCTTAGCTTACTTTCGGGTGTAAGCCAAATAATTTCATTACATATCCTTATACAGCTGATATTTGTTTTCTTTTATTTGTCAGCACAATCTCATGTTCCTTGATCTGGAAGATATAGACATTAATTTCCCACATCCCTACCAAGGTTTCCTAAAGGAGTATTCTCTCTAACTCGTATTGGAAAGTGGAACTTTTCACACCAGCTGATGCTGTTTTGCCCAACTCTGTCCGTCCATCTCCATCTTCTGCTTCCCTGTCAGCCCTGGCCTTTTTTCCTCTTATCATACCCCTCCCAGAATGAAGGATTCAATGGACTGGCCTGCTTTTATCTCCACACTCTGTGTCTTGGCCTCCCCAAGCCACCACCTGTTGGAAAGCAGCTTCCTGCTCCCTTTGGCAGCACATCCAAAGGGTGAGGGAGTTTTTCCCTGCAGCTTGCTCTTCTGCAGTATTTTCCTTGCCAGCAGCTCCTTGCAGTAAGGAGCACGTGGACAGACCTGGCCTCCCCAGTGACAGAAAGTGGCACTTGTGATGCCTTGCCCCTCCTGGGTCAGTGAGCTGCTCTTGTCAAGCAGCATCACCCCCTCAATGAGCTGCGCACGGCCGGCGTGGCCTCCCTGCCAGTGCTGTGTGAGCTGGACCCGAGGGGACACTCTTGCTTTGGGGTCAGGCAGGACTGAAGGACTGACAGCTTCCAGCCCCATTAACTCCTCTCAGAGCCCTGTTCTGAGCTGAACTGGGCTGTGTGCATGGCTGGAATCAGAACTCCAGAGGAGCTGCCATGGTCAGCGTTGCCTCTGATGCGGTGCTGGAGCAGCCAATTTGAACGGTCGTGTTCTCTGTCCCAGCTCAAACAGCTCCTGTTAAAATCCTCCTTCGAGCTCCCCTCTGCTTCATTTTCTCTGGGTTTCAGTCAATGTCAAAACACCCCTTGAATGAACAGAATTAGGACAGAATGGGGAGGGCACGATTTCTCTGCTTGCATAGGAGTAGTTTGGGACTGAAATCATCAGTGCTCTTTGAAAGCTGAGTTATTTCCATGAGGGTGCCTTAGGAGTGCAAAATGTTATTAGAATATGCATTATTATTTTGAATTTCGCCTGTCAGTACTGACATCAGTGACAGGAAAGGGCACTACACTGGAAATACTATCTGTTCACCTTTCCCCAACATGATGCAGCACAAAGACAGGTGATTGTTACATTCTGCTTTTACTTGGTAGCTCAGTCCCAAAGGATATTGTATTGCTGGATGACATTGTGCTGCAGTGTCTGTGCCTGATTTTATTTTGAGTAAGTCGTACCTCTTTATACATAGATAATGAACCTGCCGTGCACCTGGCACAGGCTAAGCAGTGCTATTTAAAACAGGAGAGTCTGAGCATGCCTGAAAGTGAAGTTCTCTCATAAGTATAAGCTGCAAACCCTTATTCAACATTAAATCAAATCAATGTTAATTTGTGAACTAATTAGCATTTCAGGCTTGGAGGTTTTTTTCAGCAGTGTGGTGATTTTGTATATAATGCTATGTGATTGTACCGAAGTACATAATTATGGAGCTGAATACATTGTCTCCTGCTGACATGTTGCAAAAGGAGTTTCTTTCAGCAAAGGATGCTCGCTACATCTGAATTAAAATACAGACCCACAGCCAAACCCCATGCACGGACTCATAGCTGAGGCAATATCAGAATTTAGGGGTCTTGTCGAAAAAACAGGCTGAGAATATATTAACTGAGTTTACTCATTCCCATTTCTACTATATTTTCATGAGGGAATGGCAAGATATCCTTTGGTGTGAGACAGATGATGAGACAGGTATTCTGAGTGGGGAATATGCATCAAAGAAAACTGAGTGGTTTAAGTAGATTTTTTTTTAAACTCTGAAGTCTGACTGCTGGAGAACAGGAACTGTCAGTACTTGCTCAGCTCTGTGTTCATTTTCACCCAGAATCCTCTCCCTGGCAGCAGCCAGCACCAGGCAGCCAGAGATTGTGTCAGGAATTTTGTAATGGCTGTCTCTCTTAAGGAAAAACTGATGGAAGTCTCCTGTACATTTACCTATATTTACACAGCAACAAGCACTTTAATTTAAATACTATTGCCCACACTCTAGTTTGCCTTAAAACAGTTTTAATAATATTTATGCCCTTTGCGATCCTTGATGACACTGATTTTGTTTAAGTAACATGGTTAAGATAAAAGCCTCTTTCTCACCAGAGTGCAGAACACAAAATCTGCCCTGACAGGAGAACACTGCACCCATCTAATGTAAATATATGAGATGGTAACATAGCATCTCTTATGGCTACAGCTTGTAACCCTGTTTGGAAAAAAACCCAACAAAGCCACACATAAATTGTACAAGGTTTTGTAAAATTGAAGTCAAGCATGTGCACATAACTCCCTGTAGGATCTCTGAGTCGGTCAGCAAAATTTCACATCCCCAGAAAACTTTTGTCCAGGTGAGAACTCCTGCTCAGCTGCTCACAGGAGCCAAACTATGACTGATTGTTGTGCTGGGACTCACTGGTCTCCTCCTCCTGGCTTTGCCTTGATGGGGGGGAGTGTGGGGCTGTCAGAGGCTATTTTGGATCTTTGCCCTTTTGGACTAACAGGTTATTCTTGCCTGAATTGCACAGAACCACGATTCACACCCTTCTTTATTAATTGAAGAATTAAAACTCAGATGTGCTGGAATTTAAATGGTCACGTTCAGCTGTCTGGGTTTGACTCTGGATGAGCTGACAGTGACATGTCATCCTCTCAAGCTGTTGTTTTGGCTCTCTTTGTAGGCTGTTTTTATTTGGGGTCTGCTTCCTGCCTAGAGCTGGGGATGGTTGCAGTTGGAAAGGCTGCAGACTTAAATTTTCAGTCTGGTGTTCCAGGAAAGTGAGGCATTTTAGATCTCTCTGTATACTTAACCTCTCAGTCATTCTTTTGAAGGCCTCAGCTAATTTCAGCCAAATCTGACAGGCCATTAAGTTCTCTCAGATCTCATACAGGTAACATGCTAAATTGATTCTCAGACCTGAGAGATAGTTATAGACTGAGATCCCAAAGGTCCTGACTGACTCATCTGAGAGGTGCTGGAAGTCCTGTGTCTGGATATTAGCTTTCTTCAAGTCTTGCCTGTGAGATTGAGTTGCCTAAGGAATCAAACAAAGTAGCTGTGACAGTACAGCCAACTCATTCTCTTCTGCTCTTCAGTCCAGAAAACCTTGTAACTTCACGTGATTCAGCTGCACCCACCAAATCCAGTAACATCGGCCTTATGGTAAGATAAACACCAAATATATGTATTTATTAAACCTGCCCTTCCCCATAACACTCAATGAATTCTCTCTATTACAATTTAATGAAATGTTGTGAATCTCAGCCCACCTTTTACAAGCAGTCATGTTACTTCTGAAAATCTGCATTACTAGATGCAAACCAGACGAGAGAATTTTCAGTTTTTTCATGACTTTCTTATATTTATATGTTTTCAGGCCTTTAAAGGGTTTAATATTTCTCCCAGTTGCATCTTATGATTGACTCTACACAGTACAAACACCCAAACATGCCCATATTTTCAATGCAAACAGCAGAAATTTGGACTATTTAGAAAAACACAATTGAGTCCAAGAACCACAATAATTATATCCCTGGTTATTTTGAGACAGAGAAAATATTTCAATCCACACTCTGTGTTTATATGCTAAAAATGTTTCTTCTTGTCTGAAGTAGCAAATTTACCTCAGGGAGCTTTATTTTTGGTTACACACTTAATGCAGAACATTATTTGCATCACAGAAAGATCACATCTTCCCCTTGCCTATTTCAGCTTCTCCATACCAAACCTCAGGCTTTCCTATTATTTGTAAAATTGCTTTTGTTTCCAGTTGGGATCAGATGTAGGAATGGGAAGATCAGGACATATTAGAATTTGTAGCTAGGGGAGAATTCTGCTCCAAGTGCTGGGTGTTAAACTGTGGAGGGGAGGAGGGGATGCACAAGACAAAGGAAAGGGTTTAGAACAGGTTTTTTGGAAATCTGATTGATACTACCCTGCAAAAGAACAAGAGATGAGCACAGGAGGAGTGAGGTATTAAAGCAAGGAAAGCAAAATACATTCATAATCATGCTGCTCATGATTTTATACCTCCTAAATTTTGAGGTGAGTGATCTTGCCTATTTGGGAAGAAAAGTGGCACAGGCTTATCAATCAATTAGGAACCCTCAGGACGTATTCCAGGGAGAAGGTGCAGAGAAAATGTTCATTTTTAGATATTTGTGGAGAAATTGCAAGAATGTTTCAGCTTGTGTGGCCAACACCAATCTGCTTAGGCATTTCCCTGGCATCTCCCTGTTTGCAGTGAATTTATAAATGAATTATTAAATGGATTCTACTGTTATTAGGAGTGTATTAAAAAAAAAAATTAGGCAAATATTACAAGATCAGAGCAACTCTAGAGATAAGGTCTGCTCTAATTTCTAGCAGCAGCTGCAATATCAAAGGGGTTAATTTAGATCATCAAGGTTTCATCTCCTTGCCCTCTAAGGTCTGATTCATAAAGCTGAAGAGATGAATTCAGAAATTTCCAGAGACAAATGGGGGAGAAAATCAAGATATATGAAAAAGGAGGGTGGAAAATTAAGTTTTGTCTCAGTGTATGTGGTTACCAAACAGGGCTTGAAATTCACTTACATTCTTGTGCAGATAAGGTGGTGAGATGTTTCCCTCATATCCTGGGCCAATTCTCAATATTGAAACAGATCAATGATCCATTTAGCCTCCATCACTGAGTAATGCTGGGGAGAAATGCAGAAATCCTTGATGATGCATTTAACGGCTTAAAACTAGAGATGAGATTGTTGCCAGCCAGTCTTTGTCTTCTGCTCCTAAAACACAAACACTAATCAGTCACTATTGTACTGCTGGTTTAACTCATGTATTTGTGCATGAAGTCAACACTAAACTTCTTGCTGATCTTTTCTAAGTACCCTGCTCTGCTCTCAGTATCCCACAGGTTCCAATTCAGCAGGTTAATTGAACACTGTTTAACTACCGCTGTCTTTAGCTGAACACCATCTTTCTATTAACCTTAATTTAGTTTTGCTCTAAACAAGCATTTGAATCTTTTAGAACACACACAAAAAAACCCCAGCTCAGGATTGGTGTAATTCTAAACCATCCAGCTCAGAAAGTAGAAGGTGTGATAGCCAGTTATACTTAAATCCTCTTTTAACAGATGTGCCACATTGTGGACATCACTGGATACAGCTCTGGAGACTGATGGAGTCTAGGAGGAGATTTTCGAAACATTAATTTTAAGGAGGCCCATGATAAGTCACTGCTGCAGAGAGAAAGAAAATCATCTGTTCCCTGTGTGCCTGGTGGGAAGGATGTGGGGAATGGTGCTGGGCTTAAATATCCGTTGTCTGGATCTAAGTTCCATATAAACCAAGAAGATAATCAAGAAACCAATACTTAGCAGGGATTTCTGTATTTAGGGGCAGAAGAGGTGATCAGAGAAGGAGAGGATTCAACTGATGCTCTTTGATGTGTTTTTACTTGAAATATGAAGATAGGAGGAGAAAAAGAACATGGTGTTAATTTGAATCAGTTATGAGAAAAGACCAACACCCTCATGCACCTTGGTTTATGTCTCAAAAATGTGACATAGGCTCTGAGAAAGGAAAAATTTGAAGAGCAAACAGTGGGTATTCTTTAAATGCAAAATAGGCTCCTAACTGAGCAACCAAAGCCTGGCTATATTGTGTCTGGATTAAATTTCCAGTGGTACCAGCAGACAGATAACCCTCTTTCCTTTGCAAACAGCAGACAGCTTGAAACCCAGTGAGAACCCTGCCTTTTTAATTTTCTTCTGTAAATGCTGATTTCAGTCCTATCTGCTTTATATAACAATTGCAAGTTTAGACACAAACTCAGAAAATGCCAGTGGTCTTTTTTTTTCCCTTGATTATGCATGGAAAAAGTCCAGGCTGTTTCTTCCTGCTTGCTTTTTCCAACACAAAGGACAGCAACGAGCTAAATTTCTGCCTAGAGAATTCTCAGCACAGGTGTGCAGGCAGAGGGATAAATCCCCTGAGCAGTGCAGAGGGGAGAAGTCATTACCCAGTTAGAAACGTAGGGGTTTGTTCATTCTCACATTACTGATGTGCCTTAAGTCATCAGCTCAGTTCGGTTTATTAGTAGAAAGAAATTCTCTTATTCTGATCTGGAAACTGTACATTCCCTCAAATTATAAGCATAACTATGGAGATGGGTGGATACCTCTCTAAAAAGCTGATGAACAGGAATGATAACTGCAGCAGTGTGTGAGGGAAGTCTCTTCCCTTCAGCTGTACCTTGACAGGTACCTTCAGGAGCCAGGAGTGTCTGGCTCTGTCCAGCAGCACAACCAAGCTGCAGAGTGGTGTGGACTCCAGCTGTTGCCTATGGAAATGATGGTCAATAATTATATTTCTTCTCCAGCTAACATAGGGATGCTTCTTATTCTCTGAGGCACCTCTGTAGGAACCCCCAGGTGCAGGGATCTAAATGACCTTCTTCCCATTCTATTTCTTAGATCTTGATGAAATAAAATCAGAATAGTGGTCTGTAATGTATTGAGGGAGGAATGCAGACACAGAGAAACCAGGATTAAGTTCTGATAGCATCAAAGTCTGTTATCTTTTTGCATTTGCTTTTTTATTGTGTGTCTGTGAATCCACATGGTTTCGTAAATTTTCCCTTCCTGATGCCTATCTCTTTGTTCCTTGAGAAAAAACCAGTTGAGGATGTCTGTATTGTTGAATTGACCTCATCAAATTCAGCCCACAGCCTTTAGGAACTTAAAACAGAAAGTCGTGGAGCACCTGCACAGATCCTTGTTTACCTCAGAAAATCTTATAGCTTTAATAACAAATGTTGTCCTGGTTTATTTCTGAGCTTTCTGAAACCATCCTTGCAGAGGGAGGACCGCTCAATGTGCTACATTTTGAATTAACAAGTTAATCTATAGCTTCTTGCTGAACGTCAGGGGAAGCAATTACAGCTATGTATTAGATCACTTTAATTTCAGGTATACGTTCAGATATATATTCATTGGCCAAAAAAAGGACTGGGGTTTGGACAGAGAGAAGCAACAGTGATTAGCCAAAGCAGCCCATGTTCCTTTTCCTCATGAAGTTTAATCAGTCACTCGCTTACATGACATTTTTCAAAAGCCCTTCATTACTCTTCAAAGATGCCTGGTTCTGTGACAGTGCTGTCTGTGTTGTCTATTGTTGCTGCTTCACAGGCAGGACCATTGATGTGTCATGTCCAAGAAGGTGCCATTAACAGAAGTCCCAGATTTGATAGTTTGATGCCAATATCAGAATGATTGATGATACAAAACAGTTAAAAAGAGTTTTCTAATTATTCTCTGGCACAGGTGACCTGCCACAACCAACCACAGAGCCCTCTTACACAGAGCAGCATTGTCATTTGCTTTTTTCTCAAATTTCTTCCTGGCAAAAATGTTTCTTGCTCAGAGTTGTTATAAATTGGGTGCTCTGGATTGCTGGGATTTGCCTCACTTGTGGGGTGAAAATTTGTCAGGGTAGGGCAGAGGCTCCCTCCTACCCCTGGAAATGCAGAGCAGACTGCTGTAGCTGCATATCCCTTCTGCCTCTCCTCTGTGGTGTCTGCAGAATTTCTCAGTGCTGCAGGGCATTTTCAGCTTCATGTCTGAGTGCTGCTGGAGTTGCCACCTCATTTGCCAGACTGGTGACCAGACCTGCATCCTATTATCCTTCCTGGTCCCTTCCCTCATAGCATCCTCAGAGCTCTGCACTTTCTAATGACCTCCTACTTCTGTCCTCCTTTTTGGTCCCAAGGTAAAGTGAGGACAAAGAGAAATTAATGCAGATGAAAATCATTCCAAAAAAAAATTTAGAAACTGCTAATGTATGTGGTAGAATAATGCAGTGTGAATTTTTAGGCATTACAATCAGGGAGGGCAATTTGTTTTACCTTATTCTACTGTTTTTGCAGAGCCATGGTCTACACTGGGTGCAGGGTGTTACCTGTGGTAACCTGGTGCTCTCTTAGCACGTGTCCCCCTCCTCAGACCTCATCATCAGCTGTAATTTATCTCACTGGGCCACCCCATTCCTGTAACCCACTTACTTGAGGCTGAATTTAGCCATTAATCTATAAATTTCTGGATTTTTCTGGCTGAGTGAAGAGTCTGTCATAAGAAAATATGAATTATTTAGAAATAGTATTTCAAAACAGAGCAGGTAGAAAGCACCTGTGACTGGGAGAAGACAAGAGCCTTCTCCAGCTGCAGTCATTCCTTAGTGTTTTATATTTCTCCAGCACACATGAATCATTGGTTGCACTGTGGCACGAGTCATTTTGAGGTGAGCACCCCAGCTGAGGGGTGTGTGGAGGTGCCTCAGGACAGGATCAGGAGTGTTGCATGTTATGGTTATACCTATACATAAGATTGGAGTGAATCTTAGTGGTTCTTTGGCCATGGAGCATCCTTTTCCTGCACACCCAGGAGTCAGTGATGCAGAAATGCAGCAAAGGCGTTAGGGGAACAGTGGAGCTGCTGCAGAGGCAGACACTGGAAATACCTGGAGGAAAGCAAAGCAGGTATAGAAGCAACAGCCTACTTGGAAACACTCTGCCTGCTAATGAAAGGGAAAACAGTGATGAGGGAGTGTGAAGGGGGATTATTACTGAACCATTCACACCTTTTGCAGAGCTCCTGATTCTCTGTTCAGACTATTTGACGATACACTGACTCATGGAATTTGCAGAGTTACTGCATGGTATGAAATGAGCAGGTGTGGGGATTCTTCCTTTTCTTTTTTAACCAGCCATTTCCAAAGTTCGGCTTTCTCTCCCTGTAGTAAACACCCTAGTTTTAAATTCAGTAGTGTAAGGCATCCATCTCCATCTTTTCCCCCTGCCTGCACTGAACAGGGAGCTTTTGGTTGCTGAAAGAGATATCTCACAGATTGCAGCTCGCAGTTGGGAATGAGGAGGAGTGATCGGCACCGTGCTATTCTCACATCCCAGTGTGCTTTCTGTAATGTGAGAGGATTATTACTGATGCTCTGCTGGCTCTATTCATTGTTGTGAATGAATTATGCTTTTAAGCTGGGCATTAGCCTAAAAATACCTCCAGTAACTTAAGTGGGGATTATTATTACTGGTTGTGTTTAGGGTTGTTCTTTAGAGCCCCACAAGAAGGGAGCCCATTGTGCCAAGCACTGTGAGATGCTCCCTGCCACAGTCAGGGTCTGTCAAAACCCATATATTTTGGGTGAGGTTGAGGATAAAGCACCCAAATGGGGATTACACACAGCAGAGACTTTTCTGCCAAAGAATGTGAGAAAGACTGACATCTTCTTCCTCCTGATACTCTGGTTTGTCTGAGGAAAGGACAGCATCTATCCCCCGCCCTGGTCTGGATTTGTGTGATGTGGGCAAGAGTCCTCCCACCAAATATTTTAATGCTTGTCTTTATCTGCTCCTACTGGCTGCAGCTTTGTTTGCTCTCTGTGGACTTGCCTGGGATGTCACAGGATTGTGGGGTGAGGGATGGTGGGGCAGCAAAGGCAGTGAGTGCAAGCACCGTCCCAGTCCAGCTCTGTGTTTTTCTCTTCAATTTTGTCACGGACCTTTAATGCTGAATTATTGAGCAATTGAATCTGGAAATGCATTTCACCATAAAGAGCATTTTAAAGAAGAAAGCAAGGAGTCAGGTTACTCAAGGCATTGCCTTTGGAATGCTTATGGGGAAAGCTGTTGGGAGGAAACAACGCAGACGAGTCCCTGTGCTTTCTCATTCGCAAAGATTCAGTTGCTGTCTTATTTCTCCCATCATAATTGTCTCTCTGAATTTTCCAGGTGGATGCATCACAGGGGCTGGAATGTAGCCTGACAGGTAGAAATCAAAAGCAGCATGTCTTAGTGATGCTTCGTCAGCTGTGAATAACAAGAAACATTCGGGGGTTTGTTCTGGAAATCCAGATGCCGTCCACTGTCAGCTCTCAGCTGCTGCTGCTCTGGGCAAACCTCGTAATATGTCACAGGCAGAACATTTGCTGTGCCCTGGATTTTGCTCCCACGGACATTTGCCTAATCTGTCTGTGTGGCAGCTCTAAATCAGGTGTCAACTTCTGTCTGAACTGAAATCTCTATTGCCCCTGCAACCCCGAGTCCAGAGGACAATACTGAACATGTTCTGGGGATGATTTGTGCTTAATTCTTAACAACTTAGGTGACTAAATGCATGAAGTGAGAAAGCAAACACAAACTCTCCAGAGCATTATGTTTTTGCATAGTGATGCTGATAAATAACCCAACAGTGGAGAGTATGAGACCTGCACCAGCCAGTCAGAGCTTGGGAGTGACCTCCCCACCTCATATATAAGGGATAACCAGTCCCATTTCCAGTCACACACTCATTTCCAGCACAGTCTGTGAGCAGAGGTCCGAACACGTTACTCTATTTGTGTGTGCAGGTTTCTATATATTCTGAAGTGACTTAGCCTGAATATTTTAGGATGTTTGTTTGATATAGTGATATACGTGAGAATACAGAGATCTATTAATTGGAAGAACAGTATTTAGAGATTTATATGTGTGCTGCATGCTGCCAACCACACTTGTATCACTGGGTATTAAACTGGGTATTTTGTTTGACAGCGCACTTCATAATGCATTATAGGAGTAATATTTTATCAAGAGCTCAAGTACCAAAAGGAGTGCATTCCCCACAGGACTCTCTTCTCTTAATGTGCTTAAGGTTGTATTCAATATTCAGGAAGCTCCTTGTATTCTAAATCCAAAAGGTACCTCTTCAGAGATGTAACAAAACACGTTTTTCTTCCTCGTAAATTCCATATCAACAAGCCAGTGGTAAAAAGTTAATTAGAGCACCCTTTCAAACTCTAGGCTTCAGCTGGTAAAAATAGGAGAAAAAACAATGAAATGCTTGAGAGTGCTGTGTAATTTCTTCAAATAAAGATCACTAAAGTTTCTGACAAGGCTTTGATGCTGAAGCACTGCCTTGCTCGTAGCAAACACCCAACTAAAGCAAATCCTCGACCTGTGTGACAGGCCCTGAACGCCTCCATTAGCATGGCGTCATTCTAATGCATTTAGCGTGTGTGTTTAATGCTAAATGCATTAGCACTTAATGTCAGGAGCTCCAGACCCGCTTGAGTCAAGGGGTTAACGCAAATTAAGAATTGCAGGAGAGATTTGTCACTCTTTATAGCTCTGTGTTAGGAGTCCTAATTTCATTACTGAAGCTACTCTGTAAAGAAAGAGTATTATTTTTGTGTTAGGCTCTTTTTCTTTCTTCATAAAATAAAGAGCAATTGCCCTGCTCGCACTTGGTTCCACAGTAACACCTCCTGAGCAGGCCTACTGTAACATAATGTAGATACATGCAGTAAGAGAGTAAAGCCTGCAGAATACATTAACCAAGAAAATTTAACCACCCAGTTCAACTATCAGGCTAACATTATAAAATCAAGTTGGGAATGGACACCTATGGCTAAAGGTGGGCTTTGTTTTGTTTATTCTGTCTAAACCCAGACCATTTTGGACTTCAGTTGCATGAGGGACAGAGCACCCCAGGCCACAGCTCCAGGGAGCTTTCCCTCAGCACCAGGTGAGGGTTAAGCAGCCCTTAACCTTCCCACTTGACCTTGCCCCTGTTGGTGTTTGCACAGACAGTGGCACAGCTGTGCAGTGATTCTCACTGGGATCATCCCAGGTGAAAAACAACATGGGAGGGGGATCTGGATCTACAGAGGAGTTGGGTGAAGGGCTGGAATGAGCACAGAGGGATGGGCATCAGTTTTGCCATATTGCTGGTGACTGCTTAACTGCACAGAGCTCATTTTATTATTCAGTGTGCAGTGAGGAGGATGCACCTGGTCTCTTTTCCAGCACTGCAAAGCAACAGGGATTCATTGCCTTAATAGGAATTTCTCCTACCAGTAGTGTTAAAGTCAATGGGACCACAAACAGAGCGTAGAGAATATGCCAGTCTCGGTAGGGTCAGGATCAAGAGCTGTTATGTTGATTGACCTCAGGAAAAGATTATTTTGAAGGGGTTTTTAAATGATTTTAATTAAAGCATGTATTTAGATGAGTGGAGTTTATGCTAATTACACTTGTATGTCACCATCGTTCTTGAAAAAGTTTTAGAAATCTTAAAAACTTGAGCTTCTCCCAGTGCTTCAGTGAGATGGTGCTGAAGCCATCCCCACAGAAAGGCGGTGAGGGAAACATTTGCTCGGCCATCGCCGGCGTGTCAGGGCCCAAGGGCACCAACAGGTCCTGACTGCCCTGACCAGCACCCTCCCTGCAGGAACCTGGAGCCCAGGGCTCCATTCCAGCTTGTCCCTGGTCCTTGCTGAGCTGTGTCACAGGGTAATGTGGCAGGAATTAAGGTGTTGTCTCCCACTTGGTCCCTGTTCAGAGACCTTTGCTCTGTTTTCCTTGAGGACAAGTTTTTGTGCTTTGTGCTTTGCTACACTTGGAATGTCTTGCTCCTGACAGTAGCTAGATGTGGAGATAAACTTTGTGTAGCAAATCTGGCCTTGTGGTTTGTGGGCCAGGTCCAGCCTGAGCAATATTTCTGTGTGATTTGCTACCTTTCCTCCAAGGAAGGTGTAAGTACTGCTGTAAGAGCAGCCTCCCTCTGCTTTCAGCAGCTCCTGCTGCGATCCGGATCTCAGGGGGTCTGATCCTGTCCTTGTCACTCTGTGAAGGGTTGCCTCAAGATCCCAATAATTTGTTTTCTCCTGTCACTACCTCACTCCTCTGCCCCAGTGCCTCCCAGCTGCAGCGTTGGTTCACACAAGGACCAGTGACACTGTTGGGCCTTCAGAGAGGCCCAAGCACTCATCTCCCTTACTCAAAGCCTAACCCGTGTATTTCCCTTCCCTTTCCAGGCATGCTGGGATCCTTAACCTTTCAAAGCGCTCTTAACATCCTTCCCTTTTCCATAACTTGCCTTGTTGCTAACAGGCCAGCACAATCCTGGGATTATGGCTACAACAATGAGTTGCTACACGGAGAGATGGAGCAGAGCTGTACCCCAAGGGAAGAGCCGGCTGTAGAGCAGCTCATTCCCTGTCCTGCTGCACTGCCTCAGCCTGCAGCAGTTTGTTCATGTAGCCCTAGGCCAGCACCAGCCTCATTAACCCTGCCATGGCCCCGGAGCACGTTGCTATCAGATGAGACAGTCCAACATTTTCTGTGTGTGCAAGAGCTTGAAGTGGTTTTCTTAGTCTGAAAACCAGCCACCTGATCAGCTGTAAGTTACATGCTTGACAGCAGTGATAAAACACTTATAAAATAAGATGTATCAATAATAGAGTCTAAATTGACTATAGGAGGTATGTGGCATTGAGCATCCCTCTGCCTATCTTAAATTGATTGCAAGGTATCATTTTAAATTGAGGGGAAAATCCAGTTAAAAATGTATTCAGGGGAGGAAATCAGCACAAAGTGTCTCCTGTAAAAGTGTGCCTTGATTTTAATGTTTATGGCTTTCATTTCATGAAGTGTTAGATGAGTGGATAAGCAACAGGAATGATATGATAAGGTTGTCTGTGTTCTGCATTCACATTTGGGCAAAAATTCCAGACGAGAAAGAGAGCCCTGTGATTTGTCATGCACGTTGCGCTGGCTTTCACAGAGTGTTCTGAGACTGATTTAGCTGATTTTGGATGAGGTGGAAATTAATTAACAGGTGTCAGCAACCATGGCTCCCCATGAAAATCTGAGTGGGGAAGGAGAATGGATCTCTGGCTCTGCCACCCAAAGCATCAAGAGAATGGATAGGGAGCAGGGATAACTGGTGATAGGAAGTGAGACAGAAACCTGGAGCTAATGGGAGTGTGATCCTCATTCTCTAACAAGCCCTGCGGGATGTGACAGTAACAGGGCATCTCCAGGACAGGCTCTTGCAGCAGGATGGATGTGAATGTCTGGCTGGCTGGTGTGGGCAGGAGTCTGATCTTGGTTCTCCCTCCATCCAGCCCTTGCTGTAAGGCTGCCCTGCTAATCCCTAGCCCAGCTGTCTGTGCTCTATAAAATGAGACCTTTCCTTCCTCATACATCCCTGCTTTAGCACACCTTGAAACTGGAGAGAGTGATAAACTGAGCTCAGGCTGTTCCTGGGGAAGAATTACAGCCATCTGAACAGCCATGCAGGCAGGCTGGGTATTTTCCTCTCTACGTTGCCATTTTGAAGTGACATTTGCTTTATCCAAGCAGTCATATTAAAATCATGCATCTCAGTAACCCTTGTTTATTAGTCTATGCAGTATTTGTAATTTCCAGATGTTTTACTTTGGTTTTGGTAGAGTCTTCTTTATATTGTGGAAACTTTTTGAAAAAAAAAATTAAAACAACAAAATAAACCCAAAAGCCAACCCACCAAAACCCGTTAAAATTCCTGACTTCTTATGTGCTGTACCAAGTATATAAACATTCCTCTGTATTTCAGGGGTTTTTAATCTGTGACCTCCCCAGTATAAATCTCAATAGACAAATTTAGATCTCAACACAAAACCAAATTGCTTGCTGTTTATGAAATGCATATATTTGTGTTGTAAGTGCAATCCAATAACACCACTATTGTCAGGATCGCTTTCTTTTTGCTTATTGAAATTACATGCACATTTAAAATAGATTTATAACTGCCTATTTCCATACCAAGCAAAAACCTGGCATTTCACTAGCTGTGCCTTTGATAGTCAAGACTTCTGTAGATGTTTTCATGATTTCCTTCTGGTTAGTGGAAACAGGAGCTGTTTATTTTGATGGTTTTTATTTTTCGCATCTACAGCTAAAATTGCATCTACTAAGTTATGTCAGTGCCACAGTTGTCATTTATTAAAAATACATGTAGTTCGAATGGCACTTTATACATATAGATTAATGGAAACTTTTTTTTATATACTTACAGCAAATAGAATCTAACTCCAGGTTGAATTTTGCTTCTAAAACCTGAATTTACCGAATGGCCAATACCCTGTGACTTTGCTGGCTCTTGTACTCTCACTCCTAAGTGAAAGTGGGGAGCGTGCCTGGTGTGACAACTCTTCCAGGAGTGCCTCCCCTCAGGGGCTGCTTGGTCCTGCTGCTCACCCTTGGCTCTTCTGGGTGCTGCTGTTTGTCCAAGGACTAACAGTGGGGAGCAAACTTACTTAGACTCTGCAGACATTCAACTCAGCTCAGCTCAGCTCAGCTCAAGACTGGCTTGAAAAACCTTTATTCAACTGTGATAGAGAGCAAACATAACCTCAGGGACTTGGGATCAAGCAGATGGAAAGGAGTTTAACCCCAAAACACTTCCAACTAGAGTTCTTCTTTATACAGCATAATCCTCTTATGTATCCACCTATTTCTTATCTCACTGAGTGGTTGAATATTTTATTTGCAAAGCTTGTATGTGGGCTTCATTTATATTGCATGCTCTGTGTTCAGTGCATGCTGTGTGTCTTTCCATGCTGCATCTCCTCATCCACACGACATCACAGAGCCAAGGACAGACCTTGGTCTGTCCTTGGACAGCTCCCTCTGTTTTTTGCTCTCACAGCACGCTCAGGGAGTGTTTGGACAATGCTCTCAGGCACTTGGTGGAATTTTTGGGGTTGTCTTGTCCAGGTCCAGGAGCTGGACTTGATGATCCTGTAAGTCTCTTGCAGCTTAGGGATGATTTTATGATTAGAGTATACTCTTAAGACCTTCATAGAACTGTTCTTACTTATGCCAGCCTTCACCCAGAGACAAAATTGGGACTTTTTTCTTCCTTGTTTCCAATAATTTGCTTGCAGCATGTGCTTCTTAGTATGCACAAGTCTTTTTGGGGTCGAGGGCTCGCTGGTGATCCCAGGTTCATCCAGCATCAGCTGGGATGAATAACTGCTCCTTGCAATCCAACCAAATGGAGAAGGTAGGATGTTCTGGCAGAGCAGGACCTCACAGGCAGTAATGAGACTGTATCTGAAAAGTGCTAAAGAAGTACCCCTAGAGGGATTATTAACACAGAGAAATAAAATGGAATTTTGAATGCTAAATAACTAAACAAAACCCAAAGACAGATATTAAAGCCATTCTGGAAAGGCTGTAAATCAGTTGCAGGCAATAGGTTGGGACAGAGTGTGGAAGTGCTGGAAACACGTCCGTCATCAGGGAAGCTGTAGCAGCCTTGCTTCCCGACTGCAGAGGGAGAAGCCTTGATCACAGCTGTCACTGAAGCACTAATTTCTTAAAAACTGACTTAAAAGTCAGCATGAAGTTTAAAAAAGAATGGGAGTTTATGACTGAAACCTTGTTTTAAATGTTGATTTTCTTTCTTTTTCAGTAATATGCATTTTAATAAAAGTAATTTATGGGCCCTAGGATTTTGATTCCATAAGTTGATTTCATCCTTTTCTTCTTGCTTACCTGTCAACCTCATTTCATCAACTCCTTAATGTAATATTTCTTTCATTAGTGAATAGTGACTAACGCTGGGGAACTGGAGCTGCTGAGGTTGTATTACGTAGTGCTGTAAATCAGGTCAAAACAGTACTTGGATACATAAAAGAAATTCTGCTTGTCAGGTGGGTATTTACCCTGATGCTTTAATTCAGGTCAGTGGTAAGCTTTTAAGGTAATCTCTCATTCAGTGCACTGGGGTTCTTGGAGTGCACAAAGTGGATTTCTATAGCATGAAACGAAGTCAGAAGAGACACTCCAGGAGTGCACCTAATCTGTCTGCTAATGGACACTTAGCCCATTTAAACCCAGCCTGGGCTACTCTAAAATAGCTGCCCCAAAATTCGGGGCCCCCAGCTTATTGTTCAGTTACTGCTGTTGGCTTGCAGGTGAGCATCAGGCTGGGAAAGAGCGACCTGTGTGTTAACTAAGCTAGAAATACATGAAACAAAACAAAAACCCACTTGCATTTATAAGGGCTTGTTCACCCAGAGTTCGAATGTCGATTGGCTCCGATAGTGTGTCAGGGTAAGGAAATGAGTATTTGAAATAGTGACCTCCTCCTCAGCAGAGTGAATGGTATAACCAGAGATGCCCTGCGGGAGAAGGGCAGTGATGTACAGTGGTGTCAAACAAAGCATTTTGAATTGGTCCTTGGAGGTCAGGATGGGTTCAAGGGAAAGAAGACCTGTGTGGGTTGGGTTTGTGTCCACTACTTTCAGATTTGGCTGTGGGGTTTGTGTTTCGGTTTTTGTTTTACCATCCTCAAACGACAATGATGAGAGGTATTAGGATCTGTTGTTTGAACTGAGATTTCTAAGCCTGCAGAAGGAATTGTCTCCTGGATATTGTCTCTAACTTGGGCCAGTACAACATTCTGGCTGATGTGTTAAGTGTTTCATCTCTTATCAGGATGTCAGATCTACTAAAGCAAGCATTTATCTTCTGGGTTTGAATATGTGTGAATCCCTGATAATGCTACAAGGGAATAAATGTAGGAGAATCCATGTTAAGTGACATCTCATTTCTGCCTTTCACTTAGTTAAAGCCAATAATAGGCTGAAAAAGGAACAGATGTAAGCTCAGATATGCTGTGTAAGTACTTGCAGTGCTTATTCAGTGGTGCCAGGTGTGTGAATATGGGAAAACTCTGGAAGATCTGAATAATACCCGTGCAGGTTAGCTGCTATCATATCCTGATATCAGATCTCCAGAACAGGACTGGGAGCAGTACAGCTTTTCTCTCCTTGAGGACTTCAGAATTTCAGTATTCCAGTGCTGATGCACCATTGGCACTGAAAGGTTTAGAATTTCTTTGTTGTGTGCGAAAAGTAGAAAAAAACTCATCCAAATTCCCAGAGACTTGGAACCTCCTCCCATTCCTGTCCCAGAACTGGCTGTTGGGATCACAGAATTTATCTAGACACAATTACTAATGTGAAAAGATTGAACCACTCAAAATACAGATCCATGCCTCAGAACAGGAACTGCTTTCCTGTATCTTCCATTAAATGTTTCTGTGCTTTAAATACTTGAAGATACAGATCAGGGGGAGATAGGCATGCAATTTTATTTGGGAAGTCTTTTTTTTACTTGAACAAAAGGGTCTAGGAAAAAGTTGAGAAAGGGGAGAATTGCCTTTCCTCTGAAGACTACAGAAATCAGCATTCTTTTAAGCAATCCGTCGTGCCACGCTGTAAAACCCCAGTACCTTTCAATGGAGAAGACTGGGAGCTGACAGGGTTGTATTTTGGGATGTACTATTCCAATGGTGTCCCTGCTGTTATGGAAGTACAGACATGACCAGAGGTGAATCTTGCCCTTCTTTTTAAAGACAGTTGAGGAGTGAATTTTCTGGGGCATATCTGAAGAATCTAAAATAGAGAAACTGTCACTGTGTTGCCCTCTGAAACATCAAATGCTCCTGGTTAGGAATTGGTCCTACAGAACCTTGGACTACAGAACCTTTGAAGGTTCCTTCCAACATGAGCTATCCTAAATCCCAGTTAAAAAGACCAAACCACTTGGTGACCCTGCATGGGAACCCCTTCCCCAACAATATTCCTTCTGCAGGTGTGGACATTAGAAGCTACTGATTCTGTAGGAGAAAAGTTTCTGTGTTAACCTGAAAATCTGGCCTTGCCTGTGATATTCAGGATTTCTTTATTTATCATTATTCTAGGTGAGATGTGCAGAACATCCAGACCTCTACTCTGTCTTAAGAGATCACTTGGATTTCTGAAAAGATGCTGAAATTCAGAATACACTGAGTTCACATTACCCTGCTCCCCTGTAATAGACACAAAGGCTGTGTTTTATGTGAAGGCGGCCCTTGCTCTGAGTTTGTCTTTAGGGTTTGCATTCCAGTTGGATTGCTGCTAAATAGTCCTTCCTTTTTTTGGTTCAAGCCTGGGAGGGAGGCTTGCTGGTAAGTTTAGCAGTAGCTGTGTAAGCTTTATTTTTACTTAGCTGTGTTATTTTGTTCTTATGACTGTTGCAATCTCCTGCCATCTGGGGGCTTCTGGACCTGCTTCAATAAATCCTGTTCTCTTTTCCTGTTGCTCTGAGGATTTTTGCAAAGGGAAGGAAAAGTGGATGGTTTATGCAGTGGACTCCAGGCTGTTGAAGGAGCATGAGACATATTTTACTTGTTTGTGCTTACATAAAATTGTCTTGGTAAGCTGCCTCAAATGGCAGCCAAGGAAGAAACCAGTGACTTGTCTTTATTGACAAGCTGACACCATGTGAAAGGGAGCTGCTAATCCCCTTCCTGCTTTTCCACAGCAGAGCAGTGTTGCTGACTTTTAGGAACGTGTGTGTGTGCTCTTGTGTGGATCAAAATGCCGGCAATCATCCTTGAAAGTACTAAGTGGTGCCTACCAAGAACGCTGCCTTCCAGAGGTACCATGACCAGAATCTGCAGTGCAGGGAAGTTCCCAGGAGAATCACTTGTACACTGTGGTCATGAGCTTCTGGAAAATTCTTGAGCAGAGGCCTTTCTGGAAAAAGTCACCTCTTTCCACTTGCACATCGCATCTGTCACTTTTGTAAAGGGCTTACACTGTTCTTAGGAATCCTTATTTATAAGTTTCTGTGTGAAGTCCCACTGTTTTATACAGCAATTTTCTCTCCCAAGAGACTGTGAAATGACTCAGCCCAGCAGCCCTCTGTGATTCTAGCATCTGTATGTATGAGCTAGAGGATGTGTGTGATGCAACATTTCATTTTACTTTTTGGTTTATAGACTTATTTTCACTTGGCACATTACTCATCCCTCCCTCTCTGTAAACATACCACTGGTGTAGATTTCCTCAGACCAGTGTTCACTCTCTTTGCTCTTTTGCCCTGCTGATGGTCCTGCTCAAGTATTCTGTGGCCTTATGGTCACCTTTGGTCCGGCTGGCACATCGTCATCGTATCAGCAATTCTCAGTTTCCAAATTGCCATGTTTAATAATAGTGGTTTTGAGATTCATCACTGTCAACTATGACTGTTCCCTCGACCTCCTCATTTTCCTGGGAGGTTATTGGGATAGCTGTATAATGGAAGAATATGTTAAAAGAAATGCAAGTGGCATTTACTACCCCTCTGACGAAGCTTCATTTGTAAATGCTGGTTAACGGAGATGTAGCTGCTGTCCAACGTGCCCTCAGTTAGCTGGTGGAGTGCATGCCAAGCAGATCTGTGCCTTTCCTGCTGCTCTGCAAAACAACTCGCCTTTGCTCTCAGGAGTGAGAAACAAGCTGTCCTTACCCCTTTACAGTAATAATCCATTCAGTGTGCAGGTGGATTAGTTCGAGTGGTTGGGTTAAAGAATCCTTTCTGTAAGAAGAAATAACCCTACTAGGTACATAATTAGCTTCTGCTTTTGCTTTTAATTACTTTAATCCCAGGGTTTAGTCTTTTGGTCCTTTTTTTTTTTAAAACGTAGGTATTCCAGGCATTCTCTAAGTGCTCTTACAACCTCCTGGCCTGGTGTTGATGCCTTCTTAGAGAGCCAGAAGTAACACAGCTTCAGCTTCAGCAGGTCCACAAGAATGATAAACAGCAGCCAGGTGTACTGATTCCTAATGGGAAATATTAACTGGATGGGAGGGAGTGTTCCACATTTGATGGCAAGGCCAGATCCCAGATCTGGAGTTCTCTGGTCGGCTTCATGTTTCTCTTTGAAGCCATTAATCATCTAATTGAGCTCTTGTTTCTTGTTTGAAGAAGCTACACTTTTCACAGCTCTAACCAAGAGAATCTCAGAAATCTTAATTGGAGCATCAGATTTGTGTCACCTTAAATTTGGACCTCAAATTTTACTTGAGCATGTCTTCCTTTTTTCAGGGGCAGAGAAGCAAGTGATTGCAGAATTGAGCACCCCATGAAAATGTCTTACATCAGACTGTGTAACTCTTTAAGAACATCCTCTCTTGCACATGACAAGCAAAGGGACCCCGATCCCTTTGCCCTCTGTGCGTTCAGGATCATTCTGAGATCATCTACAAACAGGTTACACTGTACATATAGGGCCAGAGAACCAAAAATCGATCACAGCTCCAGAGACACCTGCTGATGGTCTATTTATAAATCCAGTCCATATTGCCTGAAGTACTTGGGGATAAAAGAGCTTTATGTATGCAAATATTCGTTTTTCTTCTAAGTGAGGTAAAGCTGTTTCCATCTCAAAGGATGAAAATCCTGGGAGTGTTGGTGGAATTGAGCCCATCTTTTAATGATCCTATCAGCAGAGTTGCCAGGCTGACATTTGATTATCTCTGAACAGCGTAGGGCTGCATTACCACCTCTCCCAAATGGATTGCTTATCCATGCCTTTTGCAACACCCTGGCTGAATTAATTCAACTGTCCCTGGAGTGCTTCCAGCAGAGACAATTCACTGGTAACAACTAAGTAAAAGTTTCCCTTCCAGGATTTTAACTCAGGATTTTAACTGGCATGTTGCGTTTGGTCCCACTTGGACTCATAGCAATCCATTATTACGAATGTTAAGCAGTTATGAGTCTATTAAAAGGGGCTGAAACAAGAAAAATGCCATTTGTGTGTGTTGCTGAAGTGCTGGGGGTTTAGTGCACCTGTAGGACTGTGCCCAGTCGATTGCTGGGCTGATTTTAGAAAGGTGCAGCAGCATTTCCACCTTCAGACTGTTGGTATCACCCTGCCCAGAGCTCGAGCAGCCAGTGCTGGCTGGTTACTGGTGCTGCAGAATGACTTGGTATGGCTGTGGCTGGGTTAAGCTCTTGCTTGCATTCAGGTGACTTGAATGATCTCTTTGTTATTACTGTTCTAAGCTCTGTCTCTGCCTATAACTAGTATGACCTGAAGGCAGTGCACCTGTTGGGAAAACCTTCATTGTTTCAGAAGGAGCAAGCCAGAAAACCAGCTTCTCCTCACAACACGTTTTCCTTCAAGAAGGCTGGGACTAGATCCAGCTTTCAAACTTTATGGATAATGCTCCTGTCTGATTTGTCTTTTGTATCTCTGCCATTTCTATTGGCAGAGCATCAGGTCTGAAAGAGCCTCTGACCCAATAAATGCATGAATTATTTAAGACATGAGCTAATTTTCTTCGGGCATTGTAATAGATCAAAACATGATAGCAGCACTGAGGATTGTTTTCTGGTATTCCATTCAAGTATCCTTTAAACATTCTAAATATATTTGCATTATGGTCAATTAAAAGGAGCCAAAACAATGCTAATAGTGGATTTCTTATTACTAATGCTTTTAAAGTTCCTAGATTTGTGCTTCATGCTTGAGGGTAAAGCCCCACCTCTAACTAATGAGAGCTAAGAAGCAGCTTCCCTGTGGGCAGATTATTCCATAACTGCTGGATGGCTGCTGGCTTGTCTCCCCAGCTCAGGAAGGGCTAACATCCTGCCAAAGTCTCTTCCAACCTCTTCCCTTAGGGCATTGTTTATTAATTCAGACAAAAACCTCTGAGAATAAGGCAAAGAAAAGCTGTTCCTTCAACATCACAGCCTTTGTTCCATGCCCTCTGCTTTATCTCCTCTGCAGCTGTAGGGGAAAGCTCTTCAGTGCACGTTCATCTCACTCTCTCTAGGTTTTATTTGAGCATCAACCATTCCCTTTCCATCTGGATCTCCAAACTGCATGGGTTGGTCTTGGCTGAAGTGGGCAGGATCCCGGACAGACAGCCCCTCCATCTGGGCTAATACACCAATTTCAGTGTTTCTCTTTTAATTATCAGCCATAATAATGAAATGAATACAATAAGGTGGGCATGAAATTGCTTCAGAGATGCTTCAGCAAAAGGGGACATGTCTGTGTGTCCAAAGCCTTGTTCAGAGCCATTGTCACCCGTGGCTGTGACAGATGCACTTGGTGGTCCAGCACTCCATCCCATGGGAGCAGCATGGCTGCTCTTCCAACCCACAAATACAATGCCTAGAAACCCATTTTCATACCATTTTTTCAATGTATTGCTTGACATGCAGCTTGTCTCCAACTAGGGTTCACATTTATAACAGGTACTCATTTCTGAAATTATCAACAAAAAGAGCGCGTTCTAATTTCATTATATAAATAATTTAAATTATTTATAAGGGCTGCTTCAAATCTCTATCTAAAAAATCTTTACAGACTGCATGTGATTTAGTTTTAACACGAATACATTTTTTTCTAATTTTTTTTTTGGAGAACCTAGAGAAGTGAGTAATTGACTCTTAAATAGTGCTGAAACTGTTGATTTTTAACCTGATTTCAAAGCATGTTTGAATACAGAGAGCAACTCAAAAATTCTTGTGAGCAGCAGTTTTAGTAGCTGCCATAGCAACAAGTAGAGTATCCAAGCCTTTTCTCCCCACTGAGGGCTGGAAATTCCTGGAAAGGACGTGATCTACAGACATTTTGAGTGAGTTTTGCAAACATAACTTGCACTGGGACAATCCCTAGGAGAGCAATCCCAATTTTAACCTAGAAATCAGGGAGACATCAGGCATCTAGAGATGGCAGCACTAACTGAGAATAACAGGGAAACTGAAGAATTAAATGTTATCTGGATTTCAATGCAATTTGTGTAGTTCATGAAACGATCTGCATAATTTCTAGTATCTTCTAGCTTAGTCTCTTTTATCTGTAAGTTCTTGTCTCTTCTATCTGTGCATTTTCCTGCTGTTTCGAAGCCTTCATCTCTGTTCTGTTACCTATGCCAAGAAATAAGGAGTTTGATCTTATTAATGCTGTCACTGCCATGTTGCTCTGTCCTTACAATAACGCAGGAAATACTGAGGGCAGAGCTCGGACCAAGCCGCACATTTTGAAAAGAGAAGGGTTTGAGATGTTCTGCTGCTTCTGAGACCTCTGAACTTCTTCAGGCTCCTGGAAGCCAAACAGAACTGAATTTCAGAGCTGTCCTTATCTTAACAATAAGCCAAATCAGAACTCGAGATCTTAATTACCATTTCTACATTTCGAGTTAACTTTTGTGAACACAATAGAGCTGATTATTACTGAAAGCCTCCTCAAAGAAGTTAAATTAATCTGATAAATCAATGTGGCCAGTGCAGATAAGTCTGGTGGAGCATTTTCAAGCTCCTCAAGGATCTGTCAAAAAGAGTAATGAATACACCAGATTTCCAAAAGTACACATTTTGGAGGCAGAGAGGAGTAAGATAAATGACACACACAAACTTCATTAACTTGCATGCTGGGTAACATGAGGCTGCAAATACAAAATTAAACTGGGTCCACAGAAGCAACAATAATGGAGAATGCAGAAACTGCTTTGAGTGACAATTCCAGAAGGAAATGGCAAAGAAAGGGGAAGCAGTGGTGTGACATTTGTGCTCCTTCAGCATAATAATAATAATAACAATAATAACAATAATAATAGTAATAGCCTTGCTGTGAATGAAATTCCCTTCCCAGTCTCATCCAAGCACGCTGAAGATCTCTTGATAGTAAATTCATCATAAACTGAAGAATTGAGAAGGCCTCGGGCTGTGGCTACTGCAGAAAGTTACAAAGCCAGCAAACAGGCCTGATCCATGCTTGCAGCAAACACTGGAGTTTTCAGGGAAGGTTCTTACCACTCTAGTGGAAAACTTTGCATCTTACTCTTGTTTAAGATCATCTTTCCACTGTGCCAAGACTCTGCTGATAGGTGGTTTTGGATGCCAGTGACACATGAGTGGAAATGTGAGATAGTCAGAGCAGCTATGTTTAGCAGAAAGTGGAAGTGATGAGTTCCCACTGATAAAAAAGACATTATTTCTCTTTCTTATGTATGAAGCCAGAAAAGCAAACAGAGGAGGGTGATGTACACAGAAGAAAAAAAAAAAAAGAGAGCCTAGCCTGAAATTAAGAGGGAGAAAGAGGATAAACCTAGAGCCAAGAAAAAAAGGGAATTGCAAGGTATTAGAGGAAAGTTGGAATTGCCCTCTCAACAGGCTCTGACTTGGGGGTTGTGTCCCTGACCTCCACTAGCGTCAAATGTCAGGTCAGAGTGGCCTTTTCAATAGTCTGATAAGCCTTTCTGACATTAAAGGATGGCAGATAGGCTGAAAAGGACTTAAATTAACACGGGACGTGCCGTTTGCTCACAGAGTGCTGGCCCTGTGGATCATTTGGGGCACTATTCCAGCATTCCCCCTGTTGGACCACACATCTCTCAGCTCCTGCCCACAGCTGCCTCTTCCTTGACGGCCCGTAGGAGTGGTTATGTGATTTATAACAGATAAATGCAGTCAAATTTAAAGATTTGTTCAATTTTTATTCTTTGTAGATTTTTTGACTCCCTAGACTCCCAGCTTCCAGCTGAACTCGGAGCAGGGAGTATCAAAAATCTCACAAAGCGTTTGTGTTTGAACCAGATTAACATCCACAGTAAAGCTTTGGTAAGTCAGCTCTCACTGTTCCCTTAGGATCCAACCAACCATGCCTGCTAGTTTCTTAGAATATTCTGGTGATTTAGGATAATATAAAGTATTTCAGAGGAACCTCAGTAAGTGTTGCACAGAGCAATCCTCAGACTTGGATCTGAACAGGGAGAAACTGCATCCTCGGCAAGGCGTGCTCATGTTTCTCTCTTTGGAGTTAGGGGACAGGGAATGAGAATAGGTAACTTGTTTACAAGCTTTTCTTCTCTTTCAACTCTCTGAGCAATTTATGTCACCTTTTTTCATGGGAGATGCTGAGACAGACTTGCCAGCTCGAGTTGAAAGATAAAATAAAACAGATGAAGGGGGTGGAGGGGGAAAAGCGTTCCAGTTTTTTTTTCAGTTCTGTACAATGATATAAAAAAGTGGGTTACGAACTAAAATATTGAATCACAATTCTTCAGGCAGTTTTATACTTAAATCATAGTCTTGTCAAGTCTGTGTTTGATATGGTTTAATTAATGCTTCCCTTATGTTGTGTTTGATTTTGATGTGTGTGTGATAGATTCACACAACCTCAGGTGATCAAAACCAGGCATTTGTCAGTGTCAGAGCCTGTGCTAAAGTCTCAGTTGGCTCCGTGCACACCCTGGATGAGGAAGGTGGGGATGGGTTATTAGAGGAATGTGAAGTAGTTATTAAGAAATCACCTACAGTAAATGAAGCCAATCCTGTTTTCATTAGGCTGCACAGAAACCGGGATCAAATGAGTTTGGCAAGGGAAGTCAAACCGAGTATGACATGCCCCGCAACGCGACAGAGGGCTCTTCACAGCCTGTGGGTTTGCATTTGTTAGTGAGGTTTGTTCACTCTTCCAGCACAAAACCCTCATTTTCAGCAATCAGCAGCTGAAGGTCCTTGTTTTTAGTGAGACAATATTTGCAAACACCTTTATTATTTGAGACAATCCAAAAGGAAGGAAAGGAGACGGAGCATGTAATTGCTCTCTTAGGGCTGGTGGTGGGATGCTGTTTACTGCTCAAGTAGTCAGGGAGGAAGCTCAGAAGTCTTGTGGTTGGGATTTGCTCACAGATGGAACTGGCAGTGACAGCAGAGCCTGGAATCGGCTTCAGCCAGCAATGACTCTTTTTCTCCTGTTTCCCTGGGTAACCTCCTCAATCAGTTAGGATGCACCGTGGTATGTCACCTTCCGCTCCTGGCTCGCTCCTTGTGATGTTTCAAGCATCCTCATGGCTCTTAATTTCCTTAAGTGTTAAGAAAAGTGATACCTGGTATCTGTAAGGTAGTGCTTGATGGGATAAAGTGCTTTGATAAGCTCTTAATTACAAGGATTCTTATAATTTGTTGACTTCCCTTCCCAGCAATAGTGGGATGTTTCTACCACGAGGCCTTCTCAGCACTGTCATTTCACATAATTCTGCTGATTTCATTAACTTTCACTGATTTTTTCTTTTGCAAGTCGATCACAATGATTGATTGACTGGGAAAATAGGTTTTATCGACTGGGAAAATAGGTTTTATCATCCTTAGTCTCCAAATTGAATAGTTGTAGCAGTTGGATTAGGTTAATCCTGGCAGTATCCGCCTTTGGCTGAGTTCCACTGCTGAATGGAGCCGCCCTCGTGTGTCCCCCCTCTGCGCCCCCGCAAATTAGGGGATTAAGAGAAGAGGTGCTTAAGATTAGCCCTTGATTGACACGTGGTTATGCAAATTGTGAAGGAAACCATGAGATTCCTGAAATCTAGCTGGAATAGTGGAGACGTCTTCAATATGAGAGCATAACTAAAACAGCAACAGACAGTGAAAGCAAGGCCCAGTTACAGGAAACTCATGATTTTGAGCCCATTTTCAACTCTCGAAATCTTGTAACCTTGAGATCTGTGTGCCCCCTGAGCAGCTGGAGGGAAAGGAGTGTGTTTTGAGCAGGCAGGAGGCAGTTACTTGTGTGATGTATCCAAATGCTAGATAAACTCTCTCATTTCCATACAGACATGGGAGCTGAAAGACAGAACAAAATGGCTCTGTCGTCTACCACGGGCTACAACGGAGACTCAGTGTGTGATTAAATAATGAATAAAATAGCATTGCAAATGATAATGTCGTATTGTAAATAATTCCATTTGTTTACCCTACTATGGCATTGAAGTTCGTCTCCCTTGGAGACTTCTTTGACTTTTGATGCAGTTTTGCTTTGCATATGCTTGATTTTTTTTTTTTCCTTGCTTTCCACAGAACCTTCATAAAGGTTCAGGAACTGACAGGACTAAGTGAATAATTCACAGCAAACAATTTTTTGGATGAATTTAGCATCTTTATTTCTGTAAAAATAGCCCTACACACATTCTGTATGTTTTGCACTAATTTATTGTTAAATCAGTTTTAAGTATAAATTCCCCTCAAGTCACCATCAATCCTTCTATTTTTATGACTAGAATATAAACTCCAATCTGGAAATAGCTGGGTTTAGAAATTAGTTTATTTGTGACTGAAGAAATGTGCATTGCTTTTGTTTCCTGCATGGATGGCTACAGTATTGCTACTGGTACAAATCTGTCCCAACATAATATTTGGCAATGTGAATCTTAACTTTTAAGTTAATTTTTAAAATTCATATTTAAACTATTCAAGTCTGATCACTCAAACGCTTTAGAAAGGGAACATAAGGCAATCAAAAGACATCTTGCATGTTTTCCTCTAGAGAAATCATATGGAGGAATATATGTTAAGGAAGAAATAGTGCAATTACTATTAGTATTATTTGCTTGATTTCTACCTTGGAGAGCAGTAATTTTTTTTGGAGGTGACTGCTGTATAAAAACACTAAATTACTCTTTCAGTGGATGGAGGGTGTGGGTGTGTATATTGTGGATATAGATCCAGACTAATGTTTACGCCGAATATTAATCCAAAGATTGGAATTTAGTGCGTGTAGTGGATGCTACAGTGATGCAATGCATTCTAGTGGGAAGTATCTCAGAAATCCCTTTTAACTTACTCTATGTATCTGTGTGAATCTGAAAGACGTAAAATCAGGTCAAACTACCTGATCTGCCTCCAGACAGTGCCCTGGTCAAACAGCAGCTGCTTCACTTCAACTGTCTGGCAAAATAGGGGTAAAGACATCTGAATTAAGCTCCATGAGATCCATGGATGGGAAGTGCTGATGTAAAAACACTGCAGTATAAAATTCAGAACATTTATCTCTGCATAGAGACTCATGGCATGTATTTGATTAAGTACCCCTGTCATGACTAAAACAGAGACCTGAGGTTTCTTTTCTTTTTTGGTTTTTTGGGTTTTTTTAGGTGCCATCAGAAGATGCATATCCTATCTGAGAAAGCCAAGCGTTTCCTTAAATCACAAAAAAGAAGGAAAAAATCCCCAAGCTGAGATGAACGATGATGACAAGCCAAATCAAACCTCTCTTTTGGGCAGAGACAAAAGTTTGTGAGATGTTTGCATTGATCCTTGCCAGGAATTTAAGTGTTTGGAAGCTTGAAGGTTTGCAGGAAAACTGAAGTACATCGGTGAAGGTGGGTTTGGTTTCCTCATGGGAATTTTGGGTTGAGTGGGTGCTACAACCTGAGCTCTTCTCACACACATCTGCTGGGGCTTTGAGCAACCTGACCTAGGGAGTGGCATCCCCACCCATGGCAGGGGGTGGAATGAGGACATCTCTAAGGTCCCTTCCAACCCAAGCCATTCTGGGGCTCTGTGAGTCTGTGAAGCTGTGTACTTCCTGCAGCTCAGATGCCTTTGGAATTCCTGGCTCAGGAGCCCTTTGCATGGCATTGCAGGTGGTGTTTTGTTTCCGAGCCCAGAAGGATGAGACTTGTGCAAAGAACAGCTAATTTGCTCTGCTTTGAGTACACAAGCTGAAGTCTCCACATGCACAGAGACCTCAGTATCAATGTCAAGATGTGAAGGTGGAAGTAGATTTTTGTTCATGTTTCATTCCTGTATGAAACTTTTTGAGTAACAATTAAAGGAGGGCTCTGAGATGAGCTGAATAATGGTGGAACAAAAGTCCCTGCAGCGTGCTGCCTGCTTCCCTGTTGTCTTCGAGCAGCGTCTGCTGTAGCTACTGGGTACTGTGGCAGAGAAATTTCCTCCTCATTTCCATTTCAAACTCTGCCTGCTCTGAGATGAGGATAATCAGTCCCTCACTGCAGTTGTGCACTGCAGCATCTTCGCCTCCTGCTCCCTCTCCCGGGGCTCGCTCCTTTGCTGGCCCAGCTGTTTGTGGCACTCTGTTTCCCAGCTGACTCCAAGGTACTGGAGCTCCGTGGCTCTGTGGGAGTTCTCCAGTGCACTCACACTCATGGGCACTTATGTGGCTTTTCTGCTCACACATCTGCATTTAAGGAATGGAAATTAATACCACTTGCATAGGGATTTCTTTCAGTGATCTTTTGCAGGTGTCCCCTGTTCCGTATGTCTTTGTTTGGATGGGATTGCAGAGAAGGATTTGTACATCCATGCTCTCAGTGCAGAATGCCCTTTCTGTGAGAGCTGAGAGCATTCCCAAAGCCCAGGGAGTCAGCCATACCTACAGCAAGCTCTTCAACCCAACTGATCGTCCTGTCTATCTTTGGCAAGTATTTTTGCTGAAAGCAGGAGGAACCTGTACTGGAGTTGGAACTAAACCCTCATCTCTAACATCCCACTTGGCATGGGGATCACAAGCCCACAACTGTGGCTTTATTCATTGTTATGTGAACCTGGCAGATTTTCTACCAAACTCCACCCTCTAAAATCAGGCAAGAAGACATCAGGGAGGAAACTACTGGGACCTCGAAATGAGGGACACCATAACTTAACACAAGAAAGATGCAGGGCCTGAGATTTGACACATATTTTTGTCAAGAGCTGTACTCCTCACACAGATGTGGTGGGTGGGAACAGATTGGGCCGACAGACTGCAGGTTCAGTGCTGTTTTAGAGGGCTGGTTCCTCTTGCCATCCTCACCCAAACCCCAGGAAAGAAAGAGAATGGAAAAAACTCAGTGTTGGAAGGGCAGTCAGGGTACATCTCAATCACATAATCAATAGGATATTTGACAGCTTTATTCATCTTTTATCACCCACAAGTTAAGGGTAACAAAATGTCCGAGGCAGCCATTATCAAACAGCTCAGGGTTTGCATGGAAGAAGCCCATTACGCAGGAAGAGCTGTTACTCCTGCAATAAATATGTGACACAGGAGAGCAGGTGAGAGATTGGGGCCAGGAAAAGTGGTTTAGTCAAATGTGTCAGGTCACAGTGACAAAAGGTTAACAGCCTGTCACATGGCACATGCCCACAGCCACCGAGTTTTGCCACTATGAACACCTCCAACAAGGCTTCCTCTGCCATGAGGTACAATAACCACAGATGCCTTAATGATCTTACATATGAACGAATATGTAAAGCAGCTTAAGTCTCATTCTCTAGCTATTACAAGCTTGATCTCCTAGAATTAGACAGAAACTTTAATCGCTGTCTCACTGCTGTGCTTTGCCAGCTCACATGTGAATTTCTTCCTTGCCAGGGATTAATTTTGCTGTTTGGTGACATCCCATTGAAAGGGTGGACAAGAAGAGCAAGAAATGTATCTGTGCACAGACTGTAATTCTCCTTCCTGAGCACTGCCCAGCAGGCCAGGCACCTATTGACAGAGCTGGCTTAGGTCAGAGCTTGCCAGAGAAACACTTCACATCCATCTGTGAACAGCCAGGCAAGTTGGATCTGCCGTGGCTATAAGCTGTCACTCAAAAGTATTTCTGTCTTCAAAGTCCGTTTTCAAGCATCAGGAGCAGACACCTTCCTGCACAGGGGAGACGGCAGCCAGGAACGGAACCTCTTGTGGGGCAGCCAGGCAGAATCCCAAGGAAGCAGCATGGGAAGGAAGGGCGATGCCACATCCCACTGGGCCCAGAACGCCTCTTGGTGCCTTCACTGGAGGTGAGGGACCAACCTCCGCTGCCCCCGCGCACGTGAATGTCCGCAGCTGCCGCCTGTTGCCGGATCACGGCTGGGCAGGGATGCAGCTGCCCAGCCTGGCCGAGGGCTCAGGTGTCCCATTTCCCACGGGCAGCTTTTTTCACTTGCCGTGAAGCCGGGAGTGATGGCGAGTACAGCTCCGCTCCCACCACCCCAGCGCTGGAAGGGCTTTCCTCAGCTGTCTGCCGCAGGAAGGACGGGCACAAGGAGCACCCGGCAGCCGGGCAGCGGACCGTGGTAAGAGGTGCTGCCGGGGGCCGGTGGGGCTGTAGGGGAGCGTGCGGGAGGGCAGCGGGTTAGAAGCCGCATCCCCTCGCAGGGAGCGAGTGAAGGAGGAAGGAGAAGGAGTCCGGGGCCGGCTGCTGCCGGAGGGGGGGTCCCCGCCGGGCGCCGCCCCCTGCCCGCGGGGCGGGGGGCTCCCGCTTGCCGCTATTGGGGGGATGCGGTAGCTGCAGGGGACCGGCGCTGCCGCCGCGGGCCCGGAGCCGCCTCCGCCCGCGCAGGCTCCGCGCCAGCAGCGCGGCGCAGCGAGCGAGGCACCGGGGCGCGCAGCCTGCCCGCCGCCAGAGGAGGAGGAGGATGAGGATGAGCGGGGCGCTGCGGGGAGCGGCGCCGGCTGCAGGTAGGAGGAGGCGGCGGGGAACCGCGGGGCTGTGCGGGGGGAGCCGCCCGCGGCCGCTCCTCTCCCGCCGCCGCCGTCGTGCGCGGAGCGGGTCCCGGCGCCCCGCGGAGCTCGGCGGAGTTGAGCGCAAAGTTTGTCCGCCGGGAGGGAGGCGCTGGCGCGGCGGAGGCGGGGAGGGATGCCCGGGCAGCGCGGTGCCGCCTCGTCTGCCGGCCACAACTGCGCGGCTGGGACGTGCGAGCGGGGATGCGAGCGGCGGCTCGCCCGCAGGAGCCGCGCTTCGGGGCCGTGCGCGGGGATTTAACACTTCCAGAGCCGGGCACGGGCAACTTAGAGCCGTAGTGAGCATCTCCGGGCCGTGCTGGGAATGAACGTGAGACACCGGTTCCTTTCTTATTTATGTGTGTGTGTCTGTGTGCGTGAGACTCTCGAGCAGGGTTTTCTCGCCATCCAGCTCTGCATGCCAGCCGGGAAGGGGCAACTTGAACCAGCTGTCCTCTCTTGGTTTAATATTTACCGCCCGAATAAATATTTTGTTCTCCTTCTGCCTTTTTCTCAACGCCTTCTTGTAGTGTAGATGATTAATCAGGGAGGTTAGTGGCCAATTAGGCATAACCTTGTAAGAAAATAATTATGTGAGGATATATGGGGTTTGACTAGTGATGTGATACAGAATACACCCAGATCTTGGTAGCTGCTTCCCCATGTGTGCAAATTCAGTGTGTTCTTGATTTTGAATGGAAATGGAAGTGTAATGACAAATATGTTACTTCCAGGGGAAGACTGTTATTTTCCTTGCCAGTGAAATAGATAGCAGCTTTAAAGTAAAATGTGCATGTCTCAGGATATAGAGAGGGGTTCTCTTTTTCTGGTCAGTCACTAAATGTTTTTCTCCCTTTTAAATGTGGTCTTTCTAGTGGTGCTGGCTGCTTTGAGTGTTTGGTTTGCAGAATGAATTTCATTTCAGTGCCCTCGGAGTCTCGTGAGAAGAAGTGCACTGCTGTGTCTTCAGAGGCTGGTTGTTTTAACTGATCTTGTTAAATAATGCTATTATTAAATGATGGCAAATTGGAGCAAATGTGTTTTTCATTGCCCACAAGTTGTGTTTCTGAGCTAAATTTCTTTTTATGGCTGGAGAGGCTCTTGCACTGCAGTATTACAATACAGCCATATTAAAAAGGTCCTTGGAGCAAATAACCCTCTAATGCTGCAGCTACATTTTCAGTAGACTTCAGTAGTTCTATGGGAAGTAATTATGTTGGATTTAAGGAATCTGGGCTGAATTGATTGTGCTTTCTTAATTGTGGTGTTAAACTGCTTGTAGATGTTCATATGGGTGGTAAATCTGAACCCAAAAGCTAAAGAAGCAAAGTTCCAATTCCAAGGCTTTATTTGTGATGAATTTTTTTTTTTTTTTTTTTTGCAACAGGTTTTTCTGTCCTTTTTTTTTTTTTTTTTTTACTTCCTCTTTCTACCTTCAATTGACAGAGAGGTCTGCAGCTTGAATACCTTTCCTTAACCAAGCAGAGTGCAGTGGTAGATGATACCATCATTCTCTTCTGTGTACGGTTTACTCTCTCTGTGGTGCTGCAAGGAAGACTAGAGATGAAAGGGAAAGAAGATTCCTGAGGTTGATGGTGTTGGCAAATTGACTGATTAAGGTTTGCTCTGAGGAACCCTGCTAGGTTTTAGATGGTTTCTTTGGGATGTCATGCTGAAAGCACAGGTCAGCACCTATTCTTCTGCGATCTCACACCAAATTCTCTGGTGTGTGCTTGGGACGTGTGAAAAGCAGACATGGAACTAAGCTCTTAATGTCAATATTTGGTGCTAAAAATTTAATTCTGAGCAGAAGACAAGCAGGTTGGTTACTTCTCTTAAACTACAGCTCTTCATTACTGGTTTTTGTTTGCTCTAGTAAACAAACACATAGCTCTTAAAATTGAATTAAGTGTATAAACTGCTTGAACCAGAAAGGGGAGACAGACTAATAAATAAAGAATTAAGCTATTGTGCCACTGACTGGCTGATTACAGCTTTGGCCTGATCACTCAAGCAGTGCTCCAAGCAAGCTGTCCATGCCCAGCACCCTTTTTCTGGATTGGAGGCTGGGAGTGCTCGGGGTGACTGTGGGGTGACGCCTGCTTGACTGACAGACACTTATTGCAGAGTGGCACCTGGTGCTCTGTAATTTTGCCTCTGTAATGATTTTCTCCAGAGAGCTGACAGAGAATTAAAATGTTTACAGTCAGGTTTTTGGAAGGGTTCCTCAAGATGCAGAGAGGAAGGTAGGGAAGTCCATCCATTTTTAGATGTCTCTAATCCCAAGCTTCTGTTCCTGTAGTCATGCTAATTTCTTATTGATTGTTGTGGCAGTGACTGTTTCAGAGCACAGGAGTGCAAATGTTTCCACTCCACACAGGGTAGTCTTAAAAAGAAACCGAAGTCGGAAGGAAGGAGTGGCTGAAAGGGACATCTTACTCCAGTCTTTTTTTCAGGTTGTTCATGGAACCAAGGCCACTGATGGACAGTTGTACACTTCTGAAATTCAATTTCAGTGTCAGGACTAAACTTTCCATCCTGTGTTTGCTGTAAATGCCAGATAATCTCGAGCACTACTTAGCATAAGGATGCAAACCTCAAAGTTCTGCATCTTAAGCCCATTTCTCCACTGGAGCAAAACCATGGGAACAGAGGGGTCTGTGGTGGAGAAGAGGTGTCATTTCCCATGTGGATGTCAGCTACTGTGTGCAAAAGGAGCTGAGCTGGAGTCAAGGCTGGTTCCCAGAATGGCAGTACACGAGCAGCAAAAAATGTCAGTGATTTCTGGAGATCAGCTCTCTCCTTATCAAACTCATGTGCATGTTGCAGATCAGGACCATGGTCTGTGCTTCTCTAACCATCTGATGCTGACCTAAAATCCCTTTGCAGATCCATCTGTGCTCATCAGGTGAGCCTCAGTCATGCTGTAGCCTGGTATTCACCTTCTGGTACCTTCAATTTCCCCACCCATTTCCATACCCTTTGCTAGGAGTGTTTGCTGCAGAAGTAGGGTGCTGTTGGAGGTTTCCCATCCCCCTTTTCCATCCACACTTTTTCAAGGGAATTAAGAATGATGCTGCAGCCAGCCCAGCGTGGAGCTGACAAATAGGGATGTCTTCACAGTGACACCTCCTACAAGGGGCAAAGCAGGAGGGTTAGGATATTCAGGAGAAAATCCCAGAATGGGCGTATTCCCTGTGTTTCCCATTTTTCTGAGTACCATTGCTCTCCTGGATTTTTAAGGATGTCCTTCTGCTATCAGAGCTCTAAAGAAGGAGTAAGTGGCATGCTTGTGGGTTTATGCTTAACCAGAGATGCAGGAGCAGGCTGGAAGTGAAAACAAGCCAATCTCAACTGCTGCTAAGAGCTCTTGGGAGGGGGAATGAGAAGTATTCTTTGGAGTAACCTGGATAGCAGGTGGAAATGACCCCATACACAGTGTCTATAAAACAGCATGTTGGATAAAATGGTCCTATTACAGGAAGTGCAGAGGGCAAAAAACCTAAGCAGTCTTGACAATCATTTTGGGATTGTTCTGCAAGAAAATCAAGGGCTTGTCAGTTTTTACTTTTATGCACATAAATCACCTTTGCTCCTCCTGTTCCATAAAATGCACTGGGTCAGGACTTTGCAGTTTGCTTCTACACTATTGTGCGTATTTACAGCAGAATACATGTAGCACACAACAGGAGATTCATATTTCACAGCACTTCCATTTTTCATCAGTATGCCAAGTTAAAGAACCTCCAAGTTCCTTTTAAAATAGCATTAAGATTTGCAAGACAGTTAAAAAGGATGAGAATACATTCTGATATTCCTCTTTTATATCTGCAGATTGATGCATTCAACAGCCAACTCCTTTGATTCTTCCAACATTTAAACATGAGTGACTTAGTGAAAAAAACACTGTATGAATATTTACTCCTATTTTAATGTAGCAGAGCTCTACCGAAGTCAAAGCAAGTGCAGCTGGCTCCTCAAGCTGAGGATATGGCCCAGCAAAGGACTTTGTTAATTGGCAGGAGGCTGGTTTGGTACCATTCCTTGCAGGGCAATATTTTAGAAAAAAAAAAAAAGGAGGAAAAAAAAAAAAAAAAGTCTTACTAACATCAGAGGGATTTCTCATTTGTAAAGTTAAATGCTCCTCAGTGAGAGGTGAGGGGATTACTCCAGCTCAGAGAGTGTTTTCCCTGACTAATATATCCAAAATGTATGTTGGGATTGCCCAGCACTGATAATTCACGCACCTCTGGAGCGGAATGCAGCAGCCATTCCGGGCTGGAAACATTATACAGGAGGGGTTTAGGGAAGAGAAATGAAGAAAAACTAATCCAATTGAAACTGCGAGGGGAATTTAGGAAGCAGAATGCAATTATCCGAGTTGGATATTGGCCAGGACATGTTAGTTAACATTTTTGCTCTTGTGGGAATTTTCATGGGATCTTTAATGACGATGAATGGTCAGGGCTCTATTTTACATCTCATTTGAAAGCCTGAGCTTTCACTTCTTCATGAGGATGAAGTGAATGCTTTGCCTTCCTTCAGGATGAGTTGCTTTACTCAATCTGCTTTCCTCCCACAGGGTCAGGGCTCTCTGGGCACACCTGCCTGGCAGTTCCACATGGCTGGGGGTTTTCTTCCCCCTGAGCTGCTAAGTCAGAAGGAAATCCCAATACTCAGCATTGCACATCAAAGCCCAGTTCCAATTTAAAAGGTCTTCATATGGAGAAGCTCCCCTCCGGTTCAACTGGCCGTGGCACAGAATCACAGAATGGTTTGGGTTGGGAGGGACCTTAAAGATCAACTTGTTCTGACCCCCTACCATGGGCATATTTCCCCCCTTCCCTAAGCACCAGGGTGCTGGGACTCTCCCCTGTTTTATGAGGACTAATGGATGGAAGAATCATCTGTCAATACTAAATATGATAAATCTTACTGAAACTGGCGTTCCAGGAGAAAGGAGTTGATGCATAAAATATTTTCTTCTCTATAATCACAATTTTCCATTTAGCTATCTGAACTTGAATCTTTCCCGAAACAAACAAGCAAACAGGCACTTCTCCTCTGTAAAAAATCAGTGTCCGGTTACAAATGTGTTTTTATATTAGTGCTTTTTGGTATTCAGGCAAGGAAAACAGCAGGATGGTGTTTGCTTCTCGGGGGAGAAGGGGCTTCCTCTTCTTTTGGAGGTTTAGGGATGGCGTGTTTGGTGTGATTTGGTCAAATATCATTCTGGGAACTCAGAGGATTGCTCTCTATCCACTGAGTTACCTTTTAATCTGTTTATCAATGTGCTTGCAGACTCTCTTAGAGGTCATGAAGCAGTGGCAGATGCTGGGAGATAAAATTAGATATGCATCCAGACTCTACTGTATAATTTTGTTAACAAAAAGAGCAATGTAGTAGTAGATACTTCTTTTTTTTCCTTTCTTTTTTCTCCTGGAAAACCTGTCCTGAGATTTTGTTTTCCTGCAAGATCAAATATAGGTAGGCTGTGCTTCTAACCCACACATGCCACTGATACTTATGTGCAACACCAATAATTAGAAGTTAACAGGGTTAATACTCCCCTTGTAGCAAAGATTTTACTGTTTATATAGAAAATTTCCCCAAAACTCTCAGGGTAACATCAATGTCAGTAATTTAAAATGCTGTTTCAAAATCACTCAAAATATTCATAATGTATCAAGTGATATATTTTATATCCAAGGATTTTCTTTCTTAATTTTTGTGTCTTTGTGGACAGTTTAGGTTGTTTTGTGGTCTGTGGGAGGATGGGTAAAGCCAATATCTACATTCACTCATCCTGAATTTCTGGTCAAATTTAAAGAGCTGACCACTCTGACTTGCTGTGGTGCATTTCCTACAGAATTTGTGGGATTTCACAGGGGTGAGAGCTGGGGAGAGTTTCACCATTCTGTTACTGTCAGACTTGCTTTAACTTACAGATGGCTCTTAATTAGGTTCATCTCCTCTTAGGATGTGAATAAAAAGCCCCACTCTGAGCTTTTAAAGATGTTCAGAATATGTGGAATATAATGTTAAGGCGCAAAAGGAATCATGATTGTCATCCAAAAGCCTCAGAGGAAACCACCCTAACTCATCCTTTAAAAATAGCAATGTTTGATACAAGGCTTCTTAGCTGTGTAAGGCTGGGTTTTGTCTCTCATAAACAAAGCGATTTTGCTTATGGACCCCCCATGTAAATAAAGTGCCCATTCCATCTGCTTCTTGTAGCTTGTCCCACAAAGTAATGACAAATGTTTCCACTGCATGAAAGAATTTGATGAATATATTATGTTGGCCAGGTGTAAAGCTGTGATCTGTGACATTTCATGCCTCATGTGGGCATTGTGCTGTCATGTGGCACAGTGGGCTGCATTGATAGAGTCTTTGGGGATAAAGAGAGACAATATGGACAGAAGCTGTTGTTAGGCAAAATAAATTATAGAGTAGCTCATCCAGTGTGAGAAGGATTGGGAATGATGTAGTTTCAAACATTGTTTTTTCAGTAATTGTGCTGTTTGAATTGTGACCTACTTTAATAACATTCTATCGTTTTTAATATTTCTTTATTCATTACATTTTATACACACTCAGGTGGTTTACTGCAAGCTGTGTGGAAATTACAATGAAGGTCAAGTGCTCTCTGTGAGGATAACTTATTACTGAAAATATTAACTGTTGTCATTACTGTTTTCCAACATGAAATTTTATTTGTCTGGTGAATGAGGAGGTGATGTCGGGCTTGTGTTAGTGTGTGATTACTGTCAATAGACCAAAGTCCCTTCAGTCACAGTTTTGAGATGTACATGATCACTGAACGAGTCTCACTTTAAATTGATTTGTTTTTCCCTATGCTCTTAAGCTGGTACAGGCCCTTATCAGAAACATCTTTGACATTAGGATGGATTTATATAGATTTAACTTTTAAAAGCCTTCAGTAAACTGAGGCTAAACTGAGATTTGCAACTTTACTATTGAAATAGCCTACACTTGGCTTTGCAGCCCTTCAAATGAGTTTAAATTCTTGCTTTAAATTATATTAGTTCAGCATTTTTCATATGGAAAAGGCTTTGGTCCACTGGAGGTCTGTGTAGAGTTGAAGTAAAGCATTAGGGTTGAGAGCAGGCTGTCCATGGCCTGTGCTGGGGTTGGGTAAATCACAGGTGCTCCACAGTGGTTTTCCATACAAAAGACCTTCCAACAGTTGCCCTGTAGTTAGTGGACATGTAATTGTGAATTTTCAGTGAGAGTTTGGAAAAAATGGGATCAGGACATTACCTTCTCAAATCATAATCCCACTTTGATAGAGTAAATATCTTACTTTTCTCGAAGCCATGGAAATCTGTGGGGGAGGAAAAGGGAAACCTTGGAGCATCCCTGCTGTCCTTATGAAACCTAACACGTGTGGGATAGCAGTGCATCGTTTCTGACACATCACTGAAATAGAATCATTTTGTGTAAAGGTCAGCTGTCCATAGTGTCTGAAACTTTCGGTTTTTATTATGCAGATTTGAGGTTCCTTTAGGAATCAAGTCCAACATGGGTAGAATGGAGACAGAAGAGTTGCAGTGAATATTCCCCCTTTTGGCTGTAGCTGCAGATCAGGGATTAAAGCTTTACCAGCTTTCTCATTGCATTATCAAAATTCTTGCCTGCTGGTTTGATGTGATGGACTTAGAGGTTTCCCTGGTCCAAGGCCAGGGACATCTCAATTTACAAGTCATGTGGATCTAATTTTCCTTCTGAGCTATGTCATTTGAATTCTCTACAGTTGTGTCTTCGAAGTGTAATCTGGAAAAAAAAGTGGAATAAGTAGGTAAATGTCCTGCTGTCAAAGGTTCTGGACTGCTGTGCTGGGTTTGGGTTGTACAGGTAAGTTAGGAAGGCAAGAACTGTTTTACAGGAACAAAACAGGGAGATTTTTAGCTGAATGTCTGTCTTCTGGGTGCAATTCATCTACACTAGACAAAGCTTTCATGTCAGCCCAGCATAAGAGAGCAACAGGAGTGGGTTAGCCCAGAAAAGAGAGGACTTCTGAGAAAGACCTATTAAAACCCTCTGGAGAACTGAGTGTGATTAAGAGTCATTTAATGAACTGAAGGGTGTCACAGAGCATGAGCAGGCAGCACCCACAAGTGAGACACCTCACCCAGGTGATGTTCTGTGGGAAAGCTCAGTGCGTCGGGATGTTGAGGGTGCTGAAAGCTGACACAGACCAAAGAATCTCCTGGAAAAGTTTGTGGTGGAAGCGAGGACCCAGACTAGGGGTGACACTGCTTCTGACATAGACATGCCAGGCTCACAGATGTGCTCTGGTGGATCATCTCAATGTGTGTGCTCTTGGTGCCTGCCAGGGAGCCAAGGTTGCTGCACCAGGGCCAGCTGGCCCTCTGCTCCCAGCCAGAAGGGATTTCTTTCACGCAGGTGAAGAACTCAGCCAAAAGCCAGTGTGGAGCAGTTCATCTCTCCCCTGCTGCCACTCAGGTTTCTCTTGAGTCAAAGCTGTTTTGAGTATGGGACACAGCAGAAGATGCTTCTAAGAGACAGCAGTGTTGGAGGAGAGGTGTTACCTTCTAGCAAGGCACCCAGTGTAGCAGAGGTGTAGAAAACTGCAGTAAGGGGTTGTGCAGGTGATTTATTTTGCTGTGGGTTTAAGCAGTGACTTTGGTTTAAGCCTGTTATTTCCCTTACTTGCTGATAGGTGCTCTACCCTTGGTGTTTGGCAGTGTAATGATGTCTCTGCTGGAGCTGCTTGTTCTTATCCAGTGCTTGTGTTGGGTATGTCTGTATCCATCTGCACCTGGCTCTACAGCTGAGCAAAGCTCATAGAGGGACCCAGCAGAATTTTAAATGTATATATTAAAAAAAAAAAAAAAAAAAAAAAAAAGTTTAGAAACCATTAGATTTCATTTAGGTCATGTTTGAAGCTTTGTTCCATGTCCACAGCATGGAAACTCCATTTTTATTGGAAATGGAGAATCTTGGGTAATTGCTTGACATGAGGAATTAGGGCTTAAGAAGAACACTAAATATCATGAGACTTGTGATGAAATCTTAAGCACTGCATAAGCCACTGAGGGCTGTCAGACTGTAATTACGTTTGATCATTATCAGTTTGAGCCAGATTTGCACAGGTTACTGAGACATGGAAGGCCACGTGCCCCATTACCAATTCCGTGAGCAACTCAGAACCCTTCCTTGATGATGGTGATATGAGCTGACCAGACATTTTCTTTATTTCCTTTGCATTTTTGCCTCTTTCCTTTACAGGCTACTTTGCACAAGCTCAGGTCATCTCGTGCCCATCACAGGCCACCACCAATTCCTCCCCTGTGGAGAAATGATCTGGGCTAAACATCACTGTTGTTCCTGTGGGTTATGGTTTGCCCAATTCTTTCTAATTCTGGAGATTGAGGAAGAAGTTTTAATTCTAAATGGTTGTCTTTGAAATTGGTTGTTTTTCTGTGGAAATGCTCGTCTGTTTCTGTAACTTTTTGTAAGCAAATTTTGAAGAAATATAATATTAATCTTAATGTTAAAGTAAGAATGTCACCTTATGCAAGGCCCTAGGGTATATTTGTTAGTGGGAGGATCTGGAATAGAGTTTATTAATAATTCCACTTATTACCGACTCTGTTGCCTTCAGATTACCATTTCAAGTGCAAACACACAGTGGAGATTACATATGGCAACATTTAAAAAGCAAAGTTCAGATGCTGTAATTGCGCAACGGAGCCGCTTGGAATTATTTAATAAAAGCGGCATACAAAAAGGTTCCTCGCTCTAATTTCATTAATAATGTATTTTGCATTTGGCTGGAGACATTTGGCTGGCAGCTTTTCTATCAGGGTGTTGTGGAACAAAGCAGTAACCCAATAAGATTTCCTCATTGGAGTCAGGCTGTACATCATGGCTGCTAAGAGTGGCAAGGAGATCACAGAGCCCTGATTTCAAAAATACAAACTAGGGATTGGAATAACGTTTTCTAGCTGTCAGCAAATGGGAACAGAGATGGGAGAAATTGTGATCTGTGAAGGAAAGTGGCATGGCCATTGAAGCTGATTAATTTGATATGTCTCCTGATTTATTTGCCCTGTTTACTGAAGAAGCAGTACGGACACACGCTCACTGCTGTGCCAAAGGCTGTCACAGGAGCAGTTTATGCCACAGCCAGCCTCTTCTGCCAGGGAGATTTCTCTTCTCGTTGCAAACATGGTATTTTACCTTGCAGATGTCAATGCTGGCTCTCTGGTTCTGTTCACCTTTGCTTCCCCTGTAGCTTGCACACCTGATTGTGCTCCCAGCTCTGCAGTTCCCTGGCTAACTCACTTTCTGCCTCATTTACTTCCCAATGACTGCTGAACACTGTTCCCAAATTCAGGACCAGCCCTCCTTTGTGACTGGCTGCTCAGTTTGCTGCAGTGTTTAATGACTTCTCTTTGCTAATGTTGTAGCCATCCCTCTTTTGAATGTAAAGCTAGGTTTCATTAGCTTCACCAGAAGGAGGGAATGAGCACTGGGGAAATAATATCCCACTGAGGGCACTGTGAGGAATTCCAGCTAAGTGATTCAGCAGGGTGGAGCTGGTGCCAGGGGTGGTGTGTGTTGGTACCTCACTGTGTGCTTTCCTGAAGAAAAGCAGGAATTCCTGGTGACCTGATCCATCCTGAACATCTCCAGCAAACACCAGGCCAAGCCACCTGTGTTGTTGGTACTTTGCACTTGAAGAAGTGAATGCTGAGGTTTTGGATAGGTTTAAATATTTTTTCACTGAGCTTGAGACCTCCTTTTGAGTAAACCTAAGGCAGCTTGAGACTGCTGTCTCAGAGTTCTGAGCTGTTTTCAGCCTGGTGCTCACAGTGACACAAGTCAGGGTGTGAGCTGTGAGGGCTGTTCCCCATCAGTTGTTTTTCTCTGTACAAAATGATGTATTCAGTCCTCGGTGGCTCCCAAGGGAGAGTCTTGGAGTGATTCCCTTCTCACAGCTACATCTGCATCTTTGTGGGCCCTCACTGATCTAAGCCAGTGGTTGCTGACTCTTAAGTCTGTGGGAATATGAATGAGTGTGAGTCTGGGGTTTTTTAGTTTCTTTTGTTAAGATTCTGCTCAGTCTGAGTTGAGTGTTTTTTAATGGAGACTTCCATGGGCTGATTGTGGCTTTTTTTCCCATGTGCTTATTTCTAAGATCTTGCTTCCATCATCTTTAAGGCCCTTTTAAAAACCTTGAGTGGGTGTATCCAGATTCTATTGCAGTTCAGGGGCAGCACTGTGATTGCCCACCTTGTGCACTGTCTTAACCAAAAAATCCCTTTCATGTTGTGTATCTCCTATTGTTTTAATCTGTTTTCCCATCTATTTAAAAGTTCTGTATCTGATTTCAGAATCCCAGTTTCTTAAATGTTGGCCAGTAGATGGTATTTGTGCTTTAAAGGTCTTTAAGTACCATACTAACAGCACAGAAACAAAATCCTACATAAACTCAAGTAGTTTTTACTTAATTCCTGAGCTAATTGGGGCAATTAAAAAAGTAAAATTGGGGCTGAGATGTGGCATTCATGTGCTTTGCTGTATTCTGTGGACATCTGATTTGTAATTGTAATGTTGGTTATCTTGTAGGTGGGATATTATTTTAGAGCTCAGCATTGGAGCAGGAGAGCTGCTTGTGATTGTTGGAGGATGGGAGAGATGACAGAATGAGACAGGGATCTTATTTTTTTGGTGCTTTTCTCTTGGAGGAGGCTGAATCTGAGAGCCTTGGCACATCTCCATAGCAGAGGAGCTTGCAGTGATGCTGCAGTTTTGTTGGTGCCACTGCAGACACAAAGGCTAAAACAAATCAAACTGAGCTGAGAGGAGCAGATGGGGCAAGTGAGAAGTTGGGAAATCATTCAAAGTGTTAGACACAGAGCGATTTCAATTTTCCCGAGACAAGTGGGTGCTGTGGCACAACATGGCTCTTTCTGACACTCAACACACGTGAGACAATTTTGGAATAAAAGCTGTATCAGGTGTTCCCTTTCCAAATTTCCCTGCCTGAGGGGGAGAGTTTGCATTTGGCAAGGATTAGCTGTAAGGGGGGTGGGGTGGTGAAAACAAGCTTATCATGAATCCTTTCAGGTGTTCTGTTGACCACTCTGAGCAGAGTGTGTGTAACAAATGAGCAAAGTTCCTTCTTTGGAGGCAAAAATGGAGGGTATCACAAGGCAGTGGGGGTCAAAGAAATTGGACAGAGATACTTCCTTTCTTCTAAAAAGGTTGTCTTGATTTTAATGTTCTTCCTAAAGGATACAGTTTCCCCCATAGTATGGGAATAAGCAAAAGAATAAACCCCTTACTTTGATAAATACGAATGTTGGAAATTTGGGTGTCATCAGTAATGAATCCACAGAAATTCCTTGGAATGTGTGACCTGTATCCTGCTGTAACACTGTTGTGCTGCTAAGATTCCCCTTTAAGGGATTTGGTTTCTTTTAAAAGTGTGGAAATGAGATATGAAAAATTCTGGTCTCACCTGATAATTGTGGCCTAAACATGATTTTGCAGTATTTACTGTTTATAATAAATAAATAGACAGTAGATAATTCCTGCTTTAAAAGCTGTGGGGCACAGAAAAGTTGGGTGTGGGAAAAATGTGTATGATAAAGGATAGTTCCATCAGAAAGAAAAGGAACTTAAATAGCAGTTGGATTCTTTCCATCCACCCTACAAAGAAGAAAATTGGTTTGCAGGAAATATAGGTCATGGCACTGTTCTGGCATCTTGATGTTGCTGCTTTGTAAGTACACTGGATTGCTGGCAGCGCAATTTGGGACTCCCATTAGAGCTGCTCTTTGCTGTCAGGCTTAAAGGCCATTTAATATCCCTTATCTGATCTAATGCACTCCTCACAGACAAAGAAAATTTAAAAGATGCTGTGAGTTTGGGGGATTTTTGTTTGTGTGTGGGTTTTAAAAGTTTTTTTTTTTTTTAATGAGTTACTGAAAGCCCATCTGGAGATTCTTCCTGCTGGTGCATCAAAACTCAGTTACTTCAGTAAGAACCCAAGGATCAAGGGTGCTCCATGAATGGGGCATTGAAGGGGGATTTTTCTCCCCTCTCCATGATAAAGCACAGAAGAAAATTAAACCTTGCATTATTGTGCCATGTGGTTTTACAGATGCCAGCTTATTATTGGAGGAAAGCCTTGGCTTTTTGAACATGGACTTTGATTATGGGATTAATCTAATTTCCTTGTGTTAGGAAAAGTATTAAAGGCAGCTGCATTCTGTGATTTAGGGGGTCTGTATTCTCCTCTCTCTGTCCAGCACCAGGACATGGTCAGTGGTGTTTGTAGGAACTGGGGAACAGACAGGATCTCTGTGGGGACAGGAGGTGATGCTGCTCCTTCTGAGACATTGTGGCACTGAAATGTAAAGAAAGTCATGATTTTTCTGCTTGGTTCTGTGTAACTGGTCACTATGAACAGTAAGAGGCCAAGATGAAAACAGAAGCGTGGAAAGGAAATTTGGATGAGGAATTATAGGTAGCCTTCTCCTATCCATCCCACAGAACTGCTGTAGGTTTAGGAGTTATGTGCTGTCTATAAATACACCGGACTTGCTAAAAAAAACTGCTGCATCTTCACATATCTTTTCTTTTTAAATATTTTGTCTTGAATAATCCTGAAAGTTAATAAATCCATGAAATCAGATGAAATCAAAATCTGTCTCGCCTCTCCCTCACCCTATCCTGGGGTCAGTTGTGGCTCATGTGGTTCCTGGGGTTTGTTGCAGATTCAGGGCTGTGGTTCCTGGCTTTTGTGGTTCCTGGGGTTTGTTGCAGGTGCAGGTCTCTCTCAGCCTCCCTGTACCAAGTAGGGCTGCAGTCAATTGAAACCCTTGTGTTTTGGTTGAAGTTCTACCAATTTATTGCTGCTCAGTCTGGAGATTCTCAGGTGTGACAAAGATCAAAGAAAGCACCTCCAGGTTTTTCTTGCTGCCCCAATGTGTTTGCAGTGGGGTGTTGTTGCCTGGGAGTTCATTAAGAGCCAAACAGAAGCAGCAGAGAGCTCGCTGCTCCTAATGCCTGGCTCATGGGGTGGCTGAGCTCTGGAATAAGCAGGAGCCCAACACTTCCTGTGCAGCTTGCCTGAACATTTCCTAACCCCCCTAACAACTTCCATTCATTATCTGCTGTACCCTTGGATATTAAGCAGTATTTTTTTTTTAAACAGGCAATCAGGGAAATTTCCTGTGATAATAAGTAAGTTTTTCTTTTGGGTGGATCGAAGTGTCAAACCAGCATTATTGTACCTTAGTTTCTTTTTGTCACTTCCTGCAGGATTTGCAGGACTGATTCTTTGAGTCCTGAACAAGGTGGTTGTGTGCACACACATGCACGTGTGTGTGTGATTTTAAAAAAAGCCTAACGTAATACCTTTAAAAACCTATTTATCTTTTTTTTATTTAAAGATGCAAAAATGAGCAAACAGAAAGGCCTATCAGTTGTGTGCATCTGACTGAAATGCATAGAGTCTTACACATAAATTATTATTGCATGCAGTTGCAGGAACAAATGGAAAAGCTGGGTTTAGGACCCCTTGAAAATAATCTATTTCTGTTAGACATGCATATCATTTAGATATATGCTTGTCTACACAGTGTATAATTTTTCAGTGGCTTTTTCAGAGGTAATTGTGGAAGGCAAAATGTGCTGTATGAATATGGTACTTCAAATTGTAAAATGCTTCCATGAGAAAATATATGATTAGTGTGCAGATAATCTCTTCAAAGGCCCTATAACAATTCTGAACTCTCAGATGGCTTGGGTAGTCTTTGCTCTCTCTTTGGAGGGACTGAGAATGCTAAAACCATTTACATGTACTGTCACAAAATAATTTTATGGGGTTGATCCTGCCTGACACGATGCTTCACACCATGATGGAAAATTCATAAATGTTTTCTCCCATTTGATGTTCAAGAAGCTCTTAAAAGCACTCATTTCTGTACGAGTTATTTTCTCTCTCTATGTCCAACTCATCGATTATGGTCAAGTGTTCATTATTATGGTATTTACAAGAAATCAGTAGAGCCAGCTTGCTCATAACACTCTCCCTCCAACCCCTGCCCAGATTCATCCTTGCAGCATCCTGGAACAAAGAGAGCTGAGATTCTGAGCCATGCTCAGATCTGATTCAAGAATGCATTTCCCTGTAGGAAATTTTTAAGAGGCTGAGTTGTTTGTGGTCAAAGAGTCAAAGGTTATGTCCTTTATAGTAAAGATAGGAGTGGCGGTCAGTCAGTTTTTGCCTGTCTAAATATTTTAATTTGGGATGAAGTTCTTAGTCTTGTATTTCCTAGCTCTGTGTGTGTCTGTGCCTGTCCCTCTGCTCAGCCCACAGATCCCTCGTGATGGTCTTCTCTCCAGCTTCTCATTCCCTAAGTGGTAAAACATCCCACCTTTCTCTTTGCATGGACTTGGAATTTGTCAGTCTGCTCTGGGCATTGAACTCAGTTTAATGTGAAAATTTATCAAACAGAAGATTGAGTTGTCCCTCAGAAGCAGTAGCTGCAGTCCTGTGGGAAGGTCTGCTTGTGGAAAAGTGTGCTCTTGGATCCTGGATTAACTGCAGGTGTACTGGGGGGAATGGAACCCGTTCAGGGGTTGTACTGGAGTCTGACAGCTGCAGCTGGAGCAGTTGTGGTGTGACACATTCATGCTTCATCTACTCACCCAAGTCCAGATAAAGAACAGAGCAACGCTGTGCTGGAACACGTGCCCTGTGACTTGCTCATGTGCAGTGTGTTCTCCTTTATAAGGAATATTTTAATGACTTTGGAGGCATGGGGGAGACCAGCTGGCTGTAAAAGAGGTGTGTAGGATTCAGTCTCATCCTGCAGTTGCTTTAGGTGTTGGTTTTTCTCGCTTGGGTAACACATTTGTTTTATTCTGTTGTTGTGAGGCTTGGCCTCTGTTCTCCATGAAGAGCTTGGGCAGCACAGGGTACACACCAGTGCTGGTTATATCCCCAGTGCTCCGTGCTGAGGGAAGGTTATGGGAAAGGCTGTGGTGAGAGAGCTCTGAGGAGCAAAGCATGCCACACATCATCACACTGCAGAGGTGTGGAGATGACACGTTGATTCTGTTACTCAGTCCCCTCTGGGTGTCTGTGACCAGGTGATGACACTGATTTTTCACAGAACTTCAGCTGCTTTTCACAAGTTCACGATAATTTATCAGCCTGTGCACCTAAGAGTGAGCAGCTCTTTTAGAACCTTGTCTTGTGTTCAGTGGAATTAATGATTTAAAAGGTGTGCCCACAATACGTTAAATAGCTAAGCTGGTTTGGGAATTCACTTGGTTACCATACCAAACATAGATATGGTAAATAGTTTGATAAATATTGGAATTTTATTTGTTGAAAAACAGTTTTTTAAACATTGGGATTTTATTTGTTGAAATGTACAGGAAAAGGAGCTCATAATCTTGGTTATTCTGCAATAGAATTAAAGTAGCAGAACAACTTTAACCAAAACTTACCGGTGTCCCTCTTTTCCAGGTGTTGTTCAGTTTGTCACCTGGGGTTTGTCAGCTGGGCCAATGCTGGGATGTGGCAGCACCTTGCAAGTGGTTCTAGCAAGGAAAGGCTTCTGTTGACCAGTGCCCACTCCAGTTTGGCTCCTGTGCCTCCCCAGCTGTGTTCTGTGTGCCCTGAGCTCTCCCCAGTCCCTGCTGCACACACACACACCGAGCTCCACTGCGATGCCCACGTGGAGGCTGGCCCGGGCTGTGCTGACCTTTCCAGGAGCCCTGGGCTGCCCTGGAGATGCCTCCCTGCCACCCCACATCAGCTGCACGCACACTTCACCGCTGGTATTTTTAGCATGGCTCTGTTTCACTACTTTTTGGATTTTCCCCTGGTCAGGCTTGCTTTTCTGGGATGAGGAGGAGCTGCTGCATCAAGTGTTGGTTTTGGGGAATTTCTAACTCACAGAAAGGCGCCTGCAGCTCAGGATATGCACACTTTAAAATGTGTGTTTATGAATTTAAAGTGACAAACGTTTTTTTGCTTGGGTGTTTTATTTTTGGATTCTTCTTTCTTTCCCCAAATAAGCCCTGTAATGAGTTGATCCTTTGACTCGCCCCCAGATCAGACAGTTCCAGTGAGAGAAGCTGTTTTGTGGGATTCATTTTGGAAGCTGTTCAGGGAAATTATTGTAGGCTTTTTGAGAAATTTAGTGAGAGTGTGGAAGGACACAGAAAGGTTTTTTTTCCCTTAAGATTTAAGTAGGATCTTATGAAGGGAAGGAAAAACTCAACCCCTGGTAATTAAAGAATTTTTTAAATAATGAAATAAAATTATGCACACTCTGGGTTTGGATGTGGGTAAGTTCTTAACTGTTCCTGCTAGTGAAGGTTTTAATTTAAATTAGTGTTTTTAGAAGGGAAAGGAAATTACTTAATCACTGCTTCAAATGTGTGGTATATGGGGGTGTGTGTGTATCCCCTTTGCAAGATGTTAAAGAGTTTGGATTTAGGATGATGTTAATAAATGAATGTACAACTTGTAGATGTGAAATGATCAAGGCAACTACTCTGGGCTGGGGAACCTCAGGGGCTTAGCTCATGTTGAATATAATCAGCTGAATACACCTGAAGTTTTCATCCTGGGGAAAAAAGAAGGGAGTCCAACCTGTGGGTCTTTCACAGGCACTTTTTGATTATTTGAATTGGAGAGGGGCATTTCTTGGTGCTTGAATTAGGTTAATGTTTTGTGGGTATACATTTGTATGATCCAGACCATGGAGAACTGGGGAAAGTACACGTGGCCTTCTGTTGAACAAAATGATGTCTTTGACTCCTAATGATGCAGGTTATTAAAGGAAGAAGTCAGATTGTTAGAATAACTTAATCTAATTCTTGTAAATGTGAGCCACACTTGGAGTGTGTGATGCTGAACTGCAGCGAGGAGAATAGAAGAGCAGGTGCTGCTGTGGAGGATCCCAGCAGTATCCCCTGGAACTTTACACTAAATACCAAATAACTTGGAAATGTGCCTGGTCTATGCATGGGATTAATTGATTTCTGAGCACTTGGGCTGGAGTCTTGTTTGTATTTAAGGTACTCTTTGGAATCCCTCTCTCTCGACTATTCCTTTGTGCATACTGGACATCAGGGACCTTGAGGTCAGACAACAGCCACGCTGAAGCCATTCCGGGAGTTTTTTGGCACACTTTTACATCAAAGGACAGATATTGTGCTTGTGCTTCTTGCATAATTTGGGGTGTGTTAAGCCCAAGACCATCTTCTTGTAAATACTTCTGTAAATATTTTTTTTTTTTTTTACATTGCCCTCATGGGGTGTAAGCAGAGTGTCAGGGGTCTGGACAGGTCTGTGTGGCTTCACCATCTCCATCAATGCTGATGTGTTGGGTGGGGTGGTGTCAGTGCTGCGGTTTCTTCGTTAGATTCTCATGGGAGGTACTGAGGGAGTTCAAGGATGTTGTGTGAGAAACTCCCTTCCACTCTGCATCCTTCTCCTTCGATGTGATGCCCTAAGTATCCCAAACTGTGCTTGAACCCATTCCTGCCTCTGGGTGACACAAATAATCTTCATGGGATGCGTGGTTTCTCTTCTCCTCCTCTAGCCTCTTCTCCCCAGCGTTATTTTCCGGGTGGGAGTAGCACATTAACCTATTTAAAAATAACAACAACAACAAATAAACCCAAACAAAAAAAATCCCCACCTTGAATGACTGAATTTGTCACAATAATTAAGTATAGTAGCTACAGCTCTGGATGTGTTTCACCTGCTAAGAGCTACTGCAGTCAGCACCATATGGTGGCCTTTTTTTTCCCTTTTTAATAGACTTAGAACAGCAATTTGTTTCACCCGTGAGCCAGCACCACAGCATGCATTGCTTAACAGAAACAACGTAAGACTGGTGAGCTTTTCATTTTCAGTTTCAAGGAGCGTTTAGCTGAGCTTCAGAGCCTGCTTTCTGGCACTCTCTGTTTGTGTTGTAATTCTTTGATGTATAAAAGTAAGGGGCTGAAGGACAGAAGGGCTTGATTTTCTGACCAGATACTCCTCAGTGCTTTAGTCTTAATGTTTGCAAATAATATCCTAATATTTACCTGCCTCTTCAATTTATTGCCAAGCTCTCAACAATGTCTGTGTGTCACCCTGAGACTGTGGAAAGAAAATTATTGAAGATGTGGAAAATACTGTTTTATTCTATAGGCAGACTGAAGGTGCAGGCTGAGTTATGGGTGTGTCTGTGCTGTGAAACAGGGGCTGGTGCAGGATCCCTGATCCTCTTCCAAAATACAAAACAGTGCTACAGCACCGTGGTGCTGTCCCTGAGGGCCTTACTTTATCTCTAACAGTGCCATGGGGATGTGGTAGTGCTACTTTAGCCTGATTTTTCTCCCAAATGACCAGAGGTACTCAGATTTTTAACCACTTGCTGCCCTGTGCCCCATAAGCTGGCATATGATAATGCAAACCCATAAGTAATTCAGGATCCCCCTTATCTTAAAGCTTTGCTTTTGTGATTGACAGACAGAATGAATACAAAAATAAGAATTTTTGCATATTCTTAGACTCCCTTAAAACTTGGGCAAGTTGTGTGGTACCTTCATAGCCTGGAATGGCATCTCCAGAGTGACATGATGACCTGGTAGCACAGCAAGTTAACCTGCAATGCACAGGACTTGTGCTTAATTCCCCTTCCATGCCACTCCAGGTAAATTGCTTAGGTTAGGGAGGCAGCAGGAGGCAGGTGGAGGGGCCATGAGAATACAGCTGCAGATCACAGTGAGTCTCACATCCTGCACTTGGGAGGCTGTAAATAGCCCATCTCAGACCTCCCCAGGCAAACATCGATGAGGGTCGTGCTGAATCCTCATTCAGATGCAAGAGCTGTGGTCCTGGTATCTTCCATCCTTCCTCCCTGGCCCTTAATTGGCCCTGGGATCTTGCAGTTTGTGATGGCCTTCTAATTCTGGATCAATATCTCAGGTTGCTTCTGCTATTTGATAGTGTTGATAACCTGACCCTGCAAGTCGCTGGCCTCGTGATAACCAAGCCCTCTGCTTAATTAGGGATATCTGCTTAAAAATGAGATATGTATCTGGAGGAAATGCAGGTTACAAATGGTTGCAATTAAAACTCATGTAGCAGATTTCCTGCATCTGTCCTATTGTGGTTCCTTTTTCCTTTCTTAAAAGGGTAAGAATGGAACATTTCTAGAGAGCACAGGTGTTCTGTTCCGAGTTCAAGATCATCTCAAGGGGGATGAGTTTGAACTATCACACTCCCAGCCTCGTTCCTGTCTGGCATCCTTGTGTACTTTAACTGGAATAAAGTGTACTTTGAACCTCACAAAGCTTTAGAAACAGCAGGGAACGCTGAGTGGTTTTCTTTGTAAGTTAACCAACTTATTTGGAAATAAGGTGTGATTTTTTTTTTTTTTGTCTGTGTGTGTTTGTGGACAATGCCCCATGGTACCCCTGTAGAGCTTCCAAAATGGGGGACTTTCCAATCCCAAAGGGAAACTTCTCTTTAAGTTTGCACCAGGAGTACTTGCTCTGCGCGGGAGAGATTTTAATCTGAGTTTTGATTGGAATAAAAAGAGTTATTCCTTGGTGTTCTCTAATGAGCTGGGGGAAAGGGGAGCATAGGGAGGGTAGTGCAGTGCCCAAGAGCTTTTTGTTCTTCACAGTCTTTTAACTTCGTGTGCCTTTGCCACTTTCTCGTGCTCAAGTAATGTTCAAATGGGTTTAGTTTGCAAATTTAAATGAGCTTGCTAATGTTCTCATTTTAGCAATACCATCTAGAGATACTGATTAAAAATGTCACCTAGTGGTTTTAATCTGTGAGGAATGGGCAGTTCTGGAAAAAAGTTGATCAGTTTTTTTCTCTGTACACCTCCATCACAGCAGGAATGGTCCTGGTAATGTTCCCTGCCTGAAAGCCATGTGTTTGACTGGTTTTGGGAAAAATAGGAATTTGCATTTATTTCTGAAGCACCAGTAAACTCAAATCTTTTCAGCCAGCACTGGGTTTGAAGTTGAACTTTCTGGTTTGAGGGAATCTGGCCCACCTTGCAATTATGGGATGGTTGCCCTGAGCCAGCCCACACTGCAGAGCTTCCCAGGGCCCAACACCTGCAAACCTTGGCTCCCTGGGAGGTGCTGTAAGGTCACCAAACTGGGGTCATTTGTCCAAACCCTCTTTTTATCAGAAATTTTCTGCTCAGGTGTTTGAGCTGAGATCTGCTGATACTTGCAACACAAAAGATGTTGTGTGTTTCTTCTGCTTGCAGGTCCCAAAGTCAGTATTTTTTTAGCAATTGCTGATATTCTAATCTGTTTTGCAATATGAAGTCCTTCAGTAATCCAAAAATCACTCCCCCGTCTACAAGTAAAGAACAGGATTTTATCTTGTGGGAGAACAGTATTGTCAAGTGTCCTGTTACTTAGTAGTCAGAGGAGGATTGTAGGAGATATTTCAGAGAGCAGGATGGGGACAGTTTTACTAGATTCATTCAGAATCATTAAGGTTGGAAAAGATCTTTTAAGATCATCCAGTGCAATTTCTGAAAGAGATTCCTGTTAGCTCAGAACACCAGGGACTCGTGGTGCAGGTGGATTCTTCTGTGCAGCAAACAGATGCCTGCTATCAATTAGCACAGACCTGAGGGCACCTTGTGCACTTAAATAAAGGAAGGACAAGATCAAAACATCGCCTCATGATTTACAAAAATGGTGAGTTGTGTAGTGACCTTAGAGCAGAATCATAAAATATTTTGTTATTCCTAAAATTCTTTGAGGGAAAAGAAACTGAAGGATATGAATGCCCAGAGCACAGAGTTCTTAGGAAAGAAAAACAAAGTAAGGGGGGGGGGAGAATAAACCCTATTTAATTTCTTACTGAATTTAGTGTCTTCCATTAAAAAAAGAGATGGAGAACAGTGAGACTCAGTTAGCATATGCCAATGCTGGTATTGAATATGTTCTTTCATATATGAAATTATCCCATAAGTGAGACAAAGTGCTTGAATCATGAAAAAAAGCCCAGAAATGCTGATGTGGGAAAGACCTTGGGGTGATAACTTTGTGTGTTGCCAGGCTCTTAGGTGAGATCAAGTGTACCTGTCTCACCTCCAGAAGCTGACAGTCTGTCTAACCTCTTTTTAAACCTTGGATATTGATTTCTCATCTTCCCTAGACAGCCTGTTCTGGGTCTTCACCACTCTTACTGTTAACAAGAGTTTCATTTTTCTAATACCTAATTCTTCTACTGCTTGTCCTCCTGTTAGTTGCATGAGAAGAACTGATGGATGCCCTCTTCTCTTACTGCCTTTTTGGACACTTGTGGATGATGCTTAGCACCTCCTTAAATGAGTCTCAACTTTGCTTTACAGGAAGAAGAAGAAGAAAAAAAATGTTGTTTTTTTTTTTTTGCTAACAGTGCTTCTGAAATCACTGAGTTGTTTGTGGTGGGTTTTTTTTGTTTGGTTGGTTGGTTTTTTTTTGGGTTTGTTTTTTTTTTTTTTGGTGGTCTGTTGGATTTTTCCCCTCCATTGACCTTTCCCATATTTTAAGGAGTGGCACTAAAAATGGGATATCTATTGACAGGAAATGTCTTTATAGTGCAATGGGAAAAGAAGAATAAGCTCCTTGGTCTTAGCATCTTGTGCTTCTGTCACACTTCTTTGATATTTCTGGTTTTCCAATAATACTGTATTTTTCACTTGTATTCATTGTAAGTGGCTGAAGTGCAGATACTTGGCCTTTTATCACCTCACACTTCTGCCACATGAATTTTAAAAGGAAGAATAAAATAGAAAATCAAGTAGGAAGTGCTGCACTCTATCAGGTTTCAGCTCTCAGATATTGTACCCAAGTCTCCAACTTGTTGATTTATTCCTTCTCTGCTGATTCTGCTCTCATTTCTTAGCTCTGTCATCTACAGCTGTTCAGTTCTTGTTGCTGTTTAGTCCTGTAAGAGCAATGGCATCTGATATTGCTGCTGATGGGGGCTATTTCAGAGATCATTTATCAGGAAGGAGTTGGTGACTTCAGGCCTTGAGCCAGTGATTGTGGTCCTGCTCTTGGCAGAGCTTTATGTGAGCCTCTGAATTCAGCCCTGGTGTGCAAAAGATTAGAAACAATTTCTAGAATTTAGGGCTGGTCATCACTGCCTTTGCAAAATTTGTATGTGCTGATTTAAATTTTAGAGTGGTTTCAATCTCCTGCATGCTGTTGGTGATTTAGATCTTTAGAACTCTCTGAAATGGAAAAAAAAGATTTTTCATATTATTTTTATAATATTGTCTTAGAACCATATCTTGTCTATGTATTGATGCTGGCTTCAGTGTTTGGCTCTAATAATACTCCATAATCCTCCAGTGAGGAGAAAGAAAAAGAATTGTTAAAAGATCCATTCCTCCTTCTTGAAAAAAGCTACCAGAGTTCTCAGCTCAGGTGATTTTTGGGAAGATCTTAATAGAACAGATCAAATCCCATAAAGATGAATATATTTGCAATATGTAGTTATAGTGTAGGTACAAAGCACTGTGAGACTCTTGAGTCTGATGTATTGTTACTCAGTGATTTCAATCACAAGGTGATGCCAATGCATTTGTTTAAGATGTTGGCATTTCAGAGTTAATTTTACACCTGAAATGAAATAAGAAAATAAGGAGAGGACTTTAAGAAAGGGTTGGAGGCATTGCTATTATTTAAAATTACCAGTGAAAACAATAACATCCCTCCCGTATTTTGAAGTAGGAGTACCTAAAAGGCCTCATTTTATCTGAGAACTGCTTAAAAAAAAAGGAGGATGTGTATTTATGATGCACCCTCCCATGAGTGCTTACAATGAGGTTTTCCTCGATGCACTGTGTGATAATTATTCACATATCACTTTGAAAATATTTACTGGGTGCCATATAATGCAACTGCTCTTGGTTGCCACTGTGTTTGAGAGAATATTTCCTACCCCAGGAAGCAAAATTTCTTCCCTTTTGTGCTTCAGTTTTTCCTTTTCCTTGTGCTGGGTTATTCTCTGACAATATCCCTTCGTTGCTCACTCCCTCCTGTGCACAACACCCTTGTCCCTGTGTCCCTGTACCCCGTGTCATCCCATTCCCAGCCAGGTTTCCAGCTGCAGCGCTTCCCACTGCTATCCCTCCTTCCCCCCTGTTTTTCCTGACACTGCTGTGCTCGCCTGCTCTGTCTGATTAGCTGGCTCCAGGCTGTGAGTTAAATGTCAGTATAATTTTTTTCTTTTTTCCAGTCTTAAAGAAGTGCCGTGAAATGGAATTTGAACACACACACACACACACAAAATTCACTTCTGCTGGGAAAGGCTTAACCTGTAGTGTCCAAGTAGGCACTGAATCCCCACAAGGTTTGCTTCCATTTGTTGCTAGAATCCATCCTCATCAACAGTTGCATAGTGTAAAAGATGGGAAATAAAAATGGTGTGGTCAGTGAACTAATGCCAGGGAGTGTATTCTCTTTTGTTCTTACGGCTTGGGTTGATTTGCTGCTTTCAGTGTGCTCAGACACTTGCTAGAGGTTGCAGTTTCTCTCCTCTCAGGATATGACACTGGCCTTGGTAACAGCGATAATGAGGGAGTGGTGGTGGGTGCAGTTCACATCTTCCCCAAGCAGCTCCTGCCTAGTTTTTATTTATTTAATACAGTATTTTTCAATAAGGAGAAAACAGACCATGATCAGGTTTTTATCTGAGCTTATCGGTGGTTATTAAAAAAAAAAAAAAGACTTTCTGGCAGTGGCCAGCAGCCAGGAGTGGTGTCTGACCAACTGTGACCAAGAAAATAGGATGAGCAAGACAGTGAAACAGGCTCTGTGCTACAAATCAATCCAGGGATGACAGGCAGGAGCAGGGTCAGGGTGCAGGGGTTTTGTTCTGAGCACTGGGAAAAAGATGAGGAAAGATGAACAGCTTGGCAGCAAGAGGGGTTTGGGGTTCTGTTTTTGCCTCTTGTGGACCGTTCAGCAGTTAAGGGGTGGAGGTGGTGGAGGCAGGGATGCCTGGTTGGTCAGGCTGACCCTGGGCACCAGGATGGGCAGAAGAGCCTGCAGAGCCCTGTCCTGAGCAAGGGGAATATCCATGACCTGCTGTGCCAAATCCTGTGGCAGATGAGTGTCAGGCCTGCAGGGCTCGACCCCGGACTTGTGCTTTTTGGCAGCTCCATGGCACATGGGAGAGCTACTCATGCACTCAGGGGCTTTGTTGGGTGGGGGCCAGGAGAGCCTTCCATGGCCAGGCACTGAAGCTTGTGCCTTTGATCAAAACTGAGTTCTGGTCTGCTTTATAGAAAGGGACAAAGTGCTCTTATTGCATCATTGACCCCTCTCTCTCAATTTAAAGCTCTTCTGTATTGCTCTCAACTGTTCACAGATACTTTATATGAAGATAAGGATCCTTGTTTGGTTCTTAGAGAGATTTAAAGTAGCCTCAGGGAAAGCAGTGTGCTGGCAAGGGCAGTTACTGTACAAAAAGACATTGCTGCAATAAATACAGCAAACAAACCCAGTTTGGGAGAAGAGAGATGACATTTTGGGAATTAAGTCCTGCCTTAGTATGCTGTTGTTCAGGTCAGTATTTTCTGTCGAGTGACATCCAGGAGCCACAGTCTGAGGGGTTCCTTTTCCCTGGAGGGGGGAGGCTGTGTCCGAGGTGTAAATGAAGATACCACAGATAACAGCCCTGGGAGGATGTTATTGGCTTTTTACTCACTTGACATGGAGTAGCAGATGAAATTAGAATTGGCTGTTGATAAATACCTAGGTGATTGTAGCTGGAATTGGGCTGTGCGGGGTGTTCTTCCCTGTGGATTGCACTAATGACATGATGGAGGGAAAGGCAGGGAGTTCTGATAATTAATGTCTGTTTGATTCCCAAAGATGAAAAATGGAATAAGTTAATATTTTACAACCAGCTCCTTTTGCTTTCTTCTTCAGTTGAGCAGGGAGTCTCTCAGAGCAGTAAACCCTTGATGAGTGGAAAGATAGGAGGAAAACTGGTTTTAAAAAGGAATGAGAGAATTTATTTGTGCATGGCACATTTTGTTTGCTCTTTTCTCCATGCTCATGGGAACATTTTGGTGAAAATCTAATAAAAAAAGTAAATTAGAATTTGGCATAGAAATGAAAATTCACCTACTTCTTACTTGAAATCTAAATGTTACTCCTAAGCCAAAATGCATCTTTTAAAAAAATAAAAGATAAATCATAGTGAAATTGTGTGCAGGGTTTAACTACATCTTTTAATGGCTTTTTCACACTGGTGCATCTGCAAGGCCTTTAGGAATCTCACTTCTAAGCTCTCTGCATGTTTCTTCACAGAATCTTTTGTGTCTTTTTGGCTGGTTTTAAGACCTAAACACACTTAGATTCCCAATTCAGTGTCTCCTCCAGACTTGTTTACGTCTGAGACCTTGAGAAAGACTCTTGAGCATAGGTTTCATATGTTGACACTTTAATCCTGTCCTATCTGAAGCTCTGTGGGGAAATAATTTAAATATATAAATATGTTTCTATCAGACAAATTTACATTTTCCTCCCTTCTCGCAAAAACTCACCCTCCTGAAGATTTGTGATTATCCATCCTCGGCTGGATAATCCTCTCTCCTTCCTTTCCCCCAAACAGAAATGGAGACTTGAATGGTTGGCAGACAACAAGCACATTTGCCTTCAGTAAGCAGCTTATGCCTGACAACAAAAGGAAACTTTTGCTTGTTTTAAAATGTCACTGGGCAGAAGAGCTGCCCTGGGAGAACACATGGCTTTAGCGTTCGTTTGTTACCTGAACACCTCTCGGATGAGCTGTCTGCTTTTGTGGGACTCGGGGTCAGAATTTAGACACCAAGGTGGCATCAGGACTGCGGACAATAACAATCTGTTAACAGACATTACAGGAGCAGCAGATTTAAAAAATATTATTTCATTAAGGCAGGTTTTTCAGTCAGGTTGGTGAGATCAGCTGAGAAGCCAGTGTTGGAGAGAAACCAGTTGAATAGAGCTGTAAGGGTACAGCAGTGCAGGAGAGAGATGTGCTCTTATTTTTGTTAATGTTGGGTGATAACCTTAACTGGTGAGTCCTGCCCTCCTCCTTTTTCTTCATTAAGCATTTTACAGCTGGACTGGGCCTTCTGACTCCTGATTTTTCACAGCTACCGCTGCTGCTCACAGTGAGCAGCAAAGATGCCTTTGTGCTGAGTAGCTCAATTTTGGCATCTGGCCATTCCAGGCTTTGTGCTAAGCTCCCTGCGTGAGAAAAGGGGGATCACTGTGGGGTTGGAGGATTTGTCAGCACACTGGGGTTTGTACCTTGCAATCCTACAGCTTGTTTGTCTGGCTATCGTGCATAGGAACCTTCACTGTGGAACGGGACTTTGTTGTACCTGTAATTAAATATTGAAAAAAAAAGAAGGTCGTCCCCCACTGAGAGCCTGGGAATGTGAGAGATATTTGATGCATTTCTATAGGCACACGTGGGGAAAAAAAAGGGTCAAAATGAACCACTCTGAGAATGGGTAACCTCAGTTTGCCCCTTCCACAGAGTCTTTTGTAAGGCATTGCAGTGAAGAACTGAAAAAAGATAAGGAGATTTTGTAGAAGTTGGTGGAAGCTCCTGCAAAGGGCCCAGATCAGGTGCCGATAAAATCCAAAGGTGGCTGTTTGAAACTGTGACCTGTAAGGAGTATTTATTGACCAAAAAGAGGATCAGTTCTCAGTGTAGTAATTGAGACATGAGAGGTAAGGTAGAAAAAAGATCTAATGAAGGGTTGTTTAGACTAAAGATAAGTCACAATGACAAGTCAGAGATGGAGGACTTTTGTGAGGTTTTGGGGGTTTGTCTGTTCACCACTCACCAATGCACAAAACAATTTGCAGTACTGAGATTTCTCTCATTTGGACTCCTCATTTGTCTGTTCATTTACCTTGGGCTTTATGAATTGGCATGCAAATCATAGCCCATGCTGATATTTATCTTTCTGTTGTGTGTTTGGCTTATGTGCATATTTTCGAGGATGCTCCCTCCTTTCTGTGTTGTTAAGGTCAGTGGCTCTCTGTTCCATCTATCCATCTCATGGTGAGCCTGGGCAGCCCGACGTGAAGCTATTTGTTTAACCATTTCAGCATCTCTGTCACCCTCTCGCTGGTGATTGAGTCTGCTGAAGGGACACACATCTACCCAGCCGCACTTGATTTGTTGCAGGTCATTTTTCCCCCTCCGCATTCAATTCTCCCTTGTCATCACTCAATTGCTTCATCCCTCAGCCTGTGTGCGTCGACCTCCACTGCTGCCAGCCACACCAGATGGGAGCAAAGCCGTGTGCCCACCGTACCACTGTTCCCATCCAGGCCTGGGATGGCGTGTGCCAGCTGGCTTTGGAGGTGTCATTTCATGTGTCCTCCAGTTGCCATTGGTTTGGAGGGTAATTTGGCCTGTTGATTTTGGTCAGAAGAGTGATCTGTTCATCTGTGGCGAGCCATCCGCTTTGTGTGCAGTCCATGGCATGGTGAGGAGTGGGATGGTCAGTGTGCACCTGACCCTTCCTGCTGGGCCGTGGTCAGTAACTTCTGAGTGCTGTTTGTGGACATTCAGGATCTGGCTGGCTCAGGGTGTCAATGACGTGCTCTGTTCTGGTGTGTGGGTTAGGGACAGCGTCCAGTTGCCTTTTCAATTACCCCCACTCTCCTTTCTTTTCCAATATCCTTTGAGATAGTGACTGGGAGCACTGCCTATGGTTTCCAGTCACATGCAGTTAGTAGATACAGGTTTCACTGGTGTGTCTTGCATGTTCAGAGCCTTGGATCGTCCTGGCTGTTGGTTCCTGTACACCTGGAACATTCAGAAGTGCTGGCACTGCTGCCAGTGCCTTTCTGCCTGTGTCGCTGTCGGTGGTGGGTGAAGACAGACTGATGCTGTGTTTGAAAACACATTCCTACACATTTCTCTCTTGCCACTTGGCTCAGGCTGTGCTGCTCCATTGGGAACAAGGCCAGAACACAGCCCTAATTTTGCACTATGCAACCATCAGCTTGAAAAAGCTAACTCAATGAAACATGGCCTCACCCAAAGTGCCAGTAGTGTCCATGCAGGTGCTGGTGTGTGCTGAGCACAAGTGCCACAGGTTACTGCACTTTTTCTCCTGGTAACAAGTGGGTGGCATTAGGAGTGACCATGTTCCTAGTGATGACGTTTGCCATGCTATCTGCTGACACATGGTAAGGGCTGATTGTAGCTTCTCCTTACCTCACTTGATAAAGTGGAGCTGGAAATATTTCATTGCTTTGTATTTTCTGCTGCATATAAGTGTAGCAGTACTTCCAAATGGGAGGTTCGGACTTCTCAAATGTGAAATTCGGTGCTCATGTCTCAGCAATTTATTGCTCATCAATGTGTTCAAGTCATTCTGTGTTTGAATGGGTGAAGTAAGGTATAATTAATGTTTCTATTGTTTTCAGTTGTTAGGAGAAGCAGACCGAGCCAAAAATTGCCTGACTCTATTCTTAAACAACAGGAGTTAGATGGAATATATTCCTAAACAATCAGACTAAATTATGTGTGTACTTTGGCAGACTCCAAGTGAATGACATTGAATCCTTAAAACTGTGACCATTAAATCAAGCACTGGCTTTGATAGCATTAATGAAGAAATAATGTTTTGACATTCATACCTTCATAAATTCTGACACTCCCAATTGCCATTGAGTACCAAAATACCATTGTCATCTGCAGTAACATGCTCTTTAAGAATTTTGCCTGAACTGTATAAAGTTGGGCGCTTTGTGTTTGGAAAGGACAAGCATTTCTTGTTTGTGCTTTTATTCCCCTTTCCTTGGTGGCTGCAGGGCCTGCTGTCTGAGCCCTCAGCTGTGCTTCAAGGTCTTGTGCAGTGACTGTGGTGTGGGTCAATAAGGCTTGGGCTGAGCCGGCAGCCCTAAGTGATGTGTTGGGCACTGACTTAGATATTGATGTACGACTGCTTCCTTTTCCATCCTCAGGAGGGGCTTTAAAGCTGCTCTTTCTTTTGTTGGTATTGCCTTTTGTTCCCATTACGTGGAGGACAATCCAGTGTGAGAAAGATAAATTTCACAATTTCTCTTGTCAGGCTGCGAGATGGAGTTTGCTGTTCCGCTGGCCGGGCAGAGGAGCAGCGGAGCTCGATCCGAGCGCGCGTGGGCGGCCGAGCACGGAGACCCCTCGTGTCCTGGCGATGTTTGAGTGCTCCCCTCCCACACAGCAGCCTCCAAATGCACCTCAGGAGCTCACACCTCCTTGTCTCTTCCTGCCCACCAGCAGAGCTCAGCAGTGCTGTGTCGGGATGGAAAACCACTGAGTTCCCTGCTTGGAAAGTCATCCATTATTAACGTACAGTCCCCACTCCGTGTGCTTGCACTGCTCAAGGATTCATTATGTTGCCTTTTAGTTGACCTGACAAAGCTGCTCAGTGCCTTTCCTCCCAGTGCAAAGTCCTAGATTCAACTTTGCTCCTGGGACCATGTACTCCAGCCCTGGCTGACCTTTCACGGGAAGGGAGCGAGAACACAGCTAAGACATAAATTTCTGGAGAGAGTTGGGAAAGTGTATAAAAAATATTTTGCTTGCTGAGAAGGGAAAAATAGCAATGATCATGCTAAAGGTAATAGGAATCTTGCTCACATTCCTCACTGTCCTTTACTGCAGCATATAAATGTGTGGTGGAGAAATCCTCTCGCTATAAACTTATGTTATTGTTGACCCATTTTCCCAACAGCTAATGGCTAGGACTGAATACATATTGCTACCATTATAATTGTTAGATTTTGCCTCACTGCACCGGGAATTCTGTGAATATTGTGAGTCTGGCCCAGAGCTCTTTGCTAATCAAACACAAATTAAAACTAACCCAACTGACTGCTGTAAAATTATTGGTACACTTCCCTGGTAAATTTACAGTCTTGTGTACTGAGAGAGCTTGAGACCCTCTCTTAAAATACATGACCATATCTGTATTTTACTGAGGATGAAAATGAGATGCAGTAAGGTCTTTAACTTGCAGCCACACAGCAGATGAGAATTGGCTGCTCCTAGTTCGAGGCTGGGAACTCTACCTTTGGTAGAGAGGTAGGCATTAGCTAGATTTACTTCCAGTTTTCTGTATGTAAGAAGTGATTTGTAGTCTTGGTATTGCATTTCTTGCTTCAATAAATAGCTGTTTTCTGAATGCTGTATACTGGTGTGGTGCCAAAACAGGCCATTACAGGTTTTACTGCAATACATTCCAGCAAAGAAATACATTAGACCCTATTTTTTTTTTTTTTTTCCTTTACCTTTAAGAACATCAGCCAAAATCCTGCAGTTCTGAGGCAGGAATAAAGGCAGATAACCCCCATTTTACTGAAAATGCACATTGCATGCTGTCGATTGCCATTTTCCTTGCGCTGTACTCAGCGTGGCATCCTATAGCACAATGTAAACAAAATTATAATCTTATCAAGCAGGCTGCTCCTACAGTGATGACAGCTACTTAGATTGCCAGAAGCAGGGCCAGCAAAACAGAGACCATTTTAAAGCAGCTGACAGATTTTTTTTAGCAGTGTGGGTTGAAAACAAATTATAATAAAGATTTCATTACATGCTATTCAGAAGGGTCAACACAGTCAGTCTCCAGCAGACCTCGAGCATGGGATGCAGATGGGGTCAAGGATCTGGACACAGCAATATCCTGGGTGTTAGGATGAGGTTGGGAAGACTCATGGGGTCTAATTCTTCTTGGGTGTTCAGTGCTCTGGGATTATTGCACCATCCAGTTGATGGGATGGAGTCACTTCCCGCTTATTCCAAAGCCAGCAAAATGCTTTGGGCTCACTAAGGGCGCAAGAGGAAGGCACTTGACTGTTTTCCTAAGTGTGGGATGTCCATGAGTCACCTCCATATTGAACTGGTTCCCAAAATCCTGCTTTGGTGTGAATTTGTAGCATTTATGATCAGGGCTTCTGGTTTTGCTCACTGCAGGAAGACTTGCCTCACCCCATCCCTGGTGAGGCCCCAAAATTTAAAATTTTGCCCATTTTTTAGAGGCGCTAATGAAATTGTCCTAGGCCACGCGATCTTAAGCATATCCCAAAATTTAAAATGCCCCAATAAAAACTTGCTGCCTCATTCCCTAGTCCTTGTGTTGACCACTGCATCTAAAAGAACCTGGAGGCATGGAGTGAAATACCACTGTAGGAATGGCAGCATCAGTTTTAGCTTGAGCTCAGGAGAAATGTTCCATCACACGCTTGTTTTTAAATATGGCATGAAAGGTTATGGCCCCAGTGCATCTTGTTTCCCTGGCAGAAAGGAAGTACATTTGAAGTTGGCTATGGAACTGTCTCTCTTGCTTGTAAAATGTTGTTGCTCCTATATATTTTCAGCTATTCATGAAGTGTATTGCATATATAATTAAAACATTAATAAAAATAACAGCAGGAAGAGTTCATCAGCAATTCAAATACAAATATTTGTGAAAATCTGTCTTCTCCAACATGTTCCTTTCCCCTCTGACTGATTTTTTTATTTTGGGTAAAAATATCATAAGCAGCATTGCTTAACCATTTTCACAGCTCCAGTATCTCTGTAGGATAGTAAATTTATTTAGCTATTGAATTAATTTACCATAGATTGTGCAAGCTCATTATTGTTGTGCTCTTCAGGAGACATCCCAGACATACTCAGGGCAGGGGAGGCTCCTGTCTGGGGTTGTGTGTCCATTCCCACTCCAGGACTAGGAGTTCTTCCATGGATTTGGGGGCAAACCTGGCACTCCCCTCTATAGCTTAGCACTCCACAGAAAGAACCAGGCATCTTGGTCATGGTTTTCTTTCTGAAAACCTGCTTTTTGAAGTATGAAATGGAACCACAGCTGCCTAGGTTGTGTCAGGCTTGGGAAGGTAGCCAGGAGATCCCACCTGCCATATCCCAGGATTTTGGTGGCACTTGTAGACTCACCTTTCACAGCTGACATGGAAATTCTCAGTGTGTGGATTCATCTTTGTAAGAGCCTTAAAAACCTTGCAGCATGTGCCTACTTCCTGAGCTCATAAGATCTCTTTCTAAAGTAGTGCTGTCAAATGAGTTAGACTGTTGTAATTCTGGGTTATTAAATTTCCTCAGGATAGAATCTAAATTGTACTTTGCCCCTTATTACTCTGATCTGTTCTGTGTCTGTGGCATTTACTATATTCCTAAGCAAAACGTTTGGACAGTCTGTAGCACTCGTGTGTTGTTCTGGGTAAGGACCACAGGATTCAGCCAACAAATGTGTCCAATGCATTGGTTGGAAATAGGTTCTCTTTACAACAGATGGATTTAAAAAAAGATGGAAAAATGAAAAGAAAAAAAAAAAGGCTGATATGGACAGCACAGCTCACTTCCTTACTTAAAAGGACCCCTTATTTTGAGGTGTTTTTTCTGCTTTTCTGGTTTACTTTGCAGGATTTTGTTAGTGGATGAGTCCGTGGCCCTGGAGAGAAGGGAATCACTTTCTGAAGAGGGTTTCTCCATGGCCTTGCTGTGGTTTCTCGGCATTTCCTGACTGATTTAGCATTTCACTAAGTAGTGTCTTTGGAGTACTGAGCTGTGAGGAGGATCTTTCTTTGAAGAACAGAAGGAGAGGATTTAAAAACCTGGCTGCTGCAGGATAGTGAGCTCTAGTGCTGGCAATCCCTGCTTCGGGTTCTCTCTTCTTGTGTCTGGCTCATTGAAGGAGCAGTGGACTCTTCACCCCCCTGCATTTCACACCAAGCCATCCAAGATTTTGCAATGAATCCCATGCTTTTATTGCTTAAATAGTCACTGTTTGCTTCCAGGCCAGGAAACCTGGGATGTCCTGCAGGGTAGCCAGCCTGGCTCAGTGGAACCAGCCACAAGACACTGATTTAGTCCCTCTCTAAGGAAAGCAGATCTGCTTTTTGCTATTCTGTGTGTCGATTGACATTAATCCCCTAATTGAAGCATCCAGTTTTGGGATTAAGGTGATATTTATCAGCAATAACCTGCTAAAGGAGCACAGATTTGTGGTAAATGGTGATTTAGACCAACCCTGCCAGCTTCTCCAACACACATCAAACTTTTCCCTGTTTCTTGCTTCTTCACATCTCCCTAAAGTCACCGAACTAAGCTGCTGCACGTGTTGGTGGAAAACTGCTCCAGTCAGCTCTGTGACATGGAAATGTGTTAGCCTGAGCAGGCCTGGACTCAAAGTGTGAAAGAAAACAGCCTCTGAAATTTAAAATCAGACAAATGCCACCAGCCAGAACTGCAGTTTGTAACAGCAGCACGATCCGTTTTGGGAAGAGAGAGGACACAAGCGTTTGCTATCGGAAAATGTGGCAATTGTGTAAAGTCAAAATTCCCTGAGCAGCAGGTTGACCTGGAGATGATGAGCAGTGCCTTTGCCATTGGGTTTGTGAGTGAATTCAGTTTGTTCCTAAGACCAAGTGGCACCAGGAATTTCAGAGGTGCGGGGAGCCCAGGGGGAGGCAGCCACCTCTCTTTTCTGCAGGGAAAGCAAAATAAGGTTGACATCCTTTTATCAGAAGCTACCTGGGTTTATATCCTTAACTCTGTTTCCTGTGGTGACAGGGAGTGTCAAACTGCTTATCTCTGACAGAGTGTTTTCTTCCATTCCTTACAAATACCTTTAATTTGGTGTGTGATGTTCAAGTTCTTTTCAAACATGTTGTCTTCATATTTTCACACAAGTGATTTTTCCCTTTGTTTTCATTTAATTGTCATTATTTTCTTATTCTTCCCAGTATTTCCTTCCTGGCTTCAAAAGGGAGCAGACTAGGTAAAGTGAATTATATCACAAAATGGAAAAGAAATGTTAGGCAAGGGAGGTATTGCTTTTTTTCTTCTGGATATAAGCCATTATCTTGTAGCGCTGCAAGAATTTGAATGCTTCAAAAACATATGTAATTGAATGAAACTCTACAAAATTCCTTAAAAAAAGCCACAGACATGCTTTGAATAAGAATTGAATATTGTGATGTGTCTCTTGGATGTGGTTAATGTCTTCTGTAGATTTGCTGCTCTAGAACTCCCTGTAACAAACAGTAGGATTTGTGCTGGGGAAGGAGTGTCATCCATTCCAAACTGCCTCAAGTTTTGGGTTGGGATTGGGGTTTTTTGGGTGTTTTTTTTTGTTGTTGTCTGTATTGTTTTATCTGTTTTTTGCAGGCAAAGCCTAGGACTGCAGTAGGTTAAAAAAAACTGGAAAGGAAGGGAAAGTAAATAAACCTTTGCTTTTTGATTTATTATGTTCATTTCACAGCTGTTTCAGTACATTCTGTTTTGCTGTCTTGTAGGTAGTCAGTTGGAAAAACAAATTTGGAAATTAGGCAAATATGATTATAAAATGACACACAACTGAGAAACCTAAAATCTGAGGAGCAGGTGAACTGCCTGAAACAACTTACTCTGGAGTATTTTTGGCTCATTTCTTAGCCTGACTCACTAAGACAATGTCATGTCCTGTGACTGAGTTTTAACTAAAGATGTCTGTCTCTTTTTTTTTTTAAATATTTAAGTTTTTTTAATGTTTCTGAATGCATTCCAGGGCTTTCCAAACCTGAGTGAGATGGAGTCTTGACCTCAGAGACAACTTTGTGGAGACAAAGGCAACATTAAAATCTTGATACAAAGAAAATATTGACTGATTTATGAGGGGTCCCTGTACCTTTAAATCATCCTTTCAAAATGTGTTATGTCAGCATGAAATTTCATGGTAGGAATAGTCAGTTTTAACCCCTTTTAGCTTTTCAAAGCTCAAATAAATCACTTTTGAATTCTATGTGACTTGTGAAATACAAGTGTCAGGCAAGTTAGACTCAAATACTGCTTGTGTGATGGGGTTGTGCTGATTCTCATTGCTTATGCCCTGAAATAAGAAATGAATAAATGAAAGATAACAGCTCCCAGTTATAGCAGAGCCCATCAGCAGGTGAGGAACAGGTGATTCAAATAATTCCCATCTTGGATTTATGTTGTTACATGAGCAATATTTCATGGAGTTTTGTGAGGGGGAGGAGAAATGCAGAGTTGAACAGAAATCCCAGTAGATGAATTGAATAAGCAAGAAAATGCAAAATGTGAAGTAGAATACTCAGCAATTATGGAAGAGCTGTGAAAAACTGGGCGTGGACCAAAGACCTTGGGACCCCACAGTGCAGTAGTGTTGCCAGAGCAGTGAAATCCCAGGTTAACACTGGGATTAGGGAACTGGGGAAGCTGGGGCAGCTTCACTGGGTGGTTTCCAGAAGCACTGACTCAAGAACTGTCACAGTTCTGGGCTGCATTTTTTCCTTTGCAGTAGTTACTCCATCACAGCCAGGGTTGTATTTCATTAAGATTCCAGTATTGTATTTCATTAAGATTTGCTGTGTAATTAAATTCTTGAGAAGTTTTGCTTCACCCAGTCCTTCTGATATACAGCTGATAGACTTATCATTTGGGATATGTTTCATATTAGGGAAATTAAATGCCACTGTTTCAAAAGGCTAGAGAAAAAAGCACTGAAATTTATTAAACTATTCTGTAATTGTTGTTAATGAACGGTGGGTTGGGGTTTTTTTTTCCTTGTAAATTAGCTGTCCTTAAAGCACGAGTGTGGATGAAGAGGTATTGCATATTTCTGGACTCTTTTCAGGTTCCCGGCTGCCAACCTCTTGTCTCTGCATGGAGATACTGGATGTCTGAGGGGATGTGGAGTACAAGCTGCTTATTCTATTTCATGGCATTTCTCAAAGATATAAAACATGTTTTCATTCCTGAATTCAATAAAACCCAAATCATTTTAGCTAAAATTGAATTGTTACCACGTCTGCCTCTGAATCATGTGGCGAGGGCGCGACTGGCGGAGGCACTGCTGGATTTCCAGTGGAATTCTTCATCCTGCATCACGTTGACTGATGCTCAGCCATCTCCCAGACCTAAGCCGCAGCCACCAGCCCACAGCTTGTGCTAGAAAACATCTGCTTCATTCTCCTGCACAGAAACACATCTACAAAACTGTTAGAACGTTTTGGCTGCCGTGCAGCGGGAATTGGGACAGAAATCTGTTTAATTGAACGTGTTCCCATCAGCTGCCGTAGGTGATTTATGGGGTTCTCTGGGAGCAGTGGTTGCCAGAGCCATTAGGGATCAGATAATGTGGGATGGAGACACCCATCCTGGCTGCACAGGGAGCAAGCCGGGATCTGGGATGACTCTTCTTTCCAAAGCAAATGTGTTGAACCTCATCTCCTTTACCAAAACCACTGTCATCTAATTTTTCTCTTTATTCTGCCTATTTTCGCTGGGTTTTTTTCCTTTCTTTATATTTTTCAACTCCTCCCTTCGAAAAAGCCTCGTACAAAAAGGAGAGATGGTAGAGAGACTGAGGGAAAGACCTCAGTGAAAATTGAAAATGGGAAAAAACGTAATCAGCTGGGATTTCTTTTTGCAGTTTGGGTGAAAATGTACAAGAGGAAACATCCATGGACTCCTCCAAGTTAAGAAAGTATGTTTGGTCCAAAGTATTTTCATTTAAATATTTTTATTTGCTTTACTGTGGTGCATAACTCCCGTTCAGCATTGGTAAGTTCTACCTAATCATCCCTAAGGGCCCAGGGACTGTGGAATTGAACCTGAATTTGTTTCATGGGGAGCAGAGCTGGAGAGCTGCGTCTCTGGGCCAGCCCTACATTTCTGCTCTTACAGATTTCAGGAGCATGCTAATAGGATTAGGTACTACAAAGCTGTCTTGCATTCAAAACTAATATCAGAGGGAGTGTGCTGTGGAACAGAATTTCTTGCAAAGAGCGCTGACAGCAGAAGCACAAACTCACCGTGAGATTCCACATCAGCACTCCCTGCTCTGAGCTCCCTCTTCCATGGCTTTGGATCTCTGCTATCCCAAACCTTTCTCCTTTTCACATGGCTCTTCCTCCAGAAGATCCCCTTGGGATGGGCACTCTGGACCACACACAGATCCCTTCGTGTCAGGGTGTTGTACGTGTGGCTGTGTCCTGGGTTTTGATGCCTTGGAAGGAAGAGCTGGACTGGCTGTGGCTGTGTGGGCAGCACATGCTTCGTTTCTGAAAACAGCCTTAGCTGGTGATTTTGCAAAAGTCTTGGTAGGCTTTGTCTCAGGCCACTGTGTTTCCTAAAGTGAGCAATATTTTTACTGTGCTGCTCCCCCCCCGCCACTCCTTTCTTTTTATCCATTTTGCCAATTTCTACGGCACTGCAACCAGAAGTGTAAAATTACCAAGTCAACATATGCTGGGTTAAAAATAGAACAGAAATCAAGTTCCTGCTAAGGGATACAAAGCTGAGCTTCAGATAATTGTAAACAGGAATTGACACGAGGTCCAGCCCAGCATCCTCTCTCCAGCCGTGGCCATGGGCTGGGGGAGTATGAGCAGGGCAGGCACATGTGACACTTCTCCTCTGATGCTTCCCAGGCTCCAGCTGTTTTCTGCTCAGGGACTTGGTGCCAGGAGTGATTTCTGTGTAGATAGTAAGCATGAATAGATTTTCCTTCTGTGAACTTAATCTTCTCTAGCCTTAAGCCAGTTCAGGCTTCTGACATCCACAGCTTCTCTTGTTAGGTACAAAAATCACCTTTGTTTGTTTGTGTTAGACATGGCTCCAGTTTGGTTTAAGGGGTCTTTGTGTCAGTAGTGGAAAATTCCACCAAGAAGGTGTCCCCATCCATGCTGCCCATGCTCTCTGTTTCCTTTCCCCCTAATGATTCTTAGCATTTGATCTGCTGTCTTTTTTCCTTTGCCTGTTGGTAGCATTGGGCTGACATTTTCATGGTACTGTCCATTGTAAACCCAGGATTTCACTCCCCTGCAGTTGTGGTTGGCTCAGAGTCCATCATTTTGTATGTGGGGTTAGGATTGTTTTTCCCACATGCATATTTGACATTTATCTCTATTGAATTTCATCTGCCATCTCATATGTCATATCATTTCATAAGGTCCTTCTGCAGTTCCTCACAGTCAGCCTTTGTCCTCATTACCCTGAATAAATTGATATCTGCAAACCTCCTCCCCCTGCTTTCTAAGAGGATGATGGAGAGTGTAGATCCCTAATTTGACCAGTGAAGGAGACAGGCTTTAAGTCCTGCAGGTCTGTGCATCTCTCTTGGTTAATTTTACTCAGTATTGCTTTGATAAGTTCAGTATGCTGGGAAGTGAATCCATGTGTGTCCTGTTTACTCCAGTGAGTTTTGTTTACAGGAAACCAGAACAAACTGTGGGGAAAATGAGTGGTAACAGTTCAGCTTTTGATGTTCATCATGTGTGTGTAGGTCTGAGTCCCTGAGTTGGTGAGTGGGAGAGATGCAACAGAGAACAGGGATCACATAAAAATTTTCCTGAACTGTTCACAATTTAATTCCTGTGGATAACATGAAAAGCAGCAATAAAACCTGGAAAATGAATGGAAGACTCAGATGTGCCTGCTCTGATGACTGTGATGTAGGTGACTTGGAAGAAATCTGCCATTGGTGTATTGCACTGCTTTTCAAAATGGACACAGTTGAAGTTGTAGCAGGAAGGCAAAGACCAAAGAGGATTTGATCAGGTGCATGAATATACAGACAGGAGGGGGAACATAGTCCTGTGAAGCTCCTTTGCATTTCTCTCTTCTGCAACAGTAGCTTTTATTTCAGCTAACACAAGGCCTTAGTGGTTTTTGGCAGTATTTCAGGCAAATCTTCAGATAGGGATGAACTGTTCTTGAACCAAATCTCCAAAGGATTTGGCACAAATGTGCTCTCCTGCAGTATGAAATGTAGATTTTTGTTCAGTATTTATATTTGAATAGCCATTAACGAATGCCTAAAGAAAATCAGTATCTCTACTTTTTCTCTTGCTATTTGATTTTCCTTTGTCTGCTTAATGCTTATGCAGATTGAACTTATTGTGCTGGGAAATCCTACCTGGTGTCAGTCTCCCAGCTGGGGCTGGGAGGTGCTGGGGCGGGGGGGGAAGATGATGTAACTGTGACAAAACATTTGCTGATCAAGAGTATCATTTTCAGTCCTGCCTGTCTGACACTGATGCCAAACTGGAGGGAAATCCATCCCTTAATTTGTTTGGTTTACTTGTAATCTTTCCTGTGAGTCTGCTACCAGCACCACAATGTGTGAAGTTGTACCACAGAATCATGGAATGGTTTGGGCTGGAAGGGACCTTAAAGCCCATTTTATTCCACCCCCTGCCATGGGCAGGGACACCTCCCACTATCCCAGGTTGCTCCAAGCCTCGTCCAGCCTGGCCTTGGACACTTCCAGGGATCCAGGGGCAGCCACAGCTTCCAGAATCATGTCAGTGAAGCAGCTGCCATCACAGGATAACGAAATACCTGTGGCCCTCTTGGCGTTGCTGAGTCAGTAGATTTATTGCTCTTCTGTGTTCTTTAAGGGTGGTTTTTATACACCACCTGTCAAATTGTAAGTCCTTGGAACAGATTAGCCCTGCAGAAGGGATGCCCCAAGTTTCCTCTAGACTTCCCACATTGCACTGAGTAATGATTCTGTATTAATGAAAAATTGAGTTTGTTTCATTCACTGTCACGTTTGAAGCACGAGGATATTTTTCCTTCCCTAGGACTGGTTACATTTTAATGCATGTATTCAAAATTCAAGTCCAATCTGAAATGACCTATCAGCTATGATATAGTCAGGGGAAAGCATCAAAACATGATGCATTGAACATATTTTACATTCCTAGCCTAACAGCATCCTTGAGTTGATTTTATGCAATACATATATCCGATATTTGATTTTGATGAGAGGGGCTGTAGATGCAGATGTATTTCTCTGTGAATATATTTTGGCACTGGTAACACATACATTGCTTTAATTTTGGATGCACAAATCACACTGATGACTTTTTTTAAGCTGTGATTAGGCAAACACAGCTGAAAGGGTCAGGGAAACTGTCCATAATGACTTTTTAGAGTTTAATAGGGAAGGAAAAATAAATTATTATAAACCAGGCACGGCATGGTAGGTTCCAAAGTATTTCACTGAGTTTAGCAGATGTGGCAGGTTCTCAGCTTGTTTATTAATGGACAAGTAAACCTTTTATTAATCTCTTTTTTTCAGTTAGAGTAGACTGTGATATATGTAAAAATATTTTATTTAAAATTATTTGTATCTGAGTTGTGTTTCTCAGAAGGTATTGCAACTATCCTCATAGGCTGCAATTTAGGGCTGAAGTGAAAAGCTAAATAACGTGCAAAAAGTGGCTAATTAGAAGGTGCCTGCTTGTTTCCAAATTTCTAATCAGATTCATAACTCCTGCTTCAAATAGATGGAATGACTTTTTTTTTTGTGCAAAAGTAAAAAATAAATATTTATCATATCAAAACCATTCCAATATTTCCCTGTGCACATCAGGATTATAAGACAGGGCTTTGTAGCTAAAATGAGTCCCTCAATGGCTTCCAGAGCAGAAAGGAAATACGAAACGATCTCAAAGCAAAAGTTATTAAGAAAATTTCATACACCACACCTTATTAACATGCAGACTTCAAAAGGGATGTTTGGGGATAACTGGAGACATCTGTAAACTCTGGGGCACACTGTGAACCCTTGGAAACCTTGCAATGAGATTATTTTAGCACAAACCGCATTTTGTGGTGCTAACAGAGATTTGATGGAGAATTTTAAAACTTTCCCATCCTGAGAAAAATGTCAACTCGAGAATAATTCAGCTTGTTAAGCCCTGGAGATGAGGTTTCAGCAGATACCAGTCCCAGGAACTGTCCAGGAACCAGGAATTGACTGGGGACTTTCTCCCCCGTGTCCCCGGCTCATCCTTTATCTGCAGAACCTCTTGCCACTGGAAATCCAATTACAGTTAAACAAAGATTCACCTCAGCGCCTTGTGGAAAGCTTTGAAAAACATTTTGTTTAAAGACAGTTCTGCCCACATCTGTCTAGGTAGGGAGCCAGGATCTTCTGAAGGTTTTAATGCCACGTTGCACCCTCTCCTGAAGCAGGATATTGGCTAATCCTGACATGAGTGTTCATCTAGACCAGTCCCTTTATAGCTGCAGGGGCCGTATAGGTCACACTCTTAGTGCCTGTTTTCTTGTGAGGTTGGCTTAGAAAGCTGACTTCATTAAAATGAAATGTTTTCTCTTTCCCGTTAGTTTTTTGGTCTACTTTTTGCATTGTGTCATTTCAGCCCCAATGTATTCAGGATTTTCTCCTCCTTCCATGCACTCCTCTTTTAAAACCCAGCAGGTAGAAAATCACTTTGACTAAAGCTGAGATTCTCACATTAAAAGCTGAGATTGTCCAGCTTTTCAAAATATGTGATTATATAAAGTATCAAATACAGTGAGAATTGGATTAAAAAACCACGAGGGCCGATATGGAGACAAATGGTAATGAGCAGCAGGAAAAGACAGTGCGTACAAATACAGTAATGGATAGCAAATGTCAAGAGTTCAGCATTCAATTTTATTTCCCTGTTTTTATGAGGTGAATTTTTATTATCTATGTCATGGGGATTGTGTGTGTGTGTGGTTAAGGGAACAGCTGAAAAGGTGTATAGAGGAGAGAGGTTAGAGGTCAGGATAGTCAGAGGAATTTAGGATGAAGAGGACTGGGAAGTAGTCAGGGCATGAGCCTGACTAACACAACACATAAGGGATGAGACTGCCAGGCTCTTTGGGATGCTACAGCATTTCTCCAAATTCATGTTTGCCAGCTCCCTCAGGAATTGCACGAAGTTGATGCTTTGGCCCCAGGTGTGTTGCTTCAGTGTATAACAGGGATGGATCCAAAACTGTCTTCCTTGCATGGATGCAGAAAAAAAACCTGAAGAAAACCATAGGTTTGTGTCCATGCAGCTTCTCCTTCCCTCCTTGGGGGGAGCTGGCTGGGAATTTTAGGGATGAGATCTGATTGCGAAGACTGGGGCTCAAGCACAGTAAAGATTTTCAGCATATTGCAGCAAAGAGAAGTATTTTTCCAATTGAGAAGAGTGTCAGGAAAGCAAAGATGTTCCCCAGCATCCTGCTAAGCTGTAGATTCCACCAGTGAAAAGAATAATGTTGATTCCAAAATTTCAAGTGGGCCATTTCCTAACGTTGAGTTCAGCAGCTGCATTTGCAGCCTGTGCATTCCAGGGCCGTGGGAGCTGTTTCCAGCTGGGCACAGGCACTGGAGATGCCTCACTTGTGCTGTGGGCAGCTGCAGCCAGGTACACTGTGTTCTCTGCTGACTTGGTGATTCAGTTTTGCCCTTTTTGTGTTTTTTTAAGTCCATTCTGCCTTTTTCTTTGTTCTTCTCATCTCTGTGTTCACTAATGAGTGCCAAAGTGCCTGAGTGCTCTGTACAGCACGTCCTTGATCGAGGATGAGTCACGAATGGCAGAGCTCCTGCCATACAGACTGACCCATAAACCCTGGGCTGGTTTGAGGATTAGAACCAGCTTCTGACAGGATTGTGCTTCTGAAGCTCCTCTTGGCCACCTCTCCTCAGCCTCCTGCCCTCTGTTTGGCAACTTCTGAAGTGCTGCTGCCTTTTGCCTGATTCAGGATTAAACGTGTGTCATTCCTGGCTTTCCCTTATCCTCTGTCCTGGCTTACATGGAACAGAAATGACCTGTGCCTTGTTTGAAAGTAGGCTTTAGGGAGGAGGGTAGCAGAGATGCCCTGCAAAGTGATTGCATGGGTTTAGCAGGGAGTATTTAGTCTGGATTTCATACACAGAGAGCCCAAGTGTAAGGGAGAGCTCCTTCCTCAGGTTTGAGACTGCACTGGTTACACATTGTGGGTTCACTGACCCCTGTGCAGCTGGGGAGTTGCTGCGAGAGCATTCCTGAGCACATCCATGCCAGGGCCCTGCAAAGGGCACTTGTGCTGTGAAATGTGGAACTCTTCTCTCTTCCATCTCGGTGCCTCACGTTCATTCCTGCTCCTTCAGTGACCTCCTCATCAAATGTGGTCCATTTAAAGATTCACAGTGAGATCTGTCTCAACTGCCAGCTTTGCAGCAGCAGCCTGCTCTCCAAGAAATCAAGCTGTGTGCTGTCTGCTCCATCAATCATTCCCAGCCCGTCCTGACGGGGAGGATTCAGAATGGAGACTTGGCTGGTGACCAGGTGGTTCAAACATGGAACAGGCACAGAGCTGTCCTGTGCTGCAGGCTCTCCATGCAAATCCTGGGAGAGAGAAGCTTCCCCTGTTGCTTAAGAAGGTCAACCTATAGTATTACAAACCAGGCTTTGTTTTAAATTTAATTTTCCCCATTTTTGGGCTATCCTATCTTAAAAATTAGCATTTGATAAGAGCAGCAACATTTGGTTGTTGGTTTTTTTCCCTTTCATTTTCGTGAGGGCAAAGTTTTGGAATTGACAGCTTTGGCATCCCTTCCCAGCACTCCTGTTGGGGCAGCACTGTGTCTTCACCAAGAGCCTCATGGACAACTTCACCAGAGCCACACCTGTCATCGTGTCTGCTCTCCCCTCTGCTGTCGTCAGGGCCGGAGACAGGCTCTGTGTGCCACATGCATCCCATGCTGCAGCATTACACAGCACTCAGGAGCCTTTCAACAGTTTGGAGCCACCCATGGCAGGCAGCTCGGTGGATTAAAGGCTTGTCCAAACTCTCAGTGGCTGTTTTGAGAAGTCGGAGTGTGACATGGTGTCACGCTTTCTCGCGCTGTGACGCGTCGCGTGTGTGTCACGCTCAGCACACGCACAAAAGAGCTGCTGTCCCCTTGCACATTCTGTTTGCTTTCACACATGGCTTGCTGAAGGAGTGAAAGGTGAAAATGCATCATCATCAACTGATCTTTGTGGCTGGGTGAGAAATATTTCTTCAGTCGTGAGTTTTACAGACTTTCTATAAAAGTTCCTGGGTTTGGAATCGGGATCAATGACAGCATTTGGGAGTGGGGAAATCAGAGCAGCCTTCCAGGCTGGGGGACAAGAACTGTCACCCAGCAGCAGTAATTGAGTCATTAATGTCTATCATGGGGAGGCAGGGCTTGGAGCAGGTAGACCTAAAACTTTGCAGGGAAAAGCCATCAAACAGACAGTTACTCCCATTTTTGCAGGCCTGTCTACAAAAGCAAAACCTCTGATGTTAAGATCTGCCGTAATTTTGCAAAATTGTTTCTCCTTCTTAAGTGAAAATGAATTAAGTCATACTGTGAGCAATATTGTGGTCAGTGCCTCGTAATGGAAAAACAGCAAATAAAAATTACTCCTCCAGCAATGATGGGTTAATGTCTTTTTAGTACCAAATAAAATTTTGATAGTTATCGCTGATGTATTTTTTTAATAATTGACTGGGATGCTTAATAATGCTATGTCTAATTTAGGAATCCAATTTATTGACAAAACCAGGAAGAAATCATCATGTTAAATAGACACAAAAATCAGTTTAATGCAATTCATGGGGAGGCATTGTAACTTCACAGCAGGCAAAATACAATAAGCACTAATGTAACCTTATAAAATAAGGATTAAGACAAAGCCTCCCAGCCTGTCCAGAGTACAGCATGAGATGGTATGGAGGCTTGGATGCCTTGGTTTAAAGCCTGGTATCTCTCTGTTCACCCAAAAAAGCTCTGTTTTTTTGACCACTGTTTTTCACTTTTCACCTTTCACTTGAGTTGCCTTCAGTTCCCTTTTCAAAATGTCTTTCCTTCTATGTACTCTTCACAGTATTTTGAATAAACTCTTCCATCGTGGCAGGGCTTCCTTCAATCCTGTTCATCTTAAGCAGCTGAGTGTGTTTAGTGAGTTTATTAATTACCATGTTGGGCTCATTAAAGTGAGCACCTCATTTGGAGAAACCTCCTGGGGACTCCAGCGAATACACACGTACTCATTAGACTGAATGTTTTCCACTTGTAGATCAGCATTTTGATAATAAACACTTCATAATCCTAAGGAAAATGGTGCAAGTTGAAAGTTAGAATTTAGTTGAGGATAGGTTTTTTGAGGTTTTCTTTTTTTCCCCATGGGCATCAATATGGCTATTAGCTCTGCAGCTATGGGTCATCAAACAACCAGCAAAGTAATTTCTCACATGATTTCTGCACTGTGCTTAAAGAAATTCACCTCCTCTGTCCTGCTGGTTCATGCAGCTCATTATAGGACACTTGGCTTGGCTGTTGGCAAGTCAAAATCTGAAGTACCATGCAATTAAATGTAGTTTTGAATTTCCTCCCCTTCCAGCAAGGGCACAGTAGCAGCAGTGTCTGACGTGGTTTAGCACCAGTAGCTGTGCAGTTTAACCGAATATAGGTGGAAGATTCAAAGTCAGATAAAACTATGAATTGGGTAACCTATAGCTGGCTTTAAAGTTCAGATTAACAAGGTGGCAGTAAGGTATGGTGGTGCCTTGGCTGTGGTGTATTCGAGGGGGGCTGAATGTGGAAAGATTTTGCAAATCCTTGTGATGCAGTGACAGGTCAGATAAAAACCTGGGAACATTTTAAGTTGGTCAGTTAAAATGCCTCTGCTGTGTCCAGGGCTGTGCCCATTTTTTGGACTGTATCAGGTCGGCTCATTTGCAGCAGCTCTGCAGCCAGGTTGAGGCTGCAAGATCCCACCCCTCCTGCCTCTGGATGAGCTGTCTGTCACAGCCCTTGAGTGCTGAGGTGCTGTGGCAGTTTGGTTAATCCCTTGCAGGGAAATCAACTGCACCCTTCTTGCTTCCTGCTGGAGAAAACAGTCCCAGATGATTTTGTCTGAGATGAGGATGTTTGGTCAGGCTGTTGGAGCAGTAATTTCTTTCCCCAAAGATGAGCAGAGCTGTAGAACTGAGCCCCAGGTCAGGCCATGGATCAGCAACCAACCTCTCACTTTAAATTTTAAAATCCAGAGGAAAGAGCCTAAAAACCAGCTGGGGAACTGGAGGCTGCTGGTGCCCTCCTCTGCTCTTGTAAGAGGAAACACAACACCTCCGCTGAGTTTCTCTGGGGGCACTTAAGGCGGAGTTTATTTACTGTGTAACGTGGTAGTTTAGTGGGATTCCTGCTTGCTGCCTAATTAGTTCCACTAATTTATTTGGAATAATGCTTCTTCCCTTTCTGTTGAATGGCTGGAAGTGGGTTCTGGGAGCCCATCTATTCCCTCATTTAGCCCTTGCACACTTGCAGGATGCTGTGCTCGCTCTCCCAGGCCCATTCTGGAATAACCATTACCTCTGTAAGCACTTGACGTCAGCAGTGCCCAAAGGTCCTTTGGGAACAACTGCTGCAGGCTTTGTGCAGGCAGAAGATGTTCTGATCCATTTGGAAGCTGTGTGCTCCTAAGGAGCTCCAGTGTAAGGCAGGCTCTGGAGCACGGGGGTTCCTGAGAGCCTGAGATTTTTGTATACTTTAAGTTTCTTCTGCTCCATATCCTGCTGCCCGTTCTCTCTTCCCTGCCCCTTCCCAACCTTGCTTACTGTGTGCTTATTTATCACCCTTAAAAATGATGTAATTAATTCTATAACATACGCACACTTGTAACTAAAACTCTTTAGCTGGAGAGCAATTTGTGCAGAAGCAGACTTGGTACTGGATATTCCTGTGCAAGTGCTGCTTCTCTGGTCTTTCCCATGGACATCTGGCTGTAACCTTTGGGATTTTAGTAGGTGGGGTGCAAGAGAAGGGGTTACATACACACAGGTGTTGCTGCACAGCAGTTGCCTCCTGGCAAGGTGGTTAGGACTCAGCACCAGTGGGTCAGGAAGAAAAAGTGCCAGAACTGACCCTGTGAATCAATTCCTTTACTTCAATTACTTCCTTTACTTCTCCTTTGCCACGTGTATGCTCAGAGCCAGGAAGAATCCACTTGGAGCTCACACAACCACACGGATGCTCTTCACCCTGTCCCAGCTTCTCCTCAGAATTTCACATGCGTTTTAAAACTGTGTTCTAGTCAAGATGGTATTTTCATTTGGTCGTTTTCCTTTTGGAAAAGGAGACTTTCCCCACTTCCCCTGGCCTGGGAGCTGGAGGGCACTGCAGGCTGCTCTGCCAGAGCTTGGTGCCTGTGTGAAAGCAGACATGAGCTAATCAGGCTGGCACAACAACGAGCTGTTATTTATGAAGCCAGCCCTTTTCTAACTTTTCCTTTGTTTATGCAGTGTAATTTCAATGTCATAAATACTAAAAGGTTTACCGCTGAGAGATGAGAACTTCCCTCATTCATCTCTGCAATTAAACTTCTTGTGCCCACGGTGGCTTTTCCTTTTAACTGCCTTTTAGGATGGAATCCAGGATTTTAAGAGGTTTCACTGACTGAATTCTTTTAATGAGGTCAAAGAGGTTTTGAGGGAATTTGGAAGAGTATTTAATTTTTTTTTGTTTTCTCTGCAGGTTTAGGCTTCCTTTTTCAGCACAGTCCTTGAGTTCCTGAGTGACTTTGAACAAATTGTTTTTCTGTGTCTTGCTTTCACCAAATTTGTAACAGGATAAACTTTATTATTGACTTCAACTATCTTTAAAGTGTCCCGTGAGCTCCCCTAGAGCTGGGTACTCTCCCCGTAACCACTCAGCTGCTCCCTTTCTTTCTTGCACAATCTCTGCAGCCTCTAGGTTTGTTCTGGAAATGTGTCACACAGTGACAAATATTCTAAGAAAAGGAATCCTATTGAATTTTGCTGCAAAGAATTGGGAAAGTTACTGTGTGATAATCTCAAGGAGTGCTGTGCTGTGCTTCTATCAGCTGTAGAGGTGCCTTTGTTCCACGGACAGAACTCACCACCCTCACAGTAAAGAACTGGGTTTCTAAAGGTTTGGGATCACCCAAGTAAATTGTCTTTGGACTCTCAGTTAACTGCATTGTCCCTTTCAGTAGCAGTCACAGATTTTGTGGGTAAATTTTATCTTGAAGAAGAACATAAAGAGATTCTGTGGTCACTGTAGAGCTGTAATAGTTCTAAGCTGTAAGTATGAAGCTGCAATTGCAGGAGAAGCTGTCATGAATCAACCTACCTCATTTCAAACAGCTGTTTAATGAGAGCTTCTTGTTAGATCCCCTGTTAAGAATAGGCCATAATGAGTATGATGAAACCACCTCATCCTTGAAAACAAATTCCTTTCCATGGCTTAATTAAAAGTGGTCCTAGTACTTCTGTGAGCATCCATGATAGCTTAGGAAAGCCTCTGTTTTAATTTATATAAAGAAGTCTCAATTAAGCAAAATAGGTAATATGTTGCTTTAATATTATGTAGTGAAAACTGTTCTTATTTCTGAACTTCTGCTATCTTCCAGTCAAATATATTTGTCTTAACACAGCTTAACAGCTTTCCCTGAGAGACCAGCGTGACAGCCATGTACTTGTATGCTTTTAGCTCTGTCTTAATGTGATGGAAGAAGTGCAGGGCAGAGCAGCTGACTTAGGCATGATTTGTTGGTGAGTTTCTTGGGGGAGCAATTACAGGTGGCTGAGCCTTGTGAACTCTTTAGACCCAGATGTTTTTTAGGAACAGGCAGCACCAATTAAAGCTGCCTGTGCGATGGGCAGCGGTGCCATTTGCCCAAAATGCAGCAGCAGTGCCATGTGCTGCAGGAGGGGTTCGTGTTAGTGCACAAGAAGCTGGATGAGCAGCAGCTGCTGTGGCCAGGACAAGTTTGTCCCACTTCAGTGAGCCATCCCTGCTGCCCCAGTGCAGGAAACATCCAGGTGTGGGAGAACAACCCTGCTCCACACCGCTGGCAATTCCCAAACCTGTTCTTCCTGCTTCCCGTTTGCCGCATCGAACCATCCCTTTCTCTTTGTAGTTTCCTTGTAAGATGCTAATTAAAGAAAGAAATGTTGATTTGAGACAAAACTGCCAAAGTGAGTATTGTAAAAGAGCAACTGTTTCTTTGCATTTGTCTGAAATTGCTGTGCCCTGGGGAGAAGCAGAAATATAAAAGTTCCCCATGCAGGGACTTCCCGGCTGTGATACCTGAGGAGGAGGGGACAGGAAAGCAGATTGGTTTTGTGCTGTTTCCTTTGTGGGGCTCTCTCCTGACATACTGAGAAATCAGTGAGTAAATTGCATGGAAATGCATGAGAACCTTAAAAAGGGATTTTTTTAAAAAGAAGAGTGAAGTGTTGAAGGAGGGTTGCCGGCTTTTGTGAAGAAATGTGTTGCTCATTGGGAAATGTGCTCTGGCCTGGCCTTGGGCATGGACTGTCTTTGGGGGGTCATGAACAGCTGTGCTGAGCATTCAGCTGGGGAAGAATTCAGAATTATGGATCCAACAGTGAGGAACAACCTGAAGCTCCCTGTGTAAATGTAGTCCTGCCACAAAAGTATTGTCCTGTTCCTCTTTCCATTCTATGTCTTGTAGCTGCAGCATTTTGATTTCCCAACAGAAGGCACATTTGTAGTTTGGACAAATGTGTTCTGATGTATCACTTGGATTGTTTTCACGTTATCAGATTTTCTGTACTTGGTAAAGGCCTGCTATCAGTGTGCCAGTGCAGCATGGTGGTTCATCACATGAAAGCAACGGGAGACTCAAAGCTAGGAGTTAAATTGTGACTTGGTCTGTACTGCAAACCCCTGACCCCCTGCACTGAGACACCACAACAGAGAGCGTTAGCAAAAGGATTGTTGAAAAACATTAATAACGAAGGAGTTTTTGTTTTCCTAGTGATTTCTGGTTTGTCTCCTGAATGATCAGGCTGACACCTTCATAGCTGACCCTTTGCTTTCCACTCAATTTACAGCCCTGATCTTCTACTTTTAATTCCATCAATACTGCAGGCTCTAATTTTTACAGATTCTTGGTTTTTCTTGCAAATGTCAATCACACTAAACAATTTAGGTGTGATCTGTCTTTCTCAAGCTCTCCTTCACACAGAGCTGCCTCCCTGTCTTCTCTCGGTGGGTTGTTGCAGATGGATTTGCTTTCATGCTAGGTGGGAGATCAAACCCTTCAGCAGAAACTGCCCCTGGTAGCATTGCTTGCAAGTTTTATTAATTGCTCATTGATGGTGCCTTGGTTTGCTGTTATTCTGTTGTTTCCCCTAAAAAGAGGTGTATTCGCTGTGCTGAGTGATGTTCATAATTGCCCCCCTACTTTGCCAAAATGCTACTTGTGAGAGGCTGAGAGATTGCAAATGTCAAGCGTGGGACCCAGGAGGACAATCTACCAGTCACTGCTGAAATGATTTGAACTAGTGAACTCTTGTTAAAACTGTTAATTGCTTTTTTAAAAACACTTAATGGAAATTGCCACCTTTAAGTAGCCCATAAAACCACGATGACACCAGCCTTAATCAGGTGTCACAAAAGCACATCCATTATAAGCTACCTGGGCTGAAAACTTTGACGATGGAAATCAGTTGTGACAGCCTGGTGTTTACAGTCCCGCATCTCTCTGGAAGAGGGGAATAATTTAGTTGTTTTACTTATGAAGAGACTCTTCTCTGAACTGCACCTTTATGTGCAATAAAACTTACTGAAGAGAATGACCCCAGGGAACTCAGGAGTCTGTAGGATAAGGTAGTGCTGCCTGGTTTTGAATATTTCATACTGGGATATGCTAATTTGTTTGGTGACCTTGCTGCAGACTCAAAAAACCCACAAAGAGCTCAGTGAAAACCACTGTGCTGTGTTTTTCTCTGGGGTGTTTTGTTGATTCCAAAAGCCAGAATGCTGCAGGGAGGAAACTCTGGTGCTGGGCAGTGAAGTCCTGTATATTTTAGGTAATAGAGGTACTTGGGAGTGGATTTTACAGAGTAACATGATTATGGGACATATATTTTTTTTAAATGTCAAATGAGTTAACTATAAATCCTACTGAAAGCTTAGGTGGGCACTTTATTTATGAGGATACTGGGACGTGTCTATTTGCCTCTTCATTCTGCCTGCCGAGTCTTCTTGGATTGTGTATCAACACATGACCCACTGGAAAAGATCTTTGGAAAGAAGAAAAGATGGGAGCAAGCCTTAGGTGAAGGTGTTCATGTGTGAGAGGAACATTTATGTTCTGTGTATCCAGGTCAAACTCAGCCTCTGGCCTGCGGCTGCTGGGAGCTGGAGGCAGGGTGTGCTGGGCTCCCTCCTGCTCCCCATGCAAGGCTATTCCTCTCCTCAAATCTTCCAAAAAGGGGAATTAATTGCTCATTAATTGCTCATCAGCAGTCTCAGAAGAGGCCTAAAAACAGAAGTGGCCCAGTGGAGTGACACACTTTCTAGTCCATTGCCACGGGCCATTTCAGGTCACGGCAGTTTAGCAGGGCCCTGCGTTAAACCTTACAAACCTGTTCTGTTGCTCAGGGTGTTGTTTGCTATCCAGCCCCTTTCACCTTCACATTTCACACTCACGTTGTTTATTATACATTAAATATATATATATATCTGGAGTCACTGTTGGCATTAAGAATTCGACGGAGCTGTGGTAGCAGCAGTGTTGCCAGAATGGGCTGTTTTAAGTAGGGTGTAGTGACAAGCACTGGTATAAAAATGCTACAAATCACCCATCTCAGCGTTTCCACCTTCATGTCATGTGGAGTTCCTCTAGTACTATGATGATGTTTCTTTTTTTTATCCTGCTTGAAGTTTTATACTGGCTCTTGCCACAAGTTATTTGAGGTAACTTCAGGATATAACCTTGAATTCCAGTGATCTCCCTGAAAGACTTCACAGAAACTCTTCCACTTCTTTTGGAGTAAAAGTTCACTTTATTAAAGCAATTTAGTTTATTGACAGTGCTGATCTTGAGCATAGTTTGGGAGGCATCAGAAGGACCTTTGCTGCCAGTATCCTGAACTTTCCCAGAGCTGCTATGCAGCAACTCCTTGCCTCTTTGAAGCTGTGAAAGCACATAAATAAAAGTAAATACGAAATTGAAATAGTAAGTCTTTATTGCACTTGAGTGATACTTTGCAAAACCTTACTTACCTGTGTACTGACATTTTCTACTACTATTACTTTTTAAAATATAAAACTCTGAAGAGTGCAGACAGATTACCAGCAGAGATAAAGGTAATTTAAGATGGAAAATTTACAGTGGAGCTTGAAAATCCCCTTTTTTTTTTTTTGAGGTGGCTGATCGAAAGGAAATGTTCTTAGTGTTCGTTCTCCAAAGGGAAATTTTGTTTCTTCCAGTCAGGGCAATAAATTAAGGTGAAAGAACCACCACAAAAACATCCCTGAATTATTAATTTGCCAGAAACAGCATCTCAGAAGGAAAAGCCTCCTCAGGATAATACAGGAATGTAAAATACTCATTATTCACCAAACACGTAAGGATTTGCACAGATAAGTAATGCAGCTGGGCCCACACACCTGAGATCAGTGACAGGTGTGAACCAGGTTTTGATTTTAAAAACAAAATATATCTAGCTCAAGGTATCTTTGTAAGCTGAATGGGGAATACTATTCCTGTGCTAAGAAATGAAGCTGCTGTAAGGCATAATGACATACTGGCTTTAGTTTTGATATGAACAGGAAAAAGTTCCTATTGTAATGCTTGGCCCAAAGATTGAAGGCTGCAACCAGAAATACAGCAAGAGCCTTATGAGTCCCAGTCCCTGCTTCTGCAACCACATATCCTTTCTCTTTAAAAATTAAGTGTGCAGAAGAGAGGTGAAATATTACCAGTGGATCGTTTACTATATCCCAGCAGTTCAATCATCAGTGCTGGAAAGTCAATATTATATTAACTTCAAACTGGTCTCTACTGAAGTTCTCCAAAATGATGGAAATTCAGAGGTCCTAGTTTCCTAGCTGTGCATTTGGCTGTTTATGAAATGTCATATAAAAATGATGTTTTGGTAAGTGATCATTCCCGCTGTGCTCCCAAAGGCAGCAGTGCTGTGTTACATCAGGTTTGCTTTCGGAATAGAGTTTACTACAAAATATGTCATGTAAATTAAAATAATATTGACATAAGGTGGTCAGATAAGGAACAGGGCTCGATGATTCCTATTGGAAATTCCTTGAATATTTCTCAAATTGAATGTCAGCAATAACTTCTGAATGTCTGTCAACAGATGACTTCCCAGAAGGTGTTTGTTTTCCGTCCTGACCACGGTGGAAGATCATTATCTGGGATATAGATTGTTTCACCTGTATTCTTCCTGCTGCTGCCTAATTGGCATCTATAGAGTGTTTTAACACCTGGATTAACAAAGGCCTTTGTCTTCCATTTACAGAAGATAAAAAAGGATTTGAGCTTTTTAAACTAAATGTATTTTGCAGTATGGTAATAGATGAAACTGCTTCCTATTATATAAAATACAGTCAATTTTTGCTAAAAGCTTCAGGGGCTTCCCTCCAGCCCTTGGTCACATCCTGTTAAGCAGCCTGGGAGTTTGCCAGGGGAGCTGGAAAATCTGAGTTTGTTCCCCAACCTGCTGCATCCCAAACCAATGAAATAATTTAGTGGAAATACTGTAGCACATCAGCCTGTGTGTGCTGCATGGCAGGTGTGTATGTGGTGGCTTCATTTAAATGCTGTGGGTTTTAGTCGATGTAGATGTGTGGGAGTCCCAATCTGCATTTCTGAAGGCTGGTGTCTTGCTCATGTCTGATTCCAGTATTTGTACAGTTCACAGGAATCCTTCAAGGGTTTATTTGCTCTGTGTTCATCTGGGATGGAGAGAGTGTACCATGTAAAATAATATGTCAGCTCATAAACTGCATGTACAGTGATGAGATGTGAGCTCGTTTCACTTTTATCACAGGACCTTGAATCAGTCTTGTTCTGCTGCCAAGTCCCCAAACACCTCCTTGCAATGTGCCTGGAATTCACTTCTCTGGAATTGTGGTTTTTTTGGTGTATCCTTTTGTATTTTGTCAGGCTCTGGTGCAGGGGACTGGTGGTTTCACAGATGAGAGCCAGGAAGGATGCGGCCAGTGCGCCTGGGATGCTGTGGCATTTTGGGTCCTTCCTGAGGAGCTCAGGGCAGGACACAATGTCCACTGACACGAGCAAAACACTGTAATCTGTGCTTCCTGGGACACTCTGGACTGTTTGGGCTTCCTCTGCCCACTGTCATGGTTGCTGCCATGTGCACATTGATTTTTGTGTTTCTTCTCAGCTCTGTCCTCCTCTGTGCCACATGAAGTGCTGTGACGTGTCCTGCTCACTGGATTAACACAGGCCTTTGTCTTCCATTTACAGAGGATAAAAAAAGATTTGAGCCTTTTAAACTAAATGTATTTTGCAGTATGGTAATAGATGAAACTGCTTCCTATTATATAAAATACAGTCAATTTTTGCTAAAAGCTTCAGGGGCTTCGCTGAAGACATGGTGCCTCAGAATGGAGAGGACAAGAGATGCCAGCAGGGTTCCTTCCTTCTCTTCCTGCTCACCTGCAGAGCTGTGTGGGCAGAAGGATGGCTTCTTCCAAGCCTGGTTTTAATGAGCATAATGTGCACCGTGCCCTTTGTGTATGGAGTGGAGATGTCACAGGAGTGGGCGCTGAAGAGGTTTAGGGAATTTACGAACTCAACTCGCCCACAGAGGACTTAGTGGGGAATGTAATTCCTTTTACTTTTTCCGTTACTGTTCACAAAATGACTGCTTAAATCCCAGCACTCTCCCCCAGCTCTGAACGCCGTCTGTTAATCCCCTTGTCCTGCTGGTGACGGCTGCAGCGTTGGACAGCAACTGTCGCTGCAAACTGGGGGGTTTTTTCCATCTTCTCTCACCATCTCTCCCCAAACTGATCTGCTGTGACTATGAAGATTTTTGGACTCTCCCATGCCTCTTGTTTCCTTGGCAGAGTGATACTTGTCTCCTCATAGGTTGCTCCTTTGCGAGACAGGATGAATCATGCTCTGAGCGAGCTGTCGTGTTGTCTCGTGCTCTGGAGGAGCTACTTGTTATTTGTGCTCTTCATATCCTTCTGACAGCTTGTCAGGGAAGAGAAGTTTTCCTTTATTTTCTTTTCCGTTCGTCGTTGTTGACTAATTAGTAGCCAAATAGACAGCATTTGTTTTTGTGATCAAAGTGATGGTAATTTAAGGGTTGGATGCAATCCAGAGCTCTGGGACCAAGTAATGAACTTTGGGTATGGTTAGGTGAGGGTGTGACTTGGAGTGGGAAATTTTCCATCCGTGGTGAAGGTTTCTGTATTCTGGACTCAATCATGATTAATTCTGAAGTGCCATTTCAACAGTTCATGATAGACAGTTCAAGATGTCATACTCCAGAATCAGGGGGGATTGGTCTGAAATTTTGGAGCTGACTCTGGTCCCCTTGTTTAAATGGGAACTAACCAGGGGATGAGAACTGAAGCCCCTGAGCAGAGGTGTTGTCTCCTTAAGACGAGTGGTTGTCATTTAAGCTCCATGTGGCTTTCTGGATGACAGATCACCCATGTCCTTTGTGTGTTTATCTGTACCTGGCTCCAAATGGGAAGGCCATTCTCAGCCAAGGGACCTGTTTGTCCAAAGGAGTTAAACAGCCACACGTTTGTGTCCTTTGGAGAGTAACCAGGGCCCTTTTTTATTTCAGCCAGTGATTAACTGCACAGAGCAGTAGGTGGCACACAGACATTGTTCATACCTAACGCATTCTGGAAGGGGGGACACGTGGAACTCCACATCCTGCACCTCCCTGACACAGCCATGGTGGAGAGCAGACCTTGTTGCTGGCAGCTTTCCTGATCCACCTCACCTCATGCGAGGAGACTTCATCACCTTCCCACAGTGGGACCAGATGTCCCAACACGCAGTGTAATATCGCAGAGAGGGGAAAAAAATGAGGTAAAAAGCTCTGAGAGCTAATCTCTGTTTTGTCGAACAGTTGGAGAGCTCCTGGCCATGGCATCTCAAACCTGACAAAATTACCCCAAAGTCACTGATTTTACATTCCATTTGGCAGTAGAAAATCTTCCAAAGCATTCAAATTCTGCTTTCCTTCATCAGCTCCATTGGGAGGTGAAATAATTCAGAGTAAGGGATTCCTGTGTTTCACTCAGGCCTGGGAATGATTAGCCACTTTTCTACAGAATTCCTTCTTTAAAGTTTTTCTTGTCTTGCTTCCTCCTGGCACGCATCTGCTCCAGTTTGATGAGGACCAACCATCTTTGGGAGGCTGGTTTGGAGTGAGACCTTTGCTATACAATTCTCATTAATGTTAGGAGGAAAGTACTTGGGAATTTTATCTCTGTCCATAGAGCTGATTTTCCATCCCAGGCTGCTGCCTTGGGGACAGGCTTAGACCCTGCAGCCTTAATGTGTGTATCAAACACGGCTCTCCCAGAAGGTAGCAAGCCAAGTGTATGTTTCCTATGCATTATTTATGGAATTCAAAATGCATTCTCTTAAAAATTACTGTGGACTGTGCAATTTTTGCATTGCAGCTGGAAACATGGGGATTTCTGATGTTTGGGAGGACTTGGGATGGGCACTCGCACAGCCTTGTGCCTTGCGCAGGGCAGGAGCATGAAGCCCTTTGAGGTGCTTAAGCAATTAACAGTTGGTCTATTGGAGTTTAAGTTTCAGTGAAGGAGGATTAAAAAATAGCTGTGCAAAAACACAAGTATGGCATAGCAATTCTAGAAAGGTGTTTTGTTTTCAAACAAAAAAACCCCCCCATACGATATTTTGTTCATCATTTTTGCAATGAGAGGTACAAATTGTTCCTTTTCAGATGTGATGGTTTGCCAGGCAGGGTGTGTTTATCCTGGTCACTAAGCTTTGTTCAAAGGTGCAAATTTGCCCTTAAAACTGTGTTGTACCCACAAGGGTACAAGGTACAAGGCAAAACCCTGTGCATGCAGGGAATTCCACTGCTCCTAACCCCCTTCTCCATGAGTGTTCATTCACCTTTGTAATTTGTACACATCAAAAAACCTTTTGTTTTTTAAATTATGATGAAATTTTGGCTCGTCTAAGCAGAATGTTGTTTGCAGTATGATTGGACAGGCTCAGTATCTCCCTCACCCCTCTCACCTGCATGGATCCAGGTGAGTTATGAAGCCTTATGGTGCTCTCTGCAGTGAGGATCTATTAGTGCCTGGACTCTCCTGTCTCCTTGATTAGCCTGAAAAAGTTGTCTGAGAGCCAAGCTTTAGGCTGTGCACTGGCTGATGTATGGTTGAGCTCAACCAAAGACAGATTTATATTTGTACAAGCAAATTTAGGGCCTGTTCCCATGCCTTTTGTAGCTATCAGGAGGAGTTTTGGGTGTTGCTTATTAATGATATGCATCACCTATAAGGCAGGAGGATGAATTATATAAATTGCTGGCAATCTCCAGCCAGCATTTCCATGTGGATTTAAAAGTCTTATTTTCCCCTTGGATATTTCATTCCCACCTACCAAGAGGCATGCCTGGAGTGTGCCAGGGATGGCCTGCATGCAGGTAATGTACACAATAGCTTTATTATTCCCAGGTAATAAAGAGGAATGCATCAGCACATTGCAGGCATTAAAATGTATGGTTTCTCTGTGCCCTTTAATGAGGGCTTACAGGAGTTCCAGTGCTCTACAAAAAATACTGGATTTTTCTCCTACTTTCTTGCAGGGTCTGAAGGGACAGGAGGAGTTTGCTGTGCATGTGTTTTGAGGAGAACAAATTTAGGATAATCACATTTTTTTTTCACTGGTTTCTCACACACACCCAAACCTGGAGCTGGGTAAGCTCTTTAGCTATGCATCATTCCTGTGCTGGTGCCTGGAAGAGGTTAAAGTCCCTATGTCGCTGCTTAGCAGCTGGAATCAGCCATAGGTGCATTTTCCAAAGCAATGGAAGCTTGGTTTGGTTCCCAGGACTGTGTAATCTTGCACAAATGTTCTTTTAGATATGACAGTAAATCAGCTTTAGTTGTTTATTTTCCTTTTACATTTATTGTCTGTAAATGTACTAGCCAGTAGGTTTTCTGGCTGCAGTTAGCACTGAGATAGGAGGATTGAAAAATGTTCCCAGAAGGAACATTTGGGATGGGTAATTGTGATTGTTCACCCTGGAAACCTGACTCTGAGCTTGTGTTTTCCAGTCAAGGGACAGATACACTGTGTGACTTATGTCTTACCAGATCTACTTTGGGGTCTTACGCAATCAAACACTTGGAAACTTGTCACAGACTAGGGCAGTATCCACAGAAGGTATTTAATGGCTGATTTCAGGTAATATTCAGTGCCTGCTGTGATAAAGTCAAGACACTCATGAATTGTTCTCAGACAATAGAGGGAGAAAAGCAGCTGGTGCACTTTAGGTATTCCTCACCCATCACTTGGCTGGAGTTACATCTGGAGGCAAGTCTGGGATACTGTCACAGAATGGGTGAGGTTGGGATGAACCACAGTGGGGTCACCTGGTCCCACCTCCCTGCTCCAACAGGGTCATCCCAGAGCACAGGATTGCATCCAGACTGCTCTGGAATATCTCCAGTGAGGGAAACTCCACACCCTCTCTGGACAACCTGTTCCAGTGCTTGATCACTGCACAGGAAAGAACTTCTTCCTCATGTTCACGTGGAACATCCTGTGCACCAGTTTCTGCCCGTTGTCTCTTGTCCTATTGCTTGGCACCATGGAGAATGTGGATTTTTCAGTGTATTTCCCTTTTTTTATGCACCCACATCTAATGGACTGTGGCATGCACACCTTTACAGTTCCTCTCTCTTGCTGGGTAGGGCACCATCATATCTTCCAAAAGGGGTGCTTGGTCAGGCTTTAGTCCCCTGAGAAATGGTGGCTCTGAGCTCCCCTTTGCATCTCACCTGACTTTCATGTTCCCCCTCCAGCAGCACTGTTTGTTTTGGGACATCTGCTCCCCTGTGGGAAGGTGGCAGCAGGAGACAACATGAGATCAGTTAATGACTGTAAGTACGTTCAGGCAATCTGCCAGTCTGAGCACTCAGCCCATTCTCCTTTTTTTAACTTGTCAGGAATTCAAAGTAAAAATATTGCAGCGAAGAGGCTCATCTAGAAAAGCAGCATGTTAATTACAGGAGGCAGTTTCTTGGCTATCAGTTGCTGTCCTGCACAGAATAGCTCGGAGATGTACATTTTTGCTGTGGAAAGACATTTAAATCTGGGCTGCTGGCTTTGGTTCTTGCTGTTTGTTACTGCTACTGCCATTCAGTGAAATCTCTAACAAAGATTTTTTGGAAGCTATAGACTGGAACCCCAGTTTTCTCCATATTCTTTGTCCATATAGACTGGAACCACAGTTTTCTCCATATTCTCAGTCCATTTATCCAATTCTTTGACCATCAGATAAAGTTTCGCTCCAGGTCAAATTTTTAAATGTTCTTAGAGAGTTTTGTGTCCAAATATCTGGTGGGTTTTAGAAGTAGCTCCAAGTGCCAGTGGCTGGCAATGAGGCACCCCTGTCATGGGGTTGATGTTTTGTAATATATAGCATGGGAGAAATGACAGCATTTCAGAAATAAGGCCAAAATTTATGGCTTATATGCCAAGATGTGTAAAAATATGCAAATCCATAGAAAAGGAGAATTCAGGAGGGTGAAAAATCGAGCCCTTTGTATAAATTGTCAGGGTAGCATCAGATCTGTGTTTGCTGAGTAGCAGTCTGTGTGACCCAGGGCTCCATACCTATACAGCATATGCAGCACATGCCTCAGTCCTTGGGCAAGTTTTGATGTCCTGAAATTAAAGATGCAAATAGAAACCATGATGGGGGCAGTGGGGCAAAGGGACTGATGTTTTTTAGTCTTCAGTGTCTACTTTGATCAGTTTGCTGCATCTTTTCAAGCCTGAAATTCAATTCAATCAGCAAAATAACAAACCCTCCTGCACTTCAAGCCAACCATTTCCCAAATACAACAAGTGGAGGGTTTTACTCTGAAAGATGGAGAGAGACCCTGCAACGACCCCAAAAATACAGTTGTCTGCTCTCAATTATGCTTGAAAAGAGCTCGGGGATTCCAGTGATGGATGACAGTATACAAATCTCAAGTAGCTTTGCTTAGTGTGTTTTGTGATATGATACAGGAGAGATAATTCTTAGCCAGTGTCTTTTAAAGGAAATCCTGAGGGTGAATCAATTACCTTTCTTTCTGAATCAATAGAGGTGGGATGTATTGCAGTTACTTTATGTTTCTGCAAGTGCTTGAGCACAAAGGATGGCTGCTGATGATAACCAGTGCAGAGAATGCTGTGCCATTTTTTTCTCTTTCTTCTTTTAAGGACACTACAACCCCCTCAGTTCACACACTTCATCATTCCCAGCCACAATCTTTTCTCAACGAAGATTTAGGAGCGGGAGGAGGAAGTAAGCTCTCAAAACGTACAAAGTACGTGCTGAAACATGGCTTGCACTCCTAATGGCATCACTTCCCATTCCCAAGGCTCTCCAAACCCTCGGCACTTGTGAATTTTGCCTCAAAGAACATCCACATTTAGGAGATGGAGTAAGGGGAAATGGGATGTGGGCTGATACAGTGATAGCAAAGGTTAAATCAAGTAGTTGAGGCGCAGCCAAGGATCAAAAGACAGATTTCTTGCATGCCTGAAAGCAAATACCTTTATGTTTCTTGCAAGGTGCTTCTGTGTATCCCACCACAGACTTTAGTTCAAAAAAAGAAAAAATACTGTCATAGTCAGACCTCATATTTTAAAATTATGTCTGATAACTTACTGCCTTCATAAAGTCGTTATTATACTGTCAAAAGGGTACGAATATGTGTGTGTAATATGATTTAGCAAGAGGCTATTGTGAAAGCTTCCTGAGTACAATCCATATGGTAACCTGAGAGTAGTTAAATGGCAGGAACACAAAATGCCACGTGGTCTGTGGTTCAAATTCTCATAAAAGGCATCTGAAGACAAGTGAGGGCACACTTACTTTTTCCCCATTTGCATCTCTCCAAAGATCCAGATATATCTGAGAGGTCTGCATAGGTCACTCTAGTTATCTAGTGCTATCTACTGTTGTCAGGCTGCTGTCTGAAGAATATGGGGAGACAGGAAGATGGAAACTAGATTAAAAAGGAGGGCTTCTTAAGCTCTGCCCTTTTTGCCTGATGCCAAGGTCCCAGGAGGGCAAAAGCAGTCTGAGGTGACTGAGAACTGCATTGGGCTTTTCTCTCTACGTCCCTTGATCAGGAACCACTTTCCTCATCAGAAGCTGAGAGGAATCTAAAAGCACTACAGAGACAGTGAGGGGTCTGACCACAACCCAGCTCTGTCTTGGTGCAGAAATGGATTTGCTGTAAGAGAGGGTTCTGTTCTCTGCATTTTGTGGCTTGAAGAGCAACGAATTTAAAAGGAAAAGGAGCCAGTGTGAGCCTTCCCACCTGGTGTTGTGGCTGTAGCTCCTGTGTACCCCGTTATTTGAGCACCAGCCCCATGTTAGCTGAGGGTCCATGAACTGTAATCAGATCTTTAATGAGTTGGGCATTATGAATGTCCAAGCCTGCAATTTAAAATAGATTTAAGGAATGCCACTGCTGCTTTATCTGGGAATCAGAGGTGTAATACTCCCTTTACAAAGAGCCTTTTTCTGTCCTGGAATATGGCATTTATCTGCAAGTAGTTCAATAATAGAAACAGGTTAACAAATTAGGTGGAATTCAGGAAAGAAAGATGATTGTGTCTGAAAGGGAATTTTCTGGGTGAATAACAAAATAGTTTTGATATATTTCATTTTGATGGAAGACCAATCAGCTTAAAAGGGGCAACTACCAACAAAAATGCTTCAAGGATATTTAAGGTACAGGAAGGGCTTTTTAGAAAAGTTATGTGCATGTAATGTACTGACAGGGATATAAATGAACCCTGTCTGGAAAAGCTGGATCCTAGAAGTGCTGTGAACACCAAGTAAAGTAGCCACAGATACAGCTGCACCACAGGGGTGCTTATGAGTTTGAGCTGAACCATGTTCGAGTGCCAGAGCTGCTTCTAAAACCCTGAATAGGACCTTAATCACTGAAGGTAAAAAATAAATCTGTATTGTGACTCCATGCACTTTCAGAGGAGGTGGAAATGCATTTCTCTCTTCTCTTTTGCTGGGAGGGTTCCCTTCGGAGAGGAGATCCTGCCAGTTTTCTTTTCTGTTCCTTTCCACTGAGTTATTCCCCTTGGTTTCTCCTTGCATTCTTGGAGGAGAGAGAAGCAGCTTTCATACCTTCAGGGTGTAAAATCTGGCTCTGCTGGAGTGGATGGAAATTTTTCTTTGACTTAAAGGCGATCAGAATTTCCTCCTTAGAGTCCTCTTAGGAAAACCAGATGATTTAATCTGAAGCATCGCACGTTATGATGATCATACATAAAAGAACAACATTAACCTCGGTGCCACATGCAGAATTATTTTTGAGTGAAAATGAGCAAAATTTTATAGAGTATTTTCAAGGCCTCCTCAGTCAGAGAAAATATTACAGATGATGAAGAGAAATAAGAATTGCAGATTGAACCACTGAAAACCTCTTTTTGACACTGTCTCTTTAATTAGAAAAAATGAGCCTAACCAAGATGTATATCATCATTGATTTTTATAATAAGCTTTTAAAGCAAACATACGTGGTGTCACTGTGCTGTTTTATAACATACACTGCTAACCATTTATTCTGTCGTATAACAGTTCACCAGCAGACATATTTTATTATTTTTTCTGTGTAATAAAAAAAGATAAAATCAATACCTATTATATGGCATACCTTCAAGGTTAAAAAGTACTAAATCTTGATGCTAACATCTTTCCTTGTATGCATCAATTTAGAGCAATATAAATTCAATACAAATACATTTTCTAGCTATATGATTAAATCTGGATCCTAAGTGTAACAAAGGATTCAGACATTTGGAAACTGAACATCAAGAAACTGTCACTGGGCAGTGCCTTTGTGTTAAACTTGTTACATTTTGCAGGAAATCTAACTATGGAAGCCTGAGCAAGCTGGTACATGGGCCAGATATGACTGGAAGGAGAGGTGCTGTGATTTCCCATACTGGGATGTAGTTTTTGATCCAACAGAAAATTATCTGGCCTAATCAGATGCCAATTAAATGGCTTTATAAGGTCCTCACGAAACTGGAGTGCGTTTCCCCAGCCCTGTGGCTGGCAGTCATTTTGCAACAATTACTGAGTACACTTAATTTAATGATGAGAAGCTTCAAAACTGAGAAAGTGAAAATGGAAGTGTCAAAGCCATCAGCAGACTCGTCTTTGCTGGGTTCTAGCTGTGACTGGAGGGCCGGGGTGGGAAGCAATGGGATAATGTTGCAGCCCATTACTGTGCACTTTGCCTCTGTTTCGAGGCAGCATCAAAAGGAAAAACTCCAATGCTTATCTCTGCTTATTATGAGTTGTTTCAAGATCTGGAGTGATTGTGGTAGTTGTAAATGAGGAAGGACACGCTATCTCTGTTTTTTATTAAGCAACTAAAGCTTTTGGCTTTCTGATGCAGTGATGAGTGTGTGGCAGGTGTGAGGCCAGGGACACTTGGTGATGTAACACACACTGTGTGCACTTGGTGTGGATTTCCTTCAGAGTTAAAGCAGAAATCTTTTCTATTCATTGCTGCTTTTTCATCACTCAGCAATTAATTGTGTGTTGAGGTACTTATGAATATGCAGTGCCTGTTTCCTGCCTGGGAGCAGTCTTCTGTCTGCCTGGGAAGCACTTGCATGGAGTTAACCAAGCAATAGCTGAAACTCCTTGTTCAGAGTAACATCCTTAACATGCAGAATGCAGGTGATGCTGGAAATGCTAATGAACGGATTCATATTGATGGGATAAAATCGTGCCCTTGGGTTCTGAATGCTGGCAGGCAGGAGGTTTACCTGGGTGCCATCCCAGTGAGGAACATCACCCTCGTGTTGTGATGCTTATGGCAAATGAAATAAACTTCCAGTGCTGAAGACAAACAGAGAACACTGAATGCCTCTTACCCTAAGAGTCTTCTGTTCCTCTCTGCTGCTGGATAATAGCATAAAATCATTAAATGTGAGGTTTTCTTCCCCACTTGGCTTTAGAGCTGCTCTCAGCAAGTTCAGATACCAGCTTTCACCTGGAAAAATCCTTTGCTCTGCTTTCAGTAACAGCCTGAAAAGTTTTTTAATGGCCTAACTTGTGCAACTTTGTCTTAAAACAGAACTCTCCTCCCAGCTGACTTGCAGAACTCCCTGGAGCAGAATGGCCCATGTTTTCCAAAGTATCTGTCAGCTGAAACTCCTCTTCTGAGAGGTGTGCCTGGACTTTTGTCAGTCAGATGAATTCATGGATATTCCATATTTTTTCAATTATTTGGACATTGCAGAAGGATTCCCTATTGTAAGATGAGAAAAATTCTTTGGGAATCTCCATCCCAGGTATCAGATTGTCACCAAGCTCTGCAGTCCTTTGAAATATGCACTTACCATTAACTACATCTCTTTCTATTGACAGAATTTCAAGGAAAAATTCCATGAGCTGCCTAATATTTGTACTGTTGCTTTTCTTTTTTTTTTGAGGGCAGCTGTTTAGTGAACCAAATAATAGATCACAGACACCTTCTTTGTACGTTATACATTTACTGGCCTTTATTTTTTGACAAATGTTCTGCAGACAAAACAGCTTTTTTTTGTCCTTGTTTTAAAACATCTTGAGATAATTCAGCTTCTTCTTGCAATGTTAATAATAAGATACAATTTATGAAGGAATACACGGGTTTGGGGCTTTTTAAAAATAATTTGGTGAGGAAATAAAAGGCCAGCAGATAGATTAATGTCTTACACGCTAAGTGTAAGTAGGAGAGACATTTCACTGGCAAGCTGTAAGCTTCTGGATGCAGAGGATTATAGGGAAATGCTCCCACAACCTTAGCAGCATTACAAACAGCAATGCCACAATGAACAGAACAGCCTCATTGCAGCGATCTAAAGCCACTGCTGTTTTCTTTAAGGCAAACATTGTTTTTATGCCCTACAGATAAATCCCATTTTAAGCTTTGATCAAAGCAAATACACTCACTTTGAGGCTTTGGGCAGATGTAAATTGCTTTGTTATACACATGCATTTGCATACATTTGCAAGGAGACATGTAATGGTGCCTTTTATTTTTGACGGAGCGCTGAAATTCAAATAACCAGTGGTTTTCTGCCATGGTGAAGGCAAAAGTTTCTCTGCAAGGGAAATAAATAACACAAGTGAAGCAGAGCTGAGGTATGAGCAGAGCTCTGTCATTGCCAGAGAAGGGCCAGGCAGGGCCCTGAACATCGAGAATGGTTTTATTTTATCTATTTTGCTGTTCTGTCTGGTGAACAAATGTAAATGGAATAGTTCCTAGATGGGACATTTCTCCTGTTTGGCCACTGCTGGAGTGACTGTGCCAGCAGTGTAGGAAATGTGCAGGTTGCCAAAGTGTTGGGTATCTGTCTTTGTTACACACTTCCATTTGTTTTCTCATTTCTGTACTTAGTTTTCTGAATTAAATTGGATTAACTTCCTCTCTCTCCCAATTAATGCTGTTAACAGTAATAACAACCATAATGTGTGAACATCTGGCATTTCAGTACACAGTAAGCTTTTAGAAATACCATATATGAATCTATTGAAATCTGTCTCTGTAGTGATTTTCCCAGCATTTTGTGGATTAGACAATGATTTCTTCTTTCCTCTCCGCTTTCCTTTCATTATCAAGGTTTGTTAATCCTTTAGATGCCAGGGTTAGATAATTAAATACCCCTTTGTAATTACCGTGGTGCCTGTGGGTTTGAGACCTCCAGCTCATTAGGCAGTGTACTGTCCTTCTAAGATATTGGAGGGAAACACTTTCACACTCATCAAAGATCTCTGTGGCAAATTAAGGTCAGGGCTGGCTCTGACGAAGGCTGAAGGCAAAGGCTTTATTTTTATTTCTTTAGTTACCGCTAGGGCACTTCATACCAGAAACAGCTGAACCCAAATATCGAACAGTCAGTTCTTCAAATCTTCCCTGCTTTCAGTAGCAAACATGTTGCCCTTATAAATTACCGATGATGACTTGGTTTTAGTGAACAGAGAGATTTTGTGCAGCTGCTGCACTTTCATTTGCTCTAAGGTGAACATTGGCTTTACACCATCTTTTATTTCTATTCTGTCACAGCTCTTGACTGTTTCCCAAAGCTTTTTATTATGGCTGAAGAAAGAATTGAAGCAAACCTCCAATTATTCCCCCTTGTAATTTTGAGAAATTGGCTGATAAGAAGTCTGAAACTCACACTGTGGTTGTTGCCCTTCACTCCATTTTGTGTCCCAGAGATTTGTGCTGACTTTTTGTTGCCTGTTTTGATGTCTTTCCATATCCACCTTCACTTTGGTCAGGCGGTTCTGGTGAATGCAAGACTTGCTCAGGAGGGTTTGGGTTGCAATGTGTGGACTCCTCGTTGAGTCCTTCATTGTGCTTTTGTCCAGTAAAACCTGGTATGATTGGGTGTCTCTTCACTAAAATGGGAAGCAAAATAATTCCCTGTTATAGAAGGATCACAGAATGTTCAAATGGTGAATGATGCAGCACTGCCTGCTTAATGGGAAACAAGCAAATGGAGCCAGTGAGCTCTAACATGAAAACCCTGGAGAGACACTAAGAAGGAAAAATGGGAGATGGATGTGGTTTATTCAGGAAGAAAACCTATTTTTAATCTAGAGAAGAGCTGGAAAGGAGAAAAAACTCTTTTCCGAGCAGAAAGATGGACTGGTAGGGATGCAGACATAGAAGATGAAATGGGTTCATTGCACATCCCCTTCCCACCCATCATACACTGTCTCCTGTGCAGGGCCTGGAAAGAACTGGGAAGCTAGATTGGGATGTGAGCAGGTCTGAGGCACCCAGAGAAGAACCTGTGTTGAAGCCTGTTTGAGAAGCCTTACAGAGGCACGGTTAATTTTCGTGTGAGGCAGGAGCAGCTTACGAGCAGCCGAATGCGCTCGGAAGGGAGCCCCAAGATGTTTTTCCCTACTGGAAAATTAATAGGGAGTAGCAGGCTGTGCGTCTGCTGGCTTGAGGCAAGCAGTGGGAGGAAGGGCATCCCAAAGCCTGCCGTCACAAGCCTACCAGCACGGAGGGGGAAGGGTGTCACCACCAATCTGCCAGATGGAGCATGTTAAAGGGCAGCCCGCTGAGCAGGGCAGGCAACAAGCCTGAAAAGCCAAGCATGTCGAGGAGTGCTCCATCTCCCCTAGGAAAAAACAGAGCTGCAGCCAGTGTTTGCAGTTGCATCTTCCTGATTCACTGAGGCAGAGCTGAGGGTGCAGGTAGAACTTTGATTTGTTGGGTTGTGTTAGTAAACAAGTTCATCTCGTTGTGGCTCCTTGGCTGTGGGGCTGGGCACGGAGCTGACACTGAAATTCCCAGCGATCAAGGTGGAGCTGAGATGTCCCACGGAGCACGGCACTCCAGCACCCAGGAATGAGGGCTGCTGAGGTTGGGCAGGACCTGAAGAGTAAAGCAAATGCCATTGGGCAAAGCTGGATCCTGCTCTAAATCCCAAGAAAACCATCATAGCCTCGTCATCATTTGTGTCTCCATGGTATTTATTTTTCCCACCTCTGACTCCATAACAGGCATCAGAACCAAAAGCCAACTCTGTGTCAGCTCTGTTTGAAGTGTGCTGTGCCTCATGTGGTCACCTCTGATCCTGGGCCTGTTCTGCCAGCTTTTGTTCCCAAGAATTTTGACTCTATAGGTATGATGGTATGGCCTTTGCTGACATGGAAGTTGAAGGCCATAACTTAACACTCTGATTTGCAAAGTTTTCAGTTTACAGTGCTCTAATGCATGGAGCTATGAGCAGGTTTCCATAAATCTCTTTTTATCTCATCTGATGGTTTCTTTTTTGATGTTCTCCTGCCAGCAATTTTCCACTTTGCTGGACAAATGAATGCATATAGGGAGAACATCCATGGCAGCTGAAAGGTTAATGGAAGGAAAACGTAGTGACATCAAAGTAAGTTTTATTAAGTGAAGCTTTGATTTTCTCCATTATGGGCTCTTTTGTATGAATAAACTTTAATTCTCTGTAAAGCACATGAGCACAGACTAAACAGGAGCAGAAAGCAGGAGAGCACAGCAAAGAATGTTAATTTGTTGTTTTTCTATAGTTCCTTGCAGCTGAAGGTCACAATGATGCATTACAGCTCAAACCTCTCTGCTCTTACATGTGTGTTAAATATTACCAGTTTCTTATTATAAATAAATAAGCAACTGAAGCAGAGAGTTGCATATTTAAAGACAAGAATAAATGTCTAAGGCAGCCCTAGGAAAAGGGGATGTTGGATATTTCAATTCCCAGTTTTGGCCCTCCTCTAAATGAGAATTTTTCCTTTTTAAGGCTGTTTCTGTGCAGATACTGGGCCCAGGCTCTGTCAGCACTAAACAGATAAATAATAATCATCCCACAGATTCGTGGTTGCACCTGACACACTGAATTTATTTGAGAAAACTTCTACTGCTGGCAAATACTGATTCCATACCTGCATGCCAATTATGGGATAAGTACCTTTTGTGAAGAAGAGAAAAGCCTATTGTTTTAAAGGTTTTCCAGAAAATTATACACCTGAAAGAGGTCACTTTCCATTACGTTTCAACAATTCCAATTCTCTTAAAAAAATCTGCACGTAAAAAAGAAAAAAAAAGATCCTGTAATTTTCTAAATTGCAAAAAGATTGTTCTCTCTCTTTCTTGTGTTCTTTCCACCTGGGTTAGCTGCTGTGTTATCAGTGCTGCAGGAGCTGAGGGCTGGGAAATGCAGGGGCAGGTTTCAATTTCAGGTGAAGCTGTACAGAACTCGCATCTTTTCTTCTCCAGGTAGAGTGTGGGGTTTGTCTTGGACACCTGTGGTGGTCAGAGTTTCTTGGGGAAGGGAAGATGAAGAGCAGAGTAAGGATAAGAAAAACCAGGCAAGATTTCTAAATGTCGAGAGAGTGACCCCCTTTTTCGAGGGCTGAAGATTGTTGAGAGCTCTGAGGAAATGTTTAAGGGAGGAGAAGGCAGGAGCTCCACCTGTGTTACACGTGAAGGGTTTTTTGTGTGGTTTTAAAGAAACACACCTGATTCTCTTGTCAGTAGCTTTATTGAGGGATTAAGTCTTTTTTGGTGGAGAATAATGCGAAAACAGAAAATCATGACTGGCACATACAGTTTTTAACAAAAAATTTAAGCAAATTTTTTCCATAAACATTTACAGTTAACAGTAGACAATGTATCCATTTCCAACCCTGATGAAGTAGTATTTTTGCATAGTTTTGGGAGGAAAACCCCCAATTTTCTCCTATATTCAGTGATAGGATTTACTGCTTCAGTAATGGGATTTCCTGTAAATGCAGATTTTGTGAGGATGTTCTGGTCCTTTCTCGGTCAGGTTCCATTCACCCTCTGTGTTATGGCAGCTTCCACTGCAGAACAGATCCATAACTTGGCCTGTGTGGGATTTATACTCACAGCCTATATCTTACTCTCTCTAAAAAAAAAATCTCTGGGAAAAAACCTCTCTGGAAATCCATTGTGTCAGTACAAGTGCGTGTATAGCTGATCCCATGCTGGGGATGTTATTCCTTCTTTAACTAAACCAGCAGCATTAAAAACTGGTGATGTAGGGATTAAAAGAAGAGGAGACAAAAAAAATTAGAAGGAGACAAAACCACAAGGTTCCAAAATCCCATTGAAAATCAATAAAGCTTTAGCACAGGAGCTATTTATATCCTTTTGTAAATGCTATCCACCTTTTCTGGGTGCAAAGTGCAGATTCCCAGCGGAAGGCCAGCTGAACAGAGCAAGGCTAGAGGAGGAGGATGGGAAGAAGATAACAAGGCCACCGGGGAAGCACACAAGGCAATGGAAATTGTCTCAGGCGTAGCAGAGTGGTGGCTAAAGAGGCGTCAAAGAGGAGGTGTGAGAAGGGTGGGCACAGAGGAGGGGGAGAGGGAATGAGAGGGCTTAGGGAGAAGGGAAGAACTGTCATGCACTTGGGAATGCTGGCTAGGAGGAGAAGCCCAGCTGCCCCTTGCCACCAGCAGGGCCTCAGGAATAACCCTCACACTGTTCTGCTCACACCGCTGTGTTGCACCTCTTTAGAAACAGCAAGGTTTTAGTGTGGCTGCTGTCTGCAGTTTGCAAAGGTGTCTTGTCTGCCAGGTAACCAAATGGCAGAGTTTTCCTTGCTAATGGAAGCCAGCCCAGTGAATCCTGCTGGGAAGGGCTGTTGTGGCTCATGGCAGGAGCTGGGTCGGGGCATCCCTGAGCCAAAGGGTCTTGGGGATCAACAGCCAAGGCCGGGCAGGAGCAGCACTTCCCAGGCTCTGCTGGGCTTTTTCCCACCTCCATTCAGGTTACATTTTCACAGGGAGGAAGGTGGAATCAGGGAGGAGACCTTATCCCTGTCTATCAGTATCTGAAGGGAGGGTGCCAGGAGGATGGACCAGGCTCTGCTCCGTGGTGCTGAGCAATAGGACAAGAGGAATGGGCAGAAATGGATGCACAGGGAGTTCCACCTGAACATGAGGAAGAACTTCTTTGTTGTGCAGTGACCGAGCACTGGAACAGATTGCCCAGAGAGGGTGTGGAGCCCCCCTCAGAGGAGATATTCCAGAGCAGTCTGCACACAATCCTGTGCTGTGTGCTCTGGGATGACCCTGCTTGAGCAGGGAGGTGGGACCAGATGACCCCACTGTCGTCCTGTGAAGATACAGATAAATAGGCAAAAATTGCCTGCTCTTCTGTTACTTTATAAAAAGTACTTTATATATACACTTTTTTAATCCTTCAGAGCAAACAACTCAGCCAGGGATTTTATTCTTGCATTAAATCCCCCTGCCGTCGTAGAATTTCATTTTACTGTAACTGATGAATTGTTTTAGGGTGGCACAGAGTTTCATGGTCAAAATGGAAATGAGTTGAAGAAAGCAGAGCATAATTGAGAATTTGGCAATTTTACGTATCAGTTCCCCTATGGTAATTGGCCTGCAAGATGAAATATTTAAAAACACAATCAAACCCTGCCTGTGTACATGAGGCTGTGTTTGTGGATCTGTGTGTTAGCACTGCACCATGTATTAGTTGCTTGGAACTAATTAGTTGCTAGCTACTCACAGCATCTGTATTTCAGATCCCATGGGACTCTTAGGAATGTGACCTTATTTTAATGCTTTTCCGTGCTTTGAGAATTCCTCCTCTGTATCTGCTCCTAGGACGTGTTTTGTTGCTTTAATAACAATAATGCTTAGCACTCGTTTTAGATTTAGATCCCAAGGACATCTACGAAAGTAGACAAGCATTATCTCTGTGATAAAATCACATTCCCGCTTTAGAGCTGGCCACTTAACACCACAGCAGGCTGGTGCTGGTGCAGGGATTACAATAACTTGTGCTGGAAGAGCCAAAGGTGGGAGTTTCCTCCAGGTCCCAGCTGTGCAGCTCCAGCAGCTTCTCCACACACACCCATGGGGAATCTGGCCTGCAGTAAAGGGCTGTTTTAACAAGGGAGTGCTGTGATCCATCAAAAAGCACTGTGGGAAAGGAGTGGAGAACATCCATGTACGCACAGTAGGGGCTGGTGGTAGAGGTGGTGGTACCTGTCCAGACAAGGAGAGAGAAGAGAAACTGGCTCTGCTTCTAAACGAGTGCCACGTGTCTCTGGGAGCCTCTGAGTCCATAAAAATCGTATCAATTTAAAAGCGGGGTTTTGCTCTGCTTCCCCTATTGCACCTCTCTCTGCAAGGCTGGAGAGCCATTGGAGCTCACTAGAACAGATTTATTCCCACTGTAAAGAGCTGTGTTGATGTTCTTGAGGCCCAGGGAAGTTTGATTGAGAGGTTCATTAGACTCTGTCTAGAGTTTGGTGTAATGCTTGGTGCGTAGTGCTTAAACACACTGAAGTTTGCCAAATCACTACTTAGCTTGTATTTTTTGAGAATGTTGTTTGTGTTAGTAGATGATGTAAGATTTTTCTTTTCTTTTTTTTTAATTCAGCATTAGACCCACATTAAAATTGGAGCTGGTTCAGTGGCTATTTTCTCTCTAGAAAGGCCGTATTTTATAGGATGCTGCACTCTGGGATCTTGCCACTTGTGTTCATGGCACTTCTGGTAGGAAGGAGGTGGCTGGACTTTTGTGTCCTGGCTCATGCTCCAGTTTGCACTGGCCAAAATCCAGTAGGAGTAATTATATTCTGCATGCCTTATTTCCCCCAGGAATTTCAATTAGAGTTAGTATTGTTCTTGGTGCCTGATTCTCAAATGTTACGTGGTGTTGCTGTGTGATTAAACTGTTGTGACATCCCATCCCAGAGGTAGGTAAAATGATCTTGGCTTCACAAATTGTAGAGCATTTCCTTGGACTAAATGGGCAAAATAAGCATGAAAGATAATTACTGTTTATCTGAGAAATATTTATGAGAAGGTTTTCTGCTTGTTTGTTAGTCTTGGTTTTTTTACACTAAAGCAAGGAGCATTTGGAACTCAAGACATGATGAAGAAAGTATAATTAGGCTGGTTGCTCAAGGTGTTTTAAAGGTTTTAAACCAAATTAAGATAACGTACCTTAATTGCATTTGCATAATGGACAGAGTTGAAATCAGGTCCCTTTTTTTAATGTCTGTGACTTCCTCAGCAAATGCATGTGAGAGGCAACTTTCTACCTGTGGCAAAAAAAGCAAATTAAAGCTAAATCTGGGTGGAGATGATGTGAGCAGAGTTCAGATGAAGCTGTGTGTGTGCAGGGAGGCAGCCAGCCCTATTCAGAGTGGTCACATTTGCATTTGGGATTTACCCAACCCTTGATCTTTGAGATACTGAAGGAGCTCATTCCATCCCACTGCACACTCAAGTCAGGCCTGAATTGCAGAGGATAAGCCCCGCTGCAGAGTGCCTCCATGGTTGTTTTTTTCCATCCCCCTATTCACCTGGCCCCAAGATGTCACACCTAAGATGGATTAAAAAAAGCTTTGATGACTAAGAAGCATAAATAATATTACAACAGTCTCCTGGAGTCAGAGGAGTCACTGAACAAGGGCAAATCATGTGTGTGTTTGTTCCTGAGCAAGGAACTAACCCTGGGGAGCTGAGAGTACATGAAAGTTACCCTCATGTGCTGTCCCAAATCAGCAGAATTGGCTGCCTTTTCAGCCTGCAAGCCCAACTTGTTCCTGCAAGTAATGTAGGTCCTCAGGGGGAGAAAAACAATCTTCCTTGCTCCAGAAATTGTCCTTGGTATCAGATGTCAGTAGCTCCCCCTCCAGCAATCCCAGCAAGGCTGAGACAATCGACAGCCATGCACGAGCACATTAAAATATCATGGAAAAAACCTTTTAATAAGAAAATTTGTGGGTGCTGGGTGTATTTTAGTGGAAAAGGCTGCCTTCCTCAGCTGATAGCACAATGGTTCCCTTGAACTGGTGGCTTTTGGTGTTAGTAAAAATCTTTAAGAGCAGTGTTTTGGGCAAAGTGTGTTTTCTACCTCTTTTGTAATTTCCAAAGCTCTGTAAAACGTGCCTGAGCTGCAGTTTCTCAGCTTTAAATAATTCAGCACTGAAACCAGTGGTCCTTACCATGGCAAAGCTCTTAATTGAAAGAAGTTTTTTTCCTTCAGCAGGTCAGACTTGAGTGAAACAAAACTTAAGACACTTGATAGGAAACAAACATTTTGAGAACACCCAACAGTTAAGATAATATTGATAACTATTAATAAACAAACAAATGTCTTTCCAACAAGGGCAAAATCACGATAGCTCATGTAGCATTTGGATGTGTCTGTTCCTTCAAATGTGCAGTGTGTTCTGAAGATGAGCAGAAGGCACAAGTGTTGTGCTGGGTTTTGCCAAAAGCAGGTTCCTGGTGCAATAATATTTAAGGATTTTTACTGAGTGGGGCAGTAGCTTGGCAGAATCCAACCAGCGGCGCTGGGGATCTCCCACAGCTGCTTACAGTGAGCAGAGTATCTGAAGAATTCCTATTTGGGGAATATCTGTCAGAGTGTGATTGTATTTTGGTTGTCCCCAGTGCCAGCGTGCTGCTCCTGGCTGATGGAGCTGCTTCAGCAGTGTCACCTGCTGTGCCCGGCTGTGCCGAGGTGGAGCTGGGGACTCTGCTCAGAGCCCTTTGTTCCTGGCTGTGGCTGTGATTCTGTGTGTTCTCACAGATGGGATTTTCCCTTCAGGCTTTTCACTGTTCACTCGGTGCTCATCGAGGGTCAGCAGTTCCTCAGTCCCGCGATACTCCTTGTGCAGCAAGACCTAAGGGATGAAAGCAGGGAGCTCTGGGTTGGAAGTGAGTCTTTGGAATTGCTTGTTTTAACATGTCAGAATAAGTCCTTATAGGAAGAATTCCCTTTTGACATAATTTCAGCTGCGCTCTCAAAATGCATTTTTTCTGAATATATATGAGATTTAAAATTCATTTTACTTAGAGTCTAGCTCCTTTGTTTGTTGGAAGAGGAGGGACACATTTTGGATAAAGGGGGTTTTGGTTTTTGATTTTTGGTCTACTCCCCAGAGCCTTGTTTGAGTGTGGTCTTTAGTAAATCACACTGTTTGAATTCTGCAGCTGCACGTGGTCAGAGGATGTTACCCCAGGAAAGATTAACGTGAAGCATTGTCTGTTCTAATGGACAGTTGTGACAACTTTATTTTCACAAGTGACTTATGCAAAGGGCACGCTGTGATTTGCTGCTGGGTAAGTAATCTGAGATATTGATTCGTAAAATGTCTGTATGTTTCCTAAAGAAAATAATCATTACTGTAGTTGTGAGGAGAGCTGTAAAATGCAAGAGTTCTTCTTGGGTAATTCAGTTGGTGCTGAACATGCTCGGTTGTGAGCTCTAAAGTAGAAAGTAATATATGATAGTGAATCTATTTCAGAAAGCATCTTTAAAAAACCACCCTGCTGCATTATTCTTTCAGCTGATAACTATTTCTGGTACATATCTCATTTGCCTGGTTCATGCCATCTGCTTTCTTTCCAAGTTTAGTATAATTATATTAGTTATCCATCAGACTTGGAAAGTTTAAACACTGCCTTGGAAGTGTGTGAAGACAGTTGAAGTAATTGTTGTCTTTTGGCTTTGAATTCCACAGTTTCTAAGTATTGTGTGTCAAAATAGCTGCTCTAAGAAAAAGCTACAACTACCACCTTGAAAAGTAAATGAAGTTAATAATGGTATAGATAATAATCTGACTTTTGTAGGCTGCAGATGTGAATTGTCAGAGGAGAAAGAAGATAAAGCAGTATATCATCAATAGGACTAGATCTTAGATGAATTTTTTGCATAATTTGCATAGTAATGAAAGACAATTATGCTCTTAGACTCCATTGTAAGCTCATATGAATCACCTTCAAAATAATTTATAGTACATGTATGGAAAAAAACCCCCTGTATAGTTCTACTGATGTTTCATCTTGGCTGTGTCAGCCTGACCTTCAGTCACTGTCAATTGTTCCATTCAGAGCAATCAATGAGAGCATCGTTAGCAGCAGTCAGTGATCACTTATGACAAATCAGTGCAAGGTGATTAAATTGTCAGTGCAAGTGGGCGGGATTGCGGCCTCACGGCAGGAACACTGAAACCTGGCCTGGAGATTCAGGCCTGTGCTTCCAAGAAACAAATGTGGAATGGAAAGAGTAGTAAACTACTCAGAGTAGATGGCTTGTTGAAAAAACTGCATGTGAAACTTGAATGACAGAGAGCAGCAACAGCAACCTACACTCAGTCACAGCGACATCTTTAATTTCTACCCCAGAGTAAATTCACATCTGCTTCGTGCCTATAGTTTTCATGTTCTCCTGCTGCAGTGCAGTTACCTTCATGGAGTAGCTTATCCTTGTTGGGCCTGTACCCCAGCTTTGAGCAGTGCACTGGGAGAAACCTGTCCCTGCTGACACCTGTCCTCAGAGAGGGACAGAGCCTCTGCCTGAGCTGTGAGGAGGATGCACTGCTGGGCAGTGCAAGCTCTTGCTGGAAGGTTTGGGCGTGCTCTGTGTTTCCCAGGTAGCTTCCCTGGATAGTCAGCAGCCTGAATCCAGGTGGAAAATGGGACTGGAGACGATCCAGCTTGACAGATGCATCCATGACGTGTGGTGCTGAACGCAGTCTTGGTGGTTTTTTTGGCTTCTAGGAGGTGACAGTGACCATAATTATGGTTCTCTTCCCCCAAAGTCTTTCCTCTCAGGACCAAAGGGCTACTGCAGTTCCAGGTTTCAGATGTCATGCTGTTTTTTCTGGATCACATCTGTCTTGTTCACAGTTTTCAGTGTCAACTCCAGTTTCCCTTTAGGACGGACCCTCCATCTTTTCTCTTTAGCTACTGACAAGAGACTTCCTTGTCTCCTCTCCCTGTTGATCTCTTAGGTCTTCTGCTGTCCATGGGAAGCCCGAGTCACTCGAAGGGTAACAGACTACTCCAAACAACCACCAGAAAAAGAGGTATTTTTTATCTGCTGACAAAGTAAAACCACTTTTAACAAGTGCTGTGTGCTGCTTACGTGCTCCTTGGCTGGAAAAGGATTGCTGAGAAGCCAGAGGAAAGGTCAGAGGAGAGGAGAGAGAAAGGAGAGGGAGTGGTGCTTTTTGTGTACATGTATGGTAGAGTGATAAATGCAATTGTGTGTGGAGGGGAAAACTATGAACACAGCTGGAGATTTCATTTAAAACCTACTTTGTTTTTGATTGAGCTGTCATAGGCAGGTCTGGATCCAGTTGAGGATCTATTTTGGTTCCTCCTTGTGAGCAAATACTATTTCTGGAGTTTGTCTTGATCAGGAAGTGTGCCAACCCTCCTGCTTCTCAGCTCCTCACACTCCACTGAGCTATGGAGTGTTGCTCATCCATGGGAAGAGTCAGGGGTGTTTAGTAGACACTGAACCTTCCTGCACTTGTAAGATGACGTGCCAGCCACCACCACTGCCATTTTGTTAATTAAAAGCTGAAATAACAGTAGGCCCCTTCCCAAAACTTAGAAGTGCCCAGTGCTAGCAGAAACATGCTGTGCCAAACAGGGATTTCCAGGGGATTGATGCACCAAATTAAAGACTTGCAGCACTGAAGATCTTGGACTGTGTTTTGGGGTCAACCAGAAGAAACAGCAGCACTAAAACCCAGGGGTTGTGGTAAGAAAAGAGCCAAGAGAAAATACTGAGTTACCTACTGGCTGGCAGAAGAGCAGTCAGGTGGTGCCTTGAGTTCCACTACTTCTATGCCTTAGAATCAGGGTTTGAAAATGAGTAGGATGTCCGAAGGGCACTTGGAGTTCCTCATGAGATCGACTTTCTTGCTGGAATTCCTCCTGAGATGATTTGATTCAAAAGGGATAGCACTGCTTTTGGCACTAGCAAACGACAAGTGCATGCTCCTCTCGTGCCAGCTGGTCTGTCCCAGCAGCAGCCCCTCATCTCTCATTCTGCAAGCTCTGACATCTTTCCATGAGTTGCTTTACCGCAGTGCCACGGATCCATCTCGAGTTCCTGTGCCCTGGTTCAAGCCTTCTACCTGTGTTTTTGCAGCCTTAGAGAACAGACCCCCAGTGGCCCTGCCAGCTCCCTTTCTCCCAGGGGTGTAGGTGTACAGCTGAAATGCAGGTGTCCACCTCTGGGCTTTGTTTTCATGATAAACAGGCTCAATCATTTTGATAAAAGCTGTTGTCAGTCCTGCATTTCCTTTGTATTTGTCCAGCTCTTTCCAAGTTGTAAAAAGATTCAGTATTATTTTCCCTCTATTTCTGGGAAAATGAAAATCAACACAAGCACCCAGCTGTGTTACAAACTACAGCTCCTGTCAAAGAGATGACCATTATAGAGGTTACATATGTTCAGGCTGAATCTTTGCAGTAAATTTTGCTGTAGAGGGACAAACCACTGGGTCAGAGATGGCCTTGCACACGAGATCAGGTCAAGCCAGGAATTAATATGCCACAACTTGATACCTTCCCTTCTACTGCTTGAAACAAAACCAAACACTCCCCTCCCTACAGCCCCAGGTCTCCCCAGCAGGCATCCTTCCCTTTTCCCTTTTCTTGGCCATGTTTCACTCCAATTACATGGCGAGTGTGGTTTCCCTTTGAAGTTGTCTTGCTGCTTGGCCCTGTATTGACTGTCCCCCATCGTTGTGTATCATCAGCACATCTGACAAGTTCACAGCTGGTTTCTCCCCTGTAGATGCTGCTGATTAGAAAATAAAAGAGGCTTTATTGAACCTTCCCCCTGTACTCACCTGCTTCCTTGCTCTCACAGTGCTCTCAGCTCTTCTTTTGGAGGGGGTCTCGGCCTTGATTTCTCTTTTAATAGGTTTGGGTAATTTCATGCCTAAAAAAGAATGGGAGAAGAGACACCCTTGGGGTTACAGCCCAGTTTGTGTGCACACACCCTAAGGTGTGCACCCATGCACCCCGTCAGTTGGGTTGGGCAAGGGAATGTGCCCTTATTTTGACAGTTCTGGTAGGACAGAGAGAGCCCGTCCCTCAGGGTGCTGGAGATCCTGAAAGGAATAGGGGATGTCGCTGTGTGGTAGAGAGCTGGAGTGAGAAAGGCATCCTGGAGTTAGGGGAATATGCTCCTATTTTTGGGAATAATCAGGCTAATTCCAGTTTTGTAGGATCTTTGAGGTGCTGTGTCATAGAGGAGGTGCCTGCTGGCAGACAGCATTTATCACAGGCAACAGAAACGCCTTAATCTCTAAAAGGGCTCCCTCTCTCAGGGTGAGAGGATTTACTAATTTTGGGTATTGTTTGGGTTTTCCTTCCTTTGCTGAAAGTGTCCACAAGGGGCCAGTCTGCTGATTATTTGGGATGCAAACACATCCACGGGGAGATGGAATGAGCCCCTCCAAACTCTGGGACGGCCTCGCACCCGGTAGCAGGACAGCATCTGCTCCTTGGCTGAGACACACTGGAGTGAAAGGTTCTCCAAAGGATTTTTTTTGAGCCTCTGGTCTCCTATCCCGTCTAGTGCTTTCCTTATTGTGTAGCCACTTTGTGGTTTTAATTAATATTATGATTACACAGCAGACATGCTTCTATAGCGGCTGTTGCTGTGGCAGCTAGACACTTTAATTACGGAGATTAAAACACAAATCAAGGACAATACTGAGCCGTTATGATGATAATTACCAGATTTAAGTATTTGTAGAAAACTGGCCGCTGAGGTTAATGCACAAACATGTGCCCCTTGGTGGCTTCTGGATGCCTGTGTTCAGGTGCCAGGTTGGGACAGGGGAGGGAGACCCTCTGTCCCCTTCCTGAAGTATTCCAGTTGTTGGAAGAATTGAGAAAAAAACACTTTTAACCTTGTTGGTGACGAATCCAGGTTCAATACCTTGATCAATTATTCAATTATTCTGTTATTTATTTTTAAAAAATTTTTATTTAATCCTAAAGGAAACATATTCTCATTTCTTACCAAAATGAAAATGCTGCGGGAAAGATTTTTAGTATTTACTTAAAAGAACCTTGGAAATTCGTTTCACGTTTTAAAAGTTTGAAATATTAATCTAAGAATCTTTACTGGTTTAGATCATGAGCTGTTTGGTGTGTTGAAACAGTTTCAAATGTTCAATAGAAATTTGGAAATATTCTGGTCCATCTCTAGTTGCATTTCAGATTTTGGGGCTGGCAAGGAAGATTGCTTGAAATAATTAATCTGGCTTTAAAATCACCATGTAATTTAGGCTTGCAGATCCAGCCCAGAAAGCTTTCATAAGGCTTAAGAATACTTGCCAGCCTCAAAATATGGTTACATTCTTTGTCTTCATTGGGTTTTTTTAAATTTTACAGGAAGAAATCTGTAGTTTAAGAATCTTTGCATATTGCTCTTGTGAGCTTGTAAATACCTTCTCCCTTGGTACATGAGGGCGGGTGTTCTTTCCACTGAATTTTCTGCTTGCTTGTCTGTGTGATCACTTACTTTTTAAATAGAAAGAACAGAATATATCTCCCCTTAATTCTTGGCCCAGAGGTCTGTAACAAATCTGTTGTTATGTGGCAGTTTGGAGCTGTCAGTATGCTCTGCAGTGGTCACTGGGAAATGGAAATGCTGCTCCTTTGGATGCAAAGGACCCTGATACTTTGGTCGTACGCTCCCTGATTTTGCCACCCCGCATCCTGCTGCATCATTGCCAAGTCCCACTTGTCTCATTCTGTCACTCTGGCAGGGAACTGAGAGTCTTAATCAAATTAGGAACATGGCAGGTTAAACTTGGGCAGGGAAACTCAGAAGGGTCTCTCCAGAAGGATTCCTGACTGTTGGAAAGCCTCCAAGTCATCTCGTGCAGTGTTGGGAGACACCAGGGCATTGTCACCTGCAGTGCAGGAAAGGAGAATGTTTCTTTTCTGAAAGAATGCTCCACTGAATCCTTCCTTAACTAGACAGAAATAAGGGGCTGCCAGCAGGAGCTGATGGGAACCTACAGAGTGACAAATACCCCAAACCCAAGCCATAGCGGCTGCAGTCGTGCGTTGCTCGTCTCCCTGGAGAGCTGCAGGGATGCTGTGTGCCAAGGTGGAAGCAGCAGCAGGGGCACTGCCTTCCCTTTCCTGTCACCCTCTCTTGATCTAAAGTCACACCCCCTCCTAAAGGGACTCCTGATCCGAGACAGAGCTCAGACGAAGCACAGAAAGTGCTCCCCAGCCACATTGCCTTCCTCTGCTCATTTCCCACATGCAGAAGGAAGCCAGGTCTCTAATTGTTGCTCTGATGTTTGTCCCCATGGATCCTCTTAGGGAAACAAGCTGTTTCCCATGGCGGGTTTCCCTACAGATTTTTGGGAGTGGAATTTTCCTTGCTAATGAAAGAAGACTTTAAGACACTGTACCAAAATGGTTTTTGGTCCTGTGGTCTCTCCTGGGGAGTGGGTACTGGCTACTTAGGGCAGGTGAAGCAAGAGCTCTTCAGGCCAGGCAGTGCAGCTTTATTTCCTAGGGGTTATTTCATTTGCAGGTGTCTCCAGCTAACAGAATTACACAGCAGAGAGCACGTGGTGTAAATTAGAGCAGAGTACAAGCACAGAGCAGTGCATAAATTAAAATAATGAATAACTGGAAGTTGAAGAGCTTGCAAAGTCGGGACAGAAGAAAAACCCATTTTTTATATTAGGTTTCATAAAAGAAGGTATCACTAAGGCAAAAAGGTAAAATGCCATTCTGACAGAACCTAGAATGAAACATTGTGCTGTGGGTAGAAGCGTGGTGAGAAGCATCACCTGTTTCCCTGGTCCTCTTGTTTACAGACGTAGAGTAAGAGGCACCCCAGAGTTTTCCAGAATGCTCAAAGATGGCTTGAGCTCGCTCTGATGATCAAGTGAGCTCTTGTCAGCTGAGCAGAAGTGGCTTTGTGCCAGCTTTTAGCCTGCAGTAGAACCAAACTAATTCAGCATGGTTTCAGTTTTCAGGGAAAAAGCTCAGTGCCCCAGTGCCCAGACGCTTCCTGGCTTCTGTGTGCTCACGTGCTGCAGTTCTTGCCCCTTTTCCATGGGGAGTGAGCCACCAGCTTCTGAAATCTCATGGTCCAGGCCAGTGGGATAAAGAGGGTTGTACGGTTTTGTTTTGAAAGGGGAATAATTGTGAACCAGACCATGTTAAAGAAAGAGGGATGCCGTGGAAGTGGCATCTAGGAGGCTTCTTGGAGAATTAATCATCTGCAGGAATGTAAGTGCAGCTAGACCATGGGAAGGCTGTGGAGCAGCAGATCCACATACCAGGCTCAAAAAGAACTCAATGTACAGAGCAAGGTTTCAACAGATGGGCTGCTGAAGGACTTGCATACAAGGCTTTCCAAAATAATGTCCCAGAAACAACTTTATTCCTTACATGAATTTTCTACAACGTGCCATCTTCTGTGTTGGCTGCGTGGAGCTGTTGGCATCCCAGCACCCAGTGTTCTGGGACTTTTGGCATACACCAATGCTTTCCATTTGCTAAGGACATCCAGGAGCTGGTAATAAACAGCTCCCAAGGGACTGTTCCTTGGATTGTCCATGCAGCGTCTGAGTTTCTGAATGTGATGGCTCACTAATCATACTGGTGGCATTAAACCAATTAAGAATGGAAAAGCCAATAAAATGTTGCATTTCCCTGAACTTAATAGAGGCTTTGTCAAGCACTTTAGTAGTGCTGGGATTTCATCCTGATTATTGAAACATTTAGAACATCTGAACTGCAATTTAAAATTGTGTTAGTTAAATGCTTAACTAATCCAGATACTTAGGATCAGCAGGTGTGTGTGTGTGTACATACACACACACTTCCTGTGGATATACACTGTGTAAGTGCCTGGCATGCAAGTATGTCCTTCCTCCTCGGGTGGAAGTCTCCTGACACTCTTCCCTGCTCCAATTTGGGCTCCTTCCCATGGGAGACAGTCCCCCATGAACTTCTCCAACGTGGGCCCTTCCCTGAGGCTGCAGTTCTTCCCAAACTGCTCTGGCATGGGTCCTTCCAGAGGCTGCAGTCCTTCAGCAACAGGCTGCTCCAGTGTGGGTCCCCTCAGGCTCCCAAGTCCTGCCAGCAAAGCTGCTCCAGCGTGGGCTTTTCTCTCCATGGGAACACATCTCTCCTGCTGCATGGGGTCACAGCCTCCTTTGGGTATCTCCCTGCACCAGTGTGGGGTTTCCCATGGGATGCAAATGGATCTCAGCTCCACCATGGATCTCCATGGGCTGCCAGGTCACAGCTTGCCTCTCCATGATCTTCCCCATGGGCTGCATGGGATTCTCCTGCCCCTCATTCCCCACTGACCTGGGGTCTGCAGGGCTGTTTCTCTCGCATTCTCACTCCTCAGCTGCAACTGCTCTTGCACAGCAGCATTCCTGTTCTTTACGATGTTATTCCAGATGCACTCCCACTGTTGCTGATGGACTCATCCATGGCCAGTGGTGGGTCCATCCTGGAGCCTGCTGGAATTTTCTCTCTTGGACACGAAGGAAACTTCTGGCAGCATCTCACAAAAGCCACCTGTGTAGCCCCCCACTACCAAACCCTTGCCAAGCAAACCCCATAGGCTTTGTTACTGCTCCAGACTTGCTTGTCAGACCCTTTTGAACAAGTTAATTCAGAGCATTAGCAGTGGTTTCTTTTCATTAACAGTCTTGTTAATTTGGGAGGCAATAGCCATTGGAGTACAGTGTGAAAACAACAGCACTATACCTCACGTGTTGGAGAATTTCTGGGTGTTTTGAGATTCCTAACTCAGCCTTAACCTCTTGGTCCTTCTGTTCCACTGGGCATTGCATGCCCACAGCTGGATCTGTCCCTTCAGTTAATATGGAACCCCACCTGGCATCCCCAGGAGCTGCCAGAATGCTTCTTCATGCTGCCTTTCTCTTGTATCATGGCACACATAAAGTCAGCTAATTCTGAGCCTTACCTTCCTCCAAGATTTTTTTGTGTTTTAAGAATGGCCCAGTCTGACATTTGCTGCTCAGGTTTGACTCCAGAAAATCAATCCTGCCCCTGATGCAGTGCCCACATCCAGCACATTTCCAGGGAGAAGGAAGGTAAATCCTGCAGTCCAGATGTACATCCTGCTTTAGCTGACATCTGTGATCCAACAGACATGGCATATGCCTCTATTTCATCTTCTCCCCTCAGCCCTTTAACAGTGTGAGTCCTAATTTCACTAAAAGTATGTCATTTCTTTAGTGTTTTGGGGGTTTGAATCTAGGACAAGAGTATCAGCAGAGAGCAGCAGGTACAAATATTCAGCCTGTATATCTTATCAGATATTCAAGAATGCAGTAAGAAATGTCAGAGAGAGCTTTCTATGAAATATTTAATTAACAGCAACAGCTACAGAAATGAAAAACAACATCCAGGCAATTACAGTGTTCAATAAAGCAGCTCTCAGAGGATGGAGCAGCAACGGATTAGTGACTGACTGGCATTTAAATATGTTATCAACCAGTTAGGGAGACCAGAGTAAATTTGCTCCCCTGGGGATCAAGCCAGTAGAAGTATTATAACTATATTATTGTTTCTCAGGGCAATCAATTGAATTATATGGTGCACTAGTCTGGGTGTCTGGCTGTTACTCCAGCAGCTGGTTACGTGATTTGTTTCACAGAATCCCAGAATGGGAAAGGTTGGAAAGGCCCACAATGGACATTCATTCCACTGGACATTAATCCAGTGCTCTGGGTGAGAGACCCCTGTCAGTTTGCAAAGGGATTTTTCTTGTTTCAAATGAACAATAGATACATTCCACTTCTGGATTTTAAATGCAGAGTGTGCTGGAAACTCTGTATATAAAAGGGGTGGAATATGCTAATCTTCAGATGTTAAATTAGAGCACAATGAAGAATTTATGTTATTGTTACCTCCAGGACCAAATATATGCCGAGAAGGCATAATTAGTGTACCCCTTGAAGTGCCCTCTTATGGTCATGTAAAAATGTGGATGGTTTCACTGATTGGGGGTTTTTGCTATTATAGATATTTCATTAAAAAAAAAAAAAGGAAGCCCTGGAATAAATAAGTGTGCTTTTAGTATGATGGGTGAGATAAAATTCCATGAACTGCAGCCATACCTCAGAGTGAGCTAATGCGTTCTCTTTAAAAATATTTGCAAACTTGGTGATGCCAATCCCCGTTTCGTGGTGAAAATGTGCAGGAAAGGCAGCATGCACAGTGTCCACTTCAGAGGACGTGGGAACATCTTTAGGGGAAGTTCTCATTGCAGCTGCTGGTTGTCCTTTGCTGTTCCTGGACTCTTGGTAGAGCACATGCAAAGGAAGGATGGGAGGGATGCAAAAGGAACTTGTAGGGAGGTGGCAGTTTTTAAAGTTGGACCTCACAAATAGGGTTTGCATTGATCTGTGTTTGATGCTGACTGATTAGGAAAGCAAATTAAAATGAATCAGCATCCCTTCAATAAATAACTGGTCCAAATCCTACACTGTATGAGCCAGAGGAATGATTTGGTAAAGACACACATTTCTTTGATATTGTTGATTCATTCTTGTTACTTTTTTCCCCCTTACATTCCTATAGACTCATTTCCCCTCTCCAACCCCTTTTTTCTCAGTTTCTCTTCCAAAGTTGAGAGCATCCTTTGCTCTGAGGACACTGGGAGCCAATGTGTCCCTGATAAATGTTGGTTACACCCAAAGCAGGTAAATTGGGTGGGATTCTCTGACCCACGTGGCAGGAGAGGAGCTAAAGCAGGGTCCTGTTGCTCCCTGCTGACCAGTTTGTTGTGAAGGATCGAGGGGTGTCCTGTGCTGCCTTGTCTTGCAGATGCCCAGACAGAAAATACATTACTGAGTAAGAAATCCTTCACTAAAAATGAGCTCTGTGCCACATTTTTTTGTGTACCTGAGAAATGGCTAACAAAGAAAAAAAATGGGACCAGCTGCCCTGAGATGGTGCTGCTGGAATGAAATTCTGGGTGAGATGAAGTGCAGAGTGAAGAGAATTCATTTTTCATCTCTGTTCTCATTGCACCGAGTGCTGAGCTGTTTTTGGGGGTTCCCAGGCACCCCTCAGCAGTCTCTGGTAATTCCACATCACAGCAAGGAGAGAGGGGCAGTGCTCAGGCAGGGGAGAAGCTCATGGAAACTTATGGAAATCTCTGTGCCCTGCTTAGTCTGCACAGTTCCTATTAAAAAGGGCATTGTGGGTCCACTCCAGTGTCTTACAAAGACACCTCGGAGAAAACTTGTCAAGGTGGAACCAATTCTCACTGTGGGAGTTATGAAGTGACCCTCCAAAGTTAAATATTCAGTGTCAAGTTACCTGAAGCTCACGGGATTTGCCCTGTTACCCCTGTAACACAGGGAACTGAGGGAAGCAGAACAAGTTCAGATGTTCTGAACAACAGAAGTCTGAAGTTAATTAGTGAAAGTGGTTTGAAGATGAAAAGCACTGCTGCTAAGTGTTATCAGTAGTGGAGCAACGCCGCTGTTAATTATAAATAACAATAATGCTATGGAGCACGCTACATGCAAAGATCTCATAATGCTTTTGAAATATGAATCACTGATTTATTCTGATATTTGAGATGGGAGGGATGAGGCATGGAAGCATGGAACAACTTGTTTGATTAAAGTGTTTAATACACAAGTAGAGGAGTCCAAGGCTGCAATCCAGATCCCAGACTTGCATTTTACAGGTGTAACTCCTGAGGGCTGTTCTGGACTGGGCAGCACAGTCCAACCTCTGCCTTCTCATCAGCTGCACAGGGGTGTCTGCTTGTGCAGAATATTACCCATGAGCTGAGAAGATCTGGAGCTGCACATCTGATTTCTCTTCTCGAATGTTAGGAATCCTGGAAGGAGTCAGAAGATGGACAAAGCGATCCAGCTCCGACGCAGCAGTTCCCCTGAAAGCATCCCTGGGATTCCAGTCGTGCTGTACACCTAAAATAAAACCACTCAGTATTTCTCCTCCTTGCCCCTGCATTGTTTCAGCCTGCAGTGATCCTGGGCGGATCTCTCACACGGAGGTTTCCCAACTCAGAGCCAGGTGCTTTTGCCTAGAATTCTCAAAAATGAAGTCTGCAGATGAAGTGACTCAATCAGGGCTGAGCAACAGTGTCTGAATTTCAATGAGGGATGCAAAGCACACCCAAGGACCCTCTTCATTTTAGGGATTGACAATGGGAAAGTAGAATGAACCAGCTCCTGGCATAAAAAGAGCACCTCATCTGGACTGTGCACTCTCTCTCGTTTCTGTGGTTAACAGGCGTTCGCTGCTGTATTAGTTTGGCTCTCATCAGCTCCTTTTAAAGTGGGTTTTTTTAGTTCTCCAGTTAATCTCTGTGAAGGAGGGTTCGTTTGTATGCTGTTATTGTCATTAACTGTAATCTCCAGTTGCAATGTTCGTGTGTCTGTTCTGTGCTTCCTCAGGGTAGCTGTGAAGTACTTCTCCACTAACCCATGAGTGCCTCTGTTTCCACATCTTACTGCGGACTATTGTGCACTGTGATCATCTGCTAATAGAGGAGATTAGCTGAATCACAGCAGTCTCCAAGCAAAACATATGACACTTTTTTTTCCCTTTTTCCTCTTCGGTTGCTGTTCTATGCTTGTCTTTTTATACTGGCAATAATCACTTTGTGTTGTTCTTTTATTGCCATTTCTCCTCCAAGACTTCCAACTTCAGAGTCCTAAAGCGCTTCCTTGTTTCGTTTTCATGGCCATTCAGAGTGTTCAATGGGCTTAATAAAGCAATCGAGGCTTCCATCTTCCTTGAATGGAGCTTTTGTTGGAGTCAATCTGCTTGCACAACTGGGATCACAGGTGTGTGCAACCTTTCAAGCAGTGGTTCTTGTTCTCCAGACCAAATTTACCCAGATGTTGTTTCGAGAGCGATCAGAATTATTAACGTATAGTTCAGCAAAATGTTGACAGAATACAAAGCATAAAACACCTTGCACTGAAATTCCAAACCCAATTAAATGGGCTAATTCACCTACTGTTTAATTGGCTGGAAGCCATGTGAGTAATTACGCCACTGACATCTTCCAAAATGATATTCTTAATTGTTACATTTATTTGCATCACAACGAAATACCCACATCTCCGTTCAGCACAGCTCAGCTCCCCTCCCAGCACCAGCAGCACCGGTGAAAGGCAAGAGGCAGTTTTGCATTTCACAGGGTTGCCTTGTGAAAACGTCAATTGGCAAAGCAGCAAAGCAGGGCCTCTGGGAGCTGGGGCAGGAAAATGCAAACTTGGTCTGTTTATTCCTGAACATATGTAGCTTGTTACTGTGGTACGTGGTGGCTTTTATTGTAGCACGCTGCAGAGACGCCTTTCTTCCCTTTTTTTCGTCCTCTCTGTTATTGTTCACTAAAATGCATGAACGTGGCAGGGTGATGCTGTGTTGGTTGTGCTTGCAAACTGCAATATAATATCACACTCCAGAGATGCAGCATTTCTATTTGCTGTCATAAATTTATTTCATATTTTCTTTCCTTCATAAAATATCCTCCTACTTCTTTATACAAATAATGTCATTCCAAGGAAAATGTATGCAGAACCACTTTACAGAAACCCTCTATAAGCACTGTTTGGTCTTGCTGTGTAGATCTACTCTCTAATTGCTTTGAATTTACTTTATTGCAAGGCTGGGGATTGCTTTGAAGTGATTATGAAAGAATAAGCAGGCTTCTGCAAAGGGAATTTAGGAAAGAAAAAGCTTTTAAGAAATCCTATTTTGAAGCTCCAGTTCCAGAGGGTCCCTGGTTACTGAAATGTAATGCCAGTGCATTCCCTTCCCTTCGCTGCTTTTAACAGTGAACTCTTCATCATTAATAAGACTTACACTGGCATGAAAATTGTTTCTTGAGATCATTTTCCAGCCATGACATTTTGTTGTAGGGGGCCACAATATGGCTGTATTTATTGGCTTTTGGAAAGTCCTTTATATGCATTCAGAAATATTTTCATCCCTCTCTCAAGAGCTTTAACAGTTCTAACCCTGTTCCAAAATACAATGGACACACGATGGGTTTGCTGGCTGTGTGATATCTTCTTTCTGAAGTACATGGCTTAAATGCAAAGTCCATTCCAGTGTCTGTTTGACCAAAAGAAATGGAATGCTGAAAATAAGGAACTCAGATGGAGCAGGTTAATATGATTTTTTTAAAAATAGTTGAATAATAAAAAAAGGAAGTGAATACTTGGGCTAGAATTTTTTATATTTGTGGGTAGTCTGGAGATCCAGGAAATGCTGCAGAATCTGATGGCTTTCTAGGAAACAAAAGGGGAGAGTTGTATTTTTCAATATATAATTGGTTAGAGATTTGTATAAAAGCCAAAACTAGATGCATCCATCTTTCTATCTCTCCCAGCATAAACATTAGAGGATGATGAAGAAGGAAGGGAAATCAGATCCATGTTATTTTCTTCAGGCCTTAGGAACAGCATGGTTCCCAGACAGCATTCCCTGTTAGAAACTCTCTGCTGCATTCATTTATGAATTGTTTATTTATCACCAAACTCAGAATTTCCATCCATGCATAGAAGACATGTTGGTTTTCTGACGCAAAACTAATAACATCTGCTCTTAATTAAACATTAATAGTAACAAATGGCTGCCTATCAGGTTTTCATCCCCTGTCAATCCATGTAGTAGCTGAACATCTTCTGGAAGGGGGATTTCTCACCCTGCCTCACTTGGGGATCCCTGAACCCCAACACTCCCAAAAAGCATCACCATTACAGGCATGCTCAGGGCTGTCTGGTTCAGATGTGGGTGCTGGAAAATGAATCACCCACGTTGTTTACAGGAGTGAGGCAAAACAGAGATAAACCCACTGACTCGTGGTGCCTCACACAGGATTCATGGTGAGTAGGGTGTGCTTGGGAATGTGCTTGGATATAACTGATGTGATGCTGATTTAGGCCTCCTGTGCTGACCCCAAATTAATAATACTCAGCTTTAGATCCTTTTTTTTTTTTTTCCAAAAATTGTCTTTAAGATGTTTTTTTTGGGAAATGTATCTGGGAAAAAGTGGGTCTGCTAGTGAAAAAGCAGCAGGCATGGCTGACAGTCCCACAGCAGATAACCAAAGCGAATAAAGCTGCGGGCACAGAAAGAAGTGAGAAATTTTTGTAGTACATAAGCATTAAATCTGTGATAAGTCATAATTTCTCTAGGAAAAAATGTGTTCCTATTCAGGCAGCCTATGGAAAAGTTTAAATGTGTTGTGAGTGGTTTATAAGCTGCACAGCAGTTCCTGCCACGGTGGGTGAAATTTGGCTGCTCTTGTGCCATTGGGACTGTTCCCTCTAGGGTGAACTCTCCTTGACTTGTTCCCTATCGATTTTTTCCCTTCACAAAGACCAGGCACCTTTTCCCCTCTCCTTTACAGTCCATCTCCACAGAAGTCAATCAAACCTGTCACTCATGTCAAACACCCACTAACTTCAAAACTGCCAGTTCAAAGAACTTTGGTTTATTTGCTGGTTTTGCAGCAGTTACAGCCTAAATAATTAGCTAATACCTTTTAAATATGTGTTTTGAAGATTATGGTTTAAATCCCCCAAACTGTGTCATCATTTGGAAACAAGTCTCTCTAAAACTGCCGAGCCAGCAGAAAGCACAGAAAAGCTCCAGATGGTCCAGTAGTTTCTGGTTTATTTACAGTAAACCAGATCCTTCCCCTCAGCCTTTTATCTCAGAAAATGCAGGCGGCTAGCAAGAGGTGAGGGGCTTTCTGGGAGCTCTGAGAAGTGTCCCAGTTCTTTTGCAAACCCACAAGTGAAAAAGCAGCTCTGGTGGAGGGGTGCTGGGAAGACACCTCTGAATTTTTTACTGTTTTTTCCCCTTGATTGTTTGTTTTGAGGACCTTGACAACAGCGTTTTATTATTTTACGATCGGTGACTTTGAAGGTAGAACTACAAAAGAGATTTGACTGAAATATTTGGGGTATTTTCAACACTCACATCTCCAGTGCTGCTCAGCTTGGCTTTCTCATCTTTTCCAAGTTGCCACCGTTTTCACCGATCACAGATGTTGTCCTAAATCAGAAGAAAGCCCTGATGTCCATCTATGCTGAGATCTACAGAGAACATCTTTCTGGGTCTCCCAGTACATTTTTGTCAACTGTGTTTTCCTTGTATTCTTGTTTGTGCTCCAGCTGGGCCTTCTGTGCCTTGTACAGAGAAGCAAACCCTGCCAGCACATTACATTATTTATAAGGCAGAGATGCTATCAGATCTCACTCAGGTTGGAAGAGACTCTGCTTTCAAATAATTACTGAATTTACATTTATGTGTTGCCTCTCAGGGAGACCCTGAAGCGCTGTGTGAGTGTCAGAGCAGAGCTGGGGTTGTCAGTTCACTGCTGAATAGAAACAGGATCGGTCAGAGGGGGGATCAGGGAGTGAATCCCCCTTTGGTGTCCCACTGCTGGAGGGTGTGAGGAGAGTTTAGGTGGAAATTACAACTGTTTAAATTGGAATTTAGTAGGACTGAAGAAGTTGTAAAGAGCACTGGACTCATACATGACCACTGTGGACAGGGCTTTATTTTTTATCTGAAGGAGTTGTTAATTGCTGCACAGTTCCTTGTGCAAAGCAAACTGGGACTTTAAGTCCGGTGCCCAAGGCACTGCTGTGGTTTTGGCAGAGGAGAGGGCTGGGCATGGCCTGGAGTGAATCCAGGGCTGCACCCACAAGTAAATCACAGCTGCCCATGGCTGGACTGCTTCACATCCCATCTATTAATGGAGTTTTCCAGTTTTAGCCATGACTTGGCATGATTCTGGCTTCTCAGCAGGGACAGGCACAAGCTGCAGTTTCCTCCAAAGTTCATTTCATCAGAATGTTTGTAACATATGCCTGTCTCTAGGAATGTGTTTGTTGGAAGGAGGGTGTTCTGGAAGGATGCAAGAGATCCATATTTTAAGTGCAAAGCCTAGTGAAGGACTTAATTTTAGTGCATTTGCAAGTGGAAGAAGAACTCTGCTCATTCTTGCCTTGGCACAATGCAACACATCAGTTAAGCAGTTGGGAAAAGTAGATTAACTCGGTGGAGAGGTCCCAAGTGACACCCTTTGTTCTTTGCAAAATCAATTTTATAAAGGAAGCTTTACAATAAAAGAAGATGGGTGGGGGGAAATGCCCAGGAATGGCTAGAATGGGATGTCAAGACAGGTCTGATTTGAGATAAACCGAATTCCTACTGGAAAGGTTGTTTCACTGCTCTGCTCTTGGAATATCTGAGCAGGGGTGTCTTCACCTGATGTGCTCCAAGTACATTTGGGTTCTGCTTGTTGGAGACTCGTGGCTGATAGGAAAGGTCCCAGTTTAAGATCGTGAGGGACCTTTGTGTTTGGTGCAGCACAAACAAACATGAGGAACAATTTGAGAACATAACAGAGTCTGGGGGTACAGGCTGAGAAGATGCAATTTTGAAATCTGGCTGAACGAGCTGTGGTATTTTTATTGGTATTTTATATTGATTTATAACTAGCAGCTTTTAAAAGCATACAGAACTCCCAAACTCTGAAAATTAATATTGTACTGATGGACCTGCTTGAACAAACATAGTAAAAAATGTGCTCTCTGTCATGGCAAGCTGAAAAAGCAGATGGCAGTCGGAAGCTGAGCAGCATACAGAAGTTTGAAATTTTAAATTAAATCAATTTGAAGCTTTGTTTGTGCCTAAGGCAAGCTTTCCCCTCAGATGAAGGAGAGTGGCTAGCTGAACTTTTTTACATGGGCTCTGGTTTGGAAAAGGCTGCTGGAAGATTTTAAATCCTCTGTGATTTACAGTGCTGTATTAGTCTGGTTTAACAGTAGAGTAGAAATACCACATTCAGGTTGGTCCCAGACAGGAATCCTTTCCAAAATTGTAAACTTCTGTAATGAGATGGGTACAGAAGAGGGGCTGCTGCTTTTCCACAGCGTGCCATAAATATTCAGATTGTGTCATATGTTTCCTGTGCTCTGAAGGGATGTTAAAAGATAACTGTAGCAAGAAAGAATCCTGAAGCAGACATACACACAGGGTGTTGTTCTGCTACAATAAATCAACCTAACGCCTTGATTTAAACATCATGAACTGTCTTGACTTTTCCTGGGAGCTCACAGAAGATCATGGAATAGAGCAGGGAAGATGCTCTGTGGGGAAAATGTTGCTCACTCTTTCTAAGAGTTCATTAGTAAGATGGGATAGGCTGGCTGGACCCTGAGGGTCTTATTTTTACTTACTCAATACTCTCCCAGGTTTTAATGAGAGCTTTACTTGAATAAAAACTACATTTTATCCCAGGCCAGTAAGAGATTTCTGTGTCCTGCAGAATGAGCCTTTTCCTGCTGTCTCCTAGTTTTTTGATGACTGTGCCTTCTTTGTAGTTAACCAGCTCTGTGTTGGGACCCTTGGAGCAGGTCTCAGGCTTCTGCTTCTTGGCCACCAATTGCTACCTGAGTTCAGTGGTGAAAAGTTACTTTATTTCTGCTGCTTCCTTTGTTGGCCTCTCCTTTTTGGAAATCATCCCGTTAAACTGGAGCTGTACTCGTGTACAAGTTTGTGCTCTACAAACCTGCTGATGGTAGTTTGTGTGATTCCTACGCTGGTCAGCAGTGTTAAAACCTCTTAAAACCTCATTCCCAGGAATTTTGTAAGTCCCTGAACCCTCAGACCTGCTCGGAGGCAGTGGGTGTGCAGCTGGTTTTGAGAGGATGCAGAATGCACAGAAGGGAAATACTCATTTCAGCAAAGCACGGGAGTCAAGAGACATTAAAAGGAAATCAGTTTAATGACCTTGAATTTTGCAGAAAGAAAAAATGTAATAGCAAGATTCTCAAATGATGGCTGAATTCTCAGCCAGCCTTTTAAATACATGAGCCAGTCTGTTCCTGGCTCCTTTATTAGGGATGCTGCTCTGCTGCTCATCCATTTGGTCAGGATGAGTGGTTTGTGCTGCAGTAAACATTCACCTGGAATCCACTGACAGTATAAACTCTACCTTTGTTTGGGGAAGTAGGTGTTGAAATCACTAGAAATGCAGCAAACTCAACTGCATTGACATGCCAGCACTAATCTTGCAGTTCTGCTGAGCAGAGCTGTAAAGGAGAAGGGTGTGATGCCCAGACCTTCTTCTCCAGCACATCCTGTGGGGGCAAAATGGGGGATGATGGCGTGGCTCTGGGATAAAGAGAAGAGTGAGCTGTGCAAAAGGAAGGACCACAAGTGGTTCCCCCATCAGGCACCCACGTTGGGCAGTGGGGCTGGGGGCTCAGTGGTGTCACCAGCAGGACCCTGCCAGTGACCCTGGGGTCTGGGCACGGTCACACACAGCTCCCTTCTGCAGTGCTGTCCTTGGTGGTGGCTGATTCACGCTGCCAGGCCTGCACAGTCCATAGGCCACCACTGCCATTAACATCTTTCCAGTGCTTAGGCACTCGTTTTTCCCGATGCACAGCTCCATGTGCACCCTGCAGGGCGGCGCGGGGAGCAGCGGGCGCAGTGCTCAGTATCGCTGGCGTGTTCAATCCATGCTTCCCTGATCTCTGATTATTATCCCTGCTTAATGCCCAGGGCTCCACTGCAGCAGAGCACTTGGCATCACTGCCAGCTGCACTAACTACCAACCAGCTGGCAAAGGACAGGGAAAGGGAGCTGGGAGAGGGATGGAGACCACATGAGAAAAAAAAAAAGATCTTTTAGACCCAAGTACCTCCTTTTTGACAGTCCAACTCCAGAGGGAGCAGTGTGGCTTTTTGGTAATAATAAAGAAATACAGTTCGTGGGCAAAACAGAAGCTGGATTTGTTTGGCTTCCACTTCATCAATAAATTCCGGTGACTCCATTTGGCTTTAACACTCTTATTCTTTTTGATAGCTTTTTATAGAAATGACAATTAAAATGGCCAGAGGAAGAAATGTGCTTTTTTTTTTTTCTTCTTCCCCTTGCTACTTTTCTTTTGTTTTCTTGCTCTCTCTCAATCTGCTTTGCAATTAGAAAAGGTGATGCATGTTGATGTGTGCAGTAGGCTCCATAAAGCTATGGGGTATCCTGAGCTGTGGGAGAACTGGGAAGGCCACAGCCTGGGCACCTGCTGCTCCTTAGGGAATTTCTTCTGCTGTTCCACCTTTTTGGCCAACTTCACCATATTTTCCTTCTGTAGTTCTATATGATTTTTAAAAATCTTCCTGTCTGGAAATCATGGAAGGAAGAGGCTGGGCAAAACAGTCTGTTGTCTTCAGTGCTGGGCATCCCAGTGAGGATTTGGACTGAGAGGTATGTCCTGAATTATTGGGATTTGCTCTTTTTGCATGGAGCATTGTAAGGCTAAGGCCTGAATATGAAGCAGATATATGGGAGGTGGAGTTCAATTATTTACCAAAAAATGGATGTAAAGTCATAGATCCCTAAGCCATGTTCTGGATCTGCCTTCCAGTATGTGCTGGGAAGTTTATAAGGAGGTATTGGGGTATCCTCTCAGATACCACTTGCCAGCTACCCAGACGTGGACTCCTTTCCTCAGCTTCTCTCCTTTCCCTGATAAACCACCAGCAGCAGTGCCCAATCCAGCTGGGACCTGTCGATGTAGTCAAGCAGAGCAGTACATGAGCACTGACTGTGAGTGTACCAACTGAATTGCAGTGCGAGGGAGCCCAGCTGATGTAAAATCACCCCTTGAGCTGTAAATCTCACCTCAGCTCAAGATCTACACCCTTCAGTAGGAGCACTGGCTTTTCCAAAGGCACTTCTGCCCATCTTGGGTCTAGGTCTGCGTGCAGATCTTTGCTTTAGGTGTGTCTTGAATGTGAAGAATCAGAGATTAGCTCTGGCACTAAGTTGGATGTGGTGCTGCTGCTGCTGGGTGTTTGTGTGATGAATTAACCTGGCTAATGCAGCTCCACTGCAGTGCTGTCTCACAGCCTTTATGGGTATAAACACACTTACAAATGTGGCAGCCAACTGCATAAATCTTCAGACGTGTTTGCATCTGGCTACCCTTGGATATCCAGATCTAATTATCTTCAGATAATTGAAAATAATATATCAATATGCTGCAATATGAATAAAAAGGACAGGAGTTTTGGAAGCCTCAAACCCATCTATTGTGTAGTGATAGATGCACGTGCTGCACGTTGGGTGAGCTTTGCATCCCTGGGGAATGATGCATCAAGTTTCCCATGGAACAGCTCCCCTGGCCCAAAAATGGTGGCTATGTCTTCTTTCTTTTGTGTGTCAGGAATATGTGATTTTGTTGTCAGCACATTTTTTGTAATGAAAAGCAAATGGTATCCAATATGTCTTGGAGAAAACGTGCAAACAACAGCAAGATTATATGTTGTTAAGAAAAAATAGATCTGTAACTTGTTTGCTGTCAATAGAGCTCTTAATGGCAGGGTAGGAGGGAGGTGCACCCGGTGATCACTGCCTGTGTGCAGTGACACATGTGGGGCTGCAACCCATCTGTGTGTTTAAAAACTACACCACGAAAAATTAAATTTACAGTATTGGATATGCCTCTGCAGCGTTTCATGGAGTTGAGAGTGTGTATGGACTTGGTGACTGAGGATGTGGGTCTGCAAAAGATGGGAGAATTGAGAATCCCTGGCTCATGTCTTCAGACAGAAGCCACAGAGAGGTCCCTGAATTACTGCTCTGCAGTTTGCTGGAATTCTAAGTTCAGACATAGGGAGTAATGCCCTAAATCATAAGTCTGAACAGGGAAAAAGTCAAACCAAAAAAATCAGTGGATTAATGTGTGTGTGTGTCTGTGTGTAGAATAGGTCCAGGAAGAGCCTTCCCTGTTTTTTGCAGTATTCCATTAAGTTTGTCCGAGCAAGCAGCCACTGCATAGAATTTCTCCTCAGCCTGGAGTTGGTTTTAAGTGCCCATGTTATTCAATGTAACTTGGAAAATGGATTTTGTTTCAAAAGCTGTCTCATTCTGTGAAAGATTATGAATGGTTTGCTATTCCTGTTGCCAGTAGAATTGATTGTTCTTGCTTTGAAATCAGCTAGAAGACATCTGGGGGAAAATCTCAGTACTTCTGAAACCCACAGCAGCATTCCCATTGCTTTCACAAATGTCTGATTCTTCCCAAATATGAAAACTTCCTGCTCGTATCCAGTGTACATATTTTGCACGAAGATCTAATCATGATAAACCATGTTCATGAAGTGAATTTCTTCAAGGAGCAAATAAAAAAGGGAATGAATACTTTAAAGGAAGCTCGTGGACCTTGATTGAATGACTGTCCATAAATATTTGATGCCAATATTTGTCCTGCTCTTGCAGAGACTCTTAAAGAGTTTTTCCTCTGTGATCTTTTCTTGACTATTCTGTTCTCCTTTCTTCTCCCCATCTGCTCATCTCTGTTCCAGATGTGAAAATGTACCTCTCAAAAGTGGAGCTTCCTTTAAAAATAGTGCTAGTTTAAAAAAAAAAAATAGTAATTAAGAATCTGTAGGCTGGCTGTAGCAGCACTTTTTTAATTAAAAGCTGTTAAGCTCTGCATCTGCCCTCTGCCACCTTATGTACATGATACTGATACTTCTTGGTCAAGCCAGGTTTCAGATAATTACCCCCAAAACCGTCCATGTCCCACACACATCTACCAATTCCTTGAGGTTGTATTGATCCCTTGTTGATAAAAACATTGGGGCTGTGAAGATTTCTCCCCTCATCCCTGCTGGAAGCCAACACATCACCCCCATGATAAATTCTGCTGGGAGGGTCCAGTCCAGCTCATCCCCACTTTCACTTCGGGCACAAAGGTGGCTCCTGTAAGTGAGGAACTGCTGTGCTCAGCTTGGCTTCTGTGCACTAAAGGTTTACTGGTTCTCTCTAAAATAACTGAAATTTTCTGTGCAGTGTTACCTTGAGAGGCAAAAAATTGGAAATGAGCAATTACCTAATTGTAGTTAATTTTTCTTTAGCTGTGGAACAACAGTGAGGGGGAAACAACTGGGATGTAGTTTCAGTTCTGCTGGAGCAGGCAGTGGCCTCACATCTCCCATTAAGCCAGAAAAGATGCACACCTAACAGCCCGTTCCCTGGAATTAGCAGGAGGGATCCAGAGTACTTCTCTATATATTTTTTAATTTTCTATTTCGTTAAATAGCTTTTTGGCATCAAAGGCTTGCCGTTGCATAAATTCCAGGGGAAGTCAGGGCTTTTTGGTGAGAGCAGCTCATGTTGAAGTGTTTAATGTTTTTAGCAAGACGTTGTTACAGTTGGTGGCCTTCCCAATCAGGAATGACATTAACGAGGGAACTGGTCTTAAGGATGAGTGCCATTTCCCAGTGAACTGAGTGACATCTATGCTCGTTCTCATTTGAAATGTACAAATGCAAAAACGTGAAAATTAATTCAGAATGTCTTTGTGATAATTTTCGAATAATTAAAAACTCTGTCATAGGCTCTTTCATTTCTTGATTCCACCCCTATGACCACTTTCTTTTCCATGGTAAATTGTAGAGTGACCTTAATCTGTGATACTAAAAGAATAGACTTTTAAATCAAAATCAGCGTAAGGGGAAAAAAAAGGGAGCATATTAATTGCTCCTTCTTCCTACACAGTTTTTTTTCTTCTCTTTCCTTCAGGCATTCCTTGCATAAAAATATCCATTCACCAACTGTTCACCAACTGTTCCTCCGCTCATTGCCCTACCTTAGATTTCATTTTAAGACACCAGTGAATATTTGCTCTTCAGCCTCACTGTCTTTGAAGTTTTCTGCAGGGTTTTAAAGGTAGCAATTGGAGGATTTACCAAACAGCAGCAGTGAGTTAAGGAGCACTTCCTGCGAAGGGCTGAGGTGTTGTTAAACTTGGGCTTTTGGGAAACTGGTACTGGAAACATCACCCCAATGAACCAAAGTGCCGGCAGCGTTCCTTGCTCCAGCATCCCTCAGTGGCTGAATTCCTCTCAGTCCTACCCTTCCACTTTTGACACTTCCCAGCCACATCCTTCATCATTGTAAGATCACGTTTTCAGGCCTGGAATTTTGGGAGGGGAGCACGGGAGACACAGGAGGAGAGGAGAGGCTACTTTGACCCTATCAGGTGTCAAATATGCACTGTCGTATTCACCTGGTGGTTTTCAATTGGGTTTCTTTTGCCACAGAAATCACAGAATGGTTTGAGTTGAAAGGGCTCTTAAAGATCACCTCATTCCAGCACTCTAGACCGGGTTGCTCAGGCTCCCATCCAGCTTGGCCCCATCCAATCTTGTCACTGGGGAAGAGATGGAAGAGGAGGTTTTTGGGCTTTGTGTGGGGCTCTGGCTGCAGCCGGGTCTCTGGGAAGCCTGGATTGTGCTGGAGCTGCAGCAGTGGCCAGGGCAGGCGGCACATCTGCCGAATCTGCTTGAGGCAGGAGGGAGACAGGACACAAGGCAGGGACCGGGGGTGGAAGGTGGGAACTCGCAGTGGGAACAAACTCCGAATCCCACCCCGTGCCCTGTTATTTATATCCTGGTTTCCCTCTAGCTATTTACATTGTTTTCCCCTTCGGAAACAGAGGAGCAGATTGAGAACTCAGAGTGTATCTATAACCATTAAAGTAGATGTTCAGCCTCGAACAGTGAGCTCCTGCAACTACCTACTAAATTATGCACAAACACACCAATTCCTTGAAGACTGTGGGCACGTGTAATAAATATCTTCTGTTACCAGCCAGGGGGGTTGACTCTGTAGTTTCTTTTCCCATTTCCACATGGCGGGCCAGGTGGTCTCTCCTGGAAGGTAGCTGAGATGAACAAGGCATTTGGGAGGCAGCATTAGTTATGTTTGCAGAGCTTTCTCTTGAACTTCTAGGGAAAATAGTTATAAAAAGTGAAATACACTGTACACACCCCCCCCCCTTTTTTTTTCCTTTCTGGAGTCCTAGCCTAAAGAACTATGAAGCTGTGCAAGGTTATAGAAGTGTGCTTGGAACAGGAGGGAAAGAAGAGCAGACGCTGGTTGAAATGCCTGCTGCATCGTTCCTTTCTTCTTGCCCTTTCGTTTTTAGGGGCTCCATCATCATCTAGATGCCTGTGACAGCTTGTCTTCTAACAACAATATAGGCACAGGAATTGAGTGAGACCTAAGGTCCATCTATTCCAGTATCTTGTCTCTGACAATATTCATTACTGTCTCTTTTTGGGGGAAAGTGTAAGAGCCATGCATGAGGGAGATATGGAATAATGTGATTCCCTGCATGGTCTCCTTGGATCTATAGTACTTAGAGGCTGACCTCACTCCTGAAGCACAGGGAGTTTTGTCCCTTCAGGGTTTTTTCCTGTCATTAATTATGACAGTGCTGGACATGAGAGTGGACGTGCTTGTTCTTTCTGTGGATTTTCTTCTCTTCCATCTCTTGGGACACGTGATCTTGCATCTTGTTTGTCTGAGCAGAGCAGGACCTGCTCCTTACAAACCAGGGAATTACAGAGACACTGCAAAAGGACGAAGTGCCCTCTCCTCATTATTCTTTATGTCTGACTATAAAGGACCCAGGTTTTACGATGGAGCCCAGGAGATCTTGCAGAGCAGGTATTTGAACATTTTGTTGTGGCTTTTAGCTCTGTGGATTAGTTTGGCCCATTTCAATGTATTTCCTTATCTCTCTAATATAGGGGCTTTTATAGAGCCCCTCAAAGGAACATTAATATGCTCCACACAGAGATTATTTTATGTGCAGAACGAAATCCCTTGCACCTCTGCTTTTTCATCCATTGTTTTTAAAGCCCCAATATACAGTGGTAATTTTGGAAAGCACTTAAAAGAATAGGTGGGATTTGCTCATAAATCAGCTGTGCTTTGATCTGTCTGTTTGCTTCCTTAAGACTCTCTAAAAGGTGATAATATATCCGTATCTTTTATTTCCCCCAGCAAGCCTCTGTCACCAGTGGCATAGGTGTGTAAGAATCCTCAGTTTTTAATAGGCTCAGGTTTCTCTCCCAGTGTTTGCTTCCACCTTTTGATTAGTGATGCTTTCATGTGTCTGTGCCGAGGTTTTGGATGCACTCTGTTCTCTCCCAGTGACTCACCACACACTTAACATCCTCCGTGCTAAAGTGTGTAAGTGGCAAATGCAGACTCTGTAATGAAATACAGGCAATATTGCTGTAATATTTGAGATACTTCAATTTGGAGAGCAAGCAGACAGGGTATGGAATTTTGGTTTTATTTATCGTGTTGCTCTTTTTGCTTGTGCCGGGAGTCTGTAACAATAAACTGTGCCGTGCCACTTTGATTTAGAAGAAGCTTTACTTCAGGAGTGTAACTGTCCTTTAGTTGCCATCAGTTCATTCCCGGCACATGGGAAACCGTTCCCATATTTTTTCCTTTGTCCTTGTTGGTGCTTTGCTATGTGACATTCTCTCCACTCGTATGATCTCTAACCTTAGTGATGCACAAGTCACTTCTGAGTCAAACTACAGATGAACCCTACTCACAACAGCTGCAAAAAAATATGACTTGCTGCAGGAGCTGTTTGATGCTGTACTCCGCAGGGAAAGACATTTGTTTTCCAAAACAAGGGAAAAAACCTTGCTGTGAACAAAAGAGATAAAATATTAAGTATCATTTTACCACTGACAAAGAATAAAAATAATTTAAGCCTGGCCATGAACAACTTCAGCAGAGCATAGATTATTTTCAGGTGGAGTGTGCACTCTGCAATTCAAAACGCAGCTGAACGTTCAGGCTTTTTTTTCATTTCAAAATGCCTCAAATGTATTTTAATTTTTTTTATAACCAAAAAAAACATGCTTAACAGTACGTTTTCTAAGGTTGTTGTTGGCTTTTAGTGGCAAGTCAATTTGTCCTTTATCAAAATAGCAACACATGGCTGAACCAACATAAACTCCGTCGACTGTCTCGGGCACGTGGTTGGGCTGCTGGCGTTTGAGTTGAATTGCAGGGAGGTGATAAGGATGCAGCCACCGTTTCATCCAGGTTTCCATTACGGAGCTGGATTGCAGCAACATCCCTCCTCGCCTGCACTATTCCCTTGTAACCTAAAAGTAAAAATAAAATCTGTTTTTCAACTCTGGCTGGCTGGATCCTCGCGGGCGAGGAGTGTCCTTACAGATAACCTCGGCAAGACCGAGCAGGTTCTTTGCAGATAGAAACCCTCCACCTTGGTGCTTTAATTGTTGCTTCCCACTTGTTATTTAACGTTTCTGCTCCCCTCCTTGCAGCCCATCCAGTTTCTGAGTTACATCACGTACGGCTCACAAGCCGATGATGGGTCCTGCCATTCCCATGGCGTCTCCCAGGTCTAGCCGCAGACACAGTGCGAACATCCCCCCAGGGAACGTAAGATGCTCCGGATTCATCGCCGAGCTCCGGGATGCCATCTGCAGTTCCCAACACTCCTTGCCCTTTCAGGGCAGCCACACTTCCAGTATGGAAAGTTAATCATAGCTGTCTTAAACTTTTCTTTCCGGAGTCGGGAATTCATTACCGTGGCCCACAGGGTTCAGCGTTTTGGCTCAGAGCTCTTTTGATAAATTAGTTACGGACTTTCTTCAGTAGTTGTTTGAAAAGTAAGAAAGTTTGGTGCCAAATGGGGAGAAGATTTCAGTGCAGATACGTGACAAGATGCATGAGGACCCGATGCAAATATGGATTATGCTTTCTCTGGCTGTCGACATTGCCTTGAAATTGTGATTCTTCCTGATTTTTGATTGTTTTTAGAGGCTGCGTTGACGTGAAATTCACTTGATTAGATTTCACTGCAGCTTGCATGTTTTGAAAGTTTTATTTTGAGCCAACACTCATGTGCAGAGTGCCTCTTGAGTTATCTGCCATCAGCTTCTTTGTGGCCAGTCCAGAAAGAGATGTGCCTGATCACCAAATTGATTTATTCACAGTGGCAGGGTGTCATTTTAGCTACTTTTTGGGTTTGCTTCCCAATTTTTGGTTTCCTTCCCAATGCTGTAAATACTCACTTTCAGGAGTACAATACAAAACCAGACAACCATCTTAATGAAAATGAAACTCTAACAGTGATACACTTGCAGAGCAAGGTGATTTGAGTGCTGTAGGGTAGGCAATTACTGCTGCATTAACATATCCACATCACATTAATGACGAAGTGCCAGGCTCTGGTTTACTTTTGTCTTGTGTGCAGGGAGGGATCATTAGAGTCCCATGAATAATAGGAATCAGAGAAGGAAAAAAAAAGCCCTATTAGGGTGTTTTATCTATCTTTCTGCAGTTGTGTTCCTTTTTCTGACAAAATGTCTGCATTAGTATTCCTGAATAACTCTCAGTGGGAAATGTGATCTGAGCGCCGTTGGGATCAGTGGCAGGACTCCCACTGGTTTCAGCGGTGGCTGAATCAGGACTCTAAGAACTTGGAACACATCTTGGTAGGTGGCTTCTTCCAAGCAGGGTTTTAATCTTTAAATCAGTAGGAGATGGACAGGTCTCTCCGTTCACTGCAGCTGTGGAACATTTTCAGGACTTCAGTAGTTTCTGGGTTTAGGCAGACAGAAGGCAGATGGAATACAAGTGATTCCACCCACAATGACTGTTGATAATTCAATCTTCTTTCACCTTCAGAAAATATTATCTGATCTATTCTAGTAAAAAATATATTTATTTTAAAATGCCTTTCTGCATGGGTTACAGCTTTATTCCGCAGCTGCTGTTTTATTTTTTACTTGTGGAGCCAAGGCAGAGAAAAGGGTCCAGGATGCAGACAATTTTCCTGTGTGGTGCTGCTCTGTCAGCAACATCCAGAGGTTGTGAAAAAGTATCATAATTTCTGCAATATCCAGAGTAAAAGCTGTTGAAGGTGGGATGATTCTTATTTTTCATCTATGTAATATTTGGGGAAAGCATGTGTGTTCTTGTCGTAGGTTTTGCTCTTTGGACCCACTGATCCAGGCCGGGACACAGAGGTTGGTGCAGAAACCAGCTCCTTTCAGATAGGTCAACAAAGGCTGGAAGGAATAGGAATGTTTACCACCAGAAAAACCTGTTCACTGCAGGGGACAGCACTGGGCTGTCCATCCTGCATGGAAAAAGCCACCTGTGAATGCCGAGGCATGTGAGAGCTGCAGCAGATGTCTGTGATGGAGAAATCTGAATAACTTTTCTGCTTGCCAATAGCTCCTGTGAAAAGGAATGATCCACCCACTCAGAGGATGGTGTCGTTTATAAAATAGGGAATATAGGGAAGATCAGGTAACCTTGAGCAGTGCTGCAGCCCCTGAGAGAGGGGACAAGAGATGGTTTCTTTGGTTTACTCTTCAAACCTCTCTTATTAGAGATTTCTCCAAGCCTGGCGTGGCAGCCTGACTGCAGATCAGCCAAGGTGATGAAAACATCCCCTGACTTTGAAAACACCCCATAGGCTGAGTGGTTTTTTTTCTGATTTTGCCATCCCAAGTGGCAATTCCCCCCTCCCCACAGTGTGTGTGGCTGGCGTGCAGGGTGGGGGTGTGGTAGGAATTTGTACCAAGGTGATAAATAACAGAGAGATGCACAAACAGGATCTTTATGCTTGTCAGATGTAAAACATTATGGGCTATAATATTGCTATTAGGCTTTTTGGCTGAGATCAAGTGCAGTGTCAGCTTTGGTTTATGTATCTTCCAAAGCAGCCTCGCAACAGACTCAGAGGTTGTGGAAACATGCTCTTGGGTTGGCTTTTTGCTTTGTTCTTTCAATGGTTTTATCTGGAATTGCAGTTATTGAAGTGAGTATAGCTTATCCTTCATATGCTAATGAATTGACATTTACAAACAAGAAACATACGTGTCAGTAACCTGATCAGGAGCTGTAAAATAATTTCTATTTATCTCATCTACTAATATCACTCAGAGAAGGCCTGGGGGTTCCAGACAGCAATAACATAAATACCAGTTTAAGAGGTCTGGTCAATAAAGTGCTCGGCACACACACTCCAAATGTAATTAGTTACTCCGTTCTGTTCCCATTGCGTTACCTATGGATTACCTCTATGGATTAAGCCTTCCAGAAATGTTTCTCTCCTGCTGTTTTCCCCTCCCTATAAATCAGGGAGATCAGGAGGCAGATCCCACCTTTGGGTTTGCCTTCTGTGACTGTGGTGAGGCCCTGGCACAGGGTGCCCAGAGCAGCTGTGGCTGCCCCACTCCTGGAAGTGTCCAAGGCCAGGCTGGATGGGGCTTGGAGCAACCTGGGTAGTGGAAGGTGTCCCTGCCCATGGCATGGAGTTGGAATGAGATGGTCTTTAAGGTCCCTTCCAACCCAAACCATTCCATGATTCTATGATTCTGTGAAATGGACTTTCTCTATTGGGCACTGCCACCCCCAGTCTAGGGAATTCCCCTTGGAAAAAAGAGAAGGGGATTTTAGTGCACATTTGTACTCACCTGAGCACTCAGGAGAGAGATCTGGATGTCCCATTAGGATAACATACAGAAATTGGAGTCCTATCAAGGTCACTTTGGAACTCTTACTCCATTTAAGAAAGGCAGGAACCAATTTCTGGTTGTGTTTCTTGCATGTCAGAGCTGCAGGTTTTCCACCTGGGATGGAGAGTGCCCACCTGGCTTTGTAATTTGCTGATGGGGAGCATTAACCTTCTCCAGTGCTGTCAGACTTGGGGCTAATTATCAACAGGGGTCCATGTTACATGTCTTCCCAGAGCAGATTTTAAAAAGGCCATGAAATCTGTTGTAGTGAGAAGCTGAATCTTGAAGGAGTGGGGGAAAAAAAAGAAGAAGTGATGAAAATAAGTTTGATTTAGCAGAAATAGATCTTTCAAGTTTTGTTTGCTTACCTTGGCAGACCGGCGTGAGCCAAAAATACACTGCAAAAATAATGAGCTGAAAAACAATACTCCACTGAGGGGAGTGGATAGGTAGGATGGCAATGACAGTCCCCCTTCTCTGAGCTTGGATACTGGGCTATACTGGTATACCAGAATATATCTAGTGGAATATTCCCTGCCCATGGCGGGGGGGTTGGAAATAGAGGATCTTTAAGGTCCCTTCCAACCCAAACCATTCTGTGATTCTGTGATTCCACTGCATAAATTTAATGTTCAGAAATGGAAAGTTGATAAACTTGTGTTGGCGTGCTAGCCCAAATCTTCTAGGCCATCCTAACTCATTTTCATTTTATTTTTGCCAAATGAAAACTGGCAAACCATATCCTGTTGAGACCTGTATTTGCATTAGAATGGAAAAAATTTGTGAAATTGGTTAAATTTGCCATTATTTAGTTGAAGAAAAATGTTGCGAAAGATGCTGTGATGTCTAAATAGCTCATATTCAAGTTTTTGGAACAGAAGGTCTTGACTTTCATGTGCAGTCATACCTTCATTTAGAGTCATTTACTTTCATTAGAATAGTTTTCTAATTTTATGCAAGTGAATGACTCAGGGAGCATTTTGCTGATGGTACAAAACGCTCTTTCATGCAGAATGTTCCTGCACTGAAAATTTCAGTCTGGGTGTGCTTGTAGTGTCTGCTCTCATACCCCCAGCTCTGTCCACCCACTCTTTAAATGCCTGAAGCTTGAGGACTTCCACTTGATTTTTTTTCAGTCTGTTTCTCAACCAAATGGCTCCACAACGGAGCAGTTAGTCCTGGTGTTATGGAAATGCCTCTGCTTGCTTGCTTTCATTTTCCTCCATGTCATCCTAAATATTAGGATGGTTTACAGGCTGGTTTCAAAACAGAGAGACGAAGATGGTAATTTTTTAATTGGTAAGATGAACCTCATGATTCTGCTTAGGGAGAAGATGCTTAGGAGGGGAGCTGTGATGGATGGTGTAGTTCCAGATGGTGGAAATGGCTTCCAAAGGGTTGGAAAATAGTATGGAAACATTGGATTTTTACAGGGAGTGATTTCTGATCCAGACAGTGCATGAGTAATATCATTCCATCCTCAGCTGTGCTTTGTACATTCCTTCTGTGAAGCACTTGAGCCCCAAATCCAGGAGGCCTTTGCACGGCGGTCCCGCTCCAGCTAAAGCTACACGAAGCCTCTTGTATTATTTTTTCCTTTAAGGGCAGCTTTTCCCCTGTACGACCTTCCCAGAGATCCTTTCATTCCCCAGTAGGTTTTTAAAAGTTAATCAGTACCTTGTACAGCTCTCAGTGGTAAAAAGTGCTACAACGCAGGCTATTTGTTCCTAAATCTCCACTCGATATAAGCAGCAGGCAGCAATATATGTCCTCATCCACACACACACATACACACTTACACCTTCTTTGGCTGACCTGGTTATTCCTGTGTTCCCATTACCCTGCTAGGCTGTTCAGTTTAACCAGCTGCATGCACTAAATAATAGAAACATTTAATGTTTTGCCGCTCGAGTGGTCCCCAACAACAGTTTGGAACAATCTCGTCCCAGCGGATGGCGGCTGCGGAGCGCCTGGATGACAGCCCTGCTTCCTTCCAGCCATTTCCAGGGCTTTGGTGCTGCCACGACTGCAGCGAGGTGGAAGTGAGGGAAGGAGCATGTGCTATTTTCTGAACACTCTAGGTGCAGACAGGAGCAGGGTGTGTGTGTGTGGGTGTGTGTGTGTGAGTGTGTTTACACTTCATGCAAATTTAGATGTTCCTGTAGTGGCACAAACCTCTTGGTGCTGCCGGAGAAGCTCTCAGAAGTTGTTTTCCTCTGTTGTTAAATTTAATTTCAATGTTTTCCTGTGTCACAGAATGTGTTCTCTGCCTTCCTGCCGGGGAAGACCTTCCCGTGCAGCGCTGGCTGGCTGTGGGCATCCCAGGGGAAAGCAGAGCTGCAAATCAGCCATGTATCCTCTGACAGATTTTATGAAGAGAGCACAAGCCTCGTTCCCTCCATCCCCCTCTCTCTCCTTCCCCTTGCCTTGGACAATTCATTTTCCAAACAGAGATGCTTTTCCTTGATTTATCTCTGAGCCTAAAGGCCCACATGGTCAAGTTCTTAAAAAATCTGAAATACCCAACCAAAGAACGTGGCAAACCCCTGTCAATGCCTGTCCAGTGATCCAGCTGCTCTGAACAAAGCTGTTCATTCAGTGCACCCCTCAGCCCTTCCTGGACAGATCCAACCTCTTGGAAACTAGTTCAGGGTGATTCATGTATGCTCCAAGGCCCTGCAGAGCAGAGGGTACCTTTTCATCTGCTGGCAACTTGCTGAGCCCATGTAACCCTGTGACTTTACTGGAAGAGGGGGAGCAACCCTGCAGAGGGGTTGGTGGCCTTGGCTTGCCCCAGGAGGGCTCAGAGCTGCCGCTGTCTGTGGGATGTGTCGTGTGGTTCCATGGGTTTGGAGAGGCTGCAGGAGGCAGAAGCACTGAATTGCTGCAGGTGAGAGGGGTGTGGAGGTGGGATGCTCCCAAAGAACTCTTGGTACCATGTGCTGTCACCAAATGAAGCCAACACTGAACCTCCACAGCCGAAGATGAGAGCCCCGACGCGGCAGACGCTCCCTCCAAGTGAAGTGTTCTCTGCTCTTTGTCCAGACAGAAAATTGGAAAATGTCAGCTCTGTTTTCTGATGAAAATTCATTGTCTGCCAGCTTTCCTGAAAGCTGTTGGCCCCAGCCTGCATCAAAGGGAGTCCTAAAATACAGCATGTGGCAAAGAGAAGTGGTAAAATAGGGGCTGCTCGCTCCTTGTAGGTGCCATTACTCTCCCTGCCCCCCCCCGCCGTGGGTGCCTGGTGTGAGTGTGGCAGCTTCTCTAGATAAAGAATGTTGTTTCTCCAAAAAGAAGGGGAATTTATTATTTTTGCTACATGGGGAACCTGACATCTGACAAGTATTTCCTTCTCCCAACCTCTGTTCTTCTTTTCCGTACATAAATATAGTGCTTGTGCCCTTCCAAATGCCCCGGCTTTCCTGAAAACCCCCGTGTTGTAGCCATCAAATTGGCCATGCATTTTTAATGCAGGCTTATTGACTGGATTCAGGAAGCATAAGGATAAAACAAATCGCTGTACTAGGAAGGAAAAAGCCATTTGGCCAAGTGCATCTGCTCACCTTTGATTTATTTCAGCAACTTTCTCCTATATTTTCAGTCTATTCCCTCCCCTTAAAAATAATCTATTAGTCTTCTAGTATTTTGGCATTTGCATCTGCAGTCTGCTTCTCAGCCTATTCCATATTCACATTCCTTTGATATATACATGTGAAATAATGACCCAGAGCTGAAATACTAGCTAAACCTGGTTTCTGATATAATCCCTGTGGTGTTTAATTGTACTTTCTTTGGCATCTGAAAAGATGGCTTGTGTGATTGCTGTCTAAAGGTATAGCAGTGTATCTTGGAGGAGCTAAACATCGTGTCCGAGCTGGGAGTGTGAAACCAGGCTGAACAAAGCCCCTCCAGATAAATGAGCTGTGTGCTGTTTGCTCAGCAGTGTGGATAACCTCAGCCTTGCAAGTGCTGCCTTGAATAAATGCTGCTGAGGGAATGTAGAAATCCATTCAAATTGGAACGCAAAATTCCAATTCCAAACCTTGGCTGCCTCCCAAAGCCACCCAGGCTGTTCCTTCAGCCATCAGGTTTAGGTGTGCAAACTTCCATCTGTATGGGGGGAAGGAAACTCTGAAGAAAGGTTTTTTCTGTGTTTTCTATGAGGGATTTGGGAAGAAGACTGGCTTTTTCAGTAAGTATTAATCTCCTCTGCCATCTTCAAGCAGGATTTATTAGGATGTGATGGAGCATGATCCTGAGAGCAGCAGCATGGAGGTACCATCCAGAGCCACTCCTGAGTGAGCCTAAACTTCTGGGATGCCTTTTGGGATGTGGACAGCTCTCCACACATTGCTGTTATGTACTGCATGGCCAGTCCACATCTTCCAGAAGCAAAAGCAGCAGAGCCACGGAATGCCAGGTTGGAAGGGACCTCAAGGACCACCTGGTCCAGCTCTTCTTGGCAAAAGCACAGTCTGGACAAGCTCAGCACCCTGTGCACCTGAATCTTGAAGTGTCCAATTTTGGGGAATGCATCACTTCACTGGGGAGATTATTCCAGTGGTTATTCCAATGATTCGCAATGATTATTCTCATTGTGAAAAACTTCCATCCTGGGTCCAAGTGGAATCTCCCCAGGGGTAATTTGTACCCATTACCCCTTGTCTTGTGGAAAGGGAGTCTCCCTCTTTCTAGCCATCCTTTCAATACTTGAACATGGTGGTAAGGTCCCCCCTCAGCCTTTTCTTTCCATATCGGAACAAACCCAGGTCTCTCAGCCTTTTTTCATATTTAGCTTCCCAGTCCTTGGATCATCTTTGTGGCCCTTCTCTGGGCCTTTCCAGCCCACCCACATTTTTTTTTGCGTGGCAGGGACCAAAACTGAGCACAGTATTCCAGGTGTGTCCTGTCAAGGACCACAGACAGTGGGATAAGGACCTCTTTACCTCTGCTGGGGATGCCCTTGTTGGTGCAACCCCCTGTTGGCTCTCTTGGCCACAGAAGCACCCTGGTCATTCAACACTGACTTGTCCAAAGATAGGTAAAAATGAGCTGAGAAGGAAAAAAGAAGAGAGGAAAGAATGATCCTATAGAAGTCCAAGTGCTCTGACAGCCCTGGTCTTTCCAGTCCCATGCCAATGTCCCTGGAGCAAAAAACCCCAAAGCTTCCTGTCTGTCTCCTCCCTAAACTACACAAGCTGTGGTGCTTTTCTGCATTGTGTTGCTGCTGTGAGCCTGTGAGGCTGGTGCTCCACATCCTGATATAAATTGTTATCAACAGCATAATAAAGAGTGATACACAGCGCCGTGCCAGCCCTCGCATGCCGCAAGCTTTTATGGTGCTTGTTTAAATCCACTGACAATATTGCTGCAACTTCACAAGATATTGGTGCTTTTTAGCCTAATGGGAATGATACGGTTTGTTCCCAGCTGCCTTCGGGAGCAGAGAGCTGTGCTGTGGGATTGGAAAACTCACTCACAGCCTCAGAAGGGTGGTGCTGACCTGGGGACTTGGAGTGGATCCTTCAACTGGAGCAGGCAGGACTGGCAGTGGAAGCAACCTAAAACTGGTTGTAGGGGGAGGGTATCATCATGCTTTTGCAATTTGCACTGTGGGAAAGGATAGCTTGTGAAAAGACAGAAAAAAGGTTCAGTGGAATGTAAATCTTTCTGCATTAGGATGCATTTTCCCTAAAGCATCCCTTAACCAAATGGGCAGTGAGGTTCCTTTTGTCTCAGGCACTTTTCTGTGTAAGTGATGGATGTTTAATTCTGTGATGTGTCCTTAAAAAAAAAATAGTGTGTCTGTGTTCAGCATTGACCCAAAGCCAATAGAGAGAAAGGTTTTGCAGATTTCTGTGTCCAGTAACTTCAGGGAATAATGCTCCTTAAAATATTTCTTATAATAAGCTTAAGTGGAGAAAATTGAAAAACATCATTCATACTTTGATGTCCTAAAGTATGAAATCAGAACAGCTTACTAGCAACTAAATTCTATCCCTTGACCATAGAGGGAGGCAAGATTCAGGAACATCCTAAGATGAAATAAAGTAGGGTCAGCTTTGTGGTGTAGTGGCTGTGGGATTCATTGGCAGACGGGAGTCATGAGTTCAGGCTCTGAGCTCAGTATTTCCCTTACAAGCTGACATTCCCACTGGGGGCTGCAGGGCTGGCATTTTAAACACAGTCCTCCAGCAAGGCTCTGGACCAGCTGCACGGGATGGCCAGTGGTCAGAAATTGTCCCTTGGGCATGGGACACCTCAGTTCAAATCCCTCAAACTACAGCTTCCTCTGAGATTTTGACTAAGGTGCTTCTGTAAAGCAGAAGTAAAAGCATTCCTGCATCTCAGTATGGTATTCTGAGCATTATAGACACCCCAGACTGGAGTTTAGAAGGTGTTTAGATGCCTAATGATTCAGTTAACAAGTTGGAAAATCACTCAGGTGCCCAACTTGTTGGCTTTGCTCAGGGTTTCATCAGCCAGTATTGACTGACAGACCCAGATAAATAGACCTGGAGAGATTTTCACTTCATGGCACGATTTTGAGAGGTGGATTTTAAGACTCTTCATCTGACATGGGAAAAGTAAGGTTTGGGAAATAGCTGTAAAGCATGGTTAGACCCCTGCTGCAGGTTATGAGTAGTCTTCACACAAATCCACATGCAAATGTTGCTCTGAAGAGACTTGCTTAGGAATCTAAATACTGACAAGCTTGCCATGCAGTGCAGGAAATTTGACAAAATCTCTGGCCTGACCTTTGAACGACCTCAATCCTGAAATATTTAGTTTGTTGTACACAGTCTGCTTTAATTCACATTAGAAGAAAACCTGTGCACCCCAGAGCAAAGAACCTGGCTGGGTGTGAAGGGCTGCAGTTGATGTGTGTCATATCCTCCCCAGCTGAACTCCCAAAGGCTGGCATTGCACGTGAGCTGCAGCATCTTCTTTCCAAAACCAACTGATTGAGAGGTTGGCTGTGAAGCATTTGAGTTTATGTCTGTCTGTGTGTATTTACAGGAAGATTTTTCTGAATCAGGCAGAACCGAGATGGTATCAAAGATGCTCTAAAGCCTTATGGATGTTGAAGATTTGGCCACAGCTGTATCATAGGACTACTACTAATATATGTACTGCTTTACGCTGAGGAAATGTGTTCATCTTTTACCAGCAGGAACCTGCTAACATTCATGGTGTGGTGGGTTTGTCTTCAGCTTCTTCAGGAGGGTGTAGAGGAGGCTTATTTTGGTAACTGTGTTTTGTTGGACTCTTAATACCTTGCTGGTTATTGACTACAGGCAATAATCTGGTCTGTATTTGGAATATGTTCCCCAGAGAAGCTGTGGCTGCCCCATCCCTGGAACTGTCCGAGGCCAGGTTGGATGGGGCTTGGAGCAACCTGGGATAGTGGAAGGTGCCCTTGCCCATGGCATGGGATTGGAATGGGATGATCTTGAAGGTCCTGTTCTATAACCCCGTGATTTATACCTCAAAGTCTTGCTTGAATTCCTTCTTCAAAATATCTGGAGGAAGACAGCACAGTTCTGTTTGTGGGGAGAGAGGATGTGGATTGAACCCGTAACTGAACACCTCACCTGCTCAAGGCTTTTAAGGTGGGAGAATAATTGGCCCAATTTCACCTACAGATTATGGAGAGGAATAGACTCCACAGGGATTCAGAGGATGGATCATTGTTCTTTCTCCTCTGAGTGGGGGCAACTGAGCTCCCACCTTCCAGGCCTCCTTCAAGTGCATTAGGTTGGGAGGCAGGAACTGAGCCTGCAGATGTGGAGGGAATGGCCATTTTTTGACTTCATCAAAATTTGCCTTTCCTTCCCTAATTGCTTTCTCTGAGTGCTGTAGCACTGAGGGCATGGTACATCAGGCTTTACCTCAGGCTGTAAAGGATTCCCAGCATCCCTGGATGCTTTTTTATGTACCTTAATCAGCGCTGTACCTGTGTTTTTATTGCTGCAGGATTGTGCTGCTGAACCAGTGCTTTACTTGTGCTTTTATACATCACCCTTTACACCTGCTTGTGTCTCTGAAGAGACAAACCTACAGAGGGGTGTCCAGAGCACAGCACTGAACCTGTCCCCCAAAAACCTGGAGAAGCAAGGAATGGGCCACCCCCGTCCTGACTCCTCAATGTTCTTGTATTCATGCTCCTCCTGGATTCATGCAAATGAATGTAGAGAAGATAAGAGGCTTCTGTGATTCCCATCAGGAGCTGGGAAGGACTTGCTGGCCTGTTCCAGAACCCAGAGCCATCCCTCCTCAGAGCCTGCACTCTGCAGAAGCAATAATGCATCCCCTTTTCTTTATGGCTTTAATTATTGTGTGCGCTGGGCACGGTGATAAGTGGGTATCTTTGTGTTAAGCAGCTAATTAATGTCTGGAACTTAGTCTTTTGTTTATTGTGGGGTTTTGCAGGAAACTATTCTCAGCTGTAATAGAGTTTGTGAAATATGTACTGTAGATCCCAAATGTTAGAGACAAAAGATGAGGTGCTGCTGAGGGCCATCAATGCACATTGACTTCTTTTGGCCCCACATGCATCAAAAAAATGAAGTGAAGCCCTTTGCTGGAGGAATGACTGCAGCTGAGGCACTTTCTTTAATGTCCCATGTGCAGGATGCCTTGTGAGCCAGGCAGGCTATCAAGATACAGTTTTAATTAACATTTGCTTTTTAGATAATGCGCAGTTTGTTTTGGCAAGAGTTCATTGAATATGAAATCTTTATAATTAAGATACTTAAACCTGCAGTATTTTGTTTTCTGCAGTATTTTTTTCCAAAACTGCATAAATTCTGCAGCATTTATTACCCAGTAGACAACTCCTGCAAGAAAGAGCAATTTCTCCCACTGCTTTTTTTTTAATCTGTTTTTAACCTTTTTGTTTTGGTGCCTTGTTAGGCAGCGTTTTCTTTTCACAAATGTGTTTGAGCAATCACAGAATAAAAATAAAGAAGTGAAGGTATTCAAGTCCCTATTCCTAAGGTAATTAAATATCAGTCTTCTATTGATTTGTTTTAATATGCACATCTAAATGAATTCATCTCTGTATCGTCTGAACACCCCACAAAACAATGTAAATCAGGGAGGCATCACAGGTATGATATTTCTCTTTTGTCCTTCAGAAGGAGCCAGACTCTTAAGACAATATGTTTTACATATATAGAGGTATTATATGCTTCTTTCAGAGATATTATCAGCCTCCTGAAAGAGAAATAAGAGAGTAGATATGAAAAAACGTCCTTGGTGTAGATGGTGAGCCAAAAGAATTCATAGTTCTCGGATGTTCTTCTTTTTTTTTAATGGCGCATAAAAAGAATTTACTGAAAAAACTTGGTTGTGCTTTGTATTTTTCTGTCATGGATTCTTAGGATGAGGCTAGAAAGCTGTAAAACCAAACTGAAATTATTGGTGAACAACGAAACCCTGTAGCTCTCTATAATCTCAACAGATTTTCACGAGAGAAATCGTTGTTAAAATAAGTCAAAACAAAAGGGAGAAAACTGAGCCCATTCTGGTTGTGTTGGGAGGGGTTAAGAGGGAAGAGAAGGATAAAATCACTTTTCAGAGTGATTGCTGGGAAAAAATGAGATTCTTCAGAGCACTCAGCGTCTGGTAGGAGAGGGAATATGCAGATCATTGTGGCACTGTGAGTTTATTATTTATTGAGGGATGTCCAGAGGAGCGCAGGAGGAGTGTGAAATTGAAGAACAAATTAAGGGTAAAAGGTTATTTATTTTCCAGCTAAATCCTCTTTCTTTTGAATATTATTAGTAATTCAATTTTTAGCTAGGAAGCAGCCCAGCCTGAGAAAGCCCCAGGAATTCAGTGCACGAGGTGAGTGGGGTCCCACCTCCTCCCCGCCGTGCCTGTGTGTGAGGGTTTACAGCCCAGGAGAACAACTCACTCATAAAAATACTGATTTTTCTGAACTGCTCAAGTTAATTCTCTGTTGTCTAAAGCATAACTGTGAGGAGAGTTGAAACCATGCCAGCCTCCCTGTAGTGGTTGCTTAAATCACTATGCCAGGTAGCCTCTGCTTCCCCTGGCTTGGGAAAGAGCTCTAGCTCCGGGTCCCTTGAAGGAATTCATCTGCACACAGTGTCTGCACCCAAAATTTGGTGTGGCTGTGGCTTTTTCTCACATTTAGTCCTTACATTTAGCTGTGAGGTAGGTAAATACTGGGGGTCAGACTCTTCTCCCAGTTAACAAGTGACAGGACAAGAGGAGAATGCCTCAAGTTGTGCCAGGGATGGTTTATTGGATATTTGGGGGAAATTTCTTCACCAAAGGAATTTGAACAAGCATTGGAACAGTCACCATCCCTGAAGGGATTTAAAAGACAGGTAGATGTGGCACTTGGGGATGTGACTTGGTGGTGGCCTTGCAGTGCTGAGGGAACAGCTGGACTCGATCTCAGAAGTGTTTTCCAGCCCTAATGGTAAACGTGGTCAGAGCATTTGCTTCTGTCAAAGTACCTGGAGGTCCTGGAGCAGGTGACAGCCTGGGAGAAGCTCCATGTGGGACCTCAGCTGTCACCTGCTGAGCTGTGCCTGGCTGCAGAGAGGAAGCCTGTGCTGAAGCCCAGCTTTGCTCAGCAGCGGTGCTGGCTGCAGGAACGGGGCATTGATCGCATCCTCAGCATCCCAGGGAGCCTCAGTGCTAATTAGCAGCAGGGATTGCTGGAGGGCAGGAGGGTGCCCAGGACTCGGAGGGGTGTAGCTTGCCCTTTCAGAGCAATAAATCCATATTGGTTAAACTGCCTTTGTTGAGTGTTTGTGGAATCAAAAGCTGTGCCTGTGGATTTGTGTGAAGTTAAATCTCTCTTAGCACACCATCACAGAGGAGGACGACCCTGCTCAAGCAGATGTTGTGGATACTAAAGCACTGAGAAGCTGGGATTGCATCCTTGTGCAAGGAGGGCAGGACATGAGGACCAGGCTTTGCCAGGGATGCAAAGAACTGCAGGGAACGGTGAGGATGAGCTGTGGCTCTATTCCAACTAATGCCAAAATTTGTGTGGGGCTCCACAAGTGCAAATCTAAGCTGCCCGCTGAAAGGATACAGGAATTATTCCTCTGCTGTTGGAATGACAGCTAACAAGACAATAAACAGCTGGAGAATATACATGGCTTTAAATGACCATCATCTCTTACACTCAGAAAATAATGTAATCTCTTCACAGCTTCCATATCCCTGAAGTATGTGCGAGTCATTAGCTGTTACGATGTACATAACCATCCTTTCATTTTGAGGCCTTTTCTTTATTCATTTTCTTCATTGCACAGTACAAAAGATCTCAAACTACATGCTGGTTTAGGCCAAACAAAAATTGCTGCTAAGAATAAAAGAAAATCCATCATTTTGTTTGCTGCTTAGGAAAGCTGCTCATACAAATCCTTGGTGCCTCCACCCGGTAATTCTGTAATTCTGTCCTTTATGCTCCTACTTTGCCCATAATTTCACACTCCCATTCAATTCTTTTTAATCTGTATTAGATGTGTTTACATTTAGTTCCATTACAGGCTCTTAAGGAGTTTGTTGGGATTTTCCACACTGCATGAAACAGAGGTAGGCGTGCCATGTGCTTCATCCCCGTTCTCCATCTAAAAGTGGGATGGGCCAAGACTCAGAGGAGGGAGAAGGTGGATGGGTTGTAGGCTAATGGGTTAATAATGACACCAGGCTGGGCTGTGTCTCTGTCCTGTTCAGAGCCTTTGTAGCTCCATCTGGGAAATTGTACAAGATGGGTTTGCTCAGCCACAAACACACCCAGCACAATGGAGCCGAAAATGAAAACCCAGGATGAAAGAAGCAATGTATTAGTTCACAGACAGCTGCAATACAAAGGTTCCAGGGAAATGTATTTTGAAGAATTGTGAAAGTTTTAGGAGGTAAAGTGGGATGGCTGGAAGGGATACCTGGAACAATCGGCGATGCTGTGCCTCAGAGAGGGACTTCTCAGAAACTGAGGCTAAAAGTGTAATGTTGAAAGTCCAGAGTAGTGAAAGAAGAATACAGAGCTGAGTTAAATGCAAAAGAACAAAGATAAACTGGAGTTGGAGTCAGCAAAAAAAGAAGAAAAAGAAACTTCCTTAGAAATAATCTGTAAAGGAGAAGGAAGTTCAAGGTGGAGAGCAGGCCTATAACAAATTACGAGAAGGGTCTCTTTAATAGGAATTCAAATGGCTATGGTGCTAAAAAACTTTTTGAACATTTCTATAGTGAAAAAAAAGATTAGTTTCTGGCTCCAGGGAATGAGTATTGATCGTCATTTGGTTTTGATGGGGCTGTATTTTGCCCGGTAGTTGTGAAGGGGTGTTACGTGTGTTATCTCTGGCATCTAAGAATATCCGAGGAAGCCTGGAGGTAATAAATGTAAGTGATGAAGGGTGGGGAGGAGCACAGCGAGAGCCCTCGGATCTTTGCAGCTGAGCAAGGCCAGATGCTGTGGAGTTCCAGGGCCCAAGGAGTTAAACAGCAGTGGAAGAGCTGATGGGCTTGTCTAACATTTAGAGGTGCAAATGTTACAAGCCTTGATCTAATTAGCGCCTTCTGAAGCAAGAGCCAGGGCAAGCCATGGGATGTCTTCGAGGCTGAAGTGATGGAGAGTGTCTAGAAGGGTGCAAAAAGTGTGACAATATGTCTGAGTTAGCATTAAGTGGAGTTCTCAGCAGAAGGATGTAAGACAGCACCCTTGGGCTGGGTCCTCGGGCAGCAGCACACGGTGCCTGTGGCACCCACACACCCTCCACTGACTCTTTTTTCCCCTCTTGTTTCTTCTTTAATGTAGAAATAAATCCTTTTCTGCCATTTGGAAAAAAAAAAAACTTTAAAGATAAACACACTGATGTTGGTCTTCTGCAGAGGAATGAACTTCACCTGTGGGGATTTAATTAGCAGTCTCTGGGTAAACAAAACGTGCGGATTACAGTAAAGGGGAGCTGATAAAATTGGAGGAATCGTGGGTTACCTGGTGGAGAGCTAATAGCTAATAGACTATCAGTTTGAAAACAGTATGTAAAGTGATTCTGGCAGTTCCATTTGAAAAGTATCTTCTATCATCAGTGAAATAAATGGAGCTAAAATCACTGGTGTTAGAAGGGTAATGAAACCGAGTGCAGCAAGGAATACAAGTTTACAAAGAGTAAATCCCGCTAAGAAAGTGCTCTGTGCCTTCAAACAGAATCACTGCCTCTTTTGGCAGCAGGTGATGTAATTAATGTCATAAATTTGGACTTTTCCAAAGCATTTGGTATCGCATTTCAAGAAATCTATTTGACAAATTAGTTTAGCGGGGGTTGCAGTGTGAAGCACAGCCAAGAGACCGCGCAGCAGAAGCTGAATGATGGATAGCCAAGGATTGCAGGCAGGAGAGGCACCTAATGGGGTTTTCTGGGAAAGGTGTTAGGTCTAGTTTTAGTTAACCTCTTCATTAATGAGCTGGGAGAGAGAGTGTAAGTGTGCAAATTAATGATCTCAGTTGGAGAAGATCTGCAGATAATAAAGGAGAGGGAAATAAGGAACGTGGGCAAAAAGATAACAAACTGCCTTCACCTTGAAAATACGAATGCAGGTGTTGCCGGAGCTCAGCAGAGCTGTGTGGGAGCACAGCTGGCGCTGGAAGAACAGACTGAGAGAGCAACAGAAGGGACAATTTAGATGTAAGTTGGCAATGAAGTATGAAAATATGAAAAATAAATATAAATTTGGGGTGTATTTGACAGCATTTCATCATAGTGAAGGCGACGTGGCAGCGTGACTCACATCTCTCAGGACACTGGATGGTCAGATGGGAGGAAGTATTAGAATACACACCATGAAAAATATTCTTATATTGGCAGGTGGATGGTTGAAGTGATGCACTGGTGTTTTACCTGTATCCTGTACTTCTCTAAAGTCAAGAAACAAGTAGTTTTAGCCTGGATTTGTTATGCCATAAAGCCACACAAAATGCAGACTGGGAGGTAAATCACACAGCTGACAAAAGGGCTGCAAAGGAAGAGGAACAGGTGCAAAGCCTGATGCTTGGTACCTGCAGTTTCCAGCTCTTGTGAGTGAATTTTTCTCCTCATAGAGGGTTTATTCAGACGTGATTTGCACTTTCTGTGGGGCTTCCCAGCTGATGAGTGCTGTGATGTGACATCTGAAGGATTTGGGAATAAGAAACCCCCCCGCCACAAACAACAATAGGGAAAACCCACTTAAATGAAAGAAGGAAAAAGGAGATCAAATGCAGAGTAACAATATTCCAGGGTTATTTCCATCAGCTTGCAACCCCTCTTTGTGTGATCACAGAGGGTGCAGAGATTCCTGTGAAACAGGTGCCTCATTAAATTAGGCTTATGTTCGGGAAGGCTCGAGAGCGATTTTTTTTTTTGGAAGGAGTAGAGATAAATGGATATAAGAGTCCTGGGCAGTTGTTAGTTCAGAGCGACCATCAAAGCCCCCAAAATGTTATTTTTAGTTGCAGATGGCTGGTGAGAGAGAACTGAGCGAGCTGCTCTGGTCCTGTGCCGAGGGGCCGGGTGGTGAGGAGCACACAGGATGGAGAGGCACCAGCTCACCCTCTCCCTGCTTTGTGCTCCCAGAGGGTTGTGAGTGTTTATCCAGGTACTTCATTAAGTGGAATGAGCAGGGAGAGGACTTGCAATTCAGCTGTCATCTCTGATAAGAACATGAACAAAGCAGCAGAAGTGGATCCCACAACAGGCTTTTTAACCACAGGAGTGAAGATGAGCAAATTCAACCCCTGCTTTCTCTGGAAAGGTAGATAATTGTCCTTGGAGAGTTGCTGCAATATAAGGGTACCTGTATTTTCCTTAAGGATAAGTTACCCTTGCAGTACCTGAAGGGAACCTACAAGAAAGATGGAGAGGGACTTTTTTACAAGGGCCTGGAGTTAGGGGGGAATGGCTTCAAACTGAGAGTAGGTTTGGATTAAATATTAGGAAATAATTCTTCCCTGTGTGGGTGCTGAGGCCCTGGCACAGGCTGTCCAGAGAAGTTGTGGCTGCCCCATCTCTGGCAGTGTCCAAGGCTGGGTTGGATGAGGCTTGGAGCAGCCTGGGCTAGTGGCAGGTGTCCCTGCCCCTGGCAGAGAATTGGAACGAGCTGAGCTTTGAAGTCCCATCCAACCCAGCCCCTTCTATGATTCTATGATTTTATGATTCTGTGATTCCAATCAAATTCATATATGAGCTCTCCTTACTGGTTTCAGTCTAACGCCTGCAACTTAGACTTTATGAGAATTCAGACTTTTTGAAATTGCATTTATTATTTCCCTCATTTTGGCAAACAGCACAGGTCTGCTTTGGTCTGGAAGTGCTGGTGAGCTGTTCACTTTTCATAATTTATGATGTGCAAATTGCTCCTTAGGCCTCTTGGCATTGCTCCTGTCCCCTTCTTAGAGTTTTCCTTGAATTTGAGTGGCTTTTTAAGGCAGGACATGTAGCATGCAGTAATTTCCAAGCAATTTGAGGCATTTCTCAGTGACCCAGGCTTGTCACAACTGTACTTTGCAGGGTTTGTTTGCTGTTTTTCTGTGCTGGTCTCCACCATGTCTTAGGCATTTTCCCATATCAAGGAAAGCCCTGAACTCGTGTTGTATTTACAGGAAAGGTTTATGCTGGTGGAAGGTAGGGCTGAGGATGGTCCCTCATTTCCCCTTGCAGAACTCCTGTCTCATTCTGCTGCTGCCACTCTTTCCTGGGGGACACCAGGCATGGCACTGCTGCCTCTTCTGACTCACACATCCATCGTGCTCCTGTGGGACCTGCACCACGGGCTATCCCTAAGGAACAGCATCCATCACAGGGGGTGTTCCAGTAGGACTTTCTTCATCAGCTCTCTGCCATCTCTCCCATTTCCACTGTTTCCTTACAGAGTGGGAAAAGTCCTTCCCAACATGGTGGAAGGGAGCAGCGATGGCACTAGCGAGAGATAGCATTTTGGAATACCTCTTGGGAAGAGGACAGTGGGAACTCAGGGGAGGAGATGTGATATTTGCTTCCTCAGCACTGTTTCCGTGGCTGCTGGGGGGAATCTGCACGAGGCAGGCGCAGTTTCCCGGCCCTGGAACGCACAGTGCTGAGATGCATTTTCTGTAGCTCCCGTTTGATCTTGTTTTTCTTTTCAAGTCCAACTTGCTACTGCATTCACTTATAATAATCCAGCATCGTGTACCCATTCACAGGGGCTGGTTTTGTCCTGCCATTTACAGACCTGCAGCCCTCTGTAGGCACCGTTAGCGTGTGAATGCAGAAACAGCCCTTACAGGATGCATCCTGATTAGGTTCAAGTGTTCAGTGTGTGATAAACCTTTATCCAGCAGATGCATTAGGGAATTCTTTGTTGTATATGAATCACTTACCTGAGCAACTGATGCAAAATACTTTTTAAATTAAAGAACATGAATGGAAGTTTTTCCAGTGCCTTTCTCCATAAATAAATGGTGTTGTTCATGTGTGCTACTGAGTAGGAAACCAAAGGAAATATTTATGAGTGGTAGTAATAGTTAATTCTTCTAAAAGCACTATAAACCCACATGCTCCAGGTCACATGGCAAGCCTCAGCTGACATAAAATCAGAAGGATCAGTCTGTTATGGACAAGATATTCCAAATGAGTCAGGGAGTTTGTGTATCCTCCAGAGTGTCCGAACCTGTCTGCTTGTGGAGGGGCTTGCTGTGGCAAGGCAGCTCCTGTCTCCTGGAACTGTAGTTGTCTCATTATTTCTATTCAGTGAAGGCCATGAAGTGTTAGAATTTATGGCCTGGAGAAGAGAAGGCTTTGGGGTGACCTAATTGCAGCCTTCCAGTGTATGAAAGGAGCTGGCAGGAAAGGTGGAGAGACTATTTACGAGGGCCTGGGGTGACAGGACAAGGGGGAATGGTGTCATACTGAAAGGAATAGGTTTGGGTTAGGGATTAGGAAGTGTTTCCCTGTCAGGGTGGTGAGGCCCTGGCACAGGGTGCCCAGAGGAGCTGTGGCTGCCCCATCCCTGGCAGTGCCCAAGGCCAGGCTGGACGGGGCTTGGAGCAACCTGGGCTAGTGGAAGGTGTCCCTGCCCATGGCAGGGGGTGGAATGAGATGATCTTTAAGGTCCCTTCCAAGCCAAATCAGTCTGTGATTCTATGATTCCATCATTCTGTGACTGTTTTTCATGGTCTGGAATTTGCCATCCAGCTGAGCACATTGGTGGGGGGGGGACGATGAGTGGCTCCTCTGTTCCATCCAGTGTCTCACAGGCCATCCCAAGCTCACTGCAGAACTACCCAGAGACTGCATGTGATCTGCCTGTTGCTGGTGGGAAATCACAGATGCCCTGGCCTGGGGAGCTGTGATCCTTTGCAGTTGGATATGCTGTGTACTACTGAACTGAACATTGTGTGAAATCAATTGGGAGGGGAGGGAAGAAAATCAATGCCTGGTTTTTCAGGATGAAAAGGCAAGATAGCCACACAATTAAGCACTGGAACACATTTTCCACCTTCTTCCTGTCATGTTCTCCTGATTCTGTGTCTTGGCTGTTCATCAGAAGTAATTAAACTCTCTCCCATGGGCAACAATTACTTGCTTAAAATATTTGAGTAAAAAGAATGCATTTATAATTACCTACCCTTTTTGAAGGTGAAAATGGAGATTATCTTTTGATGAAATAAATGTATGTGGGGAGACTTCCCAAGCACTAGAGCAGTGCATCCTGTGGCAGTGGAAATGGCGTTAGGCGTGGGATGCAATGTGCTCCATGGTGTATCCCGAGCTCACCCTAAAAGAACTGAAAGAAAAACCTGAAAAGGTTTTGATTTCAGAGTTAGGCCCAAGTCTGAGCCCCTGCCCATGAGTAAGAGGTGTTTATTCTGGCAAATCTGCATATGGACTTGACAGTTTTAAGCAGCAGGAATGAAGCAGGGAACATATTCAATTTGTACCTATCAAACATGGCCCTTTTATTTAGTCACACCATGTCTTCCCTTTTCATGCTAAGAGTTGTCTTTGTTCCTTTTGACTCTTACTCTCAAGGGACTTGGAGCTTTGAAAGTGTTTTATGTTTCAGAGCAGCCTTTTTCCCCCCTCAGATTTGTTTACTGATCCATCCTTGGTAAGACCTTTCAGTGAATGTGATAGGAAGGTTATTAAAAATAAAATATTCATCAGGAAATCAGCCATAAACATGTGGGCTGGTTAAAATTCAATTCCTAATTCTTTCAACCTTGACATCATTTTGCTTTTTACTTAATATCTGTGTATACAAATTTCTGAGCTAATTTATTTTATCAACTTATGCTTATTTCAGTTGTTCCTACGACTCACTCTTGTCTGCTTAATGGCATCAAATAACATGACAATGGTAAAAATGACAATGACAAATGGAGGGTTGTGACAGATTGGCTGAATTTGAATGTCTCTTACTGAGAAAAATGTTTCAGGAGTGCCATTAATTGCTTTCACAGCAGTGAGTTATGTTTGTGCATCTTGTCTGTCACTTGGTGCCTGTTCCTGCTCTTCCCATGTGGAGGGGTGACAACTCCTTCCTTTCAGTTGCCTGGAACAATGGTGCAGGGAAGCCAGAGTGGGGAGTGCAGAACAGAGATATGGGAGGGAAAGCAGAGAAGTTTGGTCCTGGGCAGAGGTGGAAGCTGGATTTAGCTGGACTATTAAATGGGAGTGGGAATGGAAGGTACTGGAAAGGCATCTCCAGGAAGCAGGGTGACAGCAGAGGCAGTGAGTGCTTCCCCTGGGAGCTCTGCTGGCTCACACCGTTTCCACTGCACCATTCCCATGGAGTCCACTGATAATGCTCATTCTGGTGATTTTGTTCTTCATTTCCTAGTTCAGTTCTTTTCCTCCCACAGGTTCTTCCTCTTCTGCTTTCAGCATCCTTCTGTGTTCTCCCACCACTGTTCCTGCTGCAGCTCTTGGTGCTCATGCCTATGGGGTTGTTCACTCAGGCCTTCAATCCTGACATGGGCAAGGATTAGTTATCCCCTCCAACACTCTGTTCTCCATTTCCCCTCTGGATTCATGTGCCTTGGCTGCCAGACAGGGTAGAACCTTGCTCCGTCTGCTCCATTTTCAGGTGGTTTATCCGTGGATTTTAGACTTTTTTTAATTGGAGCAAAATCCTTTGGGCACCTTGCTTTGCACATCAGTGACTGCAGCCGCCAGTCGTCTGTCAGTTCACAGAATGTGTGAGAATTGTAAAGGTCAAGTAGGAACCTGAACCATCAGAGAGCTCCCAGCCTCCAGGGTGTTCTCAAATCCTGGGTGCTGCTGGCACGTGAGGGGAAGGACGGGTGCTGGATGCAAGGAGAGGCTGTGCCTCCAAAGGTTCTTCTGGGAGTCCCTGTGGTCCTCACTGCTAGAGGTGGGGAGGAAAAGAGCCACCACTGAATTCATCAGTGTGAGGAGCACTGCTAGGAGAGGAATGATCCCGGCATTTAATTTGAAGTTTCATTTTCAAAGCCATTCAGATCACCTCCTCAGGGGGGACCAACTTATTTGGGAGCCTTAGGAACATCTTTAATCTTGGTAATGTTTATTTTATTAAAAAAGAAATAAGAGGTGACCCTGAAAGGGTGGGAGTAACACACAGGGTATTAATTTCTGAGCCTCTCCTGGAGCACTATTCTTCAGAAACAGGAATTTCCCAATTTGGTTTCTGACCCGTGTGTGTCCCTTACCCTTCTGCGAGGTTTCAGTGTGCTTAGGAATGAGAATATAATTATTTCTTTTTATTGCATGCAGGTTCTCTCTGACTTCTTTTCAAATTTCCAGGTTAAATAACCAGGAGATATCAAAGGGCAGGTTTGGAAATACATGTACTCAATTGCTCAGCCATCGGTCTTCGTTGAAACCATGATTATGCTTTAGAGCAGAGATTGATTTTCTTCCTTGACCGCGTTGTCTTTGGGCAGAGCAGAAGATGCTCACGCCTGCATGAACTCTTGCTCTCACCTTCAATAGAGGTGAGCTCTTTTTAAGTGCCACAGGTACTTGTTGGGTCAGGAAAGTCCATTCAGAGTCCTGAAGAGCCAAGGCTTGGAGTAAAATCTCCATTTTGATAAATCCACCTCTCCTCTCTTTTCCTCCAAAAGGTCAAAGCTAATGATTTCCTCTATGGTTGGCTCAATGGGAAGTAAAGTACACAGAATCAGTTTGGTTACTTCTACTTTGTATATCAGGATGAGGAATAAACCTAAATAGGTTTCCTTGCAGGCTGGCACCTGGGGAATAGAAATCAGGGAGCAATTTGCTAGTCTTAGTGTATTTGTGAATGTGCATTTCTGCTTGATGGCAAATGTTAAATCAGCCTTGGAGTCAGTCACCCACCATAAACCTTCCCTATCCTAATACACACAGAGATGTACTTGTGCCCCAGTAGAGAATGGATTTTGAATTAGCCTTAACCAGGCAGTGTCTCAGTTTTGCTCATGATCTGCAAAAGGAGAGAGAGAACAGCTCTCAGGGAAGTGGGTATTACGAAATTTGATAGACAATGAGAGATTGAAATTTGAAGATAGTAAGGCATTTGCTTTCCCACTTACCTGCAATAGAAGTACAAGGAAAGCAAAGATTTTCTTGTTCCTTTTGACTTAAATGGGGGTATTTCTCATTTATCTTTTCTTGAGGTGAAAAATTGTTTGGGTTTTTCTTTTCCCCATTAAAATATAAATCTATATTTCTCCTTTACAGGTGCTTCCTTCTGAAACAGGTTGTTTTAAAACCTAACAGTTCAGGGATGGGAATATGCTAATAGCTAACATTGTTTTTTCTGATTTGTATGTAATTTTTTTCCCATCAGAACTGGTTTTGATCCCAGTTGGGGCTAGAAACTCTTAAAATTTGGGTGTTTTAGCTGATTTGAATTAAGTTATACAAGAGAGTTTAATTCACAGCGTCTGCACCTTGGAAAATGTACGGACAGGGGATGTTTGTCTCTTAAAAGAGTGAAGCCACTTTTTTGGCTGAAAAAAAACCTCAGGGCTTTCCTTCTGATACAGAAGAAGGTTGTCTTTGTTTCTCAGATCAAAGTGTGATCCTGTCGTTGAGCCTGTAAAATGCCCAGTGCCTCCCCCCTCCTCCCCTGGACCCTGTAATGCATTGATTCATCAAAATCAATCGCACTTTCATGAATTAGTCATTGCGTTCCTCGCTGCATCTGGACAAATTATGTCCCTCTTCCTGTGTGCTGATATCTCAGCTCTGGTCTCTGAAGCAAATGATGCTGACTGGCTTGTTAATAGGCTGGGCTGCCTCTGATACGGAGCTGGCTGACAGCAAATAAACAGTTATTGTGGGGATTTTGTTTGATCACCTGCGCGGATCACCCCCGACGTCTCTTACGGAAGGACTTATTGCCTTGCAGTAAAGAGGAGTTTACCCAGGTGAAAAGTGTTCCAGGATGGATTAAATGCCAGTGTTAACCACAGTGGAGAGCACAGATGGGCCTGTCCATGTGGCAGGTTGGCCCGTGGGCCAGCCCCGGAGCCACATCCCTGCAAGGCTCGTGCAAGACTCTTGGATGTTCTTGCTCAAATAATTGGAGTATCGGTCCATGACAAGCTCCACAGAGTCTGGCTTGTTACCTGTGCCCACCAAAGCTCTTTATGACCTGTACCCAGTGCTGGGAGACAGTTCAGAAGCAGCAGGAATGCAGGACGTGCCCCATGGAGCACGCCTTGGAGGGGAGACAGCCTGGCTGCCCTGGGGTGGGAGTTTGATGCAGGACTTCTCCATCCCCCTCTCCCCAAAGGCCTTATGGCACCATAAGCCCCAAAGCATCCCACCATCTTCTGTGCTGGGAAAATGGGATGTTCCTGTGGGGATCCTCCCCTGGTTAGGGCATGTTCTTGCTGGCAGTGATTCCTGGGCCCAAGCTGAGTTCTCTGTGTGCAGCTCTGTCTGAGCAGAGGTACCTGCAGCCACCGCTAACTCATCTGGCAACGAGCGCGGTGTGGGCTGTGGGCATCCGGCCTGACTCCTGTTGTCTCGTGCTTTGGAGCGTGAAATGTAATCATCATTACCCTATTGCTCTCTTATCTCCCCTGGGTGCAGTGCCTTCCATCCCAGCCTCTTGGCTGGGGAATCACTGCTTAAAAAATTCCTCTTGCCTCTTTAAAATCCAGCTGGAGTGTTTGACTTGATGGCCTTTTGTGATAGGAATTTCCTCAGGCTGGCTGTGTGAACAAGTATTTCCTTTTATTTGTTCCAAATTTACTGGCAATTATTGACTGACCCCTTTGCTCCTGCATTATGGGATGGTAGGAAAAGAGAGGGATTGATCCATCTTCAGTACATTGCCCTGCAGAGTTAACGATATTTTATTTTGCTGTATTACGGGAGAGAAAGAGATCCTTTTTCATTACAAGTCTGATCAATTCCTAAGTTTTTCAGGGCATTCAAGTTCCTGAACTTTACAAATAGTAAAGAATAAGGTGAAAAGGCATAAGGTTCTTCTTGAAATAAATCGTTGAAGGGGATGAAGAAAAATCAACTGTTGTTCATTTATGTGTATTGCTTTGTGCCTAAATAAATTAGAATCAAAATTGTCCAGTGAGGAAAACGCAGGCCTCTGCTCTCTCCAATGCATAAGATCTTCAGGCAACATTTATGGAATTTGAAAATAATGTTTCTGGTAATAAATGGTAGAAATATTCTGTTTTCTGCATCAGCAGATATGAGGATTAAAGGATTTGACCATATTAAACAATTTTGCACAGCTTTGGTTCCCAGGGCTTGCAGGCTGCATTATCAGAGTTCATCTCACGGCATTTCCAGACCTGATTTAAGAAGAGAATATGTCCCTGCTTTGCAAGTTGTCACTCCCTAATTTAGGCCATCCCTGACAGAATTAAAAAACCAAAGATAAAGAGATTATTTTTCTTCTCTTGGAAGTGGGCTGGCTTCCTAAGGCTCCCCCCACCCCAATCAGCCATTTGAAATGATGGAGATAATTGAATTGCATTGTTCCTCCATATTCCCTGGAGCTCTGCTTATACTGGACTATCACATTGCTATGGAAACTTGAAAATCGTAGTGGCTGATCTTTGTTTGGGTGAACAAGAAGGTTTCCTCTGCCATTTGTCATCATAATCAAGCTGGACCTGGAGTAGAGCAGCCTGCCCCATGGTCTCTCCAAGGCAGCTATCTCCCAGTCGATATTGTTATTTTTTAATTCTGAATTTAAACCCATGGACCAGTTTGTTGGTATTTTAACAATCCAGTGAAAAGACACAGCACAGATACCAAAACAAGGGTGAAATACTTTTGAGGTAAATAAGGTGTGAAATAAATCCTGAGCATCCTCCTGCCTTCAGGGTTTGTATTAGACCAAGGAAGTTAAAAGTCACTGCTATGCTCCAAAAGAGAATGTTCCAGCTTTCATCTGCCAACAGCAGGATGGGACAGGTATGGGTTTAACTCAGTTAGAGACTCCTGAGAGCCCTAGAGACTGATCTAATTTTAGATTTTTTTTTTCATTGTAAAATCATCAAATTTTGTGTGAAAAATAACGTAGATACCCATTAAGTTACGCTTGGGTAGCTCTGTTTTGGATCATTCTTCCTCATCTTCTTGTTTCTTTTCCATAGAATCACAGAACAGTTTGGGTTGGGAGGGACCTTAAAGCCCATCTCATTCCACCCTGTGCCATGGGCAGGGACAACTTCTACTATCCCAGGGTGCTCCAAGCTCCATCCAACCTGGCCTTGGACACTTCCAGGGATCCAGGGGCAGCCACAGCTTCTCTGGGCACCCTGTGCCAGGGCCTGCCCATCCTCGCAGGGAAGAATTTCTTCCCAGTATCCCATCTAACCCTGCCCTCTCGTGATTGTGAAGACATTTCCCCTTTTCCTGTCACTCCATTCTCTCATCCAAAGTCCCTCTCCAGCTCTCTTGGAGCTTCTTTAGGTACTGGAAGGGGCTCTGAGGTCCCCCCAGAGCCTTCTCTGTACCAGTTTGAGCACCCCCAACTCGCCCAGCCTGGCTCCAGAGCAGAGGGGCTCCGGCACTCTGATAATTTTCAGGGCCTTCCAGCAAGTCCATGTCCTTTTCCAGACAAAAAAAAAAAGGACAAAGAAAAAGATGTTTTCAGTCACAGAAGAACTTCCTGTTTTTTTATTATTTTCTAGTGAACTATAGTGTCTACTGCAGCATTAAAATTCTCTCCCAGTGCTTCATGTCACAAGCTATAATTTACAAAGCTTCTTTACCTTTATCAAAGGAAACTCTTCCAATTTTGAAGGTCCTGAATGCAGATATCTGCACACGTTGACTCGTGCTGTCAGCACAGGATTAATCAAGGCTGTCACACATCCAGCCATAAAACCTTTAATATTTTTAACAGGTTTGAAGCTGCTCTATTTATCGCATACATCAGGGAGAACAAACTGTTAAACTGCTGTATCAGTAGGAAATAGTTTCAGTTGTTGCAGAGTAAGGCAGACCTGAGCCCCAAATGCCAGCCAGCTAGGAAAAAAAAACTTCAGATATTAGAGAGATGCTGCTCTTTGAGTCTTACACAAATATTTCTCCTTCCATACACACATATTCAAATCACAGTGTGTTTGGTGGAATTTGCACACAGAGCCTGGTGAAAACACGAATAAGTTGCTCTAAATGGGCAATAAAAAGGGTAGGGTGGCCTTTCCTCTGCTGGTAAATACCTCATTTCTCAAGTAATCCCATTGTTGACTTTGTCACTACAGGACATTCATTTTGTCACACAGCTCCTGAAATTGTGCACGTGACATCAGAAATCGTCTGGTGTTTGTAGCAGCCTGTGCCCGACCCAAGCACAATGCAAAAGTTTGTAATTTTATTTTAATATTTTTCTGGAGTAGCCAGATTTTCAGCCTTTTCAGTTTCTCTCTGATTTCAACACAGAGGGGGAAAAACTTCTTCAGAATTTTCACGTTGCATTTGGGTAATCACAAAACCCCAACCAGCAGTGATGGTTTTCAAACCTAATTTGAAATTCTCGAGGCTGCAAAGTTCAGTTGGAAGTGCCACCAAGACAGATGTTGCTTTCCCCTGAATTCTGCACTTTTAGCTTTGTTGCAGGTTTGAAAAAGTCTCTGAGAAATGGTGGGGAAGAAATAAAAGGTAATGGCTCCTTTTCAGCTTTGAAAGAGGTCTGAGTGTGGAGAAGTTTGGGTCAGTTTTGCTTGTGTAAATTCCTTTGGACACATAAATGTGCATGTCCATGCTTGGAAATGTGCAGCACACAGTAAGATACAAGGAAAATGCTGCTTATCCACAGGCATTGATTATCTGTCCAGAGAATAACCATGCTGAGATCACATATGGATCTGGACGGCCCTTATCACATACACTGATCCCTGTCCAAGCATACTCCTGCTGGAACAATGGGCTTTGTTCCGCTCAGCTTAAGATGTTTGGGAAGGCACAGGCAGAATCTGACCAGGGAAAAGCTGGTGTGAAGGTCATACCAGCTTTTTCCAAATCTCCAGGAGGAGTTACGGTCATGGTGATACAAACGGCAAGGTGTGCGTGCTGAGACTCAGCAATAGACTGTACTTAGATGTCCTTTGTGTGATTTTCAGTGTTTGGTGAGCTGTAAGGGGGAAGATCCTGCGGGATCACTGGATTGCTGCTGGGCCATTTCCTTCCTTATGGCTGCTGTCAGAGCCGAGGCTGTTCCACACCGTGTAAGCTGAGCACCCACCTGATTGTGCGTGGCTACAACACTTGCTTCTCCCTTCTCCCATCTGCCTTCCTTGCAACTGAAGCATTGCAAAGGCTAAGTTATCAAAAAGGTGTCCCAATAATGATGGCAATTACATGATTAATTAGGCATGGAAGTGCAGTTGCTTAAAAATTTTCAACAGTTGGCACTTAATAGCAAAGAAACCATTGTGCAACTAAGTAGCCCCCCCTCGAAATGATCAGGTGAATCTGAGGGCAGGTGAGTCCATTTAAGTCTGGAATTGCAGAGTCACTGTAATTAGTTCCTTAATTGTGTGTCCAAACTTGTTTGATGCACTTAGTGTGCATGTATAATTAATGATGATTTATTGAAAAGCACTCTTACTGTAAATGCTTTCCTTATCATTTCCTAAAAATCAAATTGTTGAAGGAAAGATTGGAATCTGATTTAATATGTAGGGATAGAATTAGAATTTCTTCTTGCATTTTTTACTAGCTTAGAACTGATAAGCCTAAGAAAATTATCTGTGTACAGACTCATATGTAGGAATGGACTTAATTGTGTAAAACTGTTCAATTTACTTGAGTAAAAGTTGAGCTGAGCACTCTCTGCTTTTTAAATACCAAGAGTAGTGTTGGGCTGTAGCAACCTGAACTGAGTTTGCATTTCCTCAGGAGTAAGTCCATGGTGCAGTTACGAGGGACCCTTGGAGTGAGCATCCATGTTCCAGTGGTACCTGCATTCCATTCTCCTTCTACTCATGTTCCTTCTTTTCAGTGTTTCCTTTTCCTGTGAAGGGCAAATCTAATTCCTCGGATGTTTCAGACAGCTTCGGGAAGCAAAAGACGGAAGAAAATTAATCATGGATTTCCTCAGGTTTTCTAATAATCTTTGCACTATTACCTCTTTCCTCCCTATTTTTTACTTAGCACAGATCTGTCACTGCTCCTTTTTCATCTCACTGTTTCCAGGCTTTGGTTTCCTGCCTTGCTTTTCTTGATGAGCTCAACGCTGCTTCCCCTGATCTTCCGTTCATCTTTGTTTTCCCTGACACGCGCAGATCCCGGATTCGTTCTGGCATTCAGATCCTTCCTCATTTCCTTTCTATCTTTAAACAGTCTTCTCTCATCTCTTCAGATATGACTTCCAAGCTGTCTGGCAGCTTCTTCTCCCAACTACCTCATAGTACAAGGGAAGATAACGTGTACTGCACGGCAGGTCCAGTGGGGGAAAGCAGAGCAGATTTATGTACAACAGATTGCCTGAGTTTTTGGGTTTCAAATAGTGGTTTAAATGAAAATGGATTTCATTGCTTGAAAATACACATAATCAAAGAAATACTTTAATCATCTGAAAAGTACCATCCTATGAATTTGAATTGAAATATGTCGTGTGTAGGGTACTTGCTGTCTATTATCCTAATGTTCTAATTCAATTTTCTACCTCTTATTCCTACCAGATTTTTCTCAATGTTACTTTAAAAGCTGATTTTCTAGATATGAGCTGTGGAAGGAAAATTAAAATGGAAATTATGACAACAAGGAATCTGGAAGATAACTTAGGTCCTGATTTTTCATCCTATAGTATTTGAGTAAACAGATCAAGAACCTCACCAGTTTCAGAGTGGTTTCATGTGAAAACACATATATAGCAAGACTGGTGCTTTAATCGCCACTAGAATCCAAATCAGTGTGAAAAAGTCAATTGATTGCCTCCCTTTTTTTCTGGCTATACCAGAGCAAACTGCAGTAACTCTTTCCTTTTAGCCCAATTAGGCCCTGCAGAGCCCAGGGATTTGGGGACAGTGGTTGACTGGGTACATAAAAATTAGTGCAAAACGTGTCAGCAATAACCCCTCTCATCTCCAGAGCGCTTCACAGACATGAATGAATTGTCACAGAAATGATGTAACACAGACAAGTGTCTTGGTCCTGGTTGAGAGATGGAGAAAGTGGGTAAAGAGGATAAATCACTTGTCCTGGGCCCCCAAACAGCTGGCCAAAGGGAAGGATTTATAAAGGAGGATTTTCTGGCCAAACACAGGGAAAGGCTGAGATTTTTGTACTGTCTCTTGGACCAAATACTGCCAGAGGTGGGTAAATACCATCCCTTTACCCCAAACTTTCCCATCTTTTGGCAAGTTTTATTGCACCTTGCTCTCAGGGCTGTTCCTACAAGGCCTGTATGCAATAGGTTGGGGTTGAGTGTAAAGGTCAAAAATTGTATCTTGGAAAATGGTATTTTTTTGAATTTCCCAGCCTGATGAGTCATTCATTGCTGTGACATATCGTGTCTGCTTTTGTTAGTCATGTCAGATCAGACTCAGTGAGTGAGGATGATCCTGCCTGTTCCAGGCTGGCTGATTTCCTGAAAAAACTTAAATTGAGAGCGACACTGAAGTGCAAAAGAGTGATCTGAGGGAATGCAGTTAGTTTGCTTCAGATCTTATTTCTTCTGTATGTTGGATTGACATGAATGTTTTTTTTCATAACCTGCAATTCACAACCAGCTGAGTTCTCTGAGATTATGCACTTTGCAAAAGTGACACTATTTTATTGAATTAAGTAAACAATTTGTCACTGCTGAAACTCAGTGTTAGTAATTTGTTACAAATTACATCATTATTTTACAATACAGGACAAGTGAGTCAGATGAAACACATGGAGCTAATTCTGAATTTCAGGATAACGGATGAAGCCTTTGTTAGATTAAAATATGATGTATTATCTTAAGCCAGTTAGCTGGGCCAGGGCTGAAATTTAAATATTTCTGTAATAACCTAACTCTTAATTTAAAAAGCAAGCATATGTTTGCATTAGTACTTCCAGTGAGTGTGTGGCATCATTTTCTGATGATCAGATCCATGAAGAAGTTTTTATTCTGTGCTCTTCATCTAGGGTCTGGAATGAAAAAAAAAAAAAGTGGATGTGGCACGGAGGGATGTGGTTTAGTGGTGGCCTTGACATCGTAGCTGGTATCAATGTGATTGTAAACTGATACCTGTGACCATAATCTCTACCTTGCTGTAGTTGTGCATTATCTGCAAATCTGCATTTTGAAGTTTTCAAATTACCAAACTGTAACATCTTAGTGGGAAAGGAAATGGTTTTTTCTAACCAAAGGAAAAAAAAGTAGGAGTTTTCGGAAAATGTTACCAGGTGACCAAAAAGCTGAAGCCTGGAATATTTTCATTAACTGAAAAGGAAAATAAAATTTTAGAAAGAAGGAAGTCAGCTGAAGGAAAGGCTTTCTTTCAAGCAAGTTTGATAAGAATCTGTATGTCTAAATAATAAGTAAATTGAATCAGGATAAGGAGTTTGCAAAGTCAGTATAAATGATGATGATGATGATTTCCAAAACTGGTTGATAAATTAATTGGAAATTACTTTTCCTTTAAAAATGATGTTTTAACAAATCTCTTGATTTTCTGGTTTCAAAAAAACAGTTTTCTGAACTTCTGACTATTGCATTTACTGTCTTGGTGAGGAGTTTGTGTATCAGATGAGCAATTAATCTGAGATGCATTTGTCAAGAGGTCTGATGGTGGCTTCCTGATGGCATTGCTTGCTGTCACACACAAAACCTGAGAGACATCCTCCTGGTCACTTTGAGATTTATGCCCCTTGTAGTTCCACAGCAGCACGAATTCCAGCTCAGAAAAAACAATTCATGAACTGTTTTATTTGAGATATTGCCTGAAGTTGCTTTTGAAAATGGTTGTTAGTCACCTCTGTCACATCGATGCTTTTCAAAATCTTATTTCCTGTCCAGTTTCTCACTTTGTCAGACTGCAGTAATTAAGGTTTAGTGGGCAGAATTTAAGCCAGAAAGGAGTTGCTGTGCAAATTGTCCATGTGAGCACAGGGGAATAAATTTAGCAGCCTTCTGGTTGTAAATATTTTATCACTTTATGTGTGAGATGATGACCGCAGTAGGCAAAGGGAGTTGGAGATGGGGCTGAAGATGAAGGAGTGGCTCTCTGCTGAGGATGTGTGTGCCCTGGGATGCCGTGGTGGCTCTGCTGAGCTTATCTGGCCCCTGGGTTAATTTATATTTGCCAGGCCTGGGAAATGAAGGGGAACTTGTGATAGGTAACTGGATAAGGGAAGATTCTCTCTGGAAAGACCCAGCACTGGTCCCAGCATGGATTTTTCCTTTCTTTTCCTTTCCTAGGGGAGTTACAAGTGATGCCTTGGTGTGCAGAACATAGGGAGGAGGTTCCAGTGGCTGTGGGGGGTTTGTACTGAAGCCTGAGGATGAGCAGAGGGCAGCCAACCCTCCACCCCTCACCTGCTCTGTCAGCAGAGCATCCTCTGTGTCTGCTGTCAGGAACACATCTGAGTGAGCAGTGATTAGGAGATAACTCTCTGAAAGTCATTCTTCTGAAAATTTTCCTGCTCTGCAAATGAGACAAGGAGCAGATGCAGAAATCATCATCCAGCCCTGGGCTCACACAAGGCACCAGCGCTTCAGGTGGTTTCGTTCAGGTGCTTGGTCTGTCTTCTGGCACAGGAGAGGAATCCAAAGCCTGTGCTGTACTTGGGGTGCAAATTCTCTGCTGTGTAACTCCAGTGTTATTTAGGGAGCTGGATAAAAGCTAAGGATTATGTATCTGGATTTTAGTGTGCTTATAGTCGGAGCTCTAGTTCAGATAAATCTCTAATTAAAGCCCAAGGATGAAAGCACTCCTCCAGGAAGGTATTACACTGTTAATTCTGTTCCTTGCTCAGTTGCATGAGAGAGATGATAGATTGAGCTACCAGATAGTTTACACTTGTGGCATATGGGTTGTTTGTTTTTTGCAGCTGAGCAGCATGGCAGCTCTGGGCTTGCCGCTGTGCCGAGTGTTACAGATTGCATTCACGATTCCTCCATCATTCCCCATTTGCATGGACATTTTAGTGCCTCTGGACCTTTGCAGAATCATCTCCCAGGATTATTAATCAAGTCCCAAAACATTAACACATCCAATCAAGTTAATTGAAAGAGATAGGTTTTATTAAAAAGAAATCTAGCGAGGCCTGTAGCCTATATAATAAGGATGTTCTATAGAATCTGATGTAGAAGAAAAACCTCTTATGTGTGATATGAAGCAACTGGAGCAAAAATAGCTGCAGCAGCAGAGATCTTGCTGTATTTGTCTAACCTGTGGCTTTACAACAAATAGCAAGGCATGTCTTGAATAGTTTAATTTCCCCCTCATTTAAAGCATAAGTTCTGTGTACAATACGGAGTTACGTAATGCCATCCGTAGGGCATGTTTCCAGCAGTTTGCAGCGGCTTCACTTTTTATTTATCCAGTTTGTGTATCTCCAGCATGAAGGGATGGCTGTGGTAGCTGCATTAATGAAACACAACATCCATCCCAGCGACTCAGGGAAAGCCAGCAAATTTATTCACCATACATTTGCCAGTTGAAGTGTGGGTAATACAACGACATCTCTTTGTGTTGTGATTCCAGCAGTGGTGTGGCTGTGAAGGCAGGCCCTCATTGTCCCCCTGGTTTTGTGCTGATTCAATTCACAGCTCTGTTTTCCTGTGCACCAACTGCCCCGGGCAACACGTCCCAACATCTAATGGAGATAAAAGGTCTGGAACAGTGATAAGTCCTGAACCTTATGCATGGTGGGCATGTTTGGTTGAGGGGAGCAGATGAAATCTAATCCCCAGTGAATGTCTGAAATATATATAGTGTAGGCAGAGAAACCTCAGTGCCAGATTGGATCTAATGATTTACTTCTGCTGTGTGAATTTATGTGGTAATGTAGATGTAGCAGTGAGACTACAAACAACAAGAAGTTGTTTGAATTGGTGGCTGTGGGTGTAGTAACTGAAGTGTTGTCACCTGGAGTTTCCCTGCACATCTACAATTGTCTACTGGACTGAACTGGTGAATCATTTGTGCTGTGCCCCCATATGTCAATTCCTTTCTTGAAGTCTTACCAAAGATGCCACAATTTTGCCACGGTGTAGCTTGAGACAATCGTGTGGAAGATGGAGAGAAAGGAGAGAAAATGTGTGTTACTGGTCTAGACTTGATATTATATTCTACCAAGGAGACCCTGTGAAGACCCTGACCAAAACCTTTCTTGTTCCAAAAGCATTGTAAGTTACATAAGAAGTTGTGAAGCACCAGTGTAGAAAACATCCTTAACCCTTTCTTCACCATCTTGCGTTACTAATGGCAGAAGGACATTACAAGATGGTTTTTTAGCCTTGTGCTGTTCCCTGTTCAAGTATGATTACTTAATTCTCTGATTTCTCATCTAGTAATGCCCTGCTGCAGTGAGTGCAAAGAAATACTACATCTAAAGCTTTTTTAAATTCTTGTTTTGACCACTTATTTATGACCATTCCTTTTAAACATCACACTCAGAAATCTAAATTTGGGAACCAAATGAGCTGGAAATACCTTTAAAAAGAGAGAAAGAAAGGCCCAAACCTTTATTAAAGTTACCCTGGCGTTGCTGTGTCAGCATCGGTGTGATTAACCTGCCATACAAATGTGGGTGCTATAAAATGAACCTGCTCCAAGGCAGCTTTGATTTGCATGCTCAACACTTTCCAAGTGTTGCATTCATAAATCAACAGGGTTTTTTGTGTGTGTCTCTTCTGGGTAAGTGTTTTTCCTTCATTCTCCCCTCTGTCCTGCAGCCCAGCCTGTATATCATGGCCAGAGGAGACCTGACCAGCATGTAGATTTAAAGACTGATTTTAATTCTGAGCTACAACCTACTGCCCAAGCTTTCTAAAATAAATATACTTGATATTAATAGCTTGTGGGAAAATAATAAAGAAAAAAAAAAAAAAAGGGAGAAAGTGACCTTCCAGTGCTTTATCAGGAAATGCAGTATTAGAGCAGGTACTTGTTCCTGCCCATTGCAGCTTGTGGCATCTGAGTTCATACGAGCAGAACTGTTAGCAGAATATACCTAAATCCTATTTTATTTGCAATTTTTCATTTATTTCAGAGGAGCTGAGCTGTTTCAAACAAACATTGTCCCTGGTCTTTCACTTCCAGATCACTTTGTTTTCTTGGGAGTGCCTTGCTGGGGTGCTGCATTTCTCAGCAAACAGTCCTGGTTGGTTGTGGATGGCTCTGCCCAAACGCTATTGATGCCGAGTTCATTTAAATTGCGTGAAGTTAATTGACTCTTTGTTGTGGAGTGGGATTTCACCCTTCCCTTATCGCACTGCAACGTCCTCATTTGATGATAATGATTAATAGATTTTCAGTTCCTGCAGATAAACTTTATAAGCACAGTGGTGGCATCTTAAGAAGAGCAAGAAGCTATTTTGGGAGAGGCTGATCTGGAGCAATAGTGCATTTTCCTATAGATTTTCCTGTAGTTTATCCATACTGACTGCAGGTGTAGGAAGCATGGCATGGGAACATGTGACAGTAACCTGGGTCCAGATTCCTCAGTAGAGATTTTTGGACTGACAAGATCAAATTCCAGGCTGAAGGATCTGGAAAACAGTACTTTGTGGGCTCTGTGTCCTGTACGGACTCCAAACTTTAAAGGTGGCTTTAAATGTAAGAAATTTGAATTGGGATCTTCCCTCTGCTACTGAACCACCTAAGGAAAGATGTTGAGCTTTGGGAATTGGCTGGCTTTTGATAGCTACAGGGCTGATTCTCTTCAGGCTCTTCTGAAGGGGAGGAGACAGAGAATGCATCACATGATATATATATATACTTAATATTGTGGTTTTTATATATATATGTATACTTTCTTACTTAGAGCATTGTTTCAAGCAGATAGGAGAAAAGAAACTAGGTAAGGTGGCCTAATTAGGCTTGAAACAGGAAAAGGAGAATATGAAATTTATTTTCTTTTTATCTTTCACAGTTTTCCTCTGCTTTTTCTACCTTAATTTTTCACAATGAACATTGCACCACATGACCTGCAGCTCTCAGTACAGAAAGTGCTACATGGGAAACAGTCAAGTAGTGCCAACATTTATTGCACCAAAGATACGGATTTGCTTTGTTGGAGTTTTTTTTGTGTGTGTGTGTGGTTGTTCTTCTAATATTACTGTCTTTTCTCCAGGCAAGAAAGCAATTCTCTCTTTGCCTCAGAAACATGTGGTATAACCTCATGTCTCACTGGCAGGGGATTTAAAACAGCCACTATAATTTACATGATAATTGTGTCATATTATTTTTTACTTCCCATGCAAGTTCCTCCTCTTTAGAGATTGTTCTGTTCTTTAGCAAATAGTGCACTTACTGTTGGCTCTGCAGGGAGCTCTTGGCAATCTCGAGACAGAAATATAATGGAAAAATGGCTCACCTGATGATTTCAAGGGGATTACAGATTTAGGGAAGATAATCTGGTGGATGCGAAGGGGAGGAGAATTCCACCAAGCACTGCTGGAGCAGAATGAGTATTGAACTCTGTCATCATTGGCTTGCCTATTCTTTCAGAACATCTTTTTTTCATGGTGCTGCAGCGGGGAAGAGGGAAGGAGGTTGGAGAGATGTTTGGGGTTGCTTGAGAGAGAAGGAGGCTGGAGTGATGTTGGGGACTGCCTGAGAGGGCAGGAGGCTGGAGGGATGTTGGGGATGTGCCTGAGAGGGAAGGAGGCTGGAGGGATGTTGGGGATTGCCTGAGAGGGAAGGAGGCTGGAGGGATGTTGGGGATGTGCCTGAGAGGGAAGGAGGCTGGAGGGATGTTGGGGATGTGCCTGAGAGGGAAGGAGGCTGGAGGGATGTTGGGGATGCACCTGCTGTCAAGGTGCACAGACAAACTGAGGTGTCACCTGTGCTCTCAGCTGGTTGCCAGCACTTTTCACATCCCAAATCCCTCTTGCTCCAGGCTTTAGGGGGAATTGCCAGGCTAAAGGGGAGCACTCCCAGCTTGGCCCAAATGAGGTTTTTCCCAAGTTCAGCCCTGGGAAGGTGCCCCTTGTTTATACCACACAAAGCTGGTTAAGAGCTGAGCACTTGTCCTGGCTGCAGAGATCAATCACTCTGGCCTGTACACTGCTCCACTCTTTGCCATCCAGCTTGTCCCCTTTGAAATACAAATGATAGGAATTAGGATATTAGCAGGAGAGCGCAGGATGTAATTGTATGTTGACTGAAATGTTTCTGATGGATGGACCCAATGAGGTGACATCTCTTATTTATGGAGAGGAGAGCACAGGTAGTTGATAGATTTGACAAGAGCACAGTGGCAAAACAAAATAACACTGAGGCAGAATGAGAATGTATTTGCTAATGGCCTCCCTCGCAGCTGTATACACTGATTTAATCTCTCCAAAGCACTCTGTTGTTTATGAGGCCTGTGGGTACAATTTTATGCCTGACTGAAGAGGTTGCTAATAGCTGCCATATTTGTGTTTAAGGACCTGCAAAGGATTAAGCTAAGTATTTTAAAGCAATGAGCCATAATAAAGTAATAATATATTGAAAATAATAAACAGCCTTTTTTTTTTTTCAATAATTGGCTGCAAAACTGGTGAACTTTAAATGACAAAACTACTAATTATAAATGCAATTGCTAATCATATATTCATTGGGGAATGCAAATTAAAACCATGGCATAAAGTCTCTAAGGCAGAGACAACAAGGCATGGAGCAGAATGGCAGGCACCTTTAAAAAAACATGAAACCCTCAAAAAAACCTCACAAGGGAACCCAAAACATTCCTGTAGGAACAAGTTGTGGTGATTACTTAGGATTGATTCGTCCAGGACAAAGCTGTTGCACGAGGGGAGAATTTTCTTTTTTGAGTCCCCAGGTGTGAGTCCCATATGGGCACATTTTGTGTCTCGGTCAGAATGAAATAATCTCCAACCCACATTTAGTACTGGAGCACTGGAAGTTTCCTTTTCCCATTTTTGAAGGCTGATACTCTTCCATCCCAGTAACTTTATTCTCTTCCCTTCTCTAGGAGCTGCAGTTCTTGTGGTTGCCATCGTTCAAAGCACATCAGCACAATCAGGGTTTCCTCTCTTTCTTCAAAGTCCTTTTTAATAGACCAGGTCTGGTAGAGAGAATCTGAATAGATGATGAAAGAATGAGGTTCTTGAAAGCCTCAGTGCTGAGTTATTTTGTGGTTTTCTTTCAGGCATCATTTACCAAAATGTGTCTGGTTGGAGCTTATCAGGGTCTAGACCCCACAGACTCACTGCCTTCCTTCTGCCTTGGTGTGGGGCAGGTTAGGAGGTACTATAGGAAATCCCATTGTAGACAGACAATTTCTGGGTATGAATCCAGTGTGAATCCAGTGTAACTGCATGCTGGGGCACAGAAATACAGGTACAGAAGCTCTGAGAGAGGTTGTCTCAGCAGAGACCCTGCTAAAGGTACAGAGCATTCCTGGAGCTGGAAGAGCCTCACACACTCACCTCACACAGCTCACACACTGCCTGCACTGCTGCTCATATAATAAACATTTCACACAGCCTATTGATAAAATCTTACTCTCAACCTGCCCCTCAGTACTGAAATGTAATTTAAGTTTTGCAGGTCAGGAAGTGACTTCAAGGTCTGTGAACCAAGAACTCATGAAGATGCTGAGGATAAGCCGTGAACACCACCCACATGTTCAAGGGCAGAAGCCTTTCTCAGGCCACGTCTAAGCCAAAAGTCATCATCTCTGTCTCTGTGCCACCTGCCCAGGCCCAGCTTGATAACAGAGAGCAGCTGATACTGTTGACTGCAGTTCAGTGTTCTGTGTGAAATAAGTTTGCTGGCCCTGAGTTTGGGAAAATCCTGCCTCTCCCTAAATCTGTGTGTGGATATTTCGATGTAGTCCCAGCAGTTGCTGTGGTTCCCTGGCTTTGGGGCACGGGGGGGGGGTCTCACTATCATTTCAGGTGATGTTAAAAGGAGGCAGATAAAACTCTCCCACTGCTGTTCCTTGTTGAAGGCAGTGTTGGCTCAGCAGCACCTGAAATCCCTGCTGGATTCTCTGTAGGACTGGCACAGCTGAAGGTGTTGCAGGGCCCTGTGTCTGACAGGATGAAAAATGTGGAGGCATGTTGGGATCTGAGTCTTCACTAGGAATATTTGGCTTCCAGCAGAAGCTGTATACATGGCTGCACAGGCATATTTCCCTTTCTTGATGAATGTATAAAATATATATGTCTCTTCATTTGCTCTTAGGAACCCTCAGGTTTCCATTAATGACTTGTGTCCCTCAAGGACCTGACAATGCCAAGTTTATGTAGAGGTGCCAGGTAACAGCCTAAGGACAAGCCAGCACCTCACATGGTTGGTGCCCTCCAGGACATCGTTTGGATGGGTATTAAGAGTCCAAGTGTCTTGACAGATCACTGAGTGGCTCTTCCTGTGCAGCCCCAAGTGCAGCTTTTCCCAGTCCAGCAGCCAAGGAAGACAGATCTAGCTGGAGTGAAAAGCTCTTGGTGTTACGGGGAGCTGACAGTGTTGACCTCCCTTGAAAAATGGATTAGATACTTAGAAACTTGCATAGAAATTTTTGGGTCCTTGCCTTAAATATCTACATCAGAAATCCTTCAGAAGAAAAAAACCCAACATTTTCCAGGCAAGGCATAGTTGGAAGCGATAATTTTTATTAATGCTTCCTATAGATTCTATTTTAATTTCATTTTCTTATTTCTCTGGAATCACCAGACTGGGTTACTTATGCCTTTGTAGCTAAAGAGTATTGAAACCCTATCTGTTTTAAATGAAGGTTGGACAACTTTCAGAAGACGTAGTCAGCAGGCAGGACTGATGGAGAGGTATACATGAGCTTTCAGCACAATTTAATGCAGGAGATTTTGTGAGGTAATGGTGGAAATCTGTCTGGAAGATGTTTCCAGTGTGGCCCCTGAGTACCTGAGCAGGATTGTGCAGAGCAGATGCCTCTGGCTCATGCCAGTCTCCATGGGAAGGAGGATAGGAGCCAGATGCAGCTGGAGGCTGCCAGCCAGCAACACAGAATTGCAGAAAGTTAATTTTTCAGTGACCACAGGAGAAACACAATTTTTTTTATTTTGTTAATTTGTTAGTGTTACAATTTAGCCTTCAGAGAACCAAAGCAGGGATGTGGATTTGTTTGGTTACAAAGCTCATTAGTGTAGCGCCGCTGCACTTGATTGCTGGAGAATTTCAGACCAAAACAAAGCAAGTGAAGAAAAAGAAACAGCAAATCTATGAACACTGTAACTCATTAAAAGACAATTTATGGACAGTGAAGGGGCTGAAGCCATTGAATAAATTATTATAATTGAAATTATTCAGTCCTGTTTAAATTATGGAAGATGCTACCAGGTTGTTGTCTCAAGCCATCATGCATAGTTCATGTGCAGTGGTCTTCTGAGCCCCTCTGAGATCTCTTACACTGAGCTAAACTGTTGGCTGCATCTTTGTAAACATTTTCAGTCTTTCCACAGAGACATGGACTTGCTGCAGCTTGTGAGAAGGGTCTGTCTCAAAGTGACTCATGGGGAAGGAATCAGTGCAGGCTTTAGTGGCCATGGCTCTCCAGACCAGCTGGAGGAGGAGGTCTCTGGAAAAGGCTCCTCTGGGCAGAAGCTGGGCTTTCCTGGGTGCTGGTTTGGGTCTGGGGAGGGATTTCCTGCAGGGATACAGCATTTATCAGTCTGTCATCTCATCAGGGTCAGCTGTGGATGTCACTCCTTTAGCTCATCTGGCACTGAAACACCACAGCCCAAACACGTGTAGGAACTCCCTGAATGCAGCGGGGAGTGGCGGTTCTGAGATGTCACAACATTCCACTGTGGCAGGGTTTGGGTCAGGATCTGTGGGATCCATTGCATCCATGGGGGGCTGTGAAGGTGATGCAGGGTCTTGGGGGGAAGTCACCCCCCAAGGTGTGGTCACCTGGCTGTGGTCACTTGGCTTGTTCAGGCAGGAGAAAAGGAGACTGAGGAGAGACCTCACTGGGGTCTGCAGGAGAGGGGCAGGGGCTTCCCCCACAGGGTGTGGGGCACTGAAAACAGGTGGTAACAGTGGTACACAGGTGGTAACAATTGTACACAGGTGATAACAATTGTACACAGGTGGTAACAATTGTACACAGGTGATAACAATTGTACTCAGGTGGTGACAATTGTACAGGCCATAAGGACACAATTGTGCATGGTTTGGGAGCACAGCCACTGAGCCAGGTGTGTGTGGCCACCATCCTCCCTCTGAGTCCTGCTGGGGCTGGCAACAGCCTTGTTCAGGGGGGTCTGTGGCTGTTGCAGGTCCTCAACCACACCTGAGCAGCTCCCAATCCTTCTGGGGGTGCTCAGCTGGAGCGCATTTGAGAAGGAGGGGCTTTCCCAGCTCTCCCTCAAATGCTGCCTTGGTTGGGGATGTGTTGTGTAGAGGAGCAGTTAGGTTACTGCTGGAATATTTGAGGTCACAATGGCATTGGTTTTCTTTTTTCTTTCTTTTCTGATTGAGTTACTGAACAATTTGCGTGCTGCAAGTGGGAGCAACTCTGCAGTGTAAAAAGGTACTTCTTTTTATTTAAGTTATCTACTTTCTTGGAGTACTGTGATATAGAAATGCTGTGTTTTATAAAACAAGAGGAGGTGTGTGCACTCCTGTGGGTTTGGAGGCACTGTGGAAGTATTTGTATGTAGACTTATATAAAGTCAGCTCTGTGACAAAGGTGTTTGTAAGCAGCAGTTTACCTGCTTTATGTGCTTGAATATTTGAGTCCCTGAATTTTAACTGATTTCCTTATTTCTAGGGGTAGGACCAGGACTGAGGGTCAGTTGAGAGTAATTTTTTGTGCTGTAATGCACAAAAGTATAGGGATGTGCTTGGCTGTGTGGTGGGAGAACTGAGAGTTGAAGCTCAGCGTTGTGAAAGTAGGATTAAAGCTGCTCTGTGTTTTTGTACAGCTCTGATTTTTCCCCTGTTCCAGGTTATTCTGTCCATTTAATGTGCACAAGGTCTTGCACTGTGTGTTTTTTGAATGAGAACTTGTGTTCATCATGTCATTGGCTTTGGGGATCAGTGTGGGGAGTTTCTCGCTGGACTGCTGGGTTTTTTGGCTCCTGCTTTTGCTTTGTATCACCGTCCTGTGGCGGTTTGGCATCCCCAAGAACGTGGATCTGGATGTCACCCAACTGTTCCTCTGTGCCCCAGCTGTGACATTTAATTTTGCTGTAGTTGTTTCAGGATTACTTAACAGATTTGCAGGCAGAGGTGGTGGGAGTGCCATGGAAAAGGTGGGTTTGATAACCACTTGTAGAGAGAGCAAAAGCAGCTCCAGTGACATCCCTGGCAATTCCCACCTTGGCTGTTGCTGACAGACAGCACAGGGATAAAAACAAGGCTGACACTAATGTAGAACCCGTGGTGATGTCCCCGAGGAAATGTCACCAATTAGCAGGAAAGCTGCTGCAGTTATCAGCTTAGATGAGATTTGGCCATGGAAAGTATGAGGTTTGAAGATGAACCTGTGACTTCTTCTCCCAAATACTTTCCTAGCCACGTGTGGAGATTAATGAGACAGCACAAGTGAACTTCTTGGATGGCTCTTGTGGCCTTGCAAAGCACTTGGCTGCTCTGGGAGCAGTTGGGAACGAGTTAGCACATTGTTCTGGGCAAAACAAATCCATTTGTTTGTATATATTTATATAAGCATAAAATTATATCTATAAAATCCTACTATTTCCCACTTTATGGATAATTATATATATAATAAGATTGAATGACAAAGTTCAACACTGTAGAAGTCTTTAAAAGCCAAGATGGAAACCCTGAGCTGCATGTTAGAGAGATGGAGGATGGCAGGGGAGGGATGTGGGTTCCTTCACTTTGCATAAGCTGCTTGATATCCCATGTTTAATCTGAAACTGGACAGGGAAAAAGTAAGAGGGGGGAAACTGCTGTACCATCTGTAAAAACTGCCATGACAATTTAAGCAGCATTAAAAACCTTTCCCTGAAGCTGTGCTTTAATAAGATTCCCAGTCAGAAGTCAAACTCTGCCTAGTAATTCATTATAAACTCTCATAGCACATTTATTAGCGTGGAAATGGCAGAAGTGAAGTGACCACACTGAAGGTCCATGTTCAAAATTAGCAAAATTTGCTGTCATTCCCAGTTAAAAAGGAAGGAAAACGAGCACTGTAAGATGCACTGAGAGTTATCTTCTGTGTTAGCAGGCAGCTAAATGGACAGTGTTAGAAAAATTTTTTTTAGGCTTCCTTAAAGCAGATGCTCAATGTGAGAAATGATGTTTTTTATTTCAAGATAAAGTTATCAAAATGAGAAATGTCCCATTATAATGGAATTTCTTGGAAGACAAGGGTATGTTTTATCATATTATAGCTCTTGCATCATATTAGATGCTACTTATGTGCTTTATTGCAATCCAAACTTCTTGCTTAATGCTTCTTTTCCAACAATACAAAAGGTTATGATTCACAGCCTCTTGCATAATAGATAAATTAATGAGTTTCTGCATATTTTATTGCTTTGTACTTTTCTAAAAGCCACTAATCTATTTTTCTTGATTATTGGTTATGACAAAAACATTATAATTTTTCTCTGAGTTTCATGGCTGCCAAGTTCAGGGCTTTCAAAACTAATTTCTTTGGCTACCTGTTGGACTCACTAAACCTGCTTCTTTTCTCCTTCCTTTTTCCTGTAAAAACTCTATGCAGCCAAAGACCTGGCATATTTTTATCTGAGTACATGAGGATAAATTCTGCTTTGGGGTGCTTGCATGTTCTTCCATTCAAGTAGATTTAGAGTTGTGCATATGAATCTCAGGCTCTTAATTATGTTTCTAATAATAGCAATTCCTTGCTATAAATACATGACTCATCGGAATGATTCCAGTGTGTTTAGGCTGCAGATGTGACTCCTGCATCTCATTAACCTCCCAGTTCTCCACTTGAGATATGGAAATGTTGGATGATTAGCAGAGGACACGGGGAGAAAAAGGTTATTTGTCACTTCTCTAGGGGGAATAAAGCCAAAGTAACAAACTGAGCAGGTAAGTGGCAGTGGCTTCAAGCTGTCCTTGTGTCCTCTCTGTCATGGATGGGTTTGGGGGGAGCAGACCCTGCTGCAAGTCAGGAGATGCTTTCCCAGCTGGGGCCACCTCATGTGGTGCAGTTTTGACTCCAGATAGTGCTTCAAGCTTTATATTTTTCTCATCTCTTCCTTAGATTGAATTGGTTTGTTTGCTGAAGGAGGGGGAGAACAGGTGGAAAGAAAAAGTTGAAATATCTATTTGCAGTGTTATGTGAAGTCATTTAGGCCAGATATTTAAATTATCTGTTTTTTCAGTTAGTGTTTTAGAAAAGCGTGGAGTTTCAGAGGGATCTGTGGGGTTCATAGGTGTGTAACAGGCAGTTTTGCACTTTGTGCCAGGAGCATGGTTTTAGTAAGGATCAGTGTCTGCACTGGTCTGAACAGTGCTTTGCTTGAGTGGAAAAACTACTGTAACATTTTAAACTGTATTTTTATAATACTACCTCATTGTATTTCTCCTCTGTGTTTTCTTTCTCAAGGGCTTTAGTTCCTGTTAAAACAGGACAGGGATGTGTAAATAAATATATCATCTTACCCATGGATGCCAAAGACCTATTTCCACTGTGCAGAAGCAAATATGTGGGCCTGAGGCCACTGACTGCCCCACACCAGGTTAAAATGGGATTTAAGTGATGCACAGGTTGCATGCTGTCCCAGCTCCAAGGGATCTGTGTCATCATCCATGGGGGAAAAAAACCTTGCTTTGTCTGTGAGCACAGCTCTTAATGGTGTGGGTTTGATTAGTAGATTGCATGATATGATATGGGAAAACAAACTCTCATTTTACCCTGGCAATTACTGGTTCTGTAGTCTGAGTGGCAGAACGTTTTTATTTCTATGTCCAGCAACAAGTGGTTGCCACGGCAACATCAGCATTGGACACTACTGGCATCCCACCGTTGTCCCAAAGTGAAGCCCAGTAGGTTCTGAAAGTCCTTAAAAATTATTATAGTAATAAATTTTTAAAGTTAATTTTTACTTCTTGTCTCCTTGCCTGTGGGAGGGATAATTTATGTTCCAGGAAGGTAACACATGAATCTGCTACATCTTCTGCCAGCCACTGTGCTTGAATTGAGCAAAGTCCAACATTCCCTACAAAAAGAGCTGGAAAAACTTCATTTTTGTTCTCTTTGATGCTTTGCCTATTCCTTCCCTCCTGCTTTCTTTAAGAGGGGGGGGATAAGCCCCCACCAAAACCAAACAGCCTCATCCCTTCCTGCAGTTCTACCCTTACTAAACTATTTTTGAAATCTGCAGCCTGTTTCTGCTCCTCATTAAAACAGTAGTGGAGTTTACAAAGTTGAGTTCTTGTGTTTGCAAGGTGCCAGGGCAAGGCACAGGTAACATCTTCTGTTTGCTGGGTGCAGTGTAGATGCTTTTCCATCCTGCTGGATCCTTGTTTGATGGGAAATCTCCATTTCTCCTCACCAGAGATGAGGTGACCAGGCTTATTCCTAAGGCTGCAGTGACTTTTTTTAATCTCTTGCAGTTGCTTCTGCCTTTACTGCTGGATTTCCAGGCTGTGCTGTCTTACAGCACCCAGACTGTGCTGTGACTGAGACTGGGTTCTTCTTCTGAATATTTAGGCTCCTGCAGCAGAGAGCCCATAGTCAACATCTAAGAGCTTTATTCCACTGATTGCTGACCTGCTGCCATCTCTGATGCTTCAAGAATGCAAGTTTGGGCTTGAAAGATTATGCCTGTTTTATCACAGAATGGTTTGGGTTGGAAGGGACCTTAAAGATCATCTCATTCCAGCCCTAATGCCCTGGGCAGGGACACTTTCCATTATTCTTCTAACTAAGCTAAAATGTTTGTTTTCTTGGGCTAAGTGAGGGAGAGCTAAGTGTTTGAAGAACAGCTGTAATGTGGACTCTCCTGCCCAGCACTGGGTTGCCCGTGGTTCCTCTCTAGACTCTCAAAACCAGGGTTTGGTAACAGAGGTATTTTCTACCTGAAAGAAGCAGTGTGCCCTTCCCAGCTGGAGCAGCCTCCTGCCATCCTGGGGTGCCCTGTAAAGGCTGCTCCTTTCCTTGCTGGGATGGGTGAACAAGCATCATAATTTCTTCCCCAGTATGCTGCCAAAACCAGCAAAAAAAAAATCCCCACACTGCTATACCTACTCTTAGTGTTGACTGCTGGAATTATTTACCGTTAATGGCTGAGCAGGTATTTGAACAATCTTTTTTTTCTTTTCCTCCTTTTTGCAATTTTAAACATAATTAAAAGGAGATAGAAGGAACTTGATTTTTCAGTCAATCTGTGGGTGACCCAGCAAACCACATCTTTTTAATTTCATGCATCAATGAGATGATACGTCATGCTTTGTACAGTGCGACAGCTTGCTGCATTGCATAACTCAACGTGCTGATGCAACCAGGCATGCAAAATTAACCTGATCCTCAAACCCAGGGAATTTAAGACAACAAGATCCTCCTCTGCAGCTTGCCTTGTTCGACAAACCTCATTATGCCCTGTCATCCCTTTTATTCTTCTTCTGTACAAGTGATGAGAATGGAGTATTTTGAAAGAGATGTTTGGGTGATGGTTGTGGAATGTGAATAACTCCAGGCTGGATTGGGGTTGAACTGATGCAGTTTCTCTGTTTGGGGCTGCTCAAAAGGGTGGGGGCCTCTTGTGGCTTTTGGGTTCCCTTGGGACGGAGAGTGGCTGACTGTGGTGCTTCCAGGGCTGTGCCAAGCCTGCTTTCAATCATGGGAAGAGGCTGTAGTTCCCACAGCTCCTTGCACTTCATTTGCCAGCTCTTAGGACTCCTCCAGTGCTACAGAGAGGCTGTGGGTTCAACAAACCTTGTATGGATTCCCCTTTCTCCACTGCCACACCACACACCATGTGAGCACCAGCTGCCATCTGGCCTTTGTGGCTGAATTCTTTAGTGAAGTGATACAGAGGGACTTTGCTGCAGCTCTCCTGCTCCTCTCGTGTCTTGTGAGGCACTCAGGTTATCTCATCTGTTCCCATCCAGGAAAACAGGAATATTGCTTGGCAGATGTGGGGCTGCTTTGTGGGACCCTCTGCAGCAACCCTGGAAGTTGCCAGCAGCACATGCTCACTCTTGCTGTGCCTGAGTGGAACATCATCCTGAACTTGAGGGGGAAGAAAAGGCTGATGCTGGGCATGAATATCTCCAGTCACAGGCTGTGACATGCCACGTGTAAGCCTAAGCATCCAGTGCTTTGCTCAGGGCAAAATTTTTGCTTAATATCTGACATCTGTCAGTGGCTCCTTGTGTGTTCCTGGGTGAAGTAAAACAGATTTTTCAGGGATTTCTCGCATGGCTGCAAGGATGGGAAGCCCTGAGAGACTGCTTACGATGACCACACTCAAAAGTATGGAAAATGGGGAGGTTTTTCTGTTCAGCTTCACCCCTCTGCTTGTGCTCTTGGTCAGAGCAGCTCAGGGAAGTCCCTGGCCATGGTGACGAGTAGCATCTGCTTACCTGAACAGTGAAAATCCAACCAAAATGGTGCTTGGTGTCATAAATAAGGACTGATGTCAGTGTTGGGATTATTGCACTGGTGGGGTTAGGTCTTGGTAGTGGTGACCATGACAAAAGACCTGCAAATGAAAATAGCCAGGATGGGGGGTTTGGGTGACCACAGAGATGTCCAGGTGCTGCTGTTCTGGCAGGAGTAAATCCCTTTGGAGCAGGAGCTGCCATCTGTTTGTGCAGCACCCGGTGAGATGGAGTTTGGCACCTTTGCCTGTCCCTTTAATTTTCATGTATAATAAAAAAGGGAAAACGATCTGCCTGAAATCCATTTCTGAACTTAAGCTCTGTAACAGCAAATGGGCTCCCCTAAAATAGCAGGAACTGGTGTGTCTGGGAGAGGTACAACAGGACCATGACAGTTCAGAGTCCTTAGATATTGTTCTTGCTTGAGTTGCTTTGCGTTTTCTCCGAGTGAGCAGTGCCCTGTGGCACAATATCCATCCCCACTGCATCGCTAAGTGCTGAAACTTCACATCTTAATTCTGTGTGAGTGGTTTTCTCTCGAGGCTGCGATGCCTCTGTGGAGAGGGAGCCTGATAGCAGCACTGAGAAGGTTACACATTATGCAGGATGGTGTATTAAAAAATATCTCTGCTAATGTCTTTTTATTTTTGTTGTCTTGTACGATCATTTGAAGTACATCCACTTTGAGGTGAGGAAATGCCTGTTTATTTGGAGCTGATGGAGATACTTGAATGGAGGATAACTGGGATATAGGGCTCTGGGATAAATTACTCCACTTGTATTTTCTTTTTCTTTTAATCTGGAATGCACATAAGCCACGCAGCAATATTATCATCACTTTGCACTTTCCTTAGGAAGTATCTTAATATTCTATAATCCTCTTTGCTACAGAATGGGGACTGAACTAAGATGGAATTATATTTTAATGTAATTCCTCGTGAAACAAAAGGGGACTGTGTTCAGAAGCTGGCTAGATATATGGCAAATGGGAACTAGACAAGCTGTGTAACATCATGACCAGTTTCTATGGCAACAAAAATGTCAGCTATCCTTTTGGCTGATTCTATTAATCTGTGGTAGAGGCACTGATACTGACACATTTGGAATTTATTTAAACAAGAAGGTGGAAAGAGAACCCCAGAGCAGCTTATAAACAAGGGAGAAGTTAAGCCACTGCCATAATGCCACCTGACATGGATAGAAGGGAGTAACAGGCAGGAGACACATCCCAAGGCAGCCACTCAGAATTTTGTCAGAAAAGTGATTAAGCCATTTCTTGAGAGGAGTTTCCCACTATTGTTTGATTTTTGACAAAATTCCATCTTCCTCTCCAGGGCTGTCATGCCCCAAACTGCTGCCCCGTGTTCATCCCTGTACTGTGGATCCTGTGGCCAGGTAGCACTAAACCTTCCAAGTGGGATGAGATGTGGGTGCCTGGGACATCCTAACTTGGCTGCCTGGTTTGGGGTTTTTCCCCCAGAAGCTTGCTGGCTTCTGTCCTGGTTTTATCCACGCAGAGCAAAGTGGCTGCCTGCTGGAGAAAGCTGTAATGCTCAGTGATTAAAATGCATGGTCTGGCCACTGGAAAATGGAAAAAGCAGTTGCAAGGAGGCAAACCACATTCTGTATTCCCTCTATGTGGGTCAGATATTTTCCTAGGGACACTTGGAAATGATTGTGCTGTGCTATTTCTGTTGGGTACTTTATCCTTTATTCTCTTGCTATTGAAAGAGCTAAATGTTTTCCCACTTTCCAATGTACCATGACAATACAAACTGTACGGTGATGTCGGAGCACAAAATAAATATGGATGCAGATACTTGTCATTATGATAAAACAACATCTTTTCATCTTTATCTTGGAATTACAGGCTCCTCGGGAAGATGACAGTGTCTTGTTATGGAAAATGAATTTTCGGTAGTAGAAAGATATCTTTTAACTTATTCTTGAATTCTTCCTGTTTGCCAGAGGCACATAGAAAAATTAGCTTCTTTCCCAATTCTTTTGCTGGTTTTATTAAAATTCATAGTACAAAAAGTGCCATATAAAAGTGCTTGGTGTGTGACTGAAAAAAGAAGAGCTGGAAAATGCAGAGCTGAATTTATTATAAGATTATTAGCTGGCTGCTGGCTGGATTTTTATTTTTTAGTTAGTTAAAAAAAAAAAAAAGCCATCAATATTTTTTGTCCATTTCTTTTTAAGCTTGTAATGTACTGCAGAGGCTACAATATGTATTAATGTATTTCTGATTTGAAAAAAAAAAAAAAAAGCCCCATTCCCTAATAGAAAAACTGTCAGAATTATAACCACAATATAGCTCCTGGAAGCAGAGTTCATGTGAACTTTTGAACTTCTTCAGATCCAGAAGAGCTTTCTGATAGGGACATAAATTGTCAAATTTATCCCATGCTTCTGTTAAATCCCATTCCTACAACCTGTAGCTCTGCCTCTTGCATCGCTGTGTCTGCTGGCTTTGTTAAGCAGGCTTTGTGTCAAAATTGCACAAGTGTGTGATGTTTTGAGCTTTTATGAAGTTAAAAAGATAAGCAGTAATAATGTATCTGGTGTACAGGAAAGCTGGGTGGTTTGGGACTAGAAACCTTCCTATTTATTATCGTCAGTTTACAAAATTGTGCGTCTTGCTCCCATGGGAGTTTTCCAGTGTTCTAAGCAGCTTTTTTTTCCATCTTTTTGATGCAGCAGTAGGGGAAGGGAGGTGATGTCACTTGGTATTACAGAAAATGAAGCAGATGTGTCTAAGACTGAACTTAGGGCTTGAAATAGCTTTGCTTTGTCCTCAGCTGGGGCAGGTGAGGATGGAGCAGCTCAGTGGAAAACTCCACTCCCTCCTAAGCCCCAGAGCAGTTTCACTGGAAGAGGAGCTTTTTCTGAAGATGGTATTGATCATTTTGCTTTCTTTTCCTATCGAAAACTTTAACAAACTACATAGTTGGGAAGGTTTTTCTAGTCCTGGTAGCTGTGAAGTGGGAGTGCCTTGGGTTTTTTCCTCTCCTGGAATGTTTTCGACTCTGCCCATCTCTTCTGCTGGAGACTCTTCCTTTTGCACCTCCTCACTGAACCCCCACCTGAACTCAGGGCTCCTGCAGCCTGGGCAGTGTCCTGCCCCCAGGAACCTCACTGATCTATTTTTTAGGATGAACATGACATTATTCCTTGTGATCTAAAGACCAACACTTTAAACCTCTTAAATGACTAAAATAAATGAAGCCTGTTCTTTATCCTGGATTAATTGTTACAGCAACACCAGACCTCCTTCTTCAAAGAAGGTGAAATCTCCGATGAGAGGGGTGAAGGGGCAGGGGAGTTGAATTTCTTCTAATTGTTTTTATTCTTAAGCAGCACTGATGTAGCTGATGCCACAAACATGAGCATCGCTTAGTTCAGGTGGAAAGCTGTGCCAGAGATGGTGGTGGGAAGGATGCAGTGCTTCCTTTGGAAGCCACTGACTCAGAAAACTCGCACACTCACAAAGGCTGACCTTTTGAGGAGTCACAGACATTAAATACAGGACTTAATCAAAAGTTAATTTCACTGAGCATCTAACCTGAGGGCAGGCTCCAGCTCACTGTACTTTGAAGTCAAATGCCTAGCTGGTCCTCTGGTGATCAAAACATGTTTTGAGCCCTAGGTATTAGCAAGGGAAAAAACTGTGGTGCAGAAGCAGATGTATCTCAATTTCAGTCCTTCCTGTACAGTTTTGAAGGCATTATTTGGGATCCCTCCTTTAGTGTTTTTAAAAATAAGGACCCTTGCTAATTCTTTGGTCAATAGCTGTAATTCTGATGTGGTAGAAAAAAGTGACTCTGTTTCCATTGCTTGAGTTGCGAAGGCTGGACTAGCTCTGTGGTAGTGCACTTAGAATTCCTTGTCTGCCTTGCTCCTGCCCTTTGAGGAGATAAGAAATGATTTTGACTTTTTTTAGGGCATATTTATGTACATATACACCTGCATGCATGTGTGTACACATGTATAAAATTTATATACGTATATAATGTAATATAGCTGCATAAAGCATAATCAATCTTGTAATGGTGTATTTTAAGTATCAAGCATTATGTTTCAAATGCGGGCATTCCTCATCAATAACATGGCAGTGGTCTGCCAGATGCATGTCTAATGAGCCAGATGTTGCTAGAGGAGCTCTTCAGTGCAGTCTGCCAAAGGACTGGAAATCACATTGCTGGCTCTGGGCAGGTTTTGATGTGTGTTGGAAGCTGGGCCTCCAGTAGATGTTGCCTCCCCACAGCAAAATGATCCCTCTATTCAGGGTCCTGTCAGAGCAGGATAGGCCAGGAGTGGAGAGTGGTCTGAAGTGGCATGGAGGAGCAAAGAGCTGGCCTGATGTTCATTAGCAAGTGTCACTGCTAATTAAATGCCTTATCTGAGACTTCTAAAAATGATGGGTGGATGCTCTGTGTTCTTTAGAGGTGAAAATACATATTATCAGAACCACTTAATTGTGAGTTGATGGGCTTCCTCCTGGCCATAACTGATGTTGGTTCTTCATCTGCTTATAAAATTGCTGGGCAGGTGGTAAAATAGTAAAATCTCAAGGGAAGATGACACAGAGTCGTGTTCTTCATGTTCTCTGTTCCTTCCACCTCACAGCCTTTTCTTCCCTTCCTCGCATCTACCCATGAAGGAGACCTTTGCTGTCAGGCTGGAGACCTGGATCCTGGGACTGTCCTTGGATCATCCTGAGCTTGCAGTGAGGGTGTTTAATAGGGTTTGGGTTATTATAATTTAAAAACCTGATGCCTGGTAGAGTGCAGTTGCTCTTGTTTAGGCTCTCAGACCAGCTCTGTTGCACAGGGTGAAATGTATTTACTCCAGGGGTTGATGAAGGCGTTTCTCTAACCCAGGCAGGCACAGGTGTGAGGGACTGTGTGCACACAGATGCTTTGTGTGTGTGTGTTGGCCAACAAGGAGTTGAATCACAGCAATGTGATGACTTGCAGCAACCTGTGTTTCTTTGGAGGAAGTAAACCTGTCTTCTCCTCACTGCCAGAAAGGTCTGATCATCAGGGAAAGCCATTATATTCAGAGCTGCTACATGCTCACTCCAAAAGATGCTCCTTGTTGAATTTCCTTCTGCTAAAGAAGAGCAAGTCAGCTGTGACCAGTCAATAATTTCTCCAAAACTCTGTGATCTTTCACCAATGCACAAGATACACCATTTAATGATCACAAAACCTGCCCTCAGATGTGCTGTGTTGAAGTCCCCCTTGGCAGTCAGCAGATTCCTGGGACGTGTGAACACCGGAGGTTTTCTTTCCTCTGGGCTGTGTCACAGCTCAGTGGGAGATTCACCCCGGTCAATGTCTTACCTCTGTGTGGTACTTCAGTGAAACACACTGAAGCAGGAGAACTCTGCCTTTAATTAGGCTGGACGTGGGCTGAATCCACATAGGAAACTGGGCAGGATTAGAGCCTCTGCTTGTGCAAGCTCTGGGGGACACAGCACAGTCGGAGCAGACGTGCTGATTCACCCGTCCCTGCGCGTGGCGTTAGCGCCCGTCCTCCTTACCAGACTAAAAACGTCTAAGACCACGCAAGACTGTGAAACTTCACATTTTTAGGCAATTGCTGTTTTTGTCAAAACTGTCTGTAGCTTCTCTTCCCCGCTGCAATATGGTGAGTAATGAGCTATTGGAGTAATGTCTGTTTGAAACGTCCGTAGCCATATGGCAATGTGGGAGGCGAGGATAAAACAGGGATCAGTCACAAGTGTTTACTTTGAAACACAGATAAAAAGGCAAGTTTTGTGCTGTGACTCAGTTACGTGTTGGATCAGGTACTGGAAACAGTAGCTTTTAATTACTTTTGTGTTTAGTGGACTTTAAAATCCCAAGCACTGAAATCTGGTGTGTATTAGTCCTCCTGATTGCTCTCTTCAAATCTGCTCCGTGAAATCACGGGACAAACGGGTGCTGCCTTTGAGCCAAACCACAGCCACCTAATCCACGGAGTCATTAGACAGTGATTATTTCCAGCACTGCTATGAGCTGGGTGTGGATAAAATGGGGAAAATGCCACTGAGGAAGGTTAACAAAACTGCCTGGCTGCACTTGCAAGATGGCTTTGGAGGTTTTGGGTTGTTTTGAGACCAGTTAAAGACACTCTGGCAAAGTGCTTGGCTGAATAGTTTTCTTGCAAAGAGCTGAATAACTTGGGCTCCTTCCTGGGGTGAGGCACAGCTGTTCCATGGAAGTGAAGTCCTCTGGGAAAGTAGGTGGGTTATTTTAGGAATCGAACTGTTTAGAAGCATTTGTAAAAATATCCCTTTGGGGATAAATCCTTATTTGGGGTCAGGGAACCAGAGCTCCTGCCTCCCACTTGGAGTCCTGGGCCTCATCTGTCTGCTCCATCCTGGGGGTCCCATGTTGGAAACCATTTGGGGGATGAGGGAAAACAACACCTGTCAATGAGGCCTTTGGAATCACAGAATTGGGAATGGTTTGGGTTGGAAGGGACCTTTAAAGGCCCTCTGGTCCAACTCCTTTGCAGTGAGCAAGGAGACCCTCCACTAGATCCATGCCCAACCTGACCTTAGAGACTTCTAGGCAGGAGGCACCCACCACCTCTCTGGGTAACTTGTGCCAGTGTTTCACCACCATGACTGTAAAAAAACTTACTCTTTATATCAAATCTAAATCAACCCTCCTTCAGTTTAAAACCACCACCTCCTATCCTATTGTAACAGACCCTTGAGTGGTATCAATACTTTGTTTCAACAAAGAAAATATCCCATGGCTGAAGTGCATTTCACATTTAAAATACCTTAGCAGATTAATTAGATTGATGGTCCTGTTGGGTAGGATGAAGGTGAACATGTAGGTGAAGAGAGAAATTTACTGTATCAGTATGGTCTGGCAGTGTCCTCTGGGAATACATTATTGACTGCTGATCAGCCAAAGGATGCATGTTGGTTTTTAAAAGGAAATCTTGTAAAAGTGGAACACTTTCTTTAATGGAATCATAGAATCCCAGAATGGTTTAGGTTGGAAGGAATCTTTAAAGCTTATCTCATTCCAACTCCTTGCCATGGGCTGGGACACCTTGCACTATCCCAGGCTGCTCAAATCTCTCTGCAGAATAGAAACATGGAACAGGGGGGAAAAAATAATCTCAAACTTCTCTAATACTGTGTGGGCTTTGATTAGAGAGCACTCAGTGTGCTAATTGAATGTTGTCTTCTATTAGCATAATCTTGGGGTTATGTCTGGTCAGTGTTAATGATAAGTGACAGAGATGCGTTTCTGAAACTCCGTTTCATCAGTTGGGAATTACATCCTGTAAATGCAAGCCCAGATCATAATATTTCATCTCTGTGTTGATTTATCCCAGTCTTAGACTATTTATATCAATTTGCTACTGGAAAATGTATTGTGGAATAGTTGAGGTTGGAAGAGGCCTTTAAAATCATCAAATCCAACCATTAATATCATCTTGCATGTGATCTAATTGCACGTATATAATGCAGACATTATACACTGTATAATGTGTAAATATATTAAAAATTAAGGTTTTTTGAAACATAAGCGGATTCTAAAGTCAGTTTTGATATAAAATGACTTTGTAAAGGAAACATATTGTATATATTCTTATATGTACAACATATACATATGTTTTTATAAACTTTAGAATCATGTTTAATGCGTGTGCTTTAAACTTGTAGGACCATATTGCTGGGAGACGTTTGCCTGTAATTGTTCACAGGATAAGTGTTTGTGCTCAAAAATCACAGCAATTATAATTACTCTAAGTAGTTGTGCTTCAAAATGAGCATTTAGGAGAGAAATGTGCTTTTTCCATGTAAGCATCATCTTTATATACATTAAAAAATCCTGGGAAAAGTGGCTTTGTTTCACCAGCACCCAGGTAACTTCCGGAAAATGAAACCGGAACAAACCCAGCGTCTCCCCATCACTCCAGTGCCACATACAAATGCCTTCACAGCTATTTGCACTTGAAATGCTTCATTTGCCAACTCCAATGTGGCATTTGCAAATGCAGATTAGTGACGGGAGCGCTGTTGGCTGCTGCTTCTTCCTCCTTTCAGATGTGGCTCTTACTGGACATTTCCTGCCCAGACTTGTAGGCAGCAAACATATGGTGTGGTAGATAGTTTATGGAATAACTTGCTGGAAGTACTTTGAGTGTTCCAGAAATCTCTCAGGCAAAGATGCCCGATTTTCAACATAACATTCATCCGAAATGCCAAAGTTAAGATATTCATTTGCTCACTGGTATTGTTGCATTTCATAACGCGAGCTCAGACGGAGATAAACTGTGGGTTAAAGTCACAGATAGAAATCTCTGGCTTTATGAGCTGTTTGCTTGAAATGCAATCGCTTTCAGGGCCTGCCTTACATGAAAAATTACTATATCTGATGAACAGATGAATTCCACAGCATCAGTAGCGAGCAACAGTGGGATTGTCCATCAGCCTGAGATTCCAGTTTCTCCCTCCACACTCTACAGCACTTCCACCAAATGTATTCAGTGCTTGCCACCACGAAGGGAGCTAATTCTTCCTGGTACTTCTGAACTGTGTCAAGTGCTCTGGGCATCTCTTTTCCTACAATTTGAGGTTTTCACAGCCTATAGAAATGTGTAGCACACTGATTTTCTTATTTTTGTGTTTCCTCCAAGGTCCTTTTCATACCTACCCTGGTACACAGGGCCAGGATTCAGTTGATGTCACTACAGCAGAGTCTGATTTCAGTTGCCTGGCACTATGTATTTATAGCAACTTATCATAGATGAGGATCTGGATTCAAGCTGTGCCTGAATATGACATTTTTTTGATGGAAACACAGCTGTCTGTTGTCCCAGAGATCCCAGGCACTCCTGCTCTCTTGGCAGCTGCACTTGCCCAGGTGCCAAACTGAGCACCACATACATTTTCTGGTGGCTGCCTTATTCACAGGATTTTTTTTTTTTTTAATGTGATCTCATTGCCTGTGTTTCTTGTAATATACCTGGAGCTGGTCCAGGATCATACCTCTGGTAGCCTTTTCTGGCTGACTGCTTGTTTGATCAGCCCACAGTTGATTCCTGTGAAATATTCCCAATAAAAACCTTCTTGCTCTCCACAGCTCCCTGATAGGAGGGTGGAACCAGGTGAGAGTTGATCTCTTCTCACATTTAGCAAATGACAGGGCAAGGGGAAACAACCCCAGTTTGTGGCAGAGGAGGTTTAGATGGGAGATTAGGGAAAAATCTCTTCACTGGAAGGGTTGCCAGCACTGGCACAGGCTGCCCAAGGCAGTGGTGGAGTCCCTATCTCTAGAGGGATTTAAAAAATGTTTGGATGTAGCACCTGGGGATGTGGGTTAGTGGTGGCCTTGGCAGTGCTGAGGGAACAGTTGGGCTTGATGGTCTTAAGGGGCTTTTCCAACCTAAATGAGTCTGTGACTCTATGGAAGTCATGTTGAGTACTCGTGTTTAGGTACCACAGTGAAACCTGGTTTTCTGTCACCATTTTTTTTTTTTTAACATAGGTTTTTCAGGGCTCAAGAGAGGTGGAATTTGGAGCATTTTCACTTGCCTGGCATGGCACATGCTGTTGTGGAGAGTGTTGTTTCTATACCACTCACTTGCCTCTTGTTCCCCCAGGGAAATGATGGTGTCCATCTCTAGGCTGGGAATCCATCCCTGTGGATGTGTGCCAGGCCTTTAGCCCAACTAGATTTCCCACCTTTCTAAATTAGGCCTTTCCAGTCCCAAACAAAACATTATCAAGCTTTGCATTTCTTTTTTAACATTTGCATCCCAAGAAAAGTAGCAAGGAAAATCAGAACCTATTCAGCGTTGTAAATACAGCAGATTATTTTCCTCATATGTTAGCCAGCAGTTGCAAGCTAAATAATTCGGCACACTTTTGGGTCTCTATTCAAACTGATGAGCTAAAATAAAAAGTGTTGATTAAGGCAAGCACATACCTCAGTGTTGATTGATTTTACTGTTTTGTTTGGTTTGGCTTTTCCCAAACAGTGGAGGTCTCTGGTATATATAAATACACCACTGTTCTTGTAAAGCTGCATTTCTTTTGTGTTGTTTTTGTGGTGTTTTTTTCTGTCATTTTAGGATGATCACTTAAAACCCATATTGCAAAACCAGGGTTTTCTATCACAAGCTTGTGTGCTCATGATGGGTTTTATTTTAAATCCTACCTTGCTGCTGGAGTTCAAGCATCACACAAAGCAAACCTGGCTGCAGGACAATGATAAAGCACAAGCATCACCTCATTGTATTTTTCTAAAAGTATTTCATAATTGAGAATGAAGTGTTTTTGCTTTCCCTCTGCTGCTTTCCCCTGTCAAAGAGCTGGAGGTTCCCAGAAAATTCAGTGCTATCATCACACTTGACTGACACATCTGTATTTGGCAGGTGCACTCTGCCCCTGTGAAAGGGGACATGGCTTTCACAGAATCCCAAAATTGTTTGGGTTGGAAGGGACCTTAAAGCTCATCCAGTCCCACCCCCTGCCCTGGGCAGGGACACCTTCCACTATCCCAGGTTGCTCCAAGCCCCTCCTGGCCTTGGACATGTCCAGGGATGGGGAAATCCACAACTTCCCTGGGCAACCTGTTCCAGGGCCTCACCAGCTCACAGGGAAGAATTTCTTCCCAATATCCCATCTAACCCTGCCCTCTCTGTTTGAAGCCATCCCCTCTTGTTTGTGGGGGCTCTTTGGTCACTTGCTCTGTACTTGCACAAAAGCCATAAATGTGTTCTTCTGGCACATGGCACCTGCAAGAGGTTTGAAGGTGGCTGTGCTGCCTTTTGTGGTGTGTCACCGTGCTGAGTTAGTGGGATTTTGGGAAAAGAAACTCTTTCCTGTGATCCTGGATGGCTTCATCATAAACAGCCGACATCCTGGGCTCATCCCATTAGCAAACCAGTTTGCAGGGATATAATTACACCTATTGAACCATTTTTGCTATTCAGATGAGCTATGCAGGTAATAAAGGTGTTTTTTTTTTTTCAAGTCCTGAGCAGGTGGCATCCAGGTATAGTTGTTACTCTATTTGTATGTGGAAATGCCTGGTTGAAGCACCAGGTAATGGTTGGACTTGAACTGTGTGAGCTCTAGTCATGCCTTTCCATAACCTGCCTGGTAAATTCCCAAACTAAAACTTTTGTAGAGGAAAAAAATCCCAAACCTCATGGTTTTTAGTGGCACTTTATCCAGTGCAGTAAATCCATGGAGAAGATGTAGGCATTGGTAGCAGGCAGTCTGCTAAAGCACTGTGATCCAGGACACGGTAATTGTTTCTTTGGGAAGCTTATTTTATGTGGAAAAAGGAAGGAATAACACTGTTCCCTCTGAAATGAGCCATCACTGGTTCTGTAATTAGCCCAATGTTAATCATTTGACAAGAGTTCATCCTAATTTTGAAAACAAAGTTGTGTTTTGGAGGCTTAGTTCCCAGAAAATTGATGGAAAAAAATTTAAGACTTGTTACCAAGGATTTAGATAAATAAACTTCATTAGTGTTTGCCTAAATTAGAGAGAAAGTTATTAATGTAAAAAAAATTGAAGTGTTAGGAAAACCCCACACATGTTCACTTTGATATTTCTTCTTTTTATTTATAAATATAAATGCTTGAAGAATAAAATTATCAGATTTTGGTCTGTGTTTTCATTGTGGAGGGCTCTGCCTGTGGAGCTGTTTCTGACTGGCACCATTTCAATCAAGTTCAAAAGCTGATTTTCCCCTTTCTGTCAGCACAGATACAGAAAAAACTGCTACAAAATGATCCCTTTTAATCCTGTGCCATTTTTATGTGCTGATTAGAATCAGGGTAATTTCAGCCTGTGTTGAAGGAGTTAATCTTCCTGATGGAGATGTGAAAAGTCGGAGCCATCTTAAATCTCAATATCACATCCTGCCTTAGGGATCACGCTGTGCTAAAACCCCAGATAAAAAGGCCTGACAAAGATTATTGACGGTTTACCTTTTAATGAGCAGCTTGGATTGATTTTTATTTCCCTCCAGGGCTGCTTGCTTTGCCCTGTTTCCACCCATGATGTCATGATTAACAAAAACAACAACAAAATTAAGGCTTCATATCGGAATAGTTGTGGGGAAATAGAGTGGCCATGGCATTCAAGGGAAAACCTGTGCCAAATCCCACTGAAGCTCCAGGAAAAGGCAGAGAGCTTGAATCAGTGGTTGGTGCTCCTCCCAGCAGGGGGAATGCACCTTCCACCAAACAACACCTCCATTCTTCAGCTGTTTTATGTATTTTAAATAACAGATCACTCTGCAGATCACCAGAAAAACAACATGACCTCCAAATAAAGAGAACACCTTCAAATATCTATATTATTGTTGACAAAAGCTGTGATTTCTCTTTTGTTTGCCAAGTCCCCACCCCTCTAAAGCCAACACTGAACAAACTGCCTCTGGCTACGTTCCCATAATTTTGTTCAAATCCTTAAGCTTCAAAAGAGAGTGGCTCTGCCACCACAAAACTATCATCCCAAAAGCTCTTAAGCTCTGACATCATCTATTCTGTTTGAGTCCTTCCATATAGACCTTGCCAGAAAGTGGAAATCCCTTTTTCACATGGGAGAAAGGGTGTGGGTTTTGTTTTGTTGGTTTTTTTTTTTTTTTTAAATTCCCTTTCTCATCAGTATTAAAAAAAACAAAAGAGAGAGAAGGAAAAGGCTGGGTTTTTTTTCCCAGGCATGGCTTTGCAGAACAAAAACCCTGATTTTTGAAGAACAGGATGGAGTGAAGCCTTCCAGGCAGGCAGATGGGAAGCCGGCGGCACAGAACCATTCTGCAAAGTGGAAACTTTCCATGGAGAGATCCCGGTTTCCAAGGGCAGGGAGGCATGTGCCTTCTAAGCCTGGCAGGGATGTGGCTCCAGCCCCCTGGGCAGGGTTGGACAACCTGCTTGTGCTCTGTAGGCAGCTTTTGGAGCCTGCTGGGTTGAAACATAAAGTGACACTGTGCGTGTGGCCACTTGGAGGCTGGGATGGGGCTGGAAAATGGAGAATCCAAGCCTGGACTGAAGGAGCCCACTGGGAGAGAGGTATTGCTGATATTGAGCATTCCATGGGGTGGATAATCAGAAATGTGGGGGGGTAAGAGCACTTGAAGAGTGGTGCTTGTGTGGAGCTGGAGGATGGAGAGCATCATTCCTTGATGCACTTGGCCTGCTGCACCAGGGAGGCTGTTGGGTGGAGGATGGAGAGGGGAAAGCTGCAGCTTAAACCACTTGAGCTGTCACTAAAATCCTCATCTCAAAGTGTGTTGTTTTTCCTGTTGGATTTTTTTTTTCTTTTTTTTTTTTTTTTCCCCCCTTCAAAAGAAGTTACATTGAATAACTATGGGCTGTTCTCAGCAGTGTAAAATTTCAATTCCTTAAAACACATCCTTTACCTATCAAATTGGCAGGCTGGAGGAAGAGTTATTCTGCTGCAACTTCAAATCACTGCTTCCAAAATTGATCTGGGCTTAGGTACGTCTTTGTGTGTCCATGCTTATTAGCTTCATCTTGTGATTAACTTAATGGGCTATGGAATTTTACTCTATGCAAATGCAACTGAAAAACCAATTACTGAAAAGTGAAAAATGAACTCTAGGAGACAGTCATTAGACTATTAGAAACCCCCAGTTCCTTTGGAAACTGTGTTTGGGTAATACGTGGTTTTAATACTGAATTTCCACCCCAGAAAAAAGCTGTTTGGCAATTACACTTTTTTCAGGCAGTATGGAAACATTTTGACAGGCCTGCCTGCATGGACTACTAAGACCCTCTGGGTTTTATGAGTTGGAAAATTAGTCATGGCTTCAATGAAACATTGTAGTCCACTTAGTACCCTATTTTCAGGGTCCTTAGACGTACAAGCATCCGTGAATTTAGTTTGGATGGCTGGTGAGTGTAATCCATATTAGCTGGGCTGGATCCAGCAGCAGAGATGCTCTCTGGCTCCATCCTTGTAGGACTGTCTTTTAGTCAATGTGTTTCGTGTGGGTAGATGGTGATGAAGAACTTCCTCTGAACCTGGTGAATTAATTTATGTGCACATAGACAGGCTGTGGCAGCATCTATTAGGGCAGCAAGTGCATCACTGCAACTGTTAACTGGAAAATGATGCTGATGATGCCCAATTCCCCCATAACAGCTGTATTTTTTTGAAATATTTTCATCTTCATCCTCCAGAGTGCTACAGGTGGGTGATCAGCTTAGTGGCATTCACAGGCCAGTGGCCCCAGCTGTGGTTGAAAGCCTCTTGAGAAGGAAGCTGCAGGTGGGGATGTGGTTTATGCTGCCAGCTGTGGTGAGAGCTGACCTGGAGCTCAGAGAGAACACGAATGCTGATACTTGGTGAGCTGTGTGCTCAGCCCGGAGCTTACCTGGTGTTCTAGAGGATGGAGCTCATCCTCTAGTGGAAAGTCAAAAAAAAAAAATGATGTAAACCCCTTGTGGAGGAAATGTGTCCTCAAGTGTGCTGTGTGCCATCTCTCTAGATGATGGGCTGTGACTGGCATTTGGTGTGCTGAGATGCTCGTTTATCCTTTTTCCCTTCCACTTCCATCTCAGCTTTGCCTGGTTTTCACCCCCTGCAGTTTTGAGGCTCCCTCTGCGAGAGTTTTTTTGTTTGTGATGTTTCCCTATGGGATAGGGGTAACTGTGACACACCCTGTGCCTCGTGTTTGGGGTCAGGGTCCTGCACAGGTGCAGGGATCCCCAGAGAGTGTGGGGCCAGTTCTGATCTTTGTCCAACTCACTTTGTCTGCTGTAAAACACCTTTGGGACAGGGTGACAGGCTGGGAATGGGTCACCCCGGGGAGCTGTGCAAACAGATCTGGGGCAGCAGCTGACCTTTCATTTTCCATAGTGCCTGGACACAACTGGATGAGAGGTGAGAGGGTATCTCTGGCTGTAATTTAATCAATTGATGTTTAGATGTGTGGTGGTGAATGGCTGTAAATGCTTTGGGTGGGTGAATACAAGATACATGTCCTTATTTGTCTTCCTTGTGGTTGTAAATTCCCTAGAAAAGAGTCTGGAAGTGTAGATGAACAGGACTGAGATGTGATGAATATAACACAGAAGCTCAGAGCTAGTGGACATAAAGTGCCTTATGCTGAGCTGCTTTGAGTTTATTCCATCAGGTAGCTTAAAGCCATTTTAAATATCTTCTATGCAAATGAAGAAGGGAAAAATAAGAATAATCACGGTACAGATAAAGCGTGTATCAAGAATAAAAGGCACTGATAAGGAAGATGATGAAGCAAAGAGGAGGAATAAATATGATGTGGAAAGCAGATGTGGAGACTGGGGGGAAGGTGAATAAAAGATAGATGGAAATATTAAGACATTTGTCAAATCCTTGAATGTAAAATGTCAGGGCTTCAAGAACTTGTAAAGGTTATTTACTAACTAAGGCCAGGGTGAAATACTGTGTAACTCCATTGATGCAACACAGACATGTGCCTGTACTCTTTGCAGAGTAGGACTGGTTTGATTGCTTAGCACCTAAATAAAAAACAATAATTCTTTGGCTCTTTGTTGCCAGGGAAATGTGGGATGTATGCCATAAGAAATAGATGTAAATTTCTGAGCTTTTAAAAGAAAGAAAGCAGGATGGAGTGGGAGAAATCACACCAGAAATTACAGTCCTTAAGTATTGGAAAACTTAAGAGATAGCATTAATGTAAATGGCTTGGATTGAAGAACCTGTAGAGTTGCATTGTTTTAGGTGTGGGAAGGCATGGATAAATTTTCAGAGACCCTTAGGGAATACATTTATAAACAGGCCCTAGAAAAAAATCTGCTTTTAAATCTGACTTTGGAGTGGGAGACTTAGAGACAATCCCTAAGAGCCTAAATAAGATACAATATGGGAAACTGGTTTGAATTGAGGTAACTGAATATTCATTCAGAATTACATAATCACATGCAGAATTGAATGAATTCTTTTCAGGAACCTGTGTCTGTAGCTAGAAGAGAGTCAAAATGTGCTGGGAGTTTGGTGAAGCATCTTTAGACCTGGGAGCATTTAGAGGCTGATCCTCCATGGGCAGCTGAGAAGGGCAGGTGTCTTTAGTCTGTACTTCAGAGATTAGGATTTCCCTTGGAAGACTTGAAGCAATTTAGAATTATCAGCACAGAGACAACAGAAGGAATTGTAAAAGCTTCCTGTGTTAATACCTGGCAAAGGGAATTTGCAGCAGGATAAAAAATATTTATATATAGTGATATAGAACTGGGAAACAAAGAGTTGGAGCTGAGGAGGTAAGCAGCCTATAATACTTTGGGATCCATCCCATAGATTAAGAGCACAGACAGATAAGCAGGCTGCACAATTTATGGTAAAGCAAGATAAGCCTATGGACAGACAAAGAATGAAATGTAAAAAGATGCAGGAAAATAACCTCCATGGCTGTAGACTGAGGAGATGGAAAAGGAGCAGATGAGCCAGGGAGTTGGATGATGATGCTGCTTTCATTACAAATGTTATCATCAGTGCATTGCAGCAAACAATATATTAAAGTGTGTGTAGCAGAGTGACATTTAAATCAGCTGAAATAATCTGACACCCAGCTAAGGATACCTCTGCAGTCACAGTTTGGCTTGTGTTGTTCTTGGCTATAGGCCCAGGCAATGTGTGGCAGAGGGCAGCCAGTTGTTCTCCTGAGCTCTTGAACCCTTTCTATGTACTGCCCTCACACTCACTTGTGCTGTGTTGTTAGATATTCATTAAAATTAACCAATTTGTTGTAATGGCTTTGGTTACCCACACACAATTGCCACCGTCTTGCAAAGGGAGAGGGAATCAAGAAGAAATGCTATAATTGCACTCCAGACCCTTAGAATGAGATTTCTGTTCTGGCTGAATGTAAATTCATCTCCCAGATCGTTCCTCTCAGCTATTTATCCTCTGAGAATATCTTAGCTGCTGCTGTTTCTGGGGGGGGAGTAGGGTGGCTGTTTATAGAGCAGAGTGCAGATAGATCAATACCATTTGCAAATCTGATGAGCTCAGGTATGCTGCAGGTTGCTGTGACCAGGCTGTTCTGTGGCTCCAGTACAACTCACCTGACTCACAGCACTCCTCCCAGGTGCAGAAGTGTGACTTTCTGTCTTCTCAGTGATATATTATTCCTTTCTTTTTTTGGTGAAGCAGCTGCCAGCTGTGGCACAACTCCAAGCTGGAGCAGGGTGAATTCCCATCCTCTGTCCTCTTCTGGCAGATGACAAGGAGGCAGAGCCCTGGGCATGCCATGAAGGTGGTAGTGGATTGCCCTTTGCTAAACATCTGTGTGGCTTGTGCCTTACTTGCCACGTGCCTCAGATCCTGAGCACCCAACTTCTTTTGTAGATTGGGGATGGGAAGCAGGTGCAATCTTCTCTGCATCCTGCCTGTCTTTCTTGCCAGCTCAAAGACATTGTTTGCTCCTGGGTGCATCCTTCAGACAGACTGTCCTGCTTCCTTAGGTGCAGTTGTGCTTTTCCAGGTGTTGTGATGCAGCTGCACAGTGAGTGGAGTTCACATCTTTGAACTAAGATCAGCCCGGTTCGATTTTAAGCTCGTGGGGTAAATTATTAGGCCTGTAAATCTGACTTCTGTAGGCAGAAATCCTCCTCGTTTCTGGGTGTCTGACACTGGATTATTGGGAAAAGGCTTCTGCATCCACACAGATCAATTGACCAGAGGCAGCGTGTGGGTCTGGCGTGACCCACCTTGGATGTGCTGCTTTCACATCTTAAATCTGCTGCTTGTGGGGTGTTTGGGTCTCTGGCTGTATTGCACTGAGGATAAAGAGCACAGCAGATCCTTCCTAAATCCTTTACAGTGTGATGTAGCACATCTAAAGTAACCCCAGAAGAATTTCTCTGCAGTTTCCCTTAGTTGCACACTTTGAATTTAACAACGGCTCCTAATCTCACCGTGCTGGAGATGTTCAGTGGGTCAGAGCAGTAGTGGCTGTGTGTGTTTTCCTGGTTGCATTTGCTCTATCAGCAGGGAAGAAAAGTCTTTACTCACCAGAAGATTAATGATTAAATTCCAATTTGCAGAGTTTGGAGCTGATCTAGCCTAGAACTTCTCCCGTATTTATGGTGTTTAAATTTTCTAATTTAAGCGTTTCTGTAGTCTAAGTAAAATTATTAAGTGTTGAAGCAAACTCTCACAATACTTACCTTGCCCTAAGAGGAATAATCCATGCAATAATATAAATATTTTTAATCTGTGTGCTTTGCATAGTGGTATGACAGTCTCCAAAGATGTCCCATTTAATTTGGAGTTAATTCCACCTTCATTGCTCCATGGATGCACTTGAGGTGCTCTGTGGTGTTTAATTTAGGTTCTTCTGAATGCCAGATGCAGGGAATTAGAGTAATTATAGAGTGTAACTCAGCTTTTAAAGGCTGTTTCCTTTTTAGAGAGTATAAAGAGTATATAAATTGTTTTAAATGTTTTAGTGGGTATTGATGGCCTGGCAGATTATCCAGCTGGAAACAGAATGCAAGATCTTTGTGTTTCTCTATCCAGAGATAACATCACCATTTCTGGCTGCTTTCTTAAGGAAAAATAGAACAAAACAACCAACAAAAAGCCCAGACCTTTCTGAGGGATAGGAAATAACATGTGTAGTGTTCTTTGGGAAAAATGCCATCACCTCGATCGAAATTGTCTTCATGGGGTCACAGAAATGGTTCAGGGTGGAAGGGCCCCCTGGAGGTGATCTGGTCTGACTCTGTGCTCGAGCAGGGTCCTGAGGGCACATCACTCAGGAGTGAATATCTTCAGGAAAGAAGACTCCACAACCTCTCTGGGCAGCTTGTTCCAGTCACCCTCACAAAGAGGAATTTCTTCCTCATGTTCAGGTGGAATTTTCTGTGTTCCAATTTCTCCCTGTTGTCCGTGGCTCAGCATCATGGAGCAGAGCCTGGCTTCATCCTGTAGCACCCTCCCTTCAGGTATTGATACACATTGATAACATCTCATCTCAGGCTTCTCTTTTTCAGGCTAAACAGACTTGCCTTGAAGCACTGGCCTTTGCTTTGGAGTGTAGGAACACAGTCCTGGATTTGCAGCTTGCTGTCATGGGAGCTCTTGGGATACCAACCCAATGTCAAATCAATATTTTATGGCACCTTCTAAAATCTGTTATAGGGGGGAGATTTCCATGTGCATCTGCAAAAGAACCTGTTATTTCTCTTCTGAAAACCAGCATTTGTGTCTACAACACAAATAAATACAATAAATACCGGTTTTTCCTTTGTTCTACTGCCTACTGTGGAATCTTACTCCACTTGCTCTTAGGTCCCTCCTGAGCAGCACTGTCAGGAGCAAGGACTTTGTTCTGTGTTAATGCAGCACCAGGCACAAATGGGCAGGAACATAAAGCTTTTGCTCTTGAATTAGCCCGTGAAAAACAAAGGGGGGGGGCAAAAAACAAGCCAAGGTGCCCAGTTCCATTGGGGGAACTCAACTCTTCAGCCATTCTGCAAGTCAGCTGCCATTCAGAGCTGGAGCCATTTCCTGCAGTTTTAGGTTTTTAAGGTGTGCTGAAGTTTCAAAAGCAAAGTAATAAATGGTGACAAAATAGATAAATAATTGTGTTCTCTCTTTTTGGTGCAGTCACGACTGCAGGGTTTTAGCACGGAGTAAAGGCAGTGGGTAGGGGTTTTGTCTTCCTTACAGTAATTGAATCAGTCCTACAGCTGTTTGTGGTGCCTGTGTTTTTGGCAGTGGGGTTGGGGTTTACAGAGCCTGTTTGCACCCGCTGGCCAGAGGGTGAGGAGCAGCTGCCATGGGGACCAGGGGAAATTTCACTGCACCAAAGAACTGGCTCTTAGGAGCAGCCTGAGGTTTTCTGCACATTCAATCAGCTCTTCTTGGTTTTAGTGAGGTAGAGAACTAAACCAAAAGGAATATATGTACCCCTAAACCTAAATCGAATTTCCTGTGTAAATGGGGAGCCTGACACTTGGGTGTGATGTGTTTCAGTGCACCATAATTCACCTGGGCAAAATGTGGTCCTGGAGCAGCCTCACATGCTGCATGAGCTGTGATGAGATGCAGCATCTGCAACAGGGGATTGCAAGGCACTGGCTGCAGTGGGAATTGTCTGACAGCTTAATATTTCAGTTGCAACTGGCCATACTTACAGTAATGAGTATGTAATTATTTTTTTTTTTAGCCTGGTAAGAGCCACAAACATATGGTACAGTAGCAGAAGAAATTATTTTGGGTAGTAATCCTTAAATATTTTTTTGGCAATCGAATGACTAGGCCTTTCCCAAGGGAAACAGAAATTCCCATTAAAGCACTTTGCTGGCAAGGCTTTGTTACTGCTCTGCCACCCAAAGACAAGCCCTACCTCCTCCCATCTTCTACTTGGCTGCATGTCTGGACAATATATTCACTGTTGGCAGTGCTTGCTTAGCTTGCTGTCACCTGGAGGAGAGGAGAGTGCAGCAGTGTCTTTTCCCTTGCTAAATGAAGGGCTAATGTGTTGACAACTACTTTGGGGTTGACTCATCTATTTCTTTTAATTATTATTTTATTTCCTCCCCCCAAAAGTGACTGTACCGATGTTTGTCATCGGTGCAAGAGGAAGTGATGGATTTTTGGCGTGTCAGTGACGTTTTATAGACCTCTTTTGAAGAAACAGTGAGTCATTTGTAACATATGGATGCAACCACTGGACATTGGAGATTAGTAGTAACGTGTCCATGTTGTGTTTTTCTGGCCACCCTTGTGCCCAGGGCTCTCTGCAGTTTTTCGGCAGAGATGGGAAGTTCTAGTGGGGCATCCCATAATGATTCTGGGTCTGCACGTCCCTAGGGCAGGTTACACATAGGACACTCCCTCTGATCCTGAGTTCTGTGTGGTGACCACGCTTGCTCCCTCTCCTCCTTCAGCATGGAATAATTCCTGTGGTGTGGACAGCACAGTTGGATGCACAAGCTGCCAGACAGGTTGGTGTCCTGGTGGTGGCTGAAGGGGCTGCTTTATTCTGAAGCAGCAGGGATATGATCTCAGGTGAAAGAGCCAAGCCCAGTGACCCCAAATATCTGTGTCGAGGTTTACAGGGCTGTGAGTAATTTGCCTTGGCATTGCAGAAGCCTTTGTAGGGGAAAACAAATGCAGGATGAGTGGTCCTCCAGCCAACCTTATTTTCCCTCCTTGCTGGCACAGAGCACATTCCCAGTGTTTCCAATGTAAAAGGCTTGCTTTGAAGGGGAGACCTCTGACCTTGCTCTGTAATGCAGTGAGCCCTGGAAGCTGTGTTTTGCTGAAAGCTTTTGCTTTTAAGGGAGAAAAAGAGCCAACAAAGATGCCCTGTGGAGTCACAGCTAAAAAAAAGAAAAGAATTACCCCTCTTTAATGTTTGGTCTTAGAAGTTTTAGAGGAATTTAGGCCCAAAATTAGGTGTTAGTTTGGGGAGAACCGATGACTTAAAATGTGGAGATGAGCGTTATATCCAGAAGCACTTCCCGATGCAGGTTCTCTGTTGTCCCATCCTGCAGCATCCCCAGCCATGACCCTTGCTCTGAGCTCCATCTTTCCATTTATTCCTTGAGAGCTGGAGCCAGTTTCACTTTTTTTTTTTTTTTTCCCCCCCGCCTGGCTGGAAGAGGCAGGGCTGGAGCAGGAGGAGCCCCTGCAGGAGCTGCCGTGATTGAGGGAATGAAGGCTTGAGGCTTCTTGGGAAGAGCAGGGAAATGAAGCCACATTTTTTCACGTGGTGGGCACATGGTGAAGGCTTCAGGCTTTTCTCCTGAAGGTGGTCTGCTGGTTGTGTCCTTAATCTGTAGTGCTAATGAGGGGAAAACTACAGAGCACAGACAGATTAGTTGATAGTATTCCCAGGAGTTAGAAGGCTGTGGAGACAAGCCAGGTATCAAAGTTGCTTTGATTTTTCTAACTCATGAAAATGACAGAAGGGTTTGTCTTTGCTGATAATTGACCTTAAGTCTGGAGCTCTTTCAGGCAAGGAAGGTGCCTTTTTTTCCTTCTTTTTGTAGGTAAGGCAGCTGTAGTAAAACCATTTGGTTCCTGACAGGCAGAATGGAAGAGGGGGATATCAGGGTGAGAAAGCTCCAACATGAATTTTTCCATCTTTTAACTGCTGCTGTTTCTCTTGGAAACTTCCAAATAAATGCACGTGTTCTTATTTTTAATCCATTCAGTGGAAAGACTGAATGATAAATTAGATGTTAGCAATAAAAAAGCCATCTCTTCCTCAGAACTGCTTTGTTTATCATGTGATGTGCTGTTGTTACAGAAAATAATCAAAGTGCATATTGATTTCACACTGTTGTATGCAGGGAGTTATTCTGGAGGAGCTTGGGTTCCCCTCAGCTTCTGGGAGTGACAGAGGAGACAGAGGGTGGATGGTACCCCACAATGGGATGCAGTCCTTCAGGAAGCTGGATCCCAAATTTAGCCAGCTGTGTGATACTATTTCACATCTTGGCTCTTGAATAAGAGTTGGGATCAGCTCTCAGAGGCTGTTTTGGGGTACTTTTCTCCCACGTGTTTAGTAATTTGCTAATCATGTCATTCCTTGGTTCTTGAGGGGGAAGGAGGGGACTTTTATTGGGCAGTGTAAAGTAAAACAGAAAAACACATTTTGCAGGTATTTGTATGGTACCTCCCAGTACAGCAATGGATGTGGAATAGCAGGACTGCAGAGAATCTCCTTTGGCCTTTTCCTTGTGTTAAGTAGCTTGGTTATTGAGTGGGGGAAAGGGACTTGAGGTTGGGCAAGTGGGGGGGAAAATACCCTCCCACAAGGCTGCCCAAACCCTTGGATGCAGGAATGGCTCTCTGAGTGACTGCTGATGATAATCTGCCAAAGCCAGAGGATGCTTTGGGTGGCAGCACCAAAATAATGAGCAGTGTTTTCTGAAATGAAGATGTCCAAAGGCTTTGCTAGGCAAGTGCCTGTGAACTAATTTAACTCAATTAATGTTGTCTTGCTCCTTCCCCTCTGCTACAAATTGGTGACATTTAATTCTTCTTTAGGCTGTGGGAAACACCCACTGTCTGTGGGCAGGACAGATGGGGAGTCAGAACTGGAAACAGCAGGAGGAGCAGAAGCCCTTTGTCCTCGTCAGGACTGGCCTGTTCCTAGGGGTATCCACTCATCCATGGGAAATGAACCTTGATCCTGCCACTGGTGCCAAGAAAACACAAACCTCCTGCAACCTAGAAACAAGATATACGTTTTAAATAGGGATGATAATGGAAATTAGCACCACTACCTACCTTGGGGGTCGCAGTCTCTGTCAGTGACCGTCGTCAGATCCTGAGTCCTGTTGCATGCGGATCAGGAGAGGTGTTCCAGTAGTTCCTTCAGGTTTTATCGCCTACAAAATTTCAGGTGTGGCAGAGGAAATATTTACTGTCTTCCCAACGCAGAATTTCTCCCAGAGTTAGTGGAGTTATTAAAAAACCCAAAAAAAGTAGTGTCTGCTCTTGTTAGGTAGTCTCAGCTGGGTCATGCCAAAAGAGATGCTGATGGGAATGCCACAGTTCCCTTGTAAATCAGAACCTGTAAGAGTGGAAAGCACAGTGACTCACTGGTACTTTTTCACCTGGGCCAGGAGCTGCTGCTTCTTGTGGGATGTGGGTCATGAAGAGCACAAATCAACAAGGCTGCATCTTTCTGATGTGTTTCTGAATGTTTCCTGGTTTTCTTCACTATCTTGTTAAGAAAGTGAAGCTGCAGCTCACCCCTGGGCAGGAGGCCACTGTGAGGCACTTCCTGTCTGCCCTTCAGACCCTCAAGGCGGGTTAGTGGGGTGGGAAACAATGGCAGGAGCAGCCTGGTTTAGATTATTAACATGTCTTGAACAAAAGGGGAAAAAAAAAGAGGAGACTCTTCCATCATTTACAGCTCCTGAAATACCACTAATTAGTGTCTGAGGAATACAGACTGCGTGGGAAGTTAGACGTTCACCAGGCTGTTCATCTGGGAGCCGTCTGAGGAACAGCTCCTGCACACCGGACATCTGCAGGATTCAAAAAAAAAAATGAAAGAGGAAAAGACACAGTTCATTAACCAACAACAACATTACCAGGAAAGCAACTGGGGGAGAGCTGATCGCTGCCACTAACTCTCACTCTGTTTACCATCAATTAATATTTAGTCTCCCAAATTTGGAGCTCTTTTGTTCGCGTGCCTCGCGGCGTGCGGAGCCGCCTCGGATCCGGGAATTGTGGCTGGCGGTGGTTTGCATCGGCGTGCCCCAGGAGCCGTGGGCTCGCTGCTAAAGCCTTCAGGGGGCCTCTCTATTAAAGAGATAATAGTACAGATTTGAAAGCTTCAGCTGATTAATTAAATGCAAACACAAGATTGTACTCGCAGGCTCTTTCAAAGGACTCCGAGTCCTTTTCTTAAGTCGGTTCAACCTTGACCTGAGTTAGCGCTTGTATAAAAGATTAAAGGTGACCCATAAAGAGAGAAATAGGATTTGCATTGTTTTAAACTTGGGTTTGTGTGTTGTGGAGAGGAGACTTTTTTTTTTGCTGCACACACATGCCTGCTCCCTCCCTTAGGAATATGTGGAAAATGGCACTTTGTGGTTCCTGATGATGTGGGGGCTTTGGGCAGCACATCAAAATGAAGTGGGATGAGAGAAACTGTCAGCCTGGGCTGTGCAGCACTTGGGCAATGCAGGAGCTTGACACAAGCTGCATTTTTGGTGATCCAGAAGGGCCAAACCATTAAGTCAGGTTTGCTATGATGTTGAGGGTGGAGCACTGACACTGATCATGCCGTAATCAAACCTCTCCTGATGGGAGAGAGTTTTTAAAGTCCTTGCCAGGAGTTCCAGAGACAAATGGGACTCTCAGCCTTCGCTGCTTCTTGATAGTTGTTTATTAAGTCTTGTCAGAGAAAGAGTCACTAGCGTGGTCCAGACGTAGCACAAAGCAGAGAATACAGGAGAAAGCTGAATTATCAAGATTACACAGCCTTTTTAAAGGTAAATCAACCAATGGTCACTAGAAATGTACATTATTTTTACTTTTCTGCCAATTATTTAGTAACACAGGCAGGAACTGTGGAATTTTTTGTCCAATCATCCCAAACTATTTTACTGCAGAATATGGAGGAGTAGAAGAAGAAGGTTTGGAGAGCAACAACAATCCTCCATTTTGATGTTTTTTGCTTTTATCTATTTACTACATTAACAAACCCAAAACCTCTAAATTTTTCACCCTGTGACAGTCTTACATTGTAGTCTATCACCTAATTTACACTAGTGTAGTTTCTAGTTCTTTTCTGATAGTAGGAAGTTTTTTTCCATGGACAGAGGTCAAAAGCTGTGTTGTTCAGGGGAGTGAAACCCCTCAAAACAGGCAGAGAAATATTCTCTGCACTCTGGATTCCCACAGAGCACCCTATGGAAAAATGGGGGATAGCACCAAATCCCTGGGAAACCAGCAAGGGCTGGGCCTGTCTGCCTGGGAAACATATTTCCACCCTATTCATTTGTGTGGAGTTTAATCTTGGAAAAGGCTTCGTTAAAGCTACTTGAGTCTCTTTTGGGACTCTTCAGAGCAGAATGTTGCAGGAAATGTTAATATACTTGGGGGTTCTTCAGACAGAGTTTCATTTGTTTTGTTTTACTGTTTAATTCTGGTTGTGCTCCTTACTTGAAAGGGCTGAGCCCCACGTCTTGCATTTGTTGAATAACATGACAGCTTGTGAAGTATGTGACAACGTGGCTTGAGCAAAATAATGCGGTGGACATCCTAAATTACCTCTTCAGTTATGTTTCTGAAGCTTTCTGAACAACTGAGATTTGATCCTTTCTAACTTGAGTTGAACCTTATGAATTGCAGATTACTATTTTCCGATCAGAACAAAAAAGGTTTTCATTTTCAGGATTCATACGTGTTATTTTAGCAGCTATTTCCTAATCTCTAGCTGTTGTAACCCCTTGGACTGTTTAATTGGGTGTTGCCAGGGAGTGTATGGAATTATAGTGTTACCAATCACTCTACTATGTTACAAAGGGGAGTTCATCCAAGTGTCCAATTTTTTCCTCACTAAGTTTGTCTCTACAGACTTCTCTTTAAAGTTAACACTTGTCCTTGAGAGTGTGCATAGAACAGAAGCAGTAGAAAGGACCAGATGTAGCGCTATGGAGCTTCTTTGTTCTCCTCTTCATGATAAAGCACAAAAATCCTACATAGTTTAACAAAACTCCAGTATCTGGTCCTAATTGCTGTAAGTAAAGCACGTGTGATCTAAATGTTAATCAGATTTCTGCATTTAATGAGGGAAAAAGCAGCTATTATATGAGAAATGTTCAGGAGCAGGAGCTGTTCGTGTTCCAATCAGGTGATTGTGTATTTGAATAGTATTTCCATTTAAATAGCTTTATTGCCCTGCTGATTCCTAAGCACTGAGTCAAAACAAAAACTAACAGCTAAATTGATATTATTACTAAGGAGGAATGAATAATAGGCAGTAATTCCATACCTGCTGGGAATCCTCAGTGTGCTTATGGACTGTATAGGTGTAAGGGTTTGCACCAACTCTGTGGAACTGTTGCATTTAACAGGGGAGCATTGTGGGGATCTAATTCCGCCCTACTGAGTCCATGTTACAATCCTGTTAAATTCTTCCTCTCCTTATTTTCCTGTTGATTCCCATGAAATGCTTGGTCATGCAGTGGGCTCCCTTCCCAATTCCCAGCATTTGGAGAAGGCAAGCCTTTCAAGCAGGCACGTTGGAATCCACAGAGGTCCTGCGGGACACGCGCTCGTTTCCCCAAATCCCGTTCACAGCCAGAGCGTTTCCCAGGACAGCGGCACGGCTCTATTGCTCTGGCCACCCATATATCCTAATGCTCCTGAAAGGATTATTTCATAATCTTATCCTGTGAATGCAACAGCTGTAAGCCCAGATAAACTGCATTCCTCTGGGGAAAGTGAGTTGGGACTCGTTTTAACCGCATCCCAGTGGAATTGCATCATTTATGATGTTAAATGGTATTTGGCTGGATGGGATTGTGGTTGAGTCAATGGAAGTGCCACCTTAGGATCCAGTGGCCTCTCTGTTCATATAAAACAGGCCGGTGTAGGCTGATGCTGAAACCAAGCCATAAGCTCATGTGTATTCACAGGGGCACTGTCCTTCAGATAATGGCCTTTGGGAGAGTGCCATGAGAAGCATGTTTTATTTTAGATCTGGCTATTCCTTTCCAGCTCATGTAGCTGCCAGGCGAGGTTGGATACAGATACAATTAGACCTTAGGAATGTTCAGGACCTCTGGTTCTTTCATGCTCTGCTTCACAGCTTCCCAGATGGTAAAAGCCAGCTGAGGTTATATCATGATCAGCATTGAGTCCTGCCTCCTGCACAGCGCAGGCCAGAGGGGGTCACTCAGCAGCCCTTTGATCAGGCTCGATGCTTTGTGCTTGAACCAGAGCACTCCTTGCAGAAATACACCCAGGCTTCTGTGAAATGATGGGGAATCTAGCTGGTCCTGCCTCTCAAAAATAAGAATAAGGGAGAAAAGCCTGCATTTTCTCCCAGATGGGAGCTCCTACTGTGATATCTGATCTAGTGGGTGGCATCCCTGCCTGCGGCAGGTGGGTTGGAACTAAATTTCTCTAAGGTCCTTCCAATCCAAACCACTCTGTGATTCCATGATCTGATCAGAAGATGTGATATTGGAAGGGCCCCATATCACTGAGATTCAGAGCATGTGAACTTGGGTCCCTGTGCAGAGTCCAGTCCTCGCTTGCTTTTAGCTGCTGGGGTATTTCACAGGATATCTCATCACAGCTGCTTAAGAATCTGCTCACATTTTGATACATCTACTTGTTAATTCTTTTTATTTCCTGGCTCCCTGTGGACCTGCTGAGCAGAGAACTCCTGTTTGTGTGATACTTCTCTGTTCTTGGTGTTTCTCTTCCAATCACCCTTCGCTCTCACAGAACCATGTTCTTAAAAGTTCAGCCCCCCTGTGCATACATACAAAGTAGTTGAACACTTGTACCATGTTTTAGGTAGTTAATTAATAGTGGCTAAAGAGTAGGTATTTCTTCTTTAGGCTATTTCAGTTCTTCAGCAGAAGAGTGACTTTTTTTTTTAAATTTTTCTTGTTCTCTAGTCAAAAATCGTAGAAACTCCAAAGAAAAAACATCTGTAGAATCCCAGTTGAAGGTGATGCTCGGAGGTGAGGAGTCCTTTTGTATGGGGAAAAGGTCTCCAAAGACATGAAATCCTGATTCAGTGTTTTCAACCACAATTTCTTCCTTCCTTCCTAGTGTATGTACAGGTATAATAATTGTATGACAAGTAACTGGCTGCATGTGAATGTTGGTTCCTTGTGAAAAAGATTGTGTTTGAAAATGTGGTTGAAGATGTCAAAGATGAAGAGAGCACAGTCAGGAATCAATCATAAATGCAGATATCAGTTAAATGAGAAAGAAATACAGTGATAGGCAAATGTCCTTAGTGTTGGGCTATTTTTCCCACTGGATATTAGAATTTCGCTTTGGGCTTGGTAGAGAGAAACATTTGGCTTAAATGTTACAACTTAACACCTGAAAATCAATTCATATACACGACCTCTTTTAAAATGTGAAGTGGAAAATATTTTCCTGACATCTATGAGAGCCACACTTTCAGCAGTTAAGACTGGAAATGTTCACTAGGAATTAAATCAATGGTGAAATCTAGAGAACAGATCTGTTTGCAGGTTTGAGATCTGGGATAGATGCTTTGTTATTCTTCTGTTACTAATGACTGCATTAGTAAAGAATGAAATGGATTTATGTGGCCAGGCTGGGGAAGTGGAATAAAATGCTGGAATGATTGGCAAAAAACTTCACAGTACAAGAACCTGCAAAGATCCTTTGCACAAGAAGCAAAGAGCAAATAAAGTGTTTGCATGATGACACTGCAAAATTCTCCAGCTGGGGGCTTTCTGCAGACCTAGCTCAGCTTATCCATGGGAGCACTTGAAGGTTCCCCTCCAGTGTCAGGCTTAGCAAAAAAACTCCCAGATTGAGTCAATAGTGCTGAATTGCATTTAGCTTTCTGTTGAAGTGACAATTTTTGCGTAGTTTTAATGAGCAGCAGCCCTGGGCCAGAAAACTTAAGCCTGGGCTGCTTCTTGCTGGCTGCCCTAGTTTGTTTTCATCCCTCTCACGTGAGAGCACCGTCCTGGAGCACGTTAAGCAGCAGGACTGGCATCCATCATGTGGAGTTTATTCCGTCATCTCTCCCCAGGAAGAGAAGTGTGAGCAATGGGGTGTTTTATTTTAATAGCATTTTTGTTCGGTTGGTTTTGTCATCGTGGAAGTCTTTTCTGAGGCAGAGCGAGTTGCTTTTTGGTTTTTAATGCATCCATTGCTGTGTCCTGAAGTCGAGGCAGGGAGAATCGATGCTTGGATCCCCCATCTGGAGTGGATGGGTGTGAATTTTCTCCTAAGCTTTGCAGTTGATTCCACAGCCTTATGCTTGCCTTGGAGAACATCTGCCTTCTGCTTGGGTGAGCTTTAACTCATGCTGCAGAGAGCTCCCAAAGGATGGCCCATGGCACATGCAGGCTGCACTGTCATCCTGGAGAGCTCACAGAAAGGCTTTTTCCAGGAAGATACTGAGTCACAGATGGATTTTGGTAGGCAGCCACCAGCCTAGCATTTTGCCTTTATCCCAGACTTTAGGGCAGTCTTTTAAACACCCCAGGCCAAGCTCATGGACAGCTGTGACAGGCAGGGACAAAGCTGTCAGAAGATGACCAAACCATTAGTATCTTTGGTCTGGTCATCATTCCACATTAGTGTCCTTAAAAAGCAGCTGGAGGGAAGCTTTTCCCACAGAAATGTGAGAGCCCATGGGCACGAGAGACCAAGTTGCTTACATCTTGTGTCAGGAACAGCTGCTGACCACTGGATGTGGGAATAGCTGAATGAGGTTTATTTCTCTGTGGTGGTCCATTCTCCAAAACTTGGTTTGGATCCAGCTACACACTCTCCATCCCTCTGTTTCTCTATCTCTAAATTGTTTTTTAATATTTTTATATATATATATACACACCACTGTTGACAGAGCTTTCACTGTATAGATCTTTCTGTGCTATGGAGCCAGGGCGAGGGAAACAGCTTCACAAATAATTTAAAGTGTTGTGGAACTAAATGGAAACAATTGGAGAGGTATCCAGGCACAAAAACGGGGCAGGGCAGAGGAAGGAAAGAAAGGAAAGGTGGAGGATGATCTAAGCACATCCCCTTCAGTTCATAAGAAAGCTGCCAGTGGTGGAGAGCCTTGGGAATACGTAATTTCAAAGTTTATACTGCTCATCCAGAAAATGAATGTATCTGGGTTTTATAGGATTAAGCAGTAAAGTTCATTGCAGCTGGATATGAAGTGGAGAGGAGGAATTCACATGGGGGAAAAGGAAAAGAATATTAAATGTGAATTATTCAGCAAAAAACCCAGTTAGTTAGCATGTTACTTGATCAGGAAATGATTAGACAATTTATTATTTTTAATAAAATCACCCCATAAAGGTAAAATAAAGAGAACAAACTTTGACATGCGAAAATAAGAGAAATAAGTTTTAAAAAATGTTTTCTTGCTGTTTCTAGATTGCCTTGAAGATGATGAACACAGTAATAATGCTAAGATTACTGTTGGGCACAAAGTGAACTCTTACTCAGGCACAGAAGCTCCAGCCAAGCCAAACGACTGGGTCAGTAGAAATTAAATCAGCAGCAAGCCCCAGATAATATCCAGTGGTGGGTTTGTGTCAGGATGGATGGTTTCTTTCTTGTCTCCTCATTATGACTGATTGCAGTCACTGCAGAAATCAATAGTCTGGCCATGGCTGGGCACTGAAATAGGGAGAGGCAGCAGCACAAGAGCTTTCTTGGAGGCTTCCCAAATCCCAGCCCCAACATGCCCAGGTGCACAGGACCTTCTGGAGGGACTGAACACGGAGGGTGTAAAGCTCTGTGTTGCCTGATCAGGTAGGCAGGTAATTTATTTCTTTGTATATTCTCATGTCAGAATCCCAAAAGCTTCATCACAGCACTGGAATTCCTCCCTGGACTTGGTTTGAAGTGTGTGCAAATCCAGCTGGGTGGAGGGAAGAGCTCCTCGGAGAATCTTCAACCCAAAGCTTGCTGCAAAGCTCTTTCTGGTGCTGTAGGAAACAGATAAAGAACCAGCTATGATTTCTGCTGGGGGAAGAAAGCATCTTAAAAACTTCAAATGTGGTCTTCTCAGAGCAATAACTGAAATGAAATAATAAATTTTTGCTGTGGTTTTCCAGTAAACTTTTAAAACACAAATTTGGATCTAAATATTTTAAAAAGTTATTTCAATAACTACATACTTGGTTTTATTTTACTATTTCCTTGGTCTTATCTCTGCTTGGATTTTTATGTGATGTTTGTGAACAGCAGCAAAAATGTAATATTCACTTAATACTAATAAGTAAAACCCAGTCTAAATCAGGTGACTTACTGTATATTCCTTGGTCACTTGCACATGATTTGAAGGATTTTAAAATCAGTGTTTCAGTTCATAATTAGTGGATCTGCATATCCCTCAGTTTTATAGGCAGGGCTCACACATCCAGAGATCTTCCCTATGTGCTGCCCAGGTTTGTCTCCCAAGACTGGAGAATTCTGGGCCCCTGTTTCCAACTTCTCTCCATTTCAATATTCAACAACTTTTGGGGCGTGCTGGGTGTGCCTTAGGCTGAGGATAAGCAGAAGCTTAATTTGTTCCAAATGATTTTCCACCCTTTTCCCTATTGTTTATTATTTATTTTGCTATAATTTATTCACAAGATTAAGTGGGTAAACAACATCACAACTACTTATAGCTGCACAGTCCACTGAGCATAATGATGCCAGTTTTAAATGCTGAGCAGTGCTGATTAGAGCTATTACACGAATATTCATTTGTTTGCTTTACCTTTACCACTTTGCTCACATACTTCACAAATTAGGGTATTATCCATACTTCCCCCCCCCCCCCCCCTTATTGTTTTTGCCATCAAATGAAGGTAATTCACCGTTTTTCCATTTGAATTGAAAAGCTAATTGAACTTAATGGCTTCAGAAAAATCAATAATTTCCTACTGTTCTTGGTATAATGAAGCACATGTATGAGATTATCCAGTAAAGACACAAACCACTTAAATGAAGAATTCAGCTCCATGTTGAACTATTTGAATTCTCTGTGTGGACAGTTCAGGGAGGTTTCTTGTATGTGGGGAAGCAACTGTAACCATGGTACATTGAATTTGTCATAGAATCATTTTGTTTAGAAAAGTCCAGCCATAACCCAGCACTGTCACATTCTCCACTAAACCATGTCCCCAAGTGCCACTTCCACATTTTTGAACACTTCCAGGGATGGTGACTCCACTGCTTCCCTGGGCAGCCTGTTCCAATGCCTGACCACCTTTGCAGTGAATATTTTTCCCCTAATATCCAATAATAAACCTCCCCTAGTGTGAGTTGAGGCCGTTTCCTCTCATCCTGTCACTTGTTACCTGGGAGAAGAGACAAACCCCTACTGGGCTCCAACCTCCTGTCAGGGACTTGTAAAGAGTGAGAAGGTCTTTCATTGTGCACAAACTGTACAGCCAGGATTTTGTAAAATTTAAATACTCTATTTTTCATGCCTTGTTTTAGGAAGTGTAGCAAGAATCCCATATTGAAAGGTGTTTGGGGTCAGAAATCATTTCACGAGAAGCTTCCTCAGCTGCACAGCTCTGCCATGAAAAGGGAGAAATGGGAGCTGGTTGGTTTGAAGTGGAAAACGTTGAGGTTTCTTCCCAAATTTAAAAATACAGATTTATTTGGAAACTGCCATTAGCTCCTGTCCTGGTTCTGGCAAAGGTTGAATGGTTCCTAGGAGAGCATATGAGAAATTCCAAATAAAACACTTCTAAACCTTTCAATCTGGATCAAAATCATTAAATCCCTAAATGACATAGGAGACATTAATGCCCTTAATTTAGGGATCAGTGTAGTAGAAAGGGAATGGCAAATATGAAATTAATGACATTTAAATTACTGCTTCATTAGAACACAGTTTTGCCACGGTATTTTACTGAATTTAGGATACCCAGAGATCAACAGCAATTCCCTTTATTTAAGACTCTGGTGACGTTTACTGTGTAATAATTTTTTTTTTTTTTTTTTTTGAAAGGAGTTGCTATTTGTGAAATTTTTTTTTGTGAAATATTAGTGGAATTAAATGTATTTTTAGTTGCACTCTACAGTAGTATTAGTTTGGCACTTGAAACTTCTGCATTCATTTTTGTGATGAATGGATGTGGAGAATACAGGATAGACAGTTTCTGCTGGATTTGCAGAATGGAAGAGTGAGACTGAAGTCAGTTCAACTCTGTGTGTTAGGGGATGAAGAGGGGACAAAATGGGCTGTGTTTTATCTCAAAAAATGGTGAAATAATGGTTAAAAAATAAGTGCTAAATTATAAAAGCTGGAAATTTTTTAATTCTCCTCCCTGAAAATTTTGATTGGTGCCTTGGTGGTGCTTTGTGAGCATCACAGTGTCCATGTTACCTTCATTCCACGTGCCAAAACTGTCCTCCCATGGGTTCTGGAGTCCCCCATCAGTGGGATGAGAGATGCTACATCCTAATATATTTACATCTAGACAGTACTGGAAAATAATCTCCATGAACTAATCCAGTTAACCACCCCAGAGCCACTAAGGGAGGATGGCTGAGTGGAAACACTTTAACTTAGGAGACCCTGGCTTTTATTGCAAATTCTTGGAAGATTCCAAGCAGAATGAATGACTTCATGGAAGCTGCTGGTCCACAAAGCTGCATTTACAGGAGGAAATGTTGAAATGAGCTGTTGAGAGCAGGCAATAATTTCCTGAATGCTGTGTGCTTCCACCTTTGGATGTGGTGAGAGGACAGCATGTCCTGGGAGTGTGTTCTCAGATCACAGCTGAGGTGCTTCTTGTCCAGTTCTCCCCACAATGTTTCAGGTTGATGCTTATTGGCATAAAAAAAAAAAAAAAAATAAAGGCTGGTGGGAACAAACCACTTCTTTTTAGCACTATAACAACCCTGGCTATTGCCTTCCCAGCATCCTCTCAGCTAATGGCCTGAAACAGGACCAATATTTGATTTCTACTTGCTGTATTTACTTTATAAATAGATACTTCATGGGTTTCATTCTTTACTGAGATTGAATTAGTGGGTTGAATAGATAGAAATATTTCTTACTGTGGCATACTCATCGCTTAGCATCTTGCACTGACCTGATAACAGGCTGGCAGGAGAGTAAACTTAATTATTTTTTAAGCTAGAGACTGACAATGGAGAACACTGAACATTTCTGAAACCAAGATCCTCTTTTTTGTCATTAAAAAGCCGGGGGAGTCTGAAAGGAGTGTGAGTTCAAGGCAGATATCAGTGCGATTATTGAAGGGTGTTCAGAGAGTGGCTTATCATCTCCCCAGCTTATTTACCTGATAACCAGAGCCTTATGCTTCAAAAGCTCCAGCTGCTCAATCCCAGCGTGGTAGCCACCTCTTAGTGAGGATGAGCCCACTCTGCTGGTGTTGGCAAGCAGGACCTCACTGAGGCCTTTTGCTGCAATCTGCACTTCAAAACACTCCCCCCAAATTCTCAGTTTCATTAAAAGCAGGAACAGCTTGATGTGCAAGGGGGCTTTGCTTCCCTGGTTCTGCCCTTTGAACTCGACTTCTTTGTGAGTAAAGGTGATGGAGAAGCTCAAAGGTGAGAGTCTGTGGTTTTGGGAGCATTTGAGAGGATGCACAACACATCCCTGTGAGCTGCTGAGCCCAGGCGTGATCTCTGCCAGCCACTGGGACATGAGATTAAGATCTCATTTCAGATGGCCTTTACCAACCCCAGTGTGAGCAGCAGTAACCTGCAAAAGCAATAAACAGCCTTTGTATTGGCATTTGCACCCAAAAACTGCTGCTGTCCCTGGGGAGGTTCTGTGAGGGGTTCCTGCATCCCTGAGCATCCTTTGCCTGCACTCACTGGCTCGCCCTGCCTGTCACCACAGCCCCCTGCTCCAATCTGCATATTAATCTTGATTCCAAACCATCCTGCAGACACCGCATGCAAATGCACTGAGTGATTCAAATTGGTTTTCTCTGTTTGTAAATGTAGTGTTCTGTGACTGCTCAGGGGCACTTGGAACATATGCTCCTTGAGATCTGACATTTTTCAGAACTCCAAGCAAGGGAGACTGTCTGCAGCGTGGGCACGTGTGGCCTGTCCTGCTGCTGATCCTGTGTGAGAGCAGCTTCACATCCATGAGGGGAAAGGGTTTCTTTTTGGTTGGGGGACAAGCAGCAGAATGCAGAGTGTCTGTGAGTTAAGCAGGACAGCCCAACCCTATTCCCAGAAACTCAGTTACAGCAAAGTCTCTTATTCAGGAGGTTTGTGTGAAAATTGCATTACTTACCTCCCTGCCTTAAATTGTCTCTGCAGAGCCTGGCTCTCTGTGGGCTGGTGATCCAGAGGGGAGAGCCTGGATGCTGCTCTCAGCCTCAGAATGGGGCCACAAGCCCTGGGAAAAGGGGCTGGGGAGCAGGGAAGGCACACAGCCTTTTGCTGCCCCTTTCCACACCAAACCCCACATTTTCCTGACCTCCACATGCTCCTTACTACTCATGGTGAGACTTCTCGGTCTCCTCTCCTTGGGCAGTGACACCTGAAGGCCATTCAGTGGCTCAGGTCATTGGTCTGTAAGCAGGACAGGGAGAAGCAGCTGAAGGTCCTGCCTGTCTGCTCTCAGGTGAGGCATCCCTGAGGCAAGGCTGATGCTGAGCACGGTGGTGTTTTCACATCAGCCCTAACGAGCCCAGATGCAAACTGGGAGAGAGGAGGAGTGGGTGATGTCTCTTCGGCCACTTCACTGCAGGGCTGCTCCCCCGTGGAAAAACAGCCTTGACTCATCCAGCTTGCATGATCTGTTTGCAAGGCAGCACTGCTTGATTTCTCTGGATGAGGCAGCTGAGGGTGCTGGAGGGATGCTGCATCTCCTGTTGGGTTCCCAGGTGCAGCCCCAGGTGGAGTGTGAGGTTTGCAGGCAGCAGCCCAGGTTAGGTGGCCAGGAATCACCGTGGTGTGTCTGGCAAGAGGCTGCAGTGGCGGTAGTGCTGCTGGGCTGCTCCCCAGGCTCCAGAGATGCTGTTCAGATGCTCCCGGGGCTCCAGAGGCACACAGCCCTGTTCCTCGAGTGCCTGGCTGCACCACAGGGCTTCAGGCACACATTCCAGCACTGATTCCTTCCACTGAAAGGGAATAAGCGCTCTAACAGTGTGCTGCAATAATTAAAATTCATGTTATCCTCTGCCAAGCTCAAACAACTCTCTGTTGTCAGCACCTCCAGAGGTCCTGGTTTAGCTCCTTCTGGTTCATTTAATGATGTAATAGTGAGAAGGAGAGATATTCCTTTCATTGTTGATGTGTAAGGTTTAGAATTAAACGTCTCTGCTGGTTGCTGGGTACTTTCTGCTACTGCCAACCCTGTGAACTCTTTAAACATATGCTAATGAGCCTGACTTGCTCCCATTCCTTCTGTATAATCCATGAAGGAAGAAAAGTCAATCTTAGTCATACTGCCTAATGGCCTCTGTACGTTGTAGTTAGCACAAAACCACTGTGAAGTGATGGAGATCCAGAGTTAAACGCATGAATTAAGCAGAACCCCTCTGACCATACTCCATTAAGAGAGAAACTGTCTCTAGGGAGACAAAACAAGATTTCTCTTTATATATACATTGTAAGAGTCACCCACTGATCCTCCAGGCTTCTGAAACATTACTGGCACACCAGTGATGTGGACAGAATATAATTTATCAATATTGCAACAACTTCCCACCTAAGATGTTGCTGGAATGCTGATGTGCTGCAGCACAATGAGGTTTGAGGGAGTGTGTATGTTATCCATAGCATTGCTTTCTCTCCTGCACCTGACTCCTCGGCCCTGATGGAAATGTGAAAGGAATTATGTGTATTTTAACAGTCTGTTAATTGCTTTTATTTTTAATATTGCTTTAAAACACCTGCACGGAGTTTTTCTGGCTTGGCCAGCAGCTGTTTGTGTGTGATTTGCTCAGAAAATAGAGGGGGAAAGTTATGCAGTTATCCTGTGATGGATTAATGCAAAGGAATAACAGGGTTAAAACCTGGTGCAATGGCGTTGTGCTGGTGGGGCTCAGCCATGGGACACGAAACTCTGCCACAGCTCTTTCAAGGAGAATCTTTTCATCTGGAGCAGCAAGGAATAAGCAGTCTCTGCACAGACTGTCCCCACTCCAGCACTGTGATGCTGTTCCTAGAGAGGTTATGATTGATTACAGCCTCTTATACAGTCAATGGGTAAAAATAAGAGACTAACAGACCTCGTTTCCTGCTTCATGATCCTGCAGCTCCATTCAAAACTCTGCTGCTGGGATCAGCTTCTCACCTGAGGTGTTTAATGAGTACATGGGCTTCTCTGCTGCCTTGGACACAACCATCTGATCTCATATTTAAAGCTATTAACGACTAATTTCTCATCATGTATCTGTCTGTGGACAAACATACCAGAGAAGAACCTGGAACTATTTGCATGCAGAATTTCTGTGTTTCAGAATGAAATGGGGCTGTACAAACCTTAGGAGTTATTTGGATGACTTGTTGGCATCCTGCCCTTGTATGAACTTTCAAGAAAGGGTCTGCTGCCATCTGTGCTCTTTAGCAGGGTTGGGTACCAGTACCAAAAACTCTAATGGCTCCTTTGGAGTGAAAAACTCCAAAGAATAAAAGTACAGAGAGTGTAACACCAGAGAATATTTACTTTTTCTGAGAAATCCATCTGAGTTAGTTCTGTAACAATGATTTGGACAGACACACTTCTTACTGTCACTCTTTCAAATTCCCCAGGAGTGTTCTCAGAGGGGCCTCCCATCTCCCATGGGATGTGTTAGGGCATTTCAGCCCTTCTAATAAAGAAATGTGAAAGAAATCTCTTGAGCTATAGTGAGAATCCTACTAGTCACTGTTTGCCTTTTGTATTCCTAAGGATGAGAACAGCTCTGCAGAACCACCGCCCCTGGGGGTAACTCTGAAGATCCCCACGGCTTGAACTTGCAGATGGTCACAAGAGGAAGGGGTTTTGTGGTACCTCACTTTGGCTGCTCTCTCACCCTGTTGTGCAGTGAACTTGTTTGTTCTGTAAAGCCACAGGCTTTGCTTTAGCTCTGTAACATTGCCACATTGCTGGGTTTCGTTCTGATATTTATTCTTCGAGCTCTGCTCTCCCCCATGGTGGTTTGGTTTGATGCAAGTTCTTAATGGGAAAGCAATTGCTCAGGGAAATGTAGTGCCTATCAGCTGTCTGATCACAGCTCCCCATTTGTGGAATTAAACTGAGGCTGTATCAGTGTAGAGGCTCTGTGAAGAAAATTTGCTTCATAAAATTCATCTTGCATATCATGCCGCTCTTTGTGCGTAGTGTTCAGAAGCTCGCTGTTCTCTTCCCATAATCTACTAAATAATAACAGTTAGCACTCACATCTGCAAATCAATACTCAGGCTCTCTCTCCCAACTGTAATGGAAGTTTGTTATTGTGTGAAACAGCAACTTTCATGTCTGTAACTGATTGTTGCATTCTGTATTGCTGTCAGATTTGACAACAGTCACCTCCTGAAGCTTTAACGAAAGGCAGAAATTCCCCCGGTGCTTCTGGCAATTACACATTAGTCTTTGTGGAGGCAGAAGATTACTTACTGATTCCTGTTTGCTGTTTCCATTATGTATGTATGCTCTAGTATATAATGGCTTGTTAATCCCTTAAAACAGCATGGCTAGGAATAGTCTTTCAAAACTGTATTTTGGTTCAATTAAAAAAACAAAACAAAACAAAAAAACCAACAAACCACAACCATCAAAAAGATGAATTCCATAGAGTCTCTTATAACCACTGGGGTTTTGAAGATGATCTCTATCAGGGAACTTGTCATTATGGGAGCTGGACTGTATGTGATGTGGTGAACTGTTGCCTTTTGAAGATATTAATTTTCCTGCCGTTGATTTGACACGATGTGCTTGTAGTCAAGCCAGGCAAGAGTAATAGTGCTGATGAAGACAGCTTGGTGTGTTATTGTGCTCTAAAATAATTCTGTTAGGATCCAGTCTCTTTCCCGAGATGAATTCCTGTTTTCTCTTGGCAGCATTTGCGATCACTCAGCTGCAAGGCTCATCCAGAGCCCCGTCCCCATGGAGAGCTGCAGGCTGGTTTGGCTTTATTAGAGTCAGATTTTACACCCTCATTAGGTGATACCTCAGCCTTGCTTGCAAGAAATGCAGTGCTGCATGATGCCATGCTCTGTGAAATGGGAGTAGGACCTGGGGAACAGAATGGGATAAAGCATTTGACCCGGTCTTGATTTGTGCTTTGGTGCAGACCTCCCCCTGCCAGGCTGCTGCTCCACCCTGCGCTGCTGTGTGCAGCTCACAGGCCCACACTTTGGAGTTAGCTCATGGAAAAATGGGCACAACAGTCGCTGAGAAGCCCTGCAAGTTCCCTTGCACCTCTTTTGTGTTCCTTGCACCCAGGCTTGGCCCACATGGCCATGGCAGTGAGAGGTCGGGGCCTTGCTGCTGCCACTGTGGGGGTCAGAAGGGGAGGACAGGACAGCAGGACATCCCTCTGCAATTCCCTCCCTGTTGCAGGAGTGTTGTCCCTAAAAGCTTTAATAGACAGTCTTGTCCCTGCAGAGCTCGTGATCCAACAGACAAGATGGAGACTGTGAGAGAGAGTTTAATATTATCCATCTTTCTCAGAGGGGGAAAAGAGGTGCAAAGAGATGGAGCACAAGGTCACAGAGGAAGTCCCGTGACAGGACCAGGAATTGAATCTCCTGGGTCTTTGCCCAGTGCTTTAATCACAAAACCCACCTTCACCTTTGTGCTTTTCTATTATTTAATCAGCTGAGAGAAAAAAAAAAACCGCAAACTGATTTAATTAAAGGAGAGAGCAAATTTGTAATTTCAGTCTGGATCATTCTATGGTCACGGAAATTTTGGGGAAAGGCGAGAATAAGCATCTGTAATTTTTCTTTTCTTGACAGATGTATTTTCATTTACACAGCTGTGCAAAAATTATATTTATATGTTTTGTGACATCTAATTTTAGCCTAGGAGTAGATCTGATGTTGGGTTACCAAGAGGTGTCATTTCTTGGCTTGCAGAATAATCCTCCTCCTGGCAAAAAATCGGTCCTGTTTCTTCCCACAGACATGGTTTCTTCCTTTTAAGTGTCTCTCAAAATTATTTTATACTCAATGAAGCAAATCCTCCAAAGGCTTCATTATTCTGATGGTAGCATCATCTGATTGAATATTTCAATCATAATGTCCTTTGGAGAATTTTAGCAGTTTCCACTCGGGATGTTGGAGGCTTGGATTTGTGCGTGTTCCCGAGGTTTTGAGGAACTGGAAATGGAGATCATTTCAGATGCACAGAGTTCATTGGGGAGGTAGATGGTAATGTTTGCTCTGGCTGTTGACTGGAATACATTAAATCCTCCCTTTCTGATGTAAAAAACACAAATGCAGCTTCTTTGGGCCCTGGTCAGCGAAGCATTTAAGCACATGCTTAGGTTTAAGCATGTGGGTATTGTCCAAATGTGCTCCTGCCACGCATTACCAGTAAATCCAAAGTGCAATAATGTGTCACTCGTCAGATCCAGCTGCTGGGGACATCATGAGGACAGCCCACAATTCCTGACGGCAGGAAAACCTGTAACGTTTGCAGCGTGTGCTGCTGAGATTCTCCCCGTGAGCACTCTGCTGTGATGCCCTCCTCTTAGCTCGGTTTCCTTCCCCTCACATCCCCACGTTGCTGGGAAGCCTTGATTCTTTTTCCTTGTTCATTGAAAAAAAAAAAAAAAAAAAAAAAAAATCTTTAAATGACTCCGAAAAGAAATCCGGGTTTGTTTTGGTACAAGAGTTCCGACAAGATCAGCGGTTTCAGAGCTTTCTGAAGGGCTGCCACAGCTCTTTGTTCCTCGTGGCCTCCTTCCCCTCCCCTCACACCCCCTGGAGAACAAATGAAAGGTTGTGGCACCCACCTTGGAAGGAGGAGCTCCTCGGGCTGACGTCGCCACCTCGGAATTGCTGAGGACTCCTTGGTGAGGATGTTCTGCTTCTCTCAGCCTCACATTAGGTTTTATGAACTTTAATGAACAGTAAGTAATAAATTTGCTGAAGAAATTGGGTTAGCGTGTGATTAACATTCAGAGTGATGCAGATGAGTGTACCAATGATGGGAACATGTGCTCACATCACGATGAAATGCAGATGAGAGGCCCTGGAGCAAGCCCAAGGATGTGGGCCAGCGCAGTTTCATCTCTGTCAGCTTCAATCTCATCTCGAGTGCCACTGCTACTGGCCTGCAGGACGAACCTCAAACCAGACCTCAACATAACTTTTGTTTTCTGTTAGGGGCTGTGAAAACGTTCCTTTACAACAAAGCTCTGTACGTAGCAAGCCAAGTCACTGTCTCTAAAAAACAATATTGCTAGCAGTAGGGGAGAGAGGGAGAAATGGTTGGAAGGTGTCCCTTGGTTTGGTTTGGCTTTTATAGCACACTGCTTTACTGAGCACTCGTTTCAGTCAATTGAAACCCAGCTGAGCCCATCGCCTTGTGACGGCGTCGTTGTGTGGAACAGAGAGAAAGATCCCCCCCACATCCCTTTTAAATGAAGTGCAAAGTAATGCTGGAAAGGGAAAGAATAAATCAATTTTAAGTGGTAATCTATGAAGTTGGACAGAAAATGATGAGAAATGAAGCAACTGGTCATAGGAAATTGACCTTGAAAATGGTGTTTATCTGGCGGCTGCAGTGGCAGAGCCCCGCTGCTGCTGTGGGCCGGCACCTGAGAGGGAATTTAAATCAGAGTTTCTTTGCTTTGAGTCTTAGTTGGGTTTTGGAGGAGTTTCTTTCAGGACTGTGCTCTCTGACAGTTGTGCCAGTGGTGCAGCTCGGCAGCATTTGTTCCTTTGTAGCAGTCTCGTATTTTGCTCTGTTGCTTGAAAGGCTGCAACACTAAGACTAAGACAACCACAGGTTGGGAATAGAAATTGTAGGAGAAGGGTCAGAAGAATCACCATAGTTGTGTAACGGATACATATGTTAGGGACAGAGATGGTATTTTTACCTGGCTTTTAATTTCCATACAAATAAACTCATTAAAGCGAGCAAAAGAACAAATGAGTAATACATGTCACCTCTGCTATTTTAAACTGTAACACCTACTTACACCAGAAGGATGGCTATTGCAGTAGTATGTGCATCTTATTTACAATGAAGGGACAGCAGGATGTGGGAGGTGGAATATATTGAGTTTTCACTGAAACTCCTCTAGCAGAAAACAACTGGCAGAGATTTCCGTGATCTTTGTGTTCTACGGTTGGTGGTCAGCGATCTGTCAGATTAACTAAATGCTTTTTGGACAATGTTTTTCTGCCTTCTTTACGTACATCAGCTGTGTCCATAAGTGATCCCTATGCAGCTCATTGAGGTGGGTCATTTGCTGCTTTCAGCACCTACTTACTGGGTCTCTCAGGAATTCCCCACTAAAACATGAAGGTACAAGTAGCCAAGTGCTAGGCCTTGGAGAATTTACGGTCTTGGTGGCCAGAAAAATAACCTGATATTAACCAATAAACTTTACTGAAAGATCAGAAATCCTTGTGTCAGTTCTCGTGTGAACCACACACTTGGGCTCCCTGGTTTACCCACCTGGTTCACATAATCACTGAGCTCCTTTGCCAGATTCCCTGTCAGCAGAAGTCGGAAAGCAAACACAGGCAGGACATTTGTGGGGCTGCCCAGGGGTAAGAGAGACCAGGACAAAACCCTGGAGTGCCTTGTATTGTGTCTTGGGAAAGACTTTGCCTTACACCTGAGCTTTGCCTTACACCTGAGCCTCTCAGAAGCCTGAGGCCTTGCTCATATTGGTCATTAAATGAGGTGCTCCAGGCAATGCCTGCAAGCAGGAGTTGCTGCTGCTTGTGTGGCAGCATCCACCTTAGCTCTGGGTACCCAAAGGCTCGTTTTCCTGGATGGGACCTCGTTGGAGATGCTCCAGCTCCAAGGCATTTCCCTTGCCTGGGAGCATTTCCTGATCCATTCAGTCTGGGAGAGGATCTGGGATGAGCACTGGGAGCAGGCAAAGGAAAACAAAGGGAAAGAGATGGGAAGCAGGGAGGCAGCAGGGCTGTTGGAAGAGAGAAGGCAGCCCCACTCCCAGCAGTTGAAAACTTGGATAGATCAAGCACCAGTAATGTTGGGTTGGTGGCATTATCCCAGTGCTTGTGCTCTGATGGAAATCTAACAAATAATAAATCTGAGCAATGTTTCCACACTGTGTGAAAATTAAGGATTTCGAGGCAAGCCTTCTCCAGATATTTAAAATTCAGCAAGCTTTTTTTGTCCTGGGTCTTGAGATGTTAATAACTTTGACTAATTGTCAACACCACCAATTACTATGACTGATACCTTATCATTTCCCACAATGAGCAATGCTAATTAAAATTGATTGTGCTGCTGTTCTGGCACAGCAGCAAGTTTCCTTTTCATTTTTTGTTTAAACATGAGCTTATTGTGCCTATTTGGTGAATTAAATAAGGAAAGCTCATTATTCTGATGTTTATTTTTGAGCAGGGGTTTTAAGCCACATTGCAAGCCTGTTACAAGTGTCTAAGAAATAGAAGAGCTTGAATGAATTGTATTTTTTGGAGTACCAAAACATACACCTAATAATAATATTTAGCACTTTCATACCGCAGTGCTTTTTACATGATCACATTTCTGCACAAACGTAACCACTTCTATTATCTCTGTAAGGTGGGCAAACACTGTTATTGCTGTTTCACAGATACTGCAGCAGAGATGCCAGAGCTTTGATTCCCTAATAGCAGAGCACTTCAAGCTATTCACTTCAGTTAGGTTGCAGATCCCTCTCTTACAGCACTCTGAGCTGCCTAAGTTACGATTTGCAAGACTGGCTCTGCTTGAATTTTATCCAAACTTGGCCTTTTATTTCTCAGTTATTTTTGAAAAAGCCTAATTATTTATTTCTCCCAAAGGTAGAATCAGGAACTCCTTGCTGCTGGTCTGCCTGGTGCTGCAAATGTTGATTCTGCCCATGCAGAAGCCAGGCAGGAGGGATGGGGCTGTGCAGCTTCGTGTCCTTCTGGTTTGAGTCTTTGCTTCATCAGCTGAATCTCCTCGTGTCAGGAAAGGCTGTTCTTTATTGGGTAGAAGCTGCTTGCAGGGAGGAGAGACGGCTGAAAAATAGCATGGAACTCTGAAACTCCTGTTATCCATTTCCTCTTGTACTCTGAATTTAGCTGTGGCTTTATGTGAGCTTTTCCATGAGGAATATTTATGGGATATCTTATCACTGGAAGATGTACCTGGGTTTTTTAACCATTCTGCTGGTTATCTCCTTCTTAAGTGGCCCATTGCAGTTAATAGCACAAGCCTGTGACCTTATCCTGCTGGAGATTGATTTAACCTGAACCATTTATTCTTTCCATGATCAATATGAAATGAGTTAATATGTAATGGATATAAATGCATGGAATTGCCTGAGATATTCCTTACTTCCTCCTACTTAGTCTGTAAAATGAGTCAATGGCCTATGGTAGTTACTAAAAAAAAAGCCTTTTAAAGGATTCTACATGTTGCACTTTTTCATAAACAAGATCTCCCTTAGGCTTTGACAGAAAGGGAACCCGTGTTTGACTGCCTGGTGCCTTGTACGAGCAGTTATAGAGGAGTGTGTCAATCAAAAAATACTTCAAATTTGTTGGGAAAAAACTGAAAAGTCTGGCACTTGAAAGCAAGATTAAAATATTTATATTACAGAAACACCACCAGCAAAAATCATATCTGGAAAGTAAATAGTTCAGTCCTGAATACTGCCTTTTGATTATTTACAGCTACGTGACTTTCCCTTGAGCACTGATTTCTTCTGATCCTCATAGGAGTTAGGAGCAACCTTGGGAATCTGTAGAGCTGCTTGTGCCCTGGTGCCACGGCTGACCCCAGTGCTCCTTGCTGAGAACAAGGGGACCTGGCCAGCAAGGCTGTCCCTCACAGTGCTCTCCTGAGTGACCCAAGTTAATTTGTTTGTGTTGGGAAAGTGCTGCAGGACAGTGCTGGAGAAAAGCATCACCCGATGGAGCTGTGGGAGCATGGGCTGTGTTCGGTGGCACTGAGGCACCATTAGCAGGGGAAGCTGGCAAATACCACAGTGCCAAATGTGTCTTCCCAGAGCACACCAGACCTAATTCTCCTCTCATCTCTGCTGATGTCTCTCCATGGACTAGGCTGAAGTTGCTCGTGTTTTACACTGTAGAAAATCAGAGAGGAATCATGGCTGCCTGACTCCCTTGGCGTAACCAGCTGCACGTGGAGGCAGAAGTTTTTGCTTTCTTCTCTAGTTTCAAATGTCCCCTGGAGTTTTGTTGTGAGAAGTCAGTTATGAAAATTGAGAGTGTGAGGGGGGGAATATGTCATTTGGGTTGTGATTTGCTGTTAATTAAAGTTTAGTGTGACACATCCTTTACGTCTGGGGATTCCTGAGTCTCATCTCAGTGGCCTGGGTAGAACGGAGGAGCATCTCCATCGAGATCAATGCTCATTATTATTTTCCTCATTATCATCATGATCCTCATCAGTATTTGTTCTACAACACTGGCTGTGGAACAGAAGCACAGGCAGAGATGACCTTCGCTCCTGTTCAAAACCTTTCATTTTTAACAGACAAGAGGCTCGGAGGCTGGGGAGGGGAAAGTGACAGTGAACTGACAGAGAATTAGATCCAGCTACTCAGAAGTCAAAATCAGCCACCTCAAACACAGCAAGCATTTGATGGTCTGAACACCTTGTTTTACTGATTGACCTCTTGTAAAATCTGCAAAAAGGACTAAGAAAAAGACGTGTACCTTCAACTTAGAGACCTGCACCTTTCTGCTTAAAAAGTGTAAAATCATTTCTTTTGGAAGGTCTGGGACAGAAAGGACTCTTGCCAACCTGACAGCTCATTGCTTCTGGTTTGAGACGGAGGAGGAGGAGGTGTGTGATTTCTGTGAGTCATCTTCTGACAACCAGCTGATAATCCCCCAACCACCCCCTGAGTGCTAGTAGTTTCCCTTTCTGCTGTGGAAAGTCATCTGGGGGTCAGGAAGTGGATGGTGTTGTTAAGGCTCTCACATGGAAATGGTGTTATACAAACAGAATGGAATTGGGGAAAACTATTTTCATTTATTGGCACTTTAAAACAGAGTAGGATGGTGAGAAACAAAGACAAAAAGTAATACACTTGCTTCCACTTCTTCCCTGTCCACTCCTTCATGCCCAACTCCTCTACCTCCTCCCTGCCCAGCAGTGCAGGGTGGTTGGGAATGGGGGGGTTGTGGTCAGGCCATAACAGACGGGCTCTCCATGGGACTCGTGTTAAGTTGCAAGTGTTTTGGTTAATCTTCTTTTGTCTAAATGCTTGTGTCAGGGTTTTGCTGTATTTCAGAATATCCAAGTATTGATAGATTTGGTTGATAAAAGAGAGGGTGGTGCCAATTTATTGCAGAAAACAGGCAGTATGCTTATTTTTTTCTGAAGAAAATAAGGTTTTATGGCGAGTTATAGAATCAATGCATCACTAAAATGAAATGAAAAATCCTAATTTCTTCCTCCCCTTCCTCTCCAAGTGTTGAGGATCTGTTCAGCTTCACCCCAATCCTCATTTTTGCTGCATTAGTGGGTGCTCCCCAGTTCAAGCCCTGCACAACCCTGTGTGCTCTTGAGGTTGCTCCAGGGACCTGGTTTGGGGAGATGTTTTGGTTGCACCAAAGTGTTTCACGCATCAGCCTCAGGAGGTGAAATTGTGTCCTCTTGAAATGCTTGCTGTCTGTAAGAGGAGGTTTGGGCTGTTGGGGACCCAGAGAGGCTGACAAGCTGCTGCCTCATGTCTGAGTGCTGTAACCTGGTGTGTTTGTGTAGCATGTGGGTCAATGAACTGCGGCTTTGCTTTCCTGGAAATCGCTCGTGACCGGAGAACTGCGGCGACGTTTGACCTCTCCTGGCCCTGAACCAAAGGGTGTCCCCTTTGGGCGAGGTGTCTGCTGCTCTTTGCATCCAGCTACAAACCTAAAGCTTTTAATGTATTTAAACGACTGCTGGGGAGAGGCTGCACGAAATACTTCCCCCCTGGGAAAGGCCCTTTTACGGCAATAGGGGCGTTTTAGCATTATGGAGTCTCCAAATGGATTTTGTTGAGAGGGGGATTGCCAACGTGCATCTGGGTGTGCTGAGCAGCTGCTGGCACCCAGAGCTAGGTGTTGGGGTGGCTGTGGGTTTGGTGTGGAGGGTGATTTGCCCCATTAGCACAGCACAGCTAATGAGCACAGTCCCTCCAGCGTCGGCAGTGCACGGACACTCATCGGAACTGATCGGGAGCAGCCCCTGCCGACCAGAACTATGGGAAAGCTGTGTTTGGTGCATGACAAATAGCAGGATGCTGCATATTTTTCCCTATTAGCTCCGAATCCATACAATTAGTGGTAAAAAAGAAAACAATATTTATTTATCTGTGAAGTCTAGTGATAAAATCGTAGCCAAGGAAAGTATTGATCCCTGCCTTGACTACTCTCTCTGGTGGAAGGTGTCCCTGCCCATGCCAGAGGGGGTTGGGAGTGAATGATTTTTTGAGGTCACTTCCAACCCAAGCCATTCTGGGATTCTGTGATTCTATGATAAAATAGGAATTTTCATTTTTCCACCAGTTTGCATGTACCAGAGTTGGCAGAACATCTTGTATGAACATCAACTCCACCATCCTGTTCCCTTCCCTTCCTTCCACCAAAACTCACCTCTTTTTCCCTTCCCGTGGGTGATGAGGAATGTGTGGGCTCCATGGATAGAAAGGACAAAGATGCTTTCTGGTGACACCAGGAAGAAAATGATCCAGGGAGTTACAGACCACTAAGCCTTTCATTTGTACCTCGTAAACTGGTTCAAATGATAAGGAGAAAAAAAAAGAAAACATTTGGGAGATGCTGATAAGATCAGGCTTATCCAGTAGAAAGGTAGTATAGGATATGGCTGGAAGTGATAGGGAAAGCCTAGGCTTGATGACCCAGCAGGTCACTTACAGTCTTTCTCTCTTAATCTCTTAGAAGTCTTTGAACTTGTCAATAAGAAAGGAAGAGAGAGGAGCTGGCTTATCTCGTTTATTTACGATACTGAAAGGGCTTTGTAAGGCCCCTTGTAGAAAACAGTCAGAAAGACAAGGTAGGTGGGTGAAAGGGAAAAGAAGAGTCAGGAATCAAAACCTGAAGTGAAGATTAGGAATAACTGGGGAATTTTCATCATCGCAGAGGGTTGAACCAGGGGTTCCTTGTGTGTTCCTAAGTCCTGTATCAGGTCTTTGATTTGGGATGGAGAAGAGGTGGAAGGGCAGCCAGGTCTGGGGTAGCAAAAAGCCACTGGGGTCGGTCAGGTCCAGGGAGGGCAGTGACACAACCTCCAAAAACTGTTCGGTGCTAATGAGTGGCTTTTGCCCACCCTGATGTTTCAGTTTGAGTTTGATGTGGTCAAAGCAGAAACAAAAATCTTTGGTTCTGCAGTCCATGGAGGAGGAGATCTTGGTGGAACTGCTAATGGGGAGGAGATCCCTTCTCCCTGATCACTTCCCCAGCAGGGTCTGCAGTGCAAGGCCAGCTGTGCTTTTTCAGAAGCACAGAAGAGCTAGACAAACACATATAGTGTTATCTAAAAGGCCAGCAATGGTACTCTACATCAGAGCAGTCTCATTAATGAAGGAGCCCAAATTAAGAGGCTTCACGTAGCACTACTGGGATTTAAGTTCAGCTTTTTTCCTTCCATTTAAATGCTGCATTTGTTTCTTTTCCAGAGCCATGTCTGTCTCTCTGTCCTAAACAGAAATTTTGAGGAAGGGTTAAACAAACATAATTTGTTTGCATCCCCTGCTGCTCTGACTGTCACAGCTGAGTGCATTCCCTGCACCACTGATTTAAAAGACTGCCCCACCTCTGAATCGATGGAACCTCCTGTCTCCCTTCCATTCCTTCCCATCCTTCTGCCTTTCCCTGCCACTTTTTGAGCTGGAGAAGAACCACTGGATGTCCCTTTGAAATCCAGGGACTGAAGTCCTGGATGCTGCTAATGAGCAGCGAGAGCCTTTTAAGGAACTGAAACATTGCATTGTTGTGATTGGGGAAACAAAAGCTGAATTAGAACTGTAACACTTAACTATGGCATCCCACTTTATTTTCCTCTAATGCAGGCTAAGCTGCCTTAGAGCAATCTTTTAAATGTAATGATTGAGACTATTATAGGAAATACTATACAAAGCAACATTTTTTTTTGCAGCCTAAATAATAAGTAGGGCAAGGTTTTAAATGAGGCTAGAGTAATGAATGCTGTACAATAATTTTGATGATAAATTTCCCTGGAGGATAAAGTGGAAGAACAGAAGCAGGCTGTATTTAATCATGCAAAGTTAAAGGAATGCAGACCAACAAATATTTATAGAAATGTACGGATTTTCTAACCTTTCCTTAGATATTCTTACCTCTTTTCACCTGGGAGACTTCTCAGAAGTTCAGGTCTCTCAGTGTGTAATAATTAGGCGGAGGAATTGATCACATAGGGTCAAGTGTTTCTTTGATGTAGTGCACAGAAATTCCTGCTTCCTTGCAGGCTGGAGGATTCAAACAATGAGACATTTGTTTTTCACAGCTCTTTAATTCATCCGCGTGTCTGAAAAGCTTGCTTTGAGCAGATACACAGCATGGGATGACACATTCTGCAGCTGCTCTTCACCTACTACTGACCCAAGGAGCTGTGTCCCCACCAGAGCAGGGCACTGTGCAGAGATCCCCCCTCCCAAAGCAGCAGAGTTGCCTTTGTGCAAGCACAGTAAGAGCTGTGAACTGCATTGCAGAGGTGAGACCTGGGCTTCCGTGTGCTCAGCAGGCTCAAAATCTTTGCCCTATGCTCCATCACCAGGGACAGATGTGCCCTTCCCGTGCCTGTACCAAAGGCCATCCATCCTCCTCAAAGGTGGTGCTCCTCAGCTCTGGTTTCTTCTGTTTGTCTTGAGGACAACAGCATGACTTCAGAAACTAAGGGACAGTAAAAAAGTCACTGCTGACATCTGGCTTGGCACATTCCTGGTTGTTCTGCACAGGTGCACTTGTGGAAGGGTTAGATGATCACTCCATAAAGCATAAGGTTGGGTTGCTTTGTGCTTTTTTAAAAATAGCTGTTGAAGTAGGGTGTTTCAGTGGAGCTTCAGTTCAACCTCAACAGTATCCACTCAGCAGAGGCAAAACCCCGAGGATTTCTGTTCTGCTGATCAATACTTACAGCATATATTGATTTCCAATTTAGGTGTTAACTTTTTAGCTCTTAGAAGTGCTCTTGATATCAATTTTCACCTTGCCTGGTGTTCATTACATGCTGAACGTTATGGCAGTGAGTGAGCTCGGATCCCATCTGGAGGGACGATTAATTCCAGCCACTTCAAGATTGCAACGTGCAAAGATTTACTCGCGCAAGCATCGGGGTAGCACGAAATATCTGTGTTTAAGGCAGTGACCTGAGAAATGCTTTCATTCTGGCCTGGCACAGGCTTCCTCTAGTTTCTCAGTCTGTGTAGTCATCTCTGAAATCATAGAATAAGCTAATAAATAGCGCTGTTTATTATGTTTGCATTGTTTCGGTGCAATAATTCACGGCCCAAGAGCCCGAGGTGGTGGGCTCAGGTTGCTGGGTGGCTGGGTTTTGTTTAAGCAATAAGACACACATGATAAGCAGCTCGTCCCCGGGTGATTGTGCCTCCAGTAGTGTTAGGAGGCACAAGGTCAGAAGGCTCAGTGACTTTAACTACCTGAGAAGTGCCGTGTAATCCCCTGCAAATGGGCTGTCTACAATGTCTTATTGCTGTATCAGAGAGGGAATTATTTCTTTTTAAAGGCAGCCACATGAATTCCCTCTGTAATTGGCAGAGGGCTGACATCACTGGCTGCCAATCAGAAATCCTCTTTGTCTTGGCTTTTAACACCTTAATTTCGAGTTCGGGTCATCTGAACAAATGGATTTTGTTAAAATGATGTTTTATCCTCTTTGTGCTCTGAGTCCCATCCGCCTGCTTTGTGCTATGTGTGTGTGCCTCCGTTGTGAATTGCTCTGCAGCAGCTTTTGTGTCATCATCAGGCACTAAACAGTGACTGCAAAGTCCTTGCAGAGCTGGTGGCATGGGAGCCATGGCCTGGCTTGTGATGCCTAGAACATTATTTAGACTCAGAAACTCCAGGGAGCAAGGGGAGGGCAGACAGCCAGGTGAGCACCTCGGGAGGCAGGCTGGGATTTCAAAATCAATGCCCAGCCATAAAATTCTTTCAGCCCGTGCTGTCTTTTCCTTTTTATTGGCAAACATAACCCCAAAATAATAAAATCATCCCAATTTACAGTTATTGTTGGTAAAATAAACACACATCAAGAGCTTTACCAGCCTGAGCAGATGAGGAGCAGGCCACAAGGATGCGGCTTATCCCAGTGATATTGAGGGGACCATAGGCAGTTGCTGCCATTTTGGAAGGGGGGGAATGAAGGATCCCAGATGGGAGGATTTCTCCCGTGTTTCTCCTCACTTTAAGCCCCAGCAAAAGCAAAGAGAAAGGCACAGCCCATAGGAATTCTCTGCAGCCCCTTGAGCTGCTTTCACTGTTACCCAGCCAGCAGCTGCTCTTTCGGGAGGGGAGAGGGAATCTTGTGGTCCATTCCAGAGAACGCTTTTCCTTTGGGAAAATGGGAATAGATGCCAGAGGTCACGACTTCTCTGTGTCTCAGTCTATCAGTGTGTGGGACAAGGGCATCTCTTTGTGGGAAGGTGTGAAAGCCACAGTGGAGGGAATTGCTGTGGAAGTTGCTGTTCCAGTTGCACTGGAATGGACAAAGCGAGAGGAATCCTCACCCTGTTAGAGGGCAAAAATTTGACAAAGAGTTTTAAAGGCTTAAAATAAATCTATCTTCATAACCTGACTGCTGTGCTTTTTTCCTTAGGTGTGTTATAGAGGTAATGATACTTCTACAGTGAACTCAATTAACCTTCTGCAGCCTTCCATATGACAGGGAATCCTAAATCTTCTGTTTTATGAGTGCATGTGCAAGATTTGAAGCTAGTCTGAACTTAGCATTAATAAATGCCCTTTTCTAATTGGTGCCCATTTGTTTGTTTCTTTTGCAGTGAGAAAGACATGGTGGCTGTGAGTGGAATGTAGTGTTCATGGTTGAAAAGAGATTTCTGCACAGGAGCGAGGTATTATTATTATTCTTATTGTTATTATTATTATGAATCTGCTTCTGGTGTGTGGATGCCTTTGGAGTTTCCATTGTTCAGTGATGTTGTAAGATGATCTTCAGGAATTTAACTTTGGTTCTCTGCGTTGTTTTGCATAAATGGACGTCCATTGCCAATAAGAATGATGTGACTCTCCTCTGTCTGATACCCAGTGCGTTTTGAGTGTCCTTTAGAAGTGCTCTGGAAAAAAGGATAAGATGAAAAACCTGTGTATTTAGGGTGAAAAATCTGTGTATTTAGGCTTGCACAGCTCAGTTTCCCTGCAAAACTCCCTTCTGCTCTGTGATACATCCTGGTAGGTGCACACTGCATCAGGAGACTCAGTAGTGTTTGCTCCTGCCTGGCTCCTGAGATCTTTGCATGAACACATTCTGTACAGAGGAAAATGTTTCATCTGGGAGGGAGGATGTCAGCAATAAATGAGAAAACAAGAGAAATGGATGATGGCCCATAATGCAAACCCTATAATATAATCATTGTTGTTTGATAAAAGAGACACTTGGAGCAACTCTCTGTGCCCTGCTAGGTATGTCTGGATTTATTATTCAAAAAGACACAATCAAATCTCTTCATTCCGTTGACAAATGGGAGCTATTCAATTCTGTATCTGCCTCTTATTTATAGCATATAGAGGGATGATTTATATGCTGGCTGCAGATCTTCCAAAACAGTTTTAATTAGCAGCATTGGCTATTAGAATGAGAGTTCTGTAGCTTCCCTGTCATACATATCCCCTTAAAACTGAACAGAAATCCTACACTTTGCCAGGCAGCGCCTCTCTTATTTTTTTGGTGATGCCAGCAAGAAAATGCACGTGTTCTTTAGGAGCTCAGAGGTTGAATTGCTGTTTGCAGCTCTGAGGGGCAGGCAGAGGAGGGCAAGGAAGGAAATGCCATTTATTGCTGAGCATTGGGAGGACAGGACAATCCCTGGGGCTCTGTCACCAACAGGACGTGGGAGCTCAGAGACACCACCAGTGACTTGGGGTTTGAGGACAAAGTAAGGACCAAACACACCAAGATCAGCTCAGGCTGCCAGCATGGGCATTTTGGGATTCTGCTCTGCATTTCTGTGCTTGGAGGAGGATGGATCTGAGCTCTCACCTCGCTGTGTGCTGTGGTGAGAGGACGGAGCCCTCCTCCCAGCGCGTCCTGTGGCCGCAGCGCACACCATTGCTTTTGCTGGGAGCGTTGTCTGAAGATGTAAGCAGGCATTCCCCCAGCTGTTCCCTGCTCCACAGAGCTGCTCCAGCTCGTGGGCTAATTGGTACCCCTGAGGTTCAGAGCAGAGGCAGGCACGGCGCAGGGGGCAGCTCGGCAAAGGCACCAGTTGGAGTCTCTATTATTTTCACGCATCTGATAGGAATGTGATCCCTTTGAGACCTCAGCCTATCTGTCAAACCTGAGATCAGCCAACAGGTTCAAAAGTTATTTGGGGAAGCGATGAGTGACAGAACAATTGCACAGCTCTTGTTTTTTTTCCTGGGAAACCAGGCTAGAAAAGCGCAGGAAACATAAAGAGTATTTTTTGTGCTTTACGTGGTGTGTGTAGCATGCAGAATGCTCTGTTGTTATGCTTCCACTGATCTTTTTTTGACATAAGCAATGCAGTCATTCTGTCTTTGCATCAAATAAGTCTTTGTACTACTTGTCACCAGCTCACAGTGTCTCTGTGTGTAAACTCGGTGTTTGCTATATCCCCCCCATCACAAGTGTGCTGCTGCCTGCAGCTGGGTGGTTCTGCTCCAGCTCTGGGTGCTTTAGTGTGATGCTCTGTCAGTGATACTTACTCTGGAGAATAAGAAAACCCCAGAAAATCTGAATTTTGAGGTTGAAAATAACACGGAAAGAGAGGACAAGAGCAGTGGACCTGGTCACAGAGGCTTGGTGTCTCTGCGTGTCCTTCCCTTGGTGGAGGTCAAGGAAAGAAGGCACAACTGAGAGAGAAGATTGGATGAAGTTCACCGCTGCCCTGCCAACACTGTACCTTCGTGGTGCTTGGGAGACTGATGGGAAAATGAGGAACTAGGAAATGAGGACATAAAAAAAATCCTGCTACAAGCAAGCCTGAAATTAATGTGGTTGGAAGGAAGGAATGGAAATGATTCCTGCGGTTTGCAACTGCGAGATGATGGGCTCTGCAGCTGGGACAACAAGACATCCATGGGTAATACACAAATCTGGGAAAAAGTTACAGTTCTTGGGCTGAATACAAGTTAGTTTTTTTTGGTTTTTTTTTTAATCAACAGAAATTCTTTGTAGGTGTTTTATTTCATTTTCTGAGCATATTGATAAAGCACACTGGTTAAGGTAGCTTTCACATTATTAACATCTTCAGCCTTGTCTTTGAGCCAAGTGAGCAGTATTTTGGTGAGCTGTCTTTGGGCATTACACTAAGTGCTTTTCTACTGCAATTCTAATGGAGTGTAGGGCTGAATTTGATAGTGTTACCTATTAGTGATTAGAGAGAAAAGGGCTTTCAGTGTGTCTGTACTGCAGAGTTGGCTTTGAGTGATAAATGGGGCATTATGCATGTCATAATTTTTTAATTCTGCCTTGAAGTAATGAGATTCCCTCTTCAAATTCCTCTTTTCCCTAACATTTTGAAAACATTTTGGAGGTATGAACGGGCAAGGAAAAGAAAGAGGAGAGAGAACGGTTTTGTTCATAAACACTTAAATTGTGCATTATTCAGTGGCACAGGCTGAACTCTGCTGGAGAAAGGTACTTCTAAATTACCAAAATATTAACACTGTAATTATTGAGCATGGATATTAGTTATGAATTATGGATCAGTCAGGTTAGCAAAGTCATGGCTGCCTAACAGAGAATGGTTTGATGGGAACGTGCAGGAAGATGATTGAGGATTCCCTCTTCATGTTTTCATAGGGTCTCCTCAGCAAAGGAGGTTCCTGCTCCCCTGCTGGTCCCAGAGATCTGTGAAAGTCCCCCAAGGGCTGGAGCATCCCTGCCTGAGCAGCACCTGCTCTGTAACAGGACAGTCTCTGTGCCAGCATGGCTTTTTGGTGTCCAGCCCAGCTGGGAGGCCCTCGGTGCTGAGCTTTGCTTGACACTGTCACCAGCTGTCACCACTGGGAAGTCCTGGCGTGCTCCAAGGCACAGCACCTGCAATGGGACTGGCACTTGGAAACCTCGTGTTCCCTGTGGGGGCTGTGGAGGGCGGCAGCAGTGCTGGAGGGTGGAGGACCAGGGCTCTAAATTAGCTAATGACCCACTGTCTTATTTTCAGAAAAGGACTTCCCATCACCACCTCTCAGTCCCCTCACTGTAAATGAAGATAAAGTCATGTCAGACCTCTGCAACGTGTTTGGTCATCCATGAAGGGAAAGTGCAACCTGAAAGCATTCAGAGAATATCCCACTACACAGTGGATACAACAGGAGCTCCAGCAGTGTTCACTGTTAGGATATAGATTGATTTCTCTGTGTCTGGGTGTTGCTGTGGCATGAGGTCCTTGCCTTATTCTTCTCCAGCTCTTTAGGTTAACCCACAGCTGCTCCTCTATCAGTTTTCCAGTTTGTACCTACCCAGCTTCTTACCTTTTCTTCTGCCCCATCTATTTTCTCCAGACAAACCGAGTTTTGTTTTACTTCATTTTTTTAGAGGAGGGCTGTAACATATTTGAAGTGTCTGCCACAAACTTTTGAGATTCAGTGACCTTTGTTAATCAGGAAGGAGGTTTTTTTTGAGGTCTACAGGAAGAATTAATCCTATGTAAACTGTTTGCTTTAAAAAGTCTCTTACCAAATGTGGGATTTCCCAGGTAGCCTTTGAAAGGTCAGAGGCTGGAGGCAGAAGCTGGGAGCAGCTGGAGAGCACTGCAGGAAGACAAATCCTCTCAGAGCAGGTTCAGAATTAGGGAGAGACCTGTGGTAACAGGTGGCACTGGGGAGAACCCATTGTGTTTGAGGGGCTGGACTCAGGCCAGAAATTGGGAATGTTAAGGAAGCAATCCAGACTGGCAGTGTGCTGCTGTACCATGCTTGCATTTGCTTACAATATTCTCCTATTTCAAAAGCTAGTTTCTGTGCTTTCAACAAAATGTTCCTTGGCCCTACAAGACTGGAAACCATATTTGGCTGAAAGAAACCGTGAGAATTTTGGATCAGTCTTCAGTCAGCTGCTGGTACAGTCCCTTCTCCCAGGCATGCAGGGAAATGGAGTCTCTAAAGCAGACCTTGCTCTGTCAGCTCTTGGTGTGGCAGTTCCTGGTCAGTTGTGGCAGGTGGCTCCTGCCCATGCTCTGCCCATGCAGACCCCAAAAAGCAGAGAGGCTTTTCCCCACAGGGGGGCTTTGTGTTCTGGATAAACACATTTGATAAAGTTCAGCTTGAGGGATTTCACAGTTTAACAACCCCCTCTCTCCTCCAGCACCTGTAGCAGTGATTATGGGACCTTCTAGCTCTAGGTTGGACCTACAGAGGAAAAAAAGTTCATGGAGGAGATGGCAGTTGACAGAAAAAGGGTGCAGGGTCCTTGCAAAGAAGAATCTTTCTGTGAATTTTAGAGAATTCTGCCAAACCCCTTGATGTGGTTTTAATGTGTTTTGCTGTACTCAGTGGTGGTTTTTGCCTGCGAGCCCTTGGAGTGCTGTGTCTCAAGCTGATTTTGAGAGATGTCTCACAAATTAGGTGCAGTGCAGCGAGTCTTTGGTTTCCTACCTGCAGCTCTGTTATTCACCTGCCTTAACTCCTGCTGATGATGCAGTGGAGCCTGTTCTCAAACTTACTTTCAGAGTTGCAAGACTTATCAATTCTTGGCGAATAATTGCACTTGGTGTTGCAGGGAAACCCATTTGGAGGGTTTTAGCCACAGAAGCACATCTTGTGACAGAAAGGGGAGTTTTCCAGACTTCTTTGCCCGTACAGGGGAAGGACACTGGTGGAGGGAGGGAGATGCCACCCCACCAGCCACCTGTTTGCAGTGTGTGCTCTTCCCTAGGGATGGATTCAGGACCTGATTGTGGCAAGTGCTCAGAGGGAGCTCACTCCAGGATGGATCAGAGCCCAGGGGCTTCTGCAGGCTCATCCTGCAGCAGTGAATGTGGGCATTGCTCTTTCTCCCAATGTTTAAAGGACAGAGGTTGCTCTTCGAAGAGTTCATTCCCCAAAACCATTAATGGAAAAGTTATGCACTGGAAACATTTCCATCTGATCCAGAACACACAGAAAGTCTGGATATGAATGATTTAAAGACTATGAGAAAGCATAAAGATGTTAAGGTGGATTTACTACTTTGTTCAGCACATAGATTGTGTGAGGGGTCTTCAGTATGAATTAAAGAAAGGTTCCAGTCATGAGATATTACAGTTTAATTCAGGCATTAGTACAACCAGGGAGAAGACAGTAATGTATTGCACAACTGAATAGGATTTCCATACTGGATTGCACCTGTGATCTATATGGACAGTGCTGCCTGTCAGGAGGAATAATGTGATGGGGATAATAGGCAGCTGTGGAAGGATTTACCTGGAGCAAGCTCTGTCTGCTAATAGCTGGCTCATATCCCAACCTAACTGTGAGAGTTCCTTGTTACAATGTCCTGTTGGATGTGGGGGAGGATGTTCTTCTGACCTTCATCAGCCTCAAGGCATTAATGAATGGCTCACATCTGTCCCTCACTCAGGTCAACCAGCAGCACGTTGTGTGGGAAAATGTGTTTAAACACATAGGGAATTTTTTTTTAAAGGCAGTTTGAAATGTGGTGTTGTCAGTCATCTGCTGCCACACTTTTGTACTGAGGAGGTGGGAAACTACAGAGCCCACGTTATCTTCATTAATTACTCATTATTCAAGTAGACCAACCTCCATCACTTTTTATTCATCCCTTCTCCAAATGGAAGATGGTACCAGTTTTCCTTGCCCCTAAAAATATTTGCAGATGGTACCTAGGCTTTTTAACTGGTGTTTTCCTTTTTGAGGTCAGATCTGCCAGTTTTGCTCAAGGCTGGATAAACTTCCAGGCTTGGTTTTTTGAAGTGTCATTTCTTGTTCTAGTCTCTCTAGATCTTCGCTTTGACTTTTGACCGCTTCTGTTTATAGACCTGTGAATTCCTGGAGCTTTGATTTCTCTTAGAAAACCTAGAAGAAATAGAGGTGGCTGAGGGAGAGCACTGTGCCCATGCAATGTGTTCACTACAAGATTTTCTTCAGCCTTCTGGAGACTTTCTTCCTCCCTGATTTTTTTTTTTTTAATTTTTTTTTTTTTTTCCCCAGTTTAAGCATTTCCAGCAATGGCTCTGAAGTAATCCCAGTGCTCTGTCTCTTCCCATTTTTCAGCTGAGGAAGCTTTGCAGTGTGTGTTGCAGGGGCCATCAACCCTATTGCACATCAGCAGCTCCTCCGGGTGTTCACCGCTCTCTTTACAAAGAGCGTTCCCGGAGCCGTGCCGTGAGGAGTGCAGAGAACAGATGGGCCAGGGAAGTACCTTGCTCTCGGTGGGTCTGGAGAATGAACTCATTATCCAGCCAGTGGTCTGTCACACCAGCCTCATTTACCAGTGGCTGGTGTGACAAACAAAGCCTGGAAAGCAGAGCCTGGCAGGGCGTGAGCGCGGCCGTGCCAACCGCGGCGGTGCTGCTCGGTGAGCAGCTCGTTGGGGATGAGGGATAGGAACCTGGAAAGGCAGGCAGTTACAAACAGGCATCAAAAAGCCTCATAAAAGTGGCAGCAAGTGTGGCTTTTGGGAATTAAAAAATGTCACGTGGAGAGGAGGCACATTTCAAGGCTGGCTATGAGATGAATGTCCTGTTCCTTAGGTGATTTCTCCTCCAAGTATTCCCTAAAAAGGCAATAAAGTATTAACAAAACATGTTTAAAGAGCGTGATGTTCAAACACTAAAAAGGACCCAAACCTTCCAGGCAGTTAGACTAGAGAGATAACTGAACAGCTTTCCATCTTTCTCCTCTTCAAATCCCACCTGGGAAACACCTCTGACTGTGCTCACAAGGTTGAGGATTGCAGGAGCCCTCCGTAGCTGCTGCTTTGGTTGCTGGTAAAGATACGGAAAATTTTGGCACTGGTTACTCAGACGAATATAAAAAATGTCAGAGCTGGCAGCATTCTTGGAAAGGCAAAGTGCAGGGTGGGAAGCTTTTGTTTATTCATAGTAAAATCCATGAAGAGTATGGGGGAAATTGCTGTCTCTGGGTTACTGGGTTTGTGTGTGATTGATAGTGTGTTAATAGTATTAAGCTCCTTGCTTCAATATTATTGTTGGGAAATCTGGCTGCTCATATAATCCCAAAATTTATTATCCCAAGATTTATACAGGCAGAGCACACAGTATGAACCACTGCTGTGTGGAGTGGGGTCCTGCACCCACAAGGGGAAGTCTCATCAAATAAACACCTGACTGGCCCCAGTAACACCTCCTGTGCGGGGAGAAGTGGGAGAGCACTCCAGCTTTCAATTAGGCAGGATTTTGTGTTTTTAAAATGGCTAAAAACAACAGAAGTGTGTCCCCACAGGCTGCTGCTGGGGTGTTTTGTGTTAAACTGGTGCCTGGCACAGCTGGCACGGCGATGGTGCGTAACCTTTGCAGTAGGTGAAGGGCTGGAGGCAGACAGATGTTCTGGTGTCGTTGGCTGGGATTGCACATTCCCTGCCCACACAGATGGTCCTTTGGAGCATCCTGGCAGCCCCTCCCTCCCCACGCCCCTTCCCACCTGCTGGCGCTTACAGATCCAACTGAAGAGTGGCTGAGTTCTGGGGAGAGCAGGACAAAAAGATCCAGCAGCACTTCTGGCTGTGAAACAAGGCAAGCTGTGTGCAGTGCAGAGCAAGGAAGCCAACAATGACAGCTCGCTCCAAAGCAGGAGCTTTCTATCCAGAATCCATTCTGGTAATTCACCAGATCATGGCGTGGATGGAATTACAGGGGAATTTCTTTTTCTTTTTTTTAATGAAAGGGAGCTTTTGTCCTGCGAAGAATTAGTTGATGCTAAATTGGATTTGGTTCTTCTCCTGTGTGCTCAGCTTTATACAGAGAATAAAAAAGGGCAGAGAAGAACAAACTGACTCTGGAAATCACCTCTTACAAGCTTGGATTCAATCCTGCCAGCTTTTCCTATGGGAATGAGCCTCTCACCCACATGGAGCAGTTGAAGTTGAGATGCCCCTTTGCAGAGGCAGCTGCAGAGTCTTATTAGAGCAGTTTCAGAGGGGTTTTCATCAGACTGTACTCATGCTGCATCCCAAGGGGACATCTCCCTCCTGCCTGACTGGGACCTGACATTTACCCCCTTCCTCTTATGTCCCACCCTCTTCCTCACAGCAGGAAGGAGCAGGACTGCTGCCTGATCCCTTCCAGCATCAGCACAGGTCCAAAACTGGAAATAAATCCAGAATAAGATCAGACCTCAGTGTGACTCATGTCACTCCGTTCTGCAGGTGAGAGGAGTGTCCAGAAGTGAAATTTAAAGCTGTGGGAACATCACTCAGCACATCAGGCTTCACTGCTTCCCTTAATGGTCTGTAGGGAATCTGCTGGGCTGGGCAGTGAGCTGGCACAGGTTGGCCTGGCATTCCTGACCTCACAAGGACCACACTGACTCCCAGCAGTAGGAAAACATAGTCATAGTTATTTTATTCTAATAAATCATACCTTGCATTTATAAAACTGAGCACTGACTCCAGCTGATGTTTGAGCTGGTTTGGGTGGAGAATGGGAGAGCTGTCCAGCAGGGACTTTGTCAGCTGCTGCACCATGTGGACCATCACAGCTGTTTCTGGAATAGCACTGTATCATGCAAAATATTTTGCAGGCAGGCACTTTGCAAATCCTGGAAAGTGTTTTACAGATTCTTCTGCAGAGGAGGTTGCCAGTCAGTAGCATGGTTTATTTATTTTGTTTGGTTTTCTTGGGTTATTAAACATGTTTTATTTATGGTGCGTGCTTTCTAGAGAACTGTCTGCATCCATGTTCTTAAATAAAGCATCTGCGGGTTCTGGGCTGTTGTTTGTGTCTGGGGGGGCCATGCTGGTGCCAGCAGGCAGCTCCTTGGGGTCTGCAGGAGCTCTGGAGATGTGCATGGAAGTGTTCAGTGAACTGGAGAGAAGCACTGGTGTGTCTGGGTTTGTGGAGAGAGCTCCTGTGTGGCTCCCTGTGAGCCCCATCCGTGGCTCATCCCCTGTTCCACCTCAGCTCCTCACCTGCTGCACTCCTTTCCCAGGTGATTTTAGTGGAGAATCCAGAATGACTAACTCCAGCCATAATCCTCTTCAGCATAAGTGTGGAAGCAACCTCGTATTATAAAAAAACGTGAATTTGTGTGTGTGTGAATGTTTGCACCATCTGTTCTCTTTCCTGCAGCACAGAGTGAGAATTTTGTCTCCTTTGCTCAGCTCCCACAGGTACCTGTGGTGCTGGTGTTCCCCATGTCAGTACAGATTGCAGAGGTTTTTCTCCACTAGAACGCACCAATACATGGGCACAGGTGTAGCAGTGCAGGTAGAAATCTATTCTGATAATAAAACACCCTCCTGCCTTTATCTCCTCTTGTCATCCTTTTAATTAAATTCATATTCCTAAGATGTATTCAGTTTAGGATTTGGTTTTTTTCCTACTGAGAAGCCCAAGTAGAAGGAATGATGTGCATAACGGTGTGGCCAGCTGGCAGAGCTGTACTGAAATACAGTGTCTGCATTTATAGGTTGGTTTTGTCCTAGCAATCTGCAGAGCAGCCAGTGGGCAAGGAAACCCTGCTTAAAAGAGCTATTTCCTGTGATTATTAGTGCCCTGGAAGCTGAAATCAAGTATTGCTAATCCATCACTCACAGTGCTTTGACACCGAGCCATCACAAGGAAAGGGAGTGTACTTTAAGTTATACTTGGACTGTAATGGGTTTTGAGAAAACTAAGATTATCATCTAGAACAAAAGTCTCCAGTTGGTGTCACAGAATGAATTTAAAACTCTTCCACTCTCCCTGGCCATGTGGGACTGCTCATCTCCACACACCAGCTGATTTCTCTGGAGCAGAGAATTTTCTAGCTGGGGCTTTTGTAGTTTATTGAAATGATCTGTAGATTTTCTGTGGCAGCTTAATTCACGGTTTTCACAACTTGGCATTTCAAGTAATTTTAATCAAATAATTTAATTCCAATTATTTTAATTAATAAATTCAATAAATTAATTTTTAGGTTTACAATTTGTTCCACAAGTAATGCAGTTTGCTGAGGTTACACACATTTTCTGCAGTTTTGATTTTACTGCTGTATTCATTTAGCTCAGCAAATTTATAAAACTAATTAAACCAGAAGTACTTTTTTGATTCAAATTGTGAATGAAGAACAAGGATCTAATGTAAAATGACACTTGCAGAGAGATTAAGATCCAACTGCAACTAAGTGTTTCACAGCTTAGTTTTTTAAAACTAGAAGCAATTATTTTTATAGCAGATTCTTGGCATGGTTGTATTGTTTTCATGTTTTGAGATGCCAAGGGAGTGGGAGGTTAGGATCTGATTCAGCAGTGTACTCCAATGTGTCTATTGGTCCTCACTGGATTTCTTGTTTGCTGAACCAGGATGGAGCTCTGGAGCCAGATCCCACTTCAGTCACCGAGGTTGTGCTGCTCCCCAGTTCTTGTTAAGTCTTGTGTCATGCAGGGAGTGAAAAGAATCTGCCATTCTCAGGCTGTCAGCATCCAGAGGCAGCCCTGGGATTTTCCCTTGTCTCGGGAGTCCTCCCTCGCTGACAGCCGAGCTCCGATCCGGAGAGCAGGGACCGTGTGGGGCTGTTTGAACTCATTCGATGACGCGCCATCATCGCAGCTTCAAACACCAATTACCACATTCCAAGTGACAAATACGGAGGGGGAAAAAAAAGATGATCATTTAATAAATTTCTTATGAAGGCAAATGACTCGTACATAAATCAAGCTGCTTCATTAAAGGGAGAAGTGAGCTGAACACAGCGGTGACAAAGGTTAACTCCACGCTTGTGACACCAACTCCCGTGTCACTTCTCCTGAGCTCTCGTGGTGAGTCGCTCTTGCCGCAGCACCTGTCACCATCCCCAGCTCCTCTGGCAGCGCTGGCATTTCTCATACCACCTTTCCCACCATCAAAAGCAGTCTAAATGTTAGGAGAAATTCATAATCCTGCTTTTAAAAGAGGTGAATGGAAGACTTTGCTCTTTTTTTCCTGTGCGTATCTTGTGTGAGCTGCAGCGTTCCCAGTGCCCCCATGGGTCCTGGTCCTGCCGTTCCCCAGATCCTGGCAACACACCTGCCTCAGGTGATGTCTGTGCAGTGCTGTGAGCCTGTGCCTTTGTCTGGACTCCCATCCCCTGCCATCCCTGGGTTTTTTCCTGCTGCTCTGAGACTGATCCTTGCCTGCTGTCCTTAGTGGCAGCCATGTCTGCTGCCAAGCTGCCCACATGAAAGGTGTTTTCAGGACCCATCTCCCACTTCTGGGCCACCATGGGCCACCCTGCACAGTCCAGAGTGTTTGTCTGACTCTGTTTTGGCTGTCTCAAAGACAGCAATTTGGATTTTGGCTGATTTCACAAGTCTCTGTGTTGTGAATACACACAGAGAGGTTGTGGGGTGCTCTCAGGGTTGGATGAGCTATCCTGGTTGTTGTCACCTCGTTTGCAAGTCGTGGTATTGTGCTCTGTACTTTGGGAGTTTGTGGGCAATGATGGGGTGTCTCAGCTGCTGTGAGAACAGAAAAAAAGCACAGGAAGGTTTTGACCACACAAACACAAACCAGAATAGCTTTTCCTTGCCTTCGGAGCTTCTAGAATTGATGAAGATGTGGTGGCAAAGCATTTACACATCCTCCTGACCCCATATGGTTGTTCCCCCTGCAATTCTCTGCTCACGTGTGCAGCATTCCTCTCTCCTAATTTACTTGCACCTTGAGCAGAAACAGGGCAGGCAGAGAAAGGCGGCACGAACACCGACCCACCATATGTTGTTTCTAATGATTGAGAACGGTGGGTGTGCGCAGCGCTCTCCTAACATATTCCGTGGGCCAGGGGCCTGTGGCACCACAGCTGTTGTGCTTTTATTTCCCCCAGTCCTCTCCCCTTCGCCGCCGAATTCCGCAGCCAGGAAGTTGAGGATGTTGTTGCCGTGATACGCCTTTGGAAGGCATCTCCTCTGCGAGGATGCAATTGCTGCCACTTACTCCCCTCCGAGTTACACAGCCCAGTACCAGTGCCAAGTGCCAGGGAACATGGTTACAGTTGGGGAATTGCATTTTTTTTCCCCAAACCTCTGGCATTCAGTACTTTTGTTCTCATCCCTGTGGCAGAATCCACCGCATTTCCCAGATTTGGGGTTGGTCCCAGTGCACTGCTGCTTTTGCATGTGGATATCCTGCAGGTGCCTGAGAGAAGCAATGGGAAGAGACAGTACAACGGTGTCATTGCACTATTAGTTCATGTTTTATAAACCATCAGAAATCCAGAGTATAGCTCTTCTAACATCTCATTCAAGCAGGCAGTTGAAATGTACATTATTTGAAGCCCAAGAGACACGTGCTAGCATTTATAGTGACAGTAGAAATCTTCTTGTATTCCAAACTCCTCAGGAGAAACATTGATAGCTTTATTCAAAATGATGATACTCAGAATTGCTGAATCATGTTCCCAGAGCGCCCGTCCTGGAGGAATATCAGCACTGCCATCCCAGTCCTGTTTCCAAGAACTAAATAACGTCTGGGGTTTATGTGTCTTCTGCTCTGGGAAATGCATCAGGATGGTCCCAGCTCCGCCGTGGTCTCTCCTGTCCCCCATTTTTAGGGGAAGATTCACTCCTTTTCTAGTGGAAGTTTCCTTGCCCATGGCAGGGGGGTCAGAACTAAAAGGTCTTTAAGGTCCCCTCCAACCCAACCCATTTTGGATTCTGTGATTTTTGGGGAGAGAAGTTGTCACTGAGTAAGTCTGAATTTTTAGCATTAGGTTGGCAGGGAGGCTTAATTACAAGCAATAAGGAGAGTTGTCCATTAAATACTTTATTCATCTGACAGTGTTTATTTGTTATATTTTTTGATACAGTGGTAAATTATCTTTCTCTGCCTGCCCTGCTCTGGGTTTAGGTGACCTTGTGGTGAATCTTGGCCATTTTATTTTCCTGAGTGCTACAGGGAGCCTTGTTTCATTTTTATGGAAGAACTCTGAGGTCTCTGTATGAGCTCCACAAGAAGTAGCAAGATTCTGCTATTACATTAAATATAAGACCTGCTATGTGTTAAAATAAAGTGGAAGTCTGCATTAAACTGGCACAAGGCAGAAATTAACCTCATATTCTGAAAGAGGTATTGATGCCATGCAGAAAATAGTCTATTTGGAGATCATTCTGCTGATATTTTACTCTGCTGTATCCTTTTTCTTTGGAGGGGGGGGAGGAAAACAAGCTCTGAGTGGCTGAGTTCATTTTCTCCTGCTGCTGCTTTTTTCATTGAAGTCATCATAATTCTCCATTTGTGACATCAGAGTTGCTGGCTAGCAAGATAATTATGATTTCACAAACTGAAGATTATGACCTTCAAATGAGGAAGGCACAGCGGGGAGGACAGATTCCTAAGCAACAGCCATCAGATATTTGTGAAATATTTGCGAAAATGTCCTTGCAGTTTAAAAAAAAATGAGGGAGAGAGGGCAGGAGGGAAACATCCAAAAAATATTATCAGCAGAATGAGTTGCCAGCCAGCATTTTTTTTCCCCAACTTCTCCATTTGGTGCCCATGATTCTCTAACCTGTCTCATTTAGCCTTAATGAACATGAGACATTTTTTTAGCATGCCATATGTCCTTAGGAAAAAAAAAAATGCATCCAAATAACTTATTTTTTACGTTCTGACTCTACCCAATCATAATTTACATTTTGCACAGTTTGATGCCCATCTGCAACGTCTTTACCATCAGAAAAGGTAATAAGAAAGGGAGGAAAAAAACCCACAGGAACATGTTGAACGGCTGACACAAGAAAACCTGGTTGGGAGAAAATGACTTTTGTCCCTGTGTCAATAAACAACTTGGAAAATGGGTTGGAATTGTGGCTCCAGGGGTGGGGTCAGCTCCTGTATCAGCAGTGGCTTGAGAAGAGCCCCAGCAGTTTTTGGGCAGTCTCTGGGAGTGTCTTGCTCTGTCAGGGGTGGTGAGTGGTCCCTCGAGGGAAGGGGACGATGAGGAGCAGCCATGCATCCTGAAAATAAGCCCAGCCATGCCTCAGCTGGATCCTTATTTGTAATTATGGGACAAGCTGTTCAACGACCACAAACTCTCCCTGTCCAAACCTCCTTGCAAATATTCCATGCTGAAAAGGTGGAAATCCTTGAAAGGACATAGATTCCTCTTCCATCCTCCCTGTCCTTAAAAACACCAGAATCATCTATTTTAACCTTGGAGCTTGGCAGGAGGAGGAGGCAAGGAAGGGGTCATCAGAGGGAGGTCCCAGATAGCTCCAGTGGCCCATTTTCAGTGTGTGGCTTGGGGCCTGACGGGGTCTAAGGCAGTTCCAGGAAGGTGCAGGTGGATTGGGCCTCTCTCATCCTCACGTTCTGCTGAGCACGACGCGGGGCCTCGCGCTCAACGACTGCAACAAATGATCACAATCAATTACAGTTAGGAAACAATCAACATTTCCCAAACAAACCTCCAACCGTAGCCATCCAAATTAGCCACGTCAAGCCACAGGAGAGATGGGGTATGCCCAGGCCAGAGGTTTGGCCTCTCTGCAGCCCCGTCCTGGCTTCCCCGTGATCCCACACAGAGCAGGGTGTCAGATGCAGGAGCAGGGCTCTGGTAGCATCCCAGTTCCCATTTTTCTTCCTAATGTCTTCTAAGATCTATTTTTTCCTTTAGTTGCCTGAGTCACAAAATGTCTCCTAGCCGTTGTCTGGAGTGGTACTGGTTCAGGAATGTGTCATTTTGATAACAGGAGCTGATGGGAGCTATTCCAGCCCAACAAGGCCTTCAGTTACTTCCTCTGGGGTTCTACAAAGTCAGGATCAAAAATGGGTTGCAGTAGTCAGAGCAGCTGCCAAGGGTTTATGACTTACAGATTTCTTAAATTCAGCAGGTGGCCAAAAAAAGCAGCATTTCTTATTTATGTGACACACAGAAGAGAAATTCCTGGTGTTACCATTAACTTCCAGTGCTCCACTGGGATCTGAGGAGTGATGGGAAGCAGGGGATTGTGCTGGAGGAGCACTTGAGGGACCATGGCGTGGATGATGCACATGGAATCACAGAATGGGTTGGGAGGAACCTCTGAAGGCCATCTAGTCCAACCCCCTGCCCTGAGCAGGGACGTCTTCAACTGGGTCAGGTCACTCAGAGCCTCATCCAGACCATTAAAGTTTCCATGGATGGGGCTTCCACTTCTCTGGGCAACCTGTGCCAGTGTTACCAAAGCTTCCTCATATATAAATTAACCTGAGTGAGGCTTTGTCCAGGTTTCTTGACACTGGGAATAAAAGTCAGGATTTCTCCATGGGTCAAGAGCTCCTCCATGCAGCCAAAGTGACATCACTCTGTAAAATAGGGATGTGATAGTTTTATGTAGTTCTGAGATTTAAGAATACTTTCAGCGCAGGTGATGTACTGGGGCTATTCCAGAGCAATCACAGCTAATGTAACTTCAGCTTGGAATGCTGGATACCCCAGTGTTGTCATGAGGGCTGCTCTGCAGAGCAGAGAAAGAGAGCTGTCTCCATGTGGCCAATTTACAGTGAGAAGTACAAATCCAATCCAAATCCTTCTGTCCCAGCTGAATCCACAGCAAAGTGCTTGTGATCAAGATACAGCCTAAATAACTGTTTGTATAAAATATTTAGTGACTAATTTCTCATTACAGATGCTTTAGGAAATGCTGTAAACTGCTTGCAGACAATTGAAAAATTAAAATAAAGCGAAATATTGAATATGTTATTCAGTGCACGTGATTTGACCAGCTTTAGGAACTGCAGATGAGACAGAGCATCTGGAGTGAGTAGAGAATTAGTAGAGAATTAGTAGAGAATAGAAAGGAGCAGCCATGCCAGGTACCGCAGGAACAAGTTGTATGTATCAAAACAGAATTAATGTAAAGTTATAGCTTGAAAACATTGTGGTTGGAGCGAGAACCAGGTGCAGAAGTGACCCACTGACCTCCCTGAGCCTCTCTCATATGGCTGGCCCTGCTCAGAGCAATAGAGGTTAATTTTTTTTTCCTAGTTACTAAACAAAAAACTCCATTTACTTCTTCAGTTTCACTTTCTGCTAAAGACTGTGGCAGTGAACTGAAAAAACAACAGAATAAATAATACAGACAAATACATGGAGCAGTCCAATTACCATTTTCCCCCACTGAAACTGCCTTTTAACAACTACATCTTCTGACTGACAGCTTATTAATACTAATTACATTCGATATATGCAACATAACTAGTGCACTGGTACTTGCAATTATCTTCCCTTGTCTTCATTCCTTCCCCTGTGCTCCCATCCTCCCTTTTCATGCCCCATAACCAGTACCTGGAGCTGCAGCTCAGAGCCAAAGGAGCAAAAGCCTCTCATTTCTTACACGGGCAGGAAAGGCCACAAAATCGTGTGTGTTTGTTTGTGATGCTGGGTGGGTGCTCACTGAGGGGAAATTCCAGCCTTGGCAGGCTTGGAATGTTTGGGGGAATTCTCTGTAGAAGTCCTGAGAACTTCCTATGAAGGTCCTATGAAGTTTTAGTAGTTGGACTCAATGATTTTGGAGGTCAGACTCAACGATCCTGGAGGTCTTTTCCAACTTCAGTGATGCTGTGATTATATTCCATGATTGCAAGTTCCATTGGAGGTCCTATGAAGTTCTTGTGGAGGTGCCACACTCTTTCAGGCTGACACACCCTGGTTTACACATAATTTTCACAGCTTTTCCAGAGGTCAGTGTAACCCCAGAGCTGATCTTGGGGAATCTGTGTGCTGGGTTGATCCAGGCTGGCACTGGCTCCCCACTACCCACACCTCACCACCCAAACCCAACACGATCTGCAGCAGCTTTTTGGGAGAGCTGAGGTTGGAGCAGCACTGACTGACCCAGGTCCTTGCTCAGACCAAGTCCCCAGCACTGCCTCAGCTTTGTTTTAATCCCTGCTTAATGAACTCTCAATTGCTTATGGAAATCAAAGCAGCAGAGACACTTAAAGGTTATTTATAATTCCTGGAAACGTTATGAAATCAATCATTCCAGCCTTTACAGCTTCTACAGTGTCATTTAGATCTCTAACTTTTTACATTATATTGCTATAACAGCTTATGTAAGAAGACAAATATGTTTTGATTTTATTTTTAATATAAGCTTGCTGATTGCTAAAACATCTATGACAGTTGACATGGAAATCAGGCAGGTTTTGATTAGGCTTTTCTAATATGTAAATGTGTGTAAATTAGTTTTATATATATTTTTTATTTTTTTTCAAGTTCTATTTAAAAAGCAGGCAATAGTATTGGAAACTGAAGAGCAAGCCTGAGAGGAATGTTCATGTGAGACTGACTTTCGGATGTCCTGAATGGTGGAATAGCTAAATTTTGGGGTCCTTGTCACCTCTCTTTTCAGTTTCAGCCTCAAAGAGCCAAACTGAGGTTTCCAAATAGCAAGTTTGCTCTTAGGGAGCATCTGCCACCTTCTCCAAATCCCACAGCTTTGGATCACAGGACAAACAAAAAGCCAGGATGGAGGAGTTGGATCCAAACCTCCCCTTAAAAGGGGAGGTGTGGCTGGAGGTTCTCATGCCTGGTGAATCTGCAGCCTTGGACCTCCCAATTGCGTTGTGCCCTGCTGGAATTTCTGTTCAGTGTGATGGAGTTCAAGGCTCTGTTAATTCACCTGGTTTTTTTCATCTTTTGAAGTAAATTAACAGCTATTTCAGCAGTATCGTGGTAAATCTGTAACATTTATTTTGAAAAGGAGAAAGAGCTCAGAAGATTACCAAGGTGTCCAGCTGTGATAATATTACCTGCCTTGTAAAGTGCCGTAGGTGACTCTGAGGATGTAAAGCAAATTGAGGATTACATTAACTTCCTCCTGACTTGCTCAAATTATTAATTCAGTGTCACCAACTATCAAATAGAGTAGGGTTATTATTTTTTTAAGTATAAATGAATAACTGTGATACATGGCAGAGTACTGCCTGCAAATAATTAAAACCTGTTTTGATTGTATCTGTAGTAGAGGTTGTTATGTCTTTTTCTGGCTTTTTTTTTTTGTGTTTTCTCTATAATACAAGATTATAGCAGCCTGCATTCACATTCAGCTTAAATAGGCAGAGGAATGAGTACTGCATAGCAATGTGACTTTGTAATAGAATAGTTTTACCTTGGAGATTCACAAGTTGTTTTCAATCTCTTTGCCTCACTGCAGGGCAGATTTGTTACATGTTGCTCAGGGAGCAAAGACCCTGTTCACATCCAGAGCTGGTCAGTGGCAGAACTGGAAACACGATCCCCCTTTCCAAAACACCTTAGTCTAAAACACCACTTGCATTTTTGGAAAGCTAATTCTCCCTTTTCCCAAAGAGTTTGAGTGGTTTATCAGTTCCATATATAGAATAAATGTACATGTATAACACTCCTTGTCAGTGTTGGAAGGTGCTCTGCTTGGCTTCTCTGCATGCAGGCATTCCTTGGAAGGGACTTGCTGATTCAATCTGCACAATTTTAAGGGATGCCACTGCTGGGTGAGCACTTGAGCAGTGTCAGTAATTGTTTTCCTTCCTCTTCCCAGAAGCCTGAGTTCCCAGGGGCTGTGGGAAGCATTGCAGGGCTGGTTCTTGGAGGACATGGCAACTGCAGTGATCGAGAAGAGGATGTTGACTCACAGCTCGTATTAGCAAAGCTGGAGTGGATGGCACAAAACTGTATTTAAATCTTTTTCAGCTGTCATGTTCAGGCTGAAACATTTTTCTCTGGCGGAGACGTGGCCTTATTGATTATTCATTATTCCTTAACCTTGATGCACTGGGCCAAGGAGTAGAAAGAAAAGGTGGGAATGGACAGGAGTGACTATTACCCACCACAGTGGATAAAACAGTGGTTTTGGGATGGATCCTCCCCAGTCAAAGCAGCTCACACCAGACACCTGAGCTCCTGCAGTAGCAGCGAGGCAGGAAAGGGAATGAAAAACTCACCCAACAGATTACAATTATCTGTTGGGGCAGAACCCTGCAGTGTCTTAGCCCCAGGATGGATACAGAAATATATTTTGCAGTTCAGGTTCCCTGTTGAGTCAGGCTTGGGTGATCCCCGTTTGCAGGGCAGGGTGTAGGATGCTGCAGTCAGTGCTGCAGTCCCCTGCTCTGTGATGCTCCCAGCACAGTGAGATCACTCTTTAAATTCCATTCCCTCTTCCATTAATCAGGAGCAATTTGAAATCGTAAGAGCACTGTAGCATTTCTGTTAATCAATAACCAACGGAGCTATTAATTTTCTACTAATATATTCTTCTTTAGTGTGCAGGGAGTGAAAAGTTGTCAATTACCTGTGCTGATCCTACCCAGTGCCCACGAGGGTCAGTGCAGAGGTTTCCCTGGCGTGTCTGGGGGTGCTCTGAAATGCCCCATTGGAGGTTGGTGAGAGATGCAGGAAAAGCAGGAACTCTGAAACCCCTCTGTTTTATCACTTTTATCATTATTGCTGTTTTATCACTTCAAGACCTCTGCTCAAGTCCTCACCCCCTGTCTTGCAGCAGGATGTCAGCTGAAAAATTCAACACGTACGAAATTTTGTAGTAGCAGAGCTCTGATAATGAGTTTAACAAATAATTAGCTGCAGTACCTCTTTGTTTTACAGAAATACAACAGTTGATGAACTTGCTATGCCACAATTAGGAGCTCATTGGCAAACAAAATTCAAGGGTAACAAATACCTTAAGGGGATGTTTTTAGGAGTAGTTAATGAAATAATGAGATCAGAGGAGGATAAGTGAGGAAATGTAAATTCCTAGAGATACTGCACACCTCCTGCAGGACCAGGGACAAGGCAGGGTCTGGAAGTCAGGACTGAAGCTCACTTTATTTACCAGGCTTTGCATTCACTTACAAATTTTAGTTCTTTCCCTGTCATGAGCAATGGCACTGTATCCCCATTTTATTTTTCCCAGCTACTAAAATCCATATTGTTTTTCTATTCTGTTATTTAGTTTGAAGGTTTTAGAAAAAAGGACACATTCCTTTTGCTGTTGTAAGATGTATCTCAGAAAACAGCTTTTTCATTTGTTTTAATCTGGTTTTTTAATATATTTTTCAGTCTCATTGAGGAAATAATAATCCTAACAGAAGTGTTCCTGGGCTGTTCACAAAGCCACAAGAGATGCACTCCATGAGTCCATGTACTCCATTCAAGAGTGTTTCTAGGAATTTTTTGCTATTGTTTCTATGCTTATTTGAGATGTCATTTTCTGTGGTTAACTCACCTTGTCTCCAGAAATCCATCCCTCATTCTCCTTGTAATGGATAAAGCAATAGGACAAAGACAGCTGGTTTTTACCCTTGTCCCGAGAAAAACCTTTTAGAAAATGATAATGGGCTCCTAACAAACGAGAGAACTGGTTATCATTGGGGAGAATTAATCTCTGCCTTGATTGAAAACACCTATGCCAAATTATGAGCTACAATATCCATCTGCTTGCTGTTACCCAGCAATATAGATTTATTGTGACATTTTCGAGAAGGAGTAAGAAAACATATGAACAACTGTTGTGGTTCATTAGCCCTTTATTGGTAAAACGTGGTGCTCAGGGCCATGAGAGGTGCAGGGAAAGACAATCCTTTGGCTGAAATCGTTGCATTCACAAGGTTGTGGAGAGCATTCCCAAGGACAAGCTTGCAAATGAGCTGCTGCTTTTTGTTCCCTGACTGTGAGGTGGTTTTTTTTTGGTCGAAAGTGAGGCGATTCAGCTCCAGGGGATGGGAGAAAAGATTGGGGCACATCCAAAGCCCTCTGAGCAGCAGCTGCTCTGGACACCAGTCCCTCATCCCAGTGTCAGGCAGGTAAAACAACTTCACCTTTCCTGCAGATCCTTTGCTACCAGAGCTGGAGAGGGCAGCCAGTGTCTCCTGCTCCTTCACAGCCAACCTGGCAGAGCCAGGGAAGCACCACCAGGATCCTGCCTCCCCTGGTATTTCCTGTTTAGTCTCTTCTTCCAGTTGTCACCATCAGAAGCCCTTCATTCGTGGCAGGTGTCTATGAAGGAAAATCCACCCGTGTTGTCACTTTCTCACATGTATTTATTTTTAATCCACTCTGGGGGGCTGTTCCACGGCTACAAGCACACAGGCTGTTGATTTATTTGCAGTTAAGGCTCTCAGAGTCAGGATGTTAAAGCCTTCTAAAGCCAACTCCCATTTCATATGGGAGAACCTTTGGAAATGCACTTTAGGTTTATGACACTGGCTCGGCTTAATTTAATTTACAGTTCACTTAAGCTATTATTCAAAACACCAGATGTGACAGACAGGAGATTCAGCTGAAATATTACCTCACAGGCACGTTCAACACATAGAATCTGCTCTCCATATGGGAAGGTACAGAATGTCCCCCCATCCCCATCCAAGAGCAATCAGTTTGGTTTTGAAAGGAGAGTGAGGCTGAGTGGGAGACGAGGTCCCTTATTTCTCCTGTAACCTTTGCAGCAGCTGATGTGAGAGTCTAACCCGAGCTCTGTTGCATGAGACAAAATGTGAACTTCTAAAAGCGCCAGAGGCAAAGGATTTTTCATGTTTAAAACATTTGCTGCTTAGTATTTGCTGATGTGTAGTAGTAATTCTTAGCAACTGTTGGAAGTACAGTAAAGGCAGACAATAAAATAGTGGCAGGAACGTGGAACATCCCAGGTTTTTGAGAGAGTGTCTCTTCTGGTGGCTGGGACTGTCTTTGTGAAGTGTTGGTAAAAGTGTGTGTAGGTTGCAAGTACTCGCTGACTTTGTCATGGAATCATGGAACGGTCTGGGTTGGGAGGGACCTTAAAGCTCATCCAATTCCATGCTGTGCCGTGGGCAGGGACACCTTCCACTATCCCAGGCTGCTTCAAGCCCCGTCCAAACTGGTCTTTTGGACACTGCCAGGGATGGGGCAGCCACAGCTGCTCTGGGCACCCTGTGCCAGGGCCTCACCACCATCACAGGAACAATTTCTTCTCAGTATCCCATCTATCCCTGCCCTCTGGAAGTTTGAAACCATTCCCTCTTGTCCTGTCACTCCAGGCCCTTGGCCAAAGTCCCTCTCCAGCTCTCTTGCAGCCCCTTTGGGTACTGGAAGGTGTCTCCAGAGCCTTCTCTTCCCCAGCCTGGACACCTCCAGCTCTCCCAGCCTGGATCCATAGGGGAGGTGCTCCTGTGGTCATTGAGCCGGGGGAAGGTACAGGTGCTTTGAGAGCTGGTCCTTAGAAGTGGCAGCGGCCACCAGGTATGAACAGAAGAGTCCCAGCAGTCTCTTGAGGCCTGTCTCCTTGTCTCTCATCCCTTGCATTTATCCTTTGGATCAGGATGATGTGTTTAGTCAAAACATGAGCAATGGAGACATGATTAATTCCAAGAGTACCTCTAGTTCAGCAGGCAAGAGCTCTTTCTTCTTCTGGGGAACATCAGATGCCCATCAGCCATGCTTTTGAAGTTTACGGCCTGAGGTTCCTTCATGTCAGGGCAGGACCTACCTAGGGCACTCATCTAGACCTTAACTATTAAAGAAAGATTAAAAATTAAACTTCCAGTAATGCAGGAACCTGAACTTTGAACTCCTCCGTGTCAGTGCAGTGTTAATCTGATCTCAGCAGTACCCGATAAAGTCGATCTGTCTTCCTCGCCTAGTTAATTTTTAATCATTTCTATGGATAGAAGGGCTCTGGTGGATGGGACTAAGAGCAGACTGCCTTATCCCAGCCCTAGATCCCAGCACGGAATGGGGGAGCAACATGAACTAAACTCCTCCCACTATTTATACTCTGTATTCCACCCCTGTGTTTGTTTACCCAAGCCTTGGTGTGTAGGCGTGTTCTCCCAGCTCAAGGGTAGTAGTACATGAAAAAAATCTGCTCGTGTGCACATGTTCACAGGATACTGTCAGGCTGTTAAAGGGAACAGTATTTCCAAGGTCTACAGCAGATGTTTGTGGCAGTGCTAACTGGGAAAGAGGATTGATCCGTTCCAAAACAAAACCGCTTTTAGCTCCGGTTCTGGGGTGATTCAGTGGTGTATCCAAAGGTACTTCTCTCAGACTTGATAGAAATATTTTAAATTAACCTTTAAAGCATTATTTTGTAGATAATACTTTGATTTTGCCATTGGTGAATTTTGCAACATTCCTGTTGTTCTGCATCAACACTACAAAGCCAGTGAGGTATCAAGATTAATGCCCTGTGTCAGCACAGCACTGAATGTGCTGAATTTTATCATCAGTGTAAAGGGAGGGGATCCAGAGATTTTAGAGCTCATCTCCATTACATGGACAGTCCCAAATTATAGTGCTGGGATAACAGCAAGTCCAGGCTCTTGGTCAGGGCCACTTTAGCCAAAACCACTCAGACCTTCCTTGCTGTGCCACGCTCTCACTGTGGAAGGGAACAGGGTGACTCTGTCAGTGCCACTGGTGTTTTCTGTGGGTCCAGGCAGTTCCCATAAAGAAATCAGCTGAAGTCCCTAAGGAGGAAGGTGTGTTTCTGATGGCCAAAGGATCTCAGCAGAGAAAAGCTGGAATTAGAGGGTCCCCAGGTGGCTGCAGAAAGGGAAATGTTCCCTTAAACACGGACTTTTCAGAGTCCGAGCTGTGAGGCAGCTAAAGGGCTTCCAGAACCTAACCCAAATTAATTATCTGTGTGTAGGAAAAAGCTGGATCAGCGCGAAAATGTGGAAAAGACGAGGCAAGATGCTGCAGATGCAATACAGGGAACAGATGTGTGCACTTCTATCCCGAGATTATCCCAACTTGTGCATAACTCATTTGGGCAACCATAACCTGGAATGATGTTGAATTCCTATATTTTTTTCCCAAGGTAGGGTGTTCAGAACCACTCTGTTTGCCTGATCTCAGATCCAACCCCTCCATGTCTGTCTGTCCAGTGCCCTTTGGGCAAGCTAATTCTGTCTGGCAGCGTTGGAGGTGACAGCTCCGTGGAAATAATTAGCAGAAATGCAAATCAACATAAGTACGTTTTTTAATGCTTCATGCCTGGAGCTGTGCTAAACTTAGCTGTGATGAATAAACAGCACCAGCATTCCCCTCCTTGAAAGGACAAAGGGCCTCCTGGTATTTGGGATGTCTCTGGTACTTCTGCTATCTTGGTGTAGCCAACCCTGAACATTTAATAACGTGAGCAGGCCCTCAAAAATTAGTGAGATTAATAAACGTTGAATGTTTTCATTTCTGAGCCTTGGAGGTGTACTTAGCTGACGTCTCTCTCTGCAACTGAAAGGCTGGGAAATTACTCCTGGTTAATGACGGTGAGATACTCATGTAATCACCTTATTTCAGGAGAAAGACTTTCAAATAAACTCCAAGAGACTCGTGATAAAATAGCAGGAACCGGCGGTGTTGAAATATGAGCCTCTATCATTAAACCATTCGCTCTTAATTAGTTTTTATTTGCAATATTGACAGCTGATCTCCTGTCTCTATTATACCTGTACGACTTCCAGTGATTGGCACAGTGCAGTATAGAAGTAGCTGAAGATGTAATTTGGTCCTCTCCACATAAGATTCCCAAACCACACAGGATTTTTTAGTAAAATTAAGGTGTGTAAGACATATGGCCAAAAAATTCCAGACCTGACCTTGATTTCCCCTGGTTTAGAATGAGAGACTTATGGGATGTAGCCCAGTGGCCTGGCTAAAAAAAAGTGGTGGGATACAATTGAATCTGTCTTTCAGCACCATCCAATTTTGGGGAAAATAAATAAATAAATAGGCAAATAAATAAATAAATAACTTTTTGTTTCAACAAGGTGACATTTGCTGATGTTCACTAATTTAGGAGAGACTGATTTATGCATGTTTAATCTTCGCTAATGATGACTCCAGGGCAAGAAATGAAAATAAGTGCAGTTAATAATACGTGTATATATTATTAACACCTTTACTGATGGAGAGGGGCCTTTTCCTGGTAGATAAATGTAGGAGCGATTTGTGGGAGATCTGAATGACTCAGGGCTGTCAGAACCTCTCTCTCTAAATTAAAATGTGGAGAGAAGGGATATTTGGACAGTAAAAATTCTCAGCTGATCAGCTGTTAAAAGTTGGATGAAAACTATGAATAAACACAACAAGCAGCCCAGTTCCTTGTGTTTAGGAGTGCTCTGTAACAATGAAATGTGTGTTGGTGGTATTGTTACACCCTGAATATGGATGGCTTCTCCTCCTGCCACACAGATACTGAGAGGGATGCAACCCTTGAATTCAGTCCTGAACGCTGACAGACAAAACTTATTGCGAATATTAATGTGCTTGGTCTAATCATCCTGCTATTTTTTTGTGTAATTTACTCGATCAGGGAGTTGGAATTCCCTCCTAGCTGTTACAGATTCAAGCATTTATGCAAAATCCTCCAGTCTGGAGATTTACAGTGGATTATCTACAAATATTTGAATACATTAGTGCAGTCCTTTAAATGCATTCCCTTTATTTACATACAGAACAAATAACAAGCAACTTGAATGACAGCACTGTAATTCCATCAAGGAGCTCGTGTCCTGAGAAACCACAGGCATAAACTGTTAAGAGGCCCACGGGTTTGGTGGAGCTCTGCCTGGAATTACAGCTCCATAACCTGGATTTCATTCATTTTTGTATTATTTAAAACAAACAAAAAAGAGCCACAATTTTATAAATCTCGGAGCTGATGTTGTGCTTGGAAGAGTGTGGGAACCCAGAATGCAGAGAATATTCCTCTGCCTGTTTTGAAGGGTTCTACCCCCCTGGACAACACTGGTTTTGACCTTTGTCCATGGAGAAAATTGCCTACCCTCTGGGAAGAACTAGAATCTACACTGGTGTGAACTACGTGATAGAATACTATGTAAGATTATCACAGGGTGAAAAATTTAGAAGTTTTGGGTTTATTAATGTAGTAAGTAAATAAAAGCAAAAAACATCAAAATGGAGGATTGTTACTGTTCTCCAGACCTTCTTCTTCTTCTACTACTCCATATTCTGCAGTAGAAGTAGTCTGGGATGATTGGCTAAAGAATTCCACAGTTCCTGTCTACGTGACCAGAAAATTTACTAGCCATTGGTAGAAAAGTGAAAATATCTTTCGTTTTAAGTTTTCATTGGGTGATATACCTTTAAAAGGCTGTGTAATCTTGGTAATTCGGCTTTTTCTTGCATTCTCTACTTCATGCTGTGTCTGGGTCAAGGCAGTAGCTCGTATTTCTCTGATAAGACTTAATAAACAACTACAGAAGAAAGAGAAGGCCAAAAGTCCCGATCGTCTCTGGCTCCTGGCCAGGACTCTAAAAAGCCTCCCCCATCAGGGGAGACACAATTAAGGTGCTGGACTGTGTCAGAAGAGGAAAGAGCCAGGGAAGGGGGGGGGGTGGCAGGATTTCCTCTCATCTCCTTCTACCACAGCCCAGGAAAACCCAGGTTATCTTCCATATCCATCAGTGTAGCAGTCGATCAGAGAGAAAACACTGGATTCAGGTTGTTCATGGGGTGAGGGAAGGTTTGCTGGGATTGATGGGGGAGTTGAAGAGCTCCCTTCCATCAGACCTGCCTGGCCTGAGGACAGGTTACCCTGTACCCATGGTTTTTTTGGAAGTTTAGGTTATTTGGTTCCGTTATGGAGCTGCTGCACTCACACTGAGTCCCAGATTATCAAGATACGTCAGTGGGGATCGATGTGGGAAGAGCAGCCTGGGCTTGGTTTTTGTTCCAAATCTTCCTCTGGAAGAAATAAAAAGGAGAATAAAATCCAGCCCAAAGACTTGCTGGCTTTCCTCTGTAGAAAGAGAGATGGGTTCCTGCCGATCCCAGAGGTAAAGCCCTAACAGTTTCCATGGAATAGTCAATTATCTGTTTCATTGCACAAGCCAATATCTTTTCTCAAAAAGATGTATTAGGGTGTTTAGTCATTCAAGTGATCCATCTGGCTGAGCATTTGGAGATGTTCTTTAACTTGATTTATCAGGGCCAGAAGTGGTGTCCTTGAAGATTCTGGGCCAGTGTGGGACTGTCCATGTACCCACTCCGTAGGGACAGGGCTGGTGACCTTCAGTTCCTGGCAGGAGTGGGGCTGGTGCCATCACACCTCTCTGCCAGGAGAGCCTGATTCCACATTGCATTTAAAAACTGATGGTGCAGATGAGGGCTGAGGGGCCACCAGGTGCTTCCAAGGAGAATGCAGGGAAGCCCCCAGGCAGCAGATCCCTGATAAGACACCTTCCTTCTCTCCAGCAGAATCTGCACCTAAATCCTAATGGAGTCTGGCTAAATCCCTGCAGCGTGAGATTGTGCATGGCCTTTAAATCTCCTCTGCTCCTGAAACACACATTACAGCTCCAGGATCCACGTTATCCCTGTTCCCATCGGGTACCACCGCCAGCACAGTTCAGTCCTTGGGGGAAGGCATTTTTCTCACCTTCTCCTCCTGGTTTTGCCCCAGTCCAGCAACACAGTGACCCTAGGAGAGGGTGGCCAAGCTCTCCCATAAAATAGGGAGCTGGGATTGCAGCATATTTGGGTCAGGCATCATCAGCAATTACTGCTGGGCACGTGGTGAGATGCAACCCCAAAGCCTTGGACTGGAAAAGGGGAAGGAAACCCCCCAGGAAAGTGCTGGCTCCCTGGAAACAACCAGAAGGATGCTTAGGGATGATGTAGGACCCATCTGACTGCCAGCTACAGGCACTGGGAATGTCTGTGACACAGGAGCAGCTAGAAGGACGCTGTATGTCATGTTTACACCCTCAAAGTGCATGTCAAGGCAAGAGCATTTCCTGCAACACAAGTAAATTAAATCAATGGTGTAATATTTTAGTTACTAAAATCTTCAGGTGAAATTCTGCATATTTTTCTTCTGGGCTATCATCCAGCTTTACAGGATAAATTCTTTAAAGGTAAATTATTTAATTAAATTAAGCTTTGGTTCCCACTTGCTGCTTTCAGAAACTGAAAATTGCCACTTGGCAATGATTTGTTCTTCTCCTCTCCTCTTTTTTTAGAGGGAGGATCGCAAGGAAGTTTAAGTATGAATGCATTTCTTAGCAAGTGGAGTTATATATTTAATATAATCCCAAACAGATTGTCTACTCAAACACTGTTCATTAAATGAACTGTCTGCAAGTGTGATTTACAGAGCATCGTGGTCATGGGAATGTCTGTGTGTATTTAATAACTGCACAGTAATAGCTTATTGGCAGGAGTGGTAATTCGATTTTGGAGTTTTATCTTATTTTTGAGTTTCTGGACCGTGAAATCCTGCTGTCTGACACACTTTTCCATTGCTTAATCTCCTGAGATTTGTGGAGAGAACAACAACTTTCCTCCTTACTGAAGACACAGTGCCCTGCTGTATATTTTTACTGCCACCCCCCAGTGTGGCTACTCACAGACCCCCTGTCACATTTATGGGCTCAGCATTGCCACATAAAATGCAGTAATAGACCAAAATATTGACATTTAATGAGCTAAGAGGTCCAGTCACAGAGAAGATAAAATCTTCCAGCATTGCATAAGTGCAAAAATTTTCAAGGATCATTTTCTGCATAATCTGTTGTGTTCTGTATTTAACTTTCTGAGCTTTCCTATTGATTCCAAGTCAAAACTCTCCTGTCTAATGTACTTAAGGAACTAAACCAGTAATTCTTATTCCACACAGAGACTTGTAAGCGTGCTCCCTTCCTTGTGGCTTGCAAGTCTGGCAAGTTTGCACCTTGAATCAACCCAAATTTTATTGTGTTTGTGTTTTCTGAACCTTTGAGAAATGGTTTTAGAACCAGATGTTGACATTTTTTTCTCTGAGCAGTGTCATTGGAGCTGCACTTCCCAGAGGGGTTGTTGGTCTGGGAGGGTCTCCTCTGCCTGTGAAGAGCTGGGGGACATCCCACAACATTTGGGATGGCAAGGAGGACAGACTCCAATTCACTTGTCATTATTTTGGTGTCTTTCTGCTCAGTGGAACTCTATTGTCCCCATAAATACATGTTTGAATCAGCTAATGATTCATCCAGGATTAGAACTGAAATCCTTGCTGTAAGACTAGCTTTACCCCTGAAATCACACTGTTTAAGGTTTTAATTATCTTAAACCATATAGAAATTGTTATACATACAGATTGCCTCCTATGCACACTACTCTTTTGATAACTGGAAAATCAGGCAAGAAAGGGAAGAAAATGCCAAACTGATGAGAGGAAACCCAAGCTTGTGTGTCTGACTGCAAGAAGTGAGGAAGGCACTGATGGCTCGGGTGGAATTTGGTGACCTTGCTGTAACTGTTCAAGGATTTTAAAGATTTCCTCCAATTTTTGGTATTTCTTTTTTAGTTAAAAGAGTTGGTAACGAGAACCTAAGAGGTGGGTGAGTGTTAAGCTGCCCTTTGTGCTCATGGAGTTTTATCAGTCGTATCTTATCTGTATACAATAATAGTATCTAGCAGGCTAGATAACTATTTGATGCCTATAAATGTGTTATCTGTATGCTCAGAAGTTTTCTATCAGGTGAGGGAATGGAAACTGCAGGAGCTTTGTAAAATTGATGCCAGGTTGGGGGAAGAAGGAACTTGGCTGCATTTCCACAGCCTACGCTGTTACCACGCAGTGACTCATCTTTGAAGAGTTCTTGTCCTGTGAACTCTGATTTTTACTCTTTTAATTGATCCACCAAAGGGTTCAAAAGCATCAAGACATTATGGCAGCACCCCAGGCAGGAGTGAGAATCCTGCAGAGCCACCAGGGAGCCCCGGCCTGCAGAGTGGGCAATGTGCAAAGCACAGTGTCGTGCTTCTACCTTCTGCCAACAATTCAAAATGCTGCTGTTCACCAGGCCCTGAAGTGTTTCACAGTTAAAAATGAGAAGGAAGAGTGAAAATTCAGAAATCTTGTTCCTCAAGTGCCAGGAGAACTGCTGGCTTGTTTCGCTTCTTGTCTGTGGCCAATGCAGACAGGACATTGCAGAGGATTTCAATATGCAGGAGCTTCAAATATGTGGAGCAAACACTATCACAAAAAGCACCATCATGGTACTGCTTTTTTTTATCCTTTCCCTTCACTTCCCCTTCTTTCCTCCTTCCTCTTCCCCTCTTTTCAAAGCCATGTGCATCAGAGCACATCTGGTAAAAGCAGCAGCAGCTGCTCTTTGGTTTTGGAGAGGACCAGCTGCCCACAGAGAAAGGTGTACTGTGGAGGGGACTGGGTGACACTGAGGACTTCACTCTCCAAAATTAATTTTGGCATCCAGGGAAGAGGGGAAGGGTCATCTGCATGAGGTTTAATTGTATCAGTGTATGCTCAGCTGAGGTGGCTCTTTTATCCTGTCTTCCCAGTGTGTCATCCAGTCCTCCAGAAATTGCTGAAATCGTTCCTTTGAGCCTCATCTTTGGGCTTTGTCCTGACTTTATTGACTCTGCTGCAAAGCCTGGATCTGTCTCTGTGTGCATGGAGCACAGTGGGCACCCAAGCCCAGCTAATACTCAATATTTGTCAGAGAGCCTCTGGCTCCCTCCTGCAGCCATCCATCCTGCCGTTGTTCCTATTGATCATCCTCTTCTTCTGGCATCCATGCACAGACCTGGTTTGCTTTTTAACTGATCACAAAATGAAACAAACAAACAAAAATCCACCAAAAAAAGCAAAGCAGAGCAAAATAAATACAAACCTGCCATTTCCTGCTCCATGCTGTTGATAAATGTGCTCTTTCCTCGTCCCTAAAAGGCTGTTGTACATAGGCTGTTGTACCATGCCATAACAACCTCCAAGTCACTCCTCCCCACTCCTCCATATCTCATCTGTCTCTAGGTCTCTCAGATGTTCTTATCTTAATGGAATTTTTCCTTGCAACCCAGGAATTGTACCAGGGGGCTCTTGCACATCCCAGGCAATGCTTCAGCATGCATATTCCGGCCCTGCGTTGTCATGTGTTGCTATAAATAGCTCTCACAAAGAGTCCATATTTCTGCGGAGATTTGCCTGTCAGCTCCTAACAATGGGAGTCGTTCACAATGGGAGAACAGAATACCAGCTCCGTCAACCTTTGACAGACTAATGGGGGTTATTTGACTTTCAATTTTTCATTACCAGCTTTGGCAGCCGCAATCGTCATGTTGAAAAATACAGACTGATCCGCACTCCCAACAAGGAGGAGCCGCTCCTGGGGCTGCTCCCTTGGGAACGTGGTGCCTGCGAGGCTGTGCCATGTACCCACTGACAACACACGGCAGGGAACCAGCTGCTCGTGTGCCAGGAGTTCAGAGAGCTCGACACTGCCCCTTCCTGCCCTGTTTTGATAGCTGGAGAAGAGGGGAGTGGTTTTCCTTCGGGCTGGGAATGTTTGGGGCTGGGTCAGGCTGGAGGAGAGAAGGTTGTGTGGAGACCTCACAGTACTTCCCAGGATCTGAAGGGGATACAGGGAAGTTGGAGAGGGACTTTGCATCAGGAACTGGAGTGACAGGACAAGGAGTAACGGAAACAAACTAAAAGAGAGGAAATTTAGGTTAAATATATGGAAGATATATAATAGATATATGAAGGTGGTGAGGCCCTGGCACAGGGTGCCCAGAGAAGCTGTGGCTGCCCCATCCCTGGAAGTGTTCAAGGCCAGGTTGGGCGGGGCTTGGAGCGACCTGGGATAGTGGAAGGTGTCCCTGCCCATGGCAGGGGGTGGAACAGGATGATCTTTAAGGTTCCTTCCAACTCAGACTGTTCTGTGGTTCTGTTGCTGAAGAATCCATCACCCAAGTTTACTAAAAGGATGCTCCCTCTGCCTTGAGGGTTCTAAGTCACCTGTTCAGAACCTTAGCATTGAACTGAGGCTCATCACTGTCCTTCTGGCTCGGTGTGTCCCTTGTCCTCACTTTGTCACCGTGTCGTGCCTTTGTAGAAACTGCTTTTTTTGGGAAGTGACATTGTCACAAGGCAGCTGCTCTGGGGTGTGCAGAAGGTGAAACACTCAATAAACATTGCAAATTTAGCTCAGAGTTGCCACTGGCAAAAAAAGTGCCACATGAGAGTTGGAAATGCAGAGGCTGTTACTTTGCCTGAGATGTGAAAAGGCATCTTGTTTACACCAGGATAACTGTCCAGGATAACTGTCCTGGAATAAAATCTGGCAGCAATAAGGGACAATGAGCTACTTGAGGTCACTGCTTTTACCACAAAGTAATTAGCCAAGCCCAGCTTTATAGGCCCTTTGCAGGACCCAAACTGGCTATTTAGAAGGGGAAATGGAACATTAACCTTTTTCTTGGAGAAGATGTAGGTAGAGTGTCACACATTTTAGTGAGGTCCCTGGTGTGCACAGGTCAGTGCCAGAGGTGCCCAGCCCCTGTTAAACAGTTGGTTGTCCAAGCTGGGTTAGAGTTTGGACATGGAAATATCCCATAAACAAGAGGTATCTTGCAGGTTTCAGTCATGCAGGTGACAGGGGTTAAGCTGGAATTGGACAACAGACACAGTTGTCCTTGCAAAAGACACGATGTGCAGCTGGAAAGTTGCAAAGGCTCTCCAAGCCCTGCTGAGTATCCGCTGCCACAAAAGAGAGCACCTCAGGGAAAAAGATCTAAACATGGATTTTCAAGTAGTCAATGTTCCTCTAATTACTTCAGAATCAGGACCAGCAGTAGGGAAGAAGTTCTCCAGCATGAACCTCCATGTAATTCAGCAAGAAGAGGCTGGCCTGAGGACCTTGATCCATTATCCAAACCTAAATCCTGGTGGCTTTGTATCTAAGAGATGTCCAACACATTTGGATATAAATAACTCTGTTAGTTCAGAGCATAGTCTAGCACTGGCTTACCTTTATAATTACAAAGGCTTACCCTAAAAAAATCACAAATTACAGGAAAACCTGCTTAAATGGGAGCCACAGTTTAAGGTACTCGAGGGTCATCCTCCTCTACAGACAACAGCTTAGTCCCACAGCTTAGAAATGGAAAATTTCTTTGTTTCCTTCTGACTCTGGCACAGCAGCTGCAGGGATTAATTGAACTCATGAAATCTATTGATTTTCTGTAGCTGTTATTAAAAAAAAAGGGCACTTTTTGCACCCTGTGAAAGGTATGACTATCACTAAATTGTGTGCAATAAACCAACAAGGCTCCGGTCTGTTGAGAAACCCCAAGTCCCATTAGTCTCCTAATTTTTATTTCAGAGCACAGAGACTTTTATTGTGTTACTGAAACTTCTGAGATGGTCCTGCTGTGCCATCAGCCTCATCTCAAGGGAGAAACCTACATGATCCCAACATCTCTTCTGTGGATCAGCAGGAGAGATGCTGGCGTGCTGCAGAAGCCATGAGGAGGTTCTCACTTCTGCAACTAAAACGTGTTCAGCATCTCTGCTGTTCTGTTCTGTATCTCCATGTAAACTCCCATGTGGGCATCGGGAGAATGGAGCTCATTTTAGAAGGTTTGAAGTATTCCACTTGAGATGAGCCATTAAGGTTTTTATTGCTGACCTCCCTGCTGGTATCAGTAAAAGCAAAGCTGCCTTTACCAAAGTCCTCCCCATGCAGAGAGTTTCCAAGAGCTGCATTTGTTTACAAGATTGAATAAATTACCTCCACTAATACCAGGAGTGAAACCAAATCTCAGGGCGTGTTTGGGGCTCATTCTTAGATCCATAGCACTTCAAATAGATTGGTACATAAGCATCAGTTTTTATTTTTAAGCACAGTTACATTTATATAAAAACCAAGTTGTATTTTAAGACCAGACCAAAATTCAAAGACAGCAATGCAATGTTTTCCATCTGAGGTTATCTATCTTAAAATAGTTTGCTTATGTATATTGTGGCACTTAGTGGTGGTGGTAGCAGCAATCCATATATTGCTTTAAGGCTTTCTTACTTATTTCAGTGCTGAGACTACAGATTGTCTCATTTCTGCTAAACAATGGAGTTAAAGAAATCCCAGTCCCCCTAACAATTTCTCAAGTTCTTTATTAGCAATGTGCATGATGATATAAGTAAATTCCTTTCTGCCTTCTGCACTAAGTAGAAGGGATTCTAGAGCACACCTGTTAGATTTGGTGTCCCCCATCACCATATGCACACCAGTTTCTGTTTTCTGTGTTTCGGGGGAGTTTTTTTCTAAAGTAGTTGTTAGATAACTTAGCAGGGAAAGTACAAATGCAATTGCAAATGAAAAAGTACAAAATACCTGGTTGGTGGTCACTATGTGATTGATACTTTAAAATCAAATTCTGCAATGCATGTCCAAGGCAGCAGGAGGGAAGGAGTCCACAGCCAGTCTGTGTGTTATATGAAATACCAGCTCCTTGGTTTGAAGTTTTCCAGCTATGTCTCCTTTGCTTTGGGTCAAAGAGTGCTATTTTATTTCCTTTAATTTAATGTAAAGCTGAGGAAAGGCATGTATATTTATTAAAACTTCAGGCACTTCCCTATCTGGTTCTCTGAAGACCTGAGCACGGCTTTTAACTCCCATTATACCTAGTGAGAAGTGTGTGGGTAGGCAAAGAGGAGCAAACAGACTTTGCTTGTGTTTTAGCACTCCTGATGGAGTTTCGTGTGTGTGGCGCCTTCAGAGGAAGCATCAGCCTTTCAGGACTGGCATAATTGGAGTCTGTTTTTAAACATTTTCCCTCCAAGCTGCATTTTTCCCATTCTTCACTGTGTTGCTGGCTTGCAGTCTCAGAATGTGCCCCTTTTCAAGCATGGCAAACTGTGTCATAGTTGACAAACACGACAATGGCTCACAGTTGTCCTGATCAGATGGATACCAGAGAGTCAGAGGCTTAATGAGGTGCTCTGGTGCATAATCATCGTCGCTGATGGGCACTTGGAGCGAGTTATTCAGCAGGATATGTTGTGTCCTGCACTGTGGCTGGAAATAATACTCACAAAGTTGCACAGTTTCTTGACCAACTGAACAAGCTATCAGCGAAAACCTTTCAAAATCAACTTTAAATAAGAGCCTGTGTCTTTCCACACAGTGCCAGTGAGAGCTGCTTCCAGAAACGGCGTGGGCTGAATGTCGGGACTGATTTGTTTTGTGTGTGGTGCTTAACTGAGGCTGTGTGAGGCTTGGGCTGAGGGACAGGAGGACGAGCACTGGGAAAAAAGTTTCCAGGAAGAGGAATGTTGTCCAAATAGTGTCACTGCTGGAAAAATGGATGTAGAGACGGGCAGTTCCTGCATTACCACAGGACCCGGGCGAGGGAAGCTTATCTCAGTGGCAGAATACTCTTTGGATGTCAGGACTCTGTGCTGGCTTCCTGTATCTTTGCTCCTTAGCTGACACCCTGTTCCTGTGGTGTTGCATGCCAAACAGGCTTTCTAATGACACAATTCTTTATTTAAATTCCAGGCTGTGACTGCCCTGTGGGGGAGAGTCAGCCGTGCTCCTGTCTCTGTCCCCTCCTGGCAGCCTGGGCCGATGGTGGCTCCAGAAGGTTCTGTCCAGCTCTCCTTTTGCAGCAGCGAGCTGGTCACAGAAAGGACTGGGGCCGGCTCAGGTTAAATTACCATTAAATTAAGGCAGCAGTTACAGCTTTAAATTGCACATTGCAAATGAAGGGAGAGTGGATGTTAAACTTAATGACCTGAAGGAAACACTCAAGGTGCAGGAATGGGGATTGATCTGGAGACCTGTGGTTTGTAAAGCCAGAAGGGAGCAGTGCAAGCGACCTCTGACCTCCTGAAGGCCATCCTGAATTAATCCAGCTGAGCTGGGCCTATCTCAGGAAACATCCACTTGTGAAATGCAGGTTTACAGTGTTGAGGAATGCACTTTAATTCTCAATAAATCATTTCCAGTTGTTATTTACTCTGGCTATTAAAATGCAGCATCTCATTTCAAGTCAGAGCTTGCCTAGCTCAATTCCCAACTCTTGGATCATATCATAGCTCCATTTATTTCATAAAGAGGCTGCAATTATGGAACTTCAGTGTCCTGTGTGTAGGAATTAATCAGCTGTCATCAATTTGTACCCTCTCCTTTCTTCTGATAATCTGAACAGACTGACTTCCTTGCTTTTTGCACTGACCACGTATTTACCAGTCCTTCAATCATTCTTGTGGCTTTTTGCTGCAAAGCCAAACACGGGGACAGCGCTGCTGGTTGCTGTTGTGGTTGTACCAATTCACATTACCAGTGTGATAGAATCTTTCTATTCCCATGTGGCTTTATTCTGCTGACACTGTCATCAGACCCTTCGCTACAATGGCAATGCCTGGCCTTGATTCCCAAGTTTTTTTCTGTATTTTAGCCCCTTTCTTCCCCAAATAACCCCTTCCAACCTGTAAAAGTGCTGTACATGCTTTGTTCCTAGGATTCAGTTTATCCTATTTCCTAATTAGGATTTAGGGCTCATTCAGTAGCTGTACTGTGGAGCACATAATGCTTGCTTGTGTTGATCTTATCAGGTTGCTTTGAATCAATACCTTCTCCACTTCATTATTTACCATTCTCCTAATCTTTGTCAGTCATTTGACATTTTTATCAAATAATGTTTTCGTATTTTCTTCCAGCTTGTTGATAAAAATGTTGTATAGCTGAGGGTCAATTACTCAGGGTCCTTGCAGGATCTCATTAGAAACACCCACCACTCTGTGATTCCTCTGTGGAGTGACTGAAACACAGTAAAATCAAATGAATTGATTAGTGAAGTGGTATAGGAAGCAGTGACAATTAGGGAACTGCCACATTAAACAGTGCTGTGCTGGTAGAATTCAATGCTGAACCATGTAGTGCGTTGGTTTTTAACAGAATTTTTACAAACTCAAGAGAGAAAATAACCTCTGGGTTATTCAGTTGTTCTGGGCTGTGACTTTTTAAGGCAGAGTTTTTATATTGGAAGGAGCTCCCATATTGACATGGCTGTGATTTTTAAAAGGTCGGGGTTCATTTCAGTTTCTTTTCTTTTTGGCCTTGTTTTTCCCTTGAGAGAATAAGGATTCACCCTCATGGACAGAGCTATACCAGCAATGGGAGGGTTCCCCAGAGAGCTGGGGCATTCTGATGTGATGCCTTCTGTCTCTGTAGTAGTTTGTGTTGTCCTTCAAGTGTGGTGGCAGAGGATGGGGAGATACCTTGCTAGAAATGCAGGTTCCTGAGCATTCCATTAATCAGCACCAGGACAGGAACCTCAGGGGAAGTTCAGCATGTGCAGGTGGGTGGTTCCTTGAGTTTTGGGTAGCAGAGGGCTCTTCCTTCGAGTGTTAATGTGGCAACAAAAGATTTCATAAATCATAAACAAGCACAGCTGATGGGCAGGGTCTTGTCAACCTCACTGCATTTACATCAGAAACTTTGCCTATTTTAGTCATGTAGATTATGGGATGTGATTTTTCACGCTCTGTAATATCAAGGCAAACCCTACCAAGAAAGCTTTGTTGCCTCAAGACTAATGAGGTTGTAAAACTCTATCCATAAAATCAGAATAATAGTATTCCCTTGCATCACGAGTTTGCTGTAAGTACATATGTATATTCCGCACTCACGTGGCCTAATAATGTGAGAGCAAAACTTCATTTACTCATGGGAAGGACAAGTTTCTGCAGTGCACAAGGTTACAGGTAAAATCCCAAGGTTTTCCACCTTGCTGTGTAAATAGAGAGGAACACCAGTATGGTTCATTTTATACAGTGAATAATGTAACATCAATTATTGCTGAAATCTTTATTTGTCTTTCTGTGTAGTTATCTGCTGTGGTTTCTTTTGTATGTTCTCATTTGTTTAATTAAATTACATTTGGTCTTTCTGGAGTCCTTGCTGTCCCTACTTGTTGTGGAAGTTTATTAATAGTGTCACTTGGTTGATATTCTGTTAATTTTAATCTCGTCTGAATTTGATTATCTTTATCTATTTCCACTTCAGAGACTTTTCCCTCAATTCAGGACTTGCTCTCTCTTCCCACTGTTAACACAAGGCAAGTTGTGGTGTGTACACTGCGTAGGTGCTTTAATGGCACTAATTAATCAAGAAGCAGTGCAACAGAGGAAGGAAAACATTACAAATGAGCTCAGCCAATTCATATGCAGAGCACCATGACTGACCCGCACTGGTGGTTACCCTGACATCACCCATCCAGCAGAGCCAGAGCAGTGCAGGAGTGAGGCAAACCAGATCCCTGACAAACCATTAGCAGCTATTCCTTGGCACCCATCCCTTTGGCTCTAGGTCAGGCTAGGGTTTAAAGCACTAATCTCTAGTGCTTTAGGTTTCTGAAACCCTGTGATAGCGCAGTGTAAATACTTAAAGAACCCCAGTCACTGCTGGACATGTTCAGTGCAACGGCATCATGTCAATGTTTAAATGAGTTTTGTCAGCTCTCAGGTGTCTGGTCTTTTTCTCAGGGCAGCAGGTCTTGCTCTCTCACCTTGTTCAGCTTTTAAGTTCCTAGTGCTTAGAGTTGTTGGAGAGAAACTTTCAAAATGTGGCCTTGGAATACTCAAAGCCCTGTGTGAAAAACAGAAGTATAAATATAAACACTTCAAATGCATTTATTTTTAAATCCATGATCTTTGCTCATTCTGAGAGGGGCTGAGAAGAGGTTGGAGGGAGCCATGGAGAACCCTCGCCTCAGGAACATGGCTTGTTTGGAAACTTCTGGGTGCTTCCAGGGGTAACGAGAACCTTGTCAGGGTGGGGAAATGGAGCAGAGGATGTTTGTGTCCAGTTCATCTGGAATGTGTGGTAGTCAGGATCTCTGGCACAAGATGGGGAAGGTCCCCTAGGTAGAATTTGTGCTTCTGACACCCAAAGTTGTTTGGCTACCAAGCAACACAGAGAGAGCAAGGGGCACTTTTTAAAGCATGTTTTGAAACAATACAGTCACCTCTCCTCGTTTATCCATTTTTAATAGGAATGGTGTGGGCAGGGGACTCAAGGCAGGGCACAGCACATGGGGCTGAGCCTCTTGTGCAGGACAGAGTTCAGACACGAGGCACAAGTGCCTCCTTGCTGGCTGTGTTGAGTGTTTTTTTCCTGAGTAGTTTCAGTTATGTTAAAATTCACTGTTGGTTCCCCTTGATCTGTATCGAGAAGTGAAATTCCTCTTTCTTAGCTCTGGATATGTCTGGGGGATTTAGCAGTTTAAGCACCTCACAACCCAAAGGATTGTTGTCCAATTAATCAAAGTGTTTCTTTACATCACACCAGTGAAGAGAGTGAGAAGAAAACAGGTCTCTATGCCCCTGTCTATTCAAAGAGATAATGTGTAATTACTAAGAAATGCTGTTGCCAGTTGCCTCCTCTCTCTCCCAGTGGAGGCAAGGGGCAAGGATCACACACAATCACCTTTCCTCATTTTATCTAACAAGGGTGAAATTCTACTGTCAGGCATATTTTCCAGTTTAAGTCGTGACGTACAGCAGATTGTTATGCATGATTATAAAGCCTAATAAATTTCTCACCATCTCATTTTCCCTGGCTGGTGGAAGTCGGGGATTAAATGCCATTCTGCTGGGTGGTAAGGTGAGGTGGAGAGCTGCACTCACAGCCCACAGCACAGGACTGCATCTCCCCCTTAAACTCTGGGTCAGGAATATGTCATTTGTGTTAGCAAGCCTGGTGGAGATTGCCCAATTTCCCTCCCATTTTGGAAGCTCACAAGCTGGGGGGTGTGGGTCCATACACTGAGCCTGGTTCATGGGCCTGAGCCAGAGAGACTGGGACTTGCTGCTGCCACAGGAGTGGGAAATTAGGAGCCCATGGAATGGTCATTCAAGGGAATTTGGTTTGCTAAATGCAAGATGAGGTTCCCTGGTCACTTTTTTCCATCGTTCCTCCTGATTTCACATCAGCAGTTGGTAATCTGTGAGCAGTACAATGTCTGTCTGGGTTATCTGGAGTACGTGGCAGTGCCTGAGGCAGGGCCATGTTTCTCTTCTAAAATTAACAGGAGATGAATTCTGAGATCAAAATGGGCAAATTAGGATTTGTGAGTGCTCTATTAGCTGCTCTTGGAGTGCTGTGATCCACACTGGTGTTGGCTTTCATCATAAGGACCAAAAGCTTTTGTGGTTTCTCTATTTGCTGCCTTACATCACCAGTTCTGCCTGCATTCAGGGCTCCATGTGCCCTGTGAGTGCTTTTTGCAGTGCGTGGTAGGAAATGTTTAATGTAGGGATGATCAGAGTGGGGGCCTGGAAATATCAGTGAGACAGTTACATGATGAGGTTAGAGAGGGAAAATGGTGAGGAAAAAAAATACTTTACATAGTGTTAACCATTTCAAAGGTACCTGAGAGTTTTTGTCTCCTTTTCTTGTAGTTAGAAGAATGTTCATTGAGTATCTCAGAGATGGAGCAAAAAGTTTCTGGACTATTCCGTGTTGTTAAATTGCTTATCTTTGCCAAACAAAGAGATCCATAATGCTGACAAGGGACAGCTACAGCTGATACTTTGCTCTACCGAGTTCTCAGCACAGACAAGGAGCTTTTGTGGTTTCTGTGAGAAGCCCAGCCTGGCTCAGCTCGGCACTGTCAGATTGTTTGTCTCAAGGAAACTGTTGGGGAGACAGACATTTTCCATTATTGCTTTCCTAGTGTTAAATTTGATTTGTTCTCTTACCTAGTTCTTGCTACAGAAACTAATCATGCCCTGATTCACTCCCCTTTCTTTTTGGTTACACAACGATTTGGAAAGAACACCCCAAATGATCTAGTCAGCTTCAGACTGGCACAACTCTGCTAAAAGGTTAGAGTCCTTTAAACTGCTCTTTTATCTCCTTCTCTTTCTCTTTATCTCTTCAGGTTACTTAAAACATCAGCCAGAAAAATACTGCTGCACCACTAATTACTGGAAATAAAAGTTCTCTTTAAAATCATGTCTCATACCAAGCATTCATTTTCAACATGTGAAGGAAATCCATTGTAGATGGAGAAATGAGGGGGCAGAGTGGGGCAGTGGCAGAACTGGGGTACAGCTGTTGCAGAAACTGGGTTCTTGGGGTCAGTAACTGAACTGGAAATGCAGTTGGAGGTAAAATTGTGGGAATGAAATGGAAGCAGTGTTTGTTGTAACAAAATGTACTATTCAGTACATCAGGGAAAAAACATACCACTAACAAGTCAAACCACCCATATTTATGGCTAATCCTCACAAGCAGAAGTTGCTATTAGAATAATTTGAATGACCTCTGTGGAATAAGGTCACTCTTCCCATGGCTTCCATGATTCTTTGTATGCTACATGTGATTTTCTGAAATACAGCTCCTTACCATGACATACATAGGTCTTAAAATTATCCTCCCTTACCTTTATGATTTCCTTCGTTCATAATTAGTTTCTGATCACTTTAATTTTTTTCTGTACTAACACAGTGTGTTTTTGCTGAGATGTGTTCCACCTGAACTGCAGATTTTTGAAGGATCCTGCGTATGTTAGATTCCACATAAACTTGTGAATGCTGCTGAAATTGTTAAAATATTAATTCACAGATATGAATTTCCTGAATGCATTTTGCACAGCCTTCAGCAAGGGTCGTATTTATTCTGAAGGGCACAGGACAGAGCAAGAGTGAGGTTTAAGACAACTCATGAAATGGTAACATCATTAACAAAGGAAGACTGTTAACTGATAGGTTTGAGAGGGAGAAGCTATTTTGGTTCAGTTATCCCTATAGATTTATTGGCAAATGCAATCTAATCACTGCTTGCAGTGCAATTCCAAAAGGGTGGAAAAACAAGGGGGGGAAAGAAAAAGGCAGCTTTTCAGAGCTCAACTTTATTTTAATAGGTTTGACTGGTGCAAACCTGTGTGATGGTGTTTCAGATGAAAGGACTGAGGTCTAACAAGTTTCCATTCTGTCAAACTAGAAGGGACATGAACTATTATTTTTGACACAGAGGGGAAGTAATCAAATATTTAGGTCTTTTGTTTTCATTAACCAGAACAGGAGGATAAAAAATAGATACCAGAATATTCCTTTTGATTTGCTTCAAGAGTAAGTGAGGCATAGCTATTCATTCTTCTTCATTTTCTCTCAAAGATGAAAATCAGGAGCGCTGCTGTCCTCCCGGCGCGTGCTCCAGTTTGTTGTGGAAGGAGCATTTTCTCTGTCAGCTTAAAGTGTCCGTGCAGAGCACTTTGTCTCTCTCTGTCTCTCTTTTATTTATATGAATGGTTTTTCAGCAGAAATAAGTGCTTAAGTGCTAACTTTTTTTTTTCCCCCTTGAAGAGAAGATGAACTGCATGTCAGTGTGTACAGACAATGGATGAAAAACAAACAGAATTTGTTTCGGAGGTGTTTTCATTTATGCATTCTCAGAGCTTGATGTGAAAGTGCCTTTCAAATCACCACAGACACACCAGCTTTTGTGCTTTAAATGTAGACTGAAATTCTCTGCTTTCCAAGAGAGCCATTCAAAAGGGTGAAACTGAACCATTCCATTGATCTCTCCGCAGGAGGGTGTTTTATAAGGATACCCTGATGCCCATCTCAGAGGTGGAGAAACAGGCAGAGATTTTTTGCAGGGCAACATACCAGAGGGCAATGGCAAATCCAGCAGCATAAGCCAGGTCTCCTGAGTCACAAATGAGATGTGGTTAAAGTCTGTACACAGCAGAGTCCGGGCTGTAATGCAAGGATTTATGCAGGGGCTGCTGGGATGCACATTGCAGTATGATAATCGTTCGAATGGACAATTGTCCCACTGGCTGTCATTGAACAATCCTCCTGTATGGTTTGTCTGCTCAGCAGAGGAACTGTAAATGAACTCCTTTGTTTTTATTCCTTTTGTTTTGAAGACCTTTTTAACTGCAGAGATCATCCTTATGATGTCAGTGGGGAAAGATTAACCCAGTACGGTTTTTTTTTCTGAAGGTGAAAAAATGTGGAAAATTGCCTCAAGAAAATTACAGACTGTGCCCTGTTAAAAAGCCATTAATGCCTAAGGTGTTGGGGAAAAAAGGCACTGAAATTTCAAATATATTGGATGATTTTTCCCTGGCATTTAAAGAAATGAGAGTATATACTGATTATGTTCTCCCTCAGATTGGCTTTTGTAGGTTTGGTCCAATATTTCTTCATTAGGTGAGAATTAAGCATTACAGAAACATACACTGTTTTCTTGCTGCACGATATCCTAGACAATTTCTCATGAACAGAGAATTCGGTGGCTTACAAGTCATGTAACTAGGGGATTAAAATCTAAGTGTAAAAGGAATTCTGAGACTCAGGTAACAGCTGGAATGAGCAGGTTTTCTTTGCAGTGTCTGTAGGAGATTATCAGAAATAGGATCTATCTCACTAAAGGTGTAAATGCTGGGGCTAGGGATTTTTTTTGCTGCATGCCAGTGGAGAAGACCTCTTTGATTTAAGTCATGGTTACGTGGATGCTGCAGGGGAAGAAAGTTTCTAATTGATCCAAAGTGTATTTCATACATGGCTTTGTGATTTGTATCAACATCCTGACTTGCACTCAAAAGCAAAACTGTAACAAAAGATGGATTTATTAAAAGACTGACCAGAATAGCCCATTATTGGTTTGAACTATCTAGCAGTGGTTTAAATGTGCTATCCATGTGAAAGCAGGGGAGAAACCTTGGGATAAAGGTATTTTAAGTGTCTGCCATTGATGTTATTTTCTGATAAGCTGCCCTTCATGCTCAGAAATGATGGAAGGTTGGCAGTCCTTTGCTTTCTCTTGGACTGAAACAAATAGCACCACGATAAAAGCTGCTGCATTTGAAATGTATTTGAAAACTAAGTTGATGAAGAAGCAATGACAATGTTTTTTTAGTTCTATGCCCTGGCACTGTGACAAACATGTTTCCCCGTGTGAGGAGAAGCAGCTGTGGGATAACCAGTGGCATGTAAGGACACAGAATCAAATCTTCTGTCCTTTGGGCTGGATTTACCAAGTTGCATCTTCACTGACCTTGTTGACTCTGGGGCAAGAGGACACAACCAGCTGCCAGCAGTTCACTTCTGTGGCTTCCACAGCTCCTGCCCCCAGCTGAGGAGCATTGGCTGGTTGTGTGTGTCCTCCCAGCCCTCTGCAAAGCCAAGTGCAGCAGCCCAGCTCACCCTGCCACGGGGCTGAAGTCTGGTTTTGTGCTAGGTGGGGAGCGTAAGTGCCACTGCCTCTCTGATTGCTTCCTCAGGAGGAGACAGTCACTTGAACTGCTCTAGCTGCAGCTCATGCCTTTAGGCAGGCTCTGTCTAGACCCATAATTGTTATGTTCTAGTCTTCAAACCCATCTCTGCATGATCTGTAGTAAAAGAAGATGCGTGAGTATAATGATCTACATGTGTACACAGCCAAATTCTTCCTTTAATTGTGTTAGCACAACCCATCTATTGAGTGCACTAAATGCAGGGTGAGCTCTGCCCTGGCACATTTGGATTTGGACTGCTGATTAGCCTGCAATACATATTTCACTTTACCACCAATAGGACCTTAACCTCACTTAAAAAGAATAATGACAAAACAGCCCAATTATCTGTTCCCAGAGTCCATTACTGGGGGGGAACCAAAATTACCCTTTCTGTTAAAACAGCCCAGTTCTCATTACAGTTGCATTAAAAAAGGGTCTGAGATTAGGTTGCCTTTGTGTTAGGCACTGTATGAGCAAGTAACAAGCAATAGGTCCTGGCCCAAAGAGGTTACAGTGTAAATTAGACAGAAGTGGAGAGAAAAGCAGTGGCTTTCAGTCATTTCCTGTGGGGAAATGAGGCACAGAGTGTGTTACACTGCAGAAGTGCACAGAGTTAACTGAGAATGAGCTACCCAAGTCCAGATACCTGTGCTACACTGCCAAAAGGTGATGCACAGATATAATAATAACCACAGTGGTCTGGTTATTTTACTTCTGGAGTTGGGACTCTGGGATACTTGAGTGATGTGCAGATACAAGCCCTCATTTGGAAGTTGCTTGGGTTTGTATGTGGAGGCAGCATTTGCAAAACATTTAAACAGATTAAGACAGACCTGCACTGTTCTTCTATCTCTGTCTGCCTTGCTGGGAAGCACAGAGCCCCAAAACCTTGGCACAGAGAGAATTACGTGTCTCTTGGAACTGCCCATGGCAGTGGACAGTGGGAATCCTGATTCCCAAGCAAATGAGCTACTGGGAAACAAGAGCATTAGAGGTTAAAACATCTTGGTGTCAATGAATCAATATTTTTCCCTGAAAATCTGTTTTGTCAGAAATTTGCTGATGAACCTTGCTAAAAACCAAGCTCTGACTGTTAACAAGGGAAGTTCCCAGCAGGCAGGCAGTAAAGGGAAGGAAGGAAGAAGGCAAGGATGGCTTTAGCCTCCTCCCTATGTCCTGTCCCCCTTGCCAGGGCCCTGTCTGTGTCCCCTTGTGTCAGTCAGGGGCCCCAAAGCAAAGCAGAGCTGCCTTCAGCTCCTGGTCCTGCCCTCTGCACCCCTGGTCTGCCTTCCACTGAGGGAATGAAGCTAAAACCCAGCAATTTATGATAGAACAACAGCATGGATTCTTTCTGTTGTTTTTCTTTCCCACCCACACCCAACCCCTTTTCTCTCCCCTTTTCTCCCCTTTCTGTGTCCTGGCTGAATTTCCATGTCTTTCATCAGCTTTTGAATTGCTGGGCGTATAATACAGCCCTGAAGTAGTCACTCATTTCAACACCTTCCTATCTTTGTCTCTAGTTTGAGGTCATTTTCCCGACCTACAAGAATGAATTCTGAATCTTTACTGAATCTCACTCCTTGCTTAAAATGTCTTTCCTTTTTTTACCATCTTTGCCTCAGAAAATCCATGGGTAGAATCCTGACTCTTATGAATTTATTGGCAAACAGGCCGAGGGCTGACCTCACATGTTTGGTAAGAGACCTTTCCATAACTGCTACAGGAAGAACTGCCCTTAAACAAGAGCTCTGAAGAGCCTGGAGCACAGCCAAATGGGGAAACAAGGTTGTTATTGGCATGATTTTAATCATGATAGACAATTAGCAAAGCTTAATTATATTGAGAAAGAAAATCAGAGCACATGGCAGTAATGAATTTTCCTAGTAAATCTCCTGTGCTTCAGAATAAAACCAGCTGACCTATAAATACAATGAAATCAGAGGAGGTGTTTGCCCACATGGCTTAGCTTTGTGCTGCCTGGGCTGTGAGTGTGGCTCCTTCTGCAAGTCCCTTTTTAACATCTTTCTCTCCTGCAGTATTAGTTCTGGGAACAGAATTGCTGTTTAGCCATTTAGATGACACCCAGTGTCAGCAGGCAGCAAGAGGAAGCTTTTTTTTTTTTTCCTGTAGCTCATCTTGGTAGTATTAGAAGTTAATAGGCTTAGAGAGCCTAGGATTTTTAAAATACTGCCGTTAGCTAAAATAAATATTATTTAGAACTCACTAAGTGGGTTATTTTTTAATATTGTGAAAGTCAGAATGTTTCCAGAGGATTTTCTGGCTACAATAAAAATACTAAATTGAGTACTATCAGCCTTAGAAGATTTCAAACAAGATTTCTCATGTTTGTGTTGGTAACCTATAGACCTGATACTTGGAGAGTGAAAGCATCTGGCTTAACTCAAGAGTGCTATTTAAATCATTAAACCTTTTAATAGCACTGTAATAATAGAGCTTATAAAACAAAGAAGCTTCTGGTGAAAGCAGAGAAACCCCTGTGGGTAGTTTTATGTTGGATATCTTTAAATGCAAGCTGTGCTTTATGGAGGTGTGAGCAGCTCTTTCTCCTCTCTGTTTGAAAGCCCAGGAGACCAAAGTGCACCTCAGTGGCCAAAGAGGACCTGAAGTGACCTTGACGAAGTCCAAACTGCTCACAAAGATTTGCAGGGTGGCAGCTGAGTGAGGGCAGGGGGTGTCTCTGCTGAGGGTGCTGAGGTCTGAAAGCTGAAGGTTCATTTGAGTCTGGGTGGCCTGAGTGCATCTCCACCTGTTCTGGGGGTGGCAGTGTTGTGTTGGAGGCTTCTCAGCTCTCTCCACTTCCACAAATGAGAGCTGCTGTTTTCTGAGTGTTCCCATGAGCACAGAGCTGTGATTTCAGTGGCATGAACGAAACAGAGGAGGTTCCTGGGTGCACTCACAGCAGCTGGGCCCCAGGGTCTCTCTGCTGCTCTCCCATTTGGGAATCACACTTCTCCTGGCTGAGAGATGAGAGGAGATGTCTGTCACTGCCATGCACATTCCCACAGCTCTGAGTGCTCCTCTGCAGTTTGAGACACAGCTGGATGCGTGGCAGAGCTCTGTGCTGGTCCCCAGTGGCACCCAGCACGGATGTGCCTGAACCAGGATCACAGCTCCCAGTCTTTTAGGAATTCTCTTCCTGTTGGTGTTCCCAGGGAAGGTGCCAAGTGCTCAATTTGTTTGAAACTGAGAAGAAGCAGGAAAAGTATGTTTGTGTTTTTTTCCTGGCATTGACCAGGATGTGCTGGGTGCTTCCCTGCTTCAAACTGGCTTTTCTGCTGAACTCAGATTTGAGTCTCCATGGCACATCACCTGCAATGAGGCCTGCACAAATTTATATTGAGCTCAGATATTCAGATCCGAGAAAATTCACATCTGCAGCTTCACTGTGGAACTCTTTTCAATTTTGCTTTTTTGCTCTTGTCTCCAGACTAAGCAGAAGGGAGTGAAGGTCTCCTCATGCTGCCCTTACTAACAGAGATCCTAATTTTGACTGGCAAGTCAGATTTCCCCAAACGGAGGAGAAAACCAGAGAGAGCATCTCTTTCCAAACGATTTCTGAAGCCCAATTAACTCAGTGGAATAATCTCTAACTCTTCTTGTTAGACACTCCAGTGCCTAAGCAAGGAAACAGAGTAGGATTCTTGTTTTTTGTGGGAAGGCTGTGAGTAGTGACAAACAAGTTCTTGCCTGTGGAAAAATCTTTTACAACTGAAAGAAATATGTTTTAGCATTTCAAATAGCTAATGCTCTCAGATCAAGTGAAGCTCTTTGCTTTAGGAAGTGAAATGAATCTATTTGACGGGATATTTTATTAATCGGTTTTAAGTTTTAGCAGTTTAGTTTTACATTTCCATTGATATTGTAGTATCATAGGAATTTGTAATAATGTTATTGGGGTTATTACATGCAAGTCACTAACAGCAGAGAAGACGTAAAAATTCATTACCATCATTGAATTTAGAGCAAAGTTAAGTCAACCTAGTTATGTGTGATTTGTGTGTAGCACTGTCGAAGCTGAAAGAGCTCAAAGCCTTTCATCTGCACTTTGTTGTGTTGAGGAGACAGCAGGATTTCAGTTGTGGAGTCACTTCTGCTCTGTCTCACACCACAGCAAATCCTGTGGAGCTACTCAAGATCCACAGTAGACTGGGAGCTCATTTCTTATATGCAGTGTATTACAAATGTTTTCCATCTGTGGTTAAGAACACAGAGAAAATGTGCAAAGTCTCATTTTTACTGTTTGCTTAAGGCAAAACCAGGCAATTAGCAGAGGGACAGGTTGATATAGGGGCAACCTGTTGCTGTCTCATTTTGCAGTCCCTTGTTCAAGGGCCCAAGTTCTGAAAGCTGAATTAATGGTGAAATTATGAAAGCAAGCAAGAAGGAGGAAAATATGTATACAGCTCCCTCCATCATCCTTAGGTGGACTGCTACAGCTTCACTGACTCCAATGAAGCTACACCACTATTCCTCCAGCTGAAAAATTACACATTGGGGTGTGCTAAAAGCCCACAAATACCTGAGGTAACACCTGATATAGTTATCATTTGTCTCTCTAAATTAAGGTATTGCATGGGCACTGATTCTCTTTCTTTCTGTTAAGTTTCCTTACTGGTATAAAGCTGGATTAAATAATTGCAAAGAAAACATTTACTCCCTGGGACATGAGCGCCCCAGTCCTGCTGTTGTGCAAAAGGTTGATTTTCCCTCTATATCTCCAATGATATGAACAACTGAAAGCAAAATCTTTATCTATCCTGTCTTTTACCTGATGGACTGATCTGTCTGTGGTGAGTGTCTGCCTCCAGCTGACTTTGGGGAGTGAGAAAAATTTTCCTGCAACGCGGTTTGGCTTTTGAAAACGAGGTAAAGCAAGGGAAATTGTTGTTTGTTTGTTTTTGTAGTAGGAAGTCCCCTAAAATATTTATGACCTTTTCTTTGTAAACTCTAGCCCTTTGTGCTTTGGATTACACACTTAAGAGCTAGGCACTGATTTTGAATGCCTAAATCAACCTTTTTATTGGCTTCTTGTCTACAAAATGGAATAGCATGTTCTCTTCTGCAGAGGTTAATAAACCCTTGTGGAAAGCTTGTATTCCATAATGCCGAGTGCCTGGAACAGTCTGTAAGGGAATGAGCAATCTCTTCCTTCAGAGACAGTCTTGGATGGGATTGCAGGGGAAATACTCCTGAATGCAGTGAATGCAGGCTGGGATTGCAGGGGAAATACTCCTGAATGCAGTGAATGCAGGCTGGGATTGCAGGGGAAATACTCCTGAATGCAGTGAATGCAGGCTGGGATTGCAGGGGAAATACTCCTGAATGCAGTGAATGCAGGCTGGGATTGCAGGGGAAATACTCCTGCAGAGCCGCTTGGTCAGGAATAGCCCTCGTGGCCTCTGCGGGTATAACCAGCCTTGCAACCCTGACACGAAAATCCGTGTCAGGTGGGCTGAATGGAAATGGTGTGGGAAAGAAGTTCCCAAAGGTCTGGACCTCTTTTCCCCTCTCTGTGGACAAGAGACTATTCCAGGTTTTTGTGTGAGGTTTTGGTTCCTTTTCCTTTGCTGTGTGGCAGAGCAAAGCGCAAGGGGATGAGTGCAGGGTTGCTTACTACCACGGATTTATGGAAGTGCACAGAGGAGGGAAAAAGCCCCTCAACTGCTACTTACACGTTTGAATCAACCCAAATTCCTGTAGCAGAACCAGATGGAATAACTGAATGATCACAGTGCCAACAGATCATCATGGATAGCACCTCTGGTGATGGAGAAGGGATTGATGTGGATGCAGCGATGTAACTCAGCTTTTCTCAGAATCGGGCAAAAAATGACAGAAGTGTTTCTACAAGTTTGTAATAGTGAATTGAATGCAAAGCATTATTCCAGTCTGCTGGAGTTTAGAGGTCTTCTTTTCTGTAAACCTCCCATTTGGGGAAAGAAGGCAGAATTCTGCTTGTATCTTTAGCAGTTAAGGAAATTAATGCAAAAGCATCTGTGCATTTAAAGGAAGATTAGTGGTGGGTGAAAGCAATGGAACATTCATTCTTTTCTTCTGTTTTGGTGAATGGCTGGGAACTCTCATTCAGCTAGAGGAACTTCCTGTGAAGTACTGTACCTGTAAGTGGCAGACTCCTGTCACATTATGCTTGGCACCCCAGGTTTTCCATTTTGAGGAGAGAAAAGAACCATAGCAAACCTAAGAACAGTAGCAAATCCATATTGTCCTGCTATGCTTTAATGTATAACAAGGGCTGGGGAAGAGGGGTCCATGGGTTAATTATGCATTGCACAAAAAAGGAATTTCCTTTTTAACAGTTGGGTTTTTCCTAATTCCACAGAATTTATTAAATAAACGGATAAATGCCTGCATCGTACCATTCATTTTCTGCCCTCTTGTTTTCTCTTTAAACTAAAGAAGCTCAATAGTATAAATTTAGCATTTTGAGAGAGTTTTTTGTGTCACTAAGCACATAAAACAGGTGTGTGCTGTCCTGGCAGTCGCAGGGCAGAGACACCACTCTTGTCACCTTCTGGGAGTTGTTTGGGGTCAGAGCTCACCTGTGCGTAGCTTGTGCTGGCTCGTGTCAGTGCCTGTCCCTCTCCACAGTGCATCCATGGTGTATCCCGGCCTTTCCCTCTCCTCTATGGATTCATTTCCCTGTTGTGCTCCTCCTGTCTGTCCAAATAAACGTGAGTCAATCCCAGCTGGAGCAGGGACAGTGTGGGCAGCACTCACCGGGGTCACAGCTCCTGGCATGCTGCTCCTGGCAGCTGTAAAACTGGGCAGCTTTATTTTTAGCATATTCCCAGCCTGACTTATCAGTGAAGCACTTTGAGGTAACAACTTCAGCGCATTTGATGTTTGTTCATTTTGAAAGATGTCATTTTAAGAATTTCTGCAAGTTTCAAAACTGCCCTGTGGGAGATCTGTTCCATGCCAAAATGTCATTTCAGATTCTGAACTACATACTCCCTCATACTTTCACTTTATAAATGTTTCACAGTACCTGCATTTTTTATCATTGCACTTTTGTGTGACCTATGAGTTCCTTGTAACTAACCTACAAGGCCTGTCTGGGGGAAGTAATAGAATTACTTTAAATGAGCTTTTTTCCCCTCTGTCAGAAGGTAAAGCCACCACCCAATTATTTCTTCCTTATGCGTAGATATTTGTATTAATATTTTAACAAATGCAGTGTTTATAGTGTCACTCATAGGTCTGTGTTAAAATTAAATCAAATGTGTCCTGGAAAGTGAATGCTTAGTTTCATTTCTAGCAGTTGTTAGAACCAGGCCTTATTTCTTCAGTAGCAGATCAATCTCCTGATATTTTCTGCAAGTCATCAAACTTCATTCCCGGGCTGTAATTAGGTGTGAAATCCTGCTTGATGGCTTTCCTGGCAACACTACCACTCAGAGCAAACATAAAAATAACCTGAGATAATATTGACATTGGTGTCCTGTGTACAGTGAGCACCTCTGAAACATCCCCTTCAATGGGAAACACCATCAAGGGAAAGGAGAGGGAATACTTGAAATGTTCCTACCAAACCTGGTAGCATGGGGAGGTGAGCGTCAAGGGCAGACGTGCAGCTCTGAAAATGCAAATGTTGGCTAATAACACCACAAAAACTGAGTAATAGCAGGTGGAATGACCAAGAATCAGAAGCTCTCTCCCATTCCCAGCTCTCCAAAGGCCTGTGAGGTGCCACAGGGAGCAGCATCCCTGGGGAAGCTGGGTGGGCACAGAACTGGGAGAGGGGTGTTGACCTGTCCTCCTGCACATCTGTGGAAGGGGACTCAGCCACGAGGCTGCAGGTTTGTTCTGTGGCTTTTGATCTCTCCTGTTTAAAGCCCTTCCACTTTGTAACAATAAATATTCATTGAGCTGAAGGGCTGGGGAATGAGAGATGGAATACCTGAATTAGTGAGGGCATGAGCTTATTAAACCTGGGGTTCTCTTATCTCAGTCTCTTTCATATATTTTGATCAGAAAATTTTCATCCCGGATCTGTGAAATCTTTGCAAAAACTGTTTTAGGCAAACTGATTTCTCCACAGCCTCCAACAAATGCAGTGTTCTTAATGAACCACGTTGTGCTGGTTAACATGCACAGCTAAAAACCTGTAGGGAGGGCAAGCCTGAGGGAAATTAGTTATTGTGTCAGTCACACAAGGATCGTAAGGACGTAAACTCTTCAGTTTTCCGTGGGGGTGTCCGTACTGTGCAGATGGAAAGTTAAACCCGCTCTTCCCACCTTGTTTGGGTTTTGCTTTTTGTTGTTTTTTTTTTTTTTCTTCCTCCACAAATACCTTTCCTAGGATTTCTTGGTCCACAGAGTCCCGTATTGGATTTTCCCTTTCCACTGAGCTGTGCATGAGGTGGTATAATAAGATCTGATAGTCGTGTCTTTTTTTTTTTTACAGCTACAAAGTCACGAACTCCAGGGCAGTATTTCCACCTCACAGCAGGCTTCAATAGAGCAGTGTAATACCTCTGGCAGCCCTGGGCTGCCCTGTTAGGAGGAACACGGGGTGCCCCCAACAGTGCTGATTTAAGCTTCACAGTTAACATTATTTTTAAGGACTCAGGACATAGAAAACCTCTGAGAAAAACTGGTTGCTTCTGTTCTCTCCCCACAGAGCTGACACCAAGTATCAGGTGTCACAGCAAACCTTTCCAGGCAGTGCTGGCTGAAATTGTTCAGAGCTGTCCTGAACAGCAAACAAGTAATGACTTAAAAGATAAGAAAGAGAAATTTCTTCATCATTTAACTGTCAGGAGAAAGGGACTCTGGTCTTGGGGGTCAATAGGTCCTGTGGAAAATGTGTTATTTTTGTGCTGAATATGTTATTTTTGTGATGCTATTGGAAAAACTAAAATCCTGTGACATCCGCCCTTCCTTTAATTTAGTTTCTTGATGATGAAGATGCGTGATCCTTCCCACCACTCCCTGCACCTCCATTTCCCTGGCTCTGCTCTCATAAAGATGTTTCCCCTGCCAGTAGATTTCCAGCAGTGGGGAAGGTTAATGAGCAATTGGCACTGATTGCCCTTTTCCAGGCCTGTGAGGGGCCGAGTCCCACAGGGATCAGGGACACCTCCCTGGGCACAGAGAGGTCACTGGCCAAACAGCAAGAGATCAGGATCCCTGTGTTTGCCAGCAGTGCTCCCTCCCTCCTCCATCGTTTTCTTCTGGCAATTGCTGCAGTGTGAGAAAGAATGATTTGCCAAAACTAGTCCCCCCCACAGCTCTTCGTCAGGGAACAAATTTTTGTGGTGAAAGCTTTTTAACTAAGGGAAGTCAGTGATATGTTTGTCAGTACCTTGATGAGAAGACAGTGGTCCCAGCCAGCAGTGAGGCAGTGCGACACCAGAAAGGTACAGTGTTCTTTCCAAGTGCTTGCAAGACTTTATGTGAGGCTGTAGCAAGAGCAGTGACTGGAAAACGATAAAACTGTTTTGATGACATCCCTCCACCAATTACAGACCTGGAATAACACAAGACAACAAGGCTTGTTCTGAAGTCAGTGACCAATTTTGTTTAAAAATGGCGTTTTAAATATTGAACAAATTTTGCATGAGACAAAGCACTGAGGAAAATGACAAGTTACTGCCTCTGTTGAAAGATTAATTTAATTTGTGTTCAGCTTGAAATTAAAACATTGAGTTAATATACATTTAAAATGTACTGTTACCAGGAACCAGAGGCAGTGTTTTGCTGCTTCTGTAGAAAGTGTTTGTAATCTAATTAAGAAATAATAAAAATAAACACAACACAAGAAAGCCAGAGGGAAATGGTCAATGAGAATAGATGAAATTTCAGAGTGTGTTTGCAGTGAACTTATGACAATAAGGGGAAGCTTGGGAAAGCTTAAGGGAGTTACTTTCCTACAAACCCATTTATGGCCAAATTCTTCCAATTTCCTATGGGGTTTTTTGGGGTTTTTTTCAGTTTTTTGTGCTCTTCAGAAAAAGTCTGCCTAATGCTAACAAACCATAGAGCTTCGAGACCCCATGAATGGTGTAAATCAGGACCGTGGTCAGAATCAAAAGCTGGTTTGGATAGCCTTGGTTTTTAGAACAATAGTGAATTTGTTGTGCATAGACCTGCCTGTGCAAAAACTGCTGCTGGAGTTGATGATGTTTGCCCACCCACAGAAGCTGTGTGGGACCTGTCCTTGCTCTGACTCCATGTGTCCCTCCAGCACTGCATCCCCATTCCAGCTTTCCCACAGGTGTGCCTTCCTCTCCCTGCTGTTCCCGGCCAGGCTTCTCTCCCTTATCTCCTTTTCTTCTCATCTCATCACCTCATAATGCTCTTTTTCTTCATTCAGAAGCCACAACTTAGAAAAATACACTTGTTGTTCTCAAAATACATGTCCCAGGCTCCCTTCCAGCCCAAGAATACCAACTATTTGGATGATAATTCCTCCAGGCACAGGTCTTCCTGACCTGTTTTATCCAGTATCTAATGGGACAAAGAGTGGGTCTTAAAGCCACAACTTCTGTACTTTTTCACAGTGTGTGGGTTACATATTCAAAATTCCTCGATGCAAGCACAAGTTTAGGTGAAGAAAGTCACCCCAGAACCTCTGCATTTGAATTTATAGCCATTATTTGAGAATGTAGGCGATGTGAAGGTGTTCTCTCCAAATACTTACAGCTTTAAAGGGATGCAGAACATCTCAAGTGATGATTAATATGTACAAAATTACATAACTCCAGGATATGGCTAAGACTTGACAGTGTCTGCCTTCATTGAGAAAGTAAATAACTAAAAAATGTCCTATAAAGTAATATTTTTTCCTTTTATCTTCTAATCGAGATGTAAGTTAATAATTCCTGTTAAAATGTAAACATATTTAGGAACTATTATTCAGAAGTCCTGATGGCTTTTAACTTCATGATTTTTCGAAGTCATTTGAATACATTCCACTCTTCATCAATCACAGCTTCTCTTGTTCTGAGAAGAAACCTAAAAAGACAGTGGCGAATAAATGCTCTGTAAAGATTGAGAGGGAAGGGTTGAGAAAAGAACAGCGTGATTGTACTGCCTTGCCACTGCAGCAAATAATGCACATTGTACTTTCAAAAGGGGAGGAAATAGAACTTTTGGCAGGCTTCACTAGAGTAAGTAATTTAAAAGCTATCACAGAGCTATCTGGCCAAACCCACTGGGTTTAATTATGCTTATGGGAAAAAGGAATAAAAACAAGAAAACATTTTGGACAGATTGGGTGGATTCTTCCACAGCTGATCCTGTTGTGAGATGGTCCAACAGGAACTCATTTTCCTGTGGTGTAAGTTATGTTTATTGTACATTATCCCCACGCTGGATCATGTCCCTCATATATTTTGCTTTATGGGACAAATCAGATAACAGTTTAAGGCTGAGGGGTAACTGACTGTATATATCCCCAGCTAGTTAAACTGCTGGTTGTCACTGGGCATCTTTCATGGGAAATGCAATTTCAGGAGGATGAGATTCCATCTAACAGAAGTACCTCAAGTACATTTTTACACTTGCTCACATGCAGTATTTATTTCATAGCTATCTATGCAGAAGATA